>NC_132972.1:12608928-13293571 GCF_047496725.1 Anoplolepis gracilipes
TAGAAAATATCATTGAAACTTTTTTTACTTTTAAATCTCTTTCCTCGTTAAATTCTAATATAATGCCTATAATATTATTAATGTCATTTATTTAGTGAGTGGAAAAACGAAACGAATGAAACTACCTTACAGTAATTCAGAATTAATAAAGAAAATTTTGCATTAAACTTTTCTGCATTCTTTTCGTCTTCGATCTGTTAAAAGTTCTTTCCATATAATATATCAATATATTATATTTCATGTACTCAACGTGCAACATGCATTTCATGTATTCAACGTGATACCACTTGTGCCATCCATCATTTATGCAATATCACGGTCCCACTGTCAGATCTTGGAGATCGAATGATATTTTTCCTCACAATAACTCCAAACATTGTCCTTTCCTTTGCAAATCCTTGGGACCTTCCTCTCAATTCCGCCTCGGAGAGCATCGTGTATCATTCCGCATTCTTTTCTTCGTCGTTCAGGCGGATCGTACGCAGAAAGGAAACGAGCTCTTCTCGAGGGAAGAGAGATACATAGTGTAATCGCGAGAGACTCGCGAATGGAAGACGTTACGAATGTTTTTTGATGGCACGGTTGCTACGACCTCGCCATGAATATCTGCCCCGAAAGAAAGTACTTATGCGCGCTTTACTGCGCGCGAAGCGACGCGCACCTCGTTCTTGTGCAAAATCCATTTGGGAACAGAACATGAGAGAAAGACGCCGTGAAACGTTAAACAAAAGGGAGACTCAAAAGCAAATCGGAAAATAAAACTGAAAAACCCTACAGACGCGACGCAGTAATTTCGACATTGTGACAAAGATTCAGTCGATACAAAATGTCGCAGAAGCAATATCAAAGATGTGAGAAAATGAATAGACGAGAGATTTACTCTCTCTCTTGCTCGAAGCTCATTATAACGTATACATATATGAAACAAATTAATAAATAAGTCAGCACAAAAATTATATCGTAATGGATTAAAAAATTTTATTTCAAGAATTCAAATTTAAAAGCGACGGGAGAACAACTTGTTATTATGAGTATTTCGTATTCCTTTGAATCTTTGTAATGCGAAAAAAATCATTATTATTAAAACAAAATTTAATAACGCAAAATCTCTATTTTATCACTTTTTATGTTTATATGTTTCTTTTTTTATTTACTACAGTTAATAATTTATAAAGAGAAAAATACTATATGTATTTAATATATATGACAATTTAACACACACACATATGGATATGTGTGTGTGTGTGTGTGTGTGTGTGCATGTGTATAGAACATGGAGGATTTCTCTAATTTTAAAACTTTCAACTTAGTATTCAACAAGAGAAGGCGAATGACTTATGATCACTACCATAATTCATTTTGCAACACACATTGCGGTGCTTATTAAACTTTCTTATACTCCTTAGCAAATGTTCGTAATAAGTTTCTCGCTTGTAACCTGTTTGTAAGTTTCATACTTTGCCCAATTTTTCACTAAAATTGGTGACTGCGCCATTTTGGCGTTGCGCCAGATGACAGATCGATCACACGCGGTACCGAGAGACAAAGGTGCCTCGCTATATTTATCTTGCATTTTATAAGCGCATCCCTCTCTCTCCTGCCCGTCTCCCGATTTTATTTACATCGTGAACCGCGAATAATTGCAAAAAGGAACAGCCAGCGCATTGTTACCGCCAAGGGAAGTATCGTCATAGGATCGTTGTGACAGGAGTCTGGGACAAGTGATCACGCGGCGAAGACGAATGATATGTGTTTCCATAAAAATTTCATGCTCGTGCGGTCCTGCGGGATGGACTCTGGCAGGAGTTTAGTGCACAAAGGCAAAGTGTTCATTAAAATTCAACGCGCATCTCTGAATGGCGCCAATGTCGGCTCTTCGCCTAGAGCGCTCGTTTCTCCTCCTCTCACTCTCATTTACCGCATCCTTGCATATAGCGACTAAATCATGACTACACCTATAATCGCGAATGAGGGTGCCTTAAGGCACGCTTAACGATGTACTTCAGAAGCTGCAGGGATAGATTTTTTTAAACAATCTAAAATCATTGTGTTTCTTGACAAAAATGACATTTAAATAGCTTTTTACAGAATATTGATTTAGTCCACTTTTTAAAACAGAAACTTAATTTTAAAGTTGGAAAAATAAAATTTAATTTAAAATTCTCTTTTGATCTCTCTTTTATTTTCTAAAGAAGATTAGATTACTGCTGCAATGGACCCTTCAATTTCACTTTAACAGCAAAACTCTTCACATTGTTTTATATTTTTTTGAAACATACTTGTTACAAGTAAAAATGTCATTTATAAATATTAATAAATCAAGAAACATTGTTGGTCTTATTTTATTATTTCATGTTATATTGAAAAGGAAGTGTTAATTTTTTCCCGTCTATTAATCTGTGAAATCATTTTTTTTCTTGCGAAGTGTCAATATTACTTTATGATGCCCCAAGGTGGAATATTTTCTCTTTTCCTGCGATCTTTCCCGATGGGGAAGAAAAGAATACGAAATGATACAATATTTTTCAGGATGATACGGGAAGAGCAATAAGATTGAAGATAACCAAGGATTCGGGAATAAAGGGATGATGATCTATAATATTATTATGAATAAAAATACTATGCGCATCTAAAATTTTGTTATAAATTTGTCAAATTATAAATAATTTTTTCGCATATCTTTTTCGCTATAAGTTTATCATATAATTATTGCTATTTTTCCGTCAATAATTGCATATGCAATTTAATCGAAATATAGAATTTATAGTAAAGTATTGTGATTGTGATATTGTAAAATTTATGAATATTTATTAATACTAAAGAAGAGAGAGAAATATTTATTTTTAACGAGACTCACAAAGCAACTTTTCCGTACTTAGATATAGATTTTACGTATTTTAATAGTTTATTTTACACATCTTGTATCTCATCTGTAATCTAAAAGAATTCTTAATATTTTTTCCAATATAATTTTCTTATTTTTATTTAGACAATTTCACGATAAAATCAGTGTAAAAGAGAGGAAGATCGAGTTTTGCAGATTTTATCTGTCACGTTATTTCCTATTGCTTTTTTTTTATTCCAGGTATTATGTAATATAATTTTAACATTTTATAAATAACGCAAGAGCAAAAATTTCGATCCACATAGTTTTCAACTTGCGAGACTTTTCTGCATAGGTCTTTGATCCTTTTATGTCCAACGGATAATATTGAATATTTCAATTTAAAAATATATCGGTTTAATATTGAAAATTAAAATACGCGTAACCAACATTTTATTCAATTTCACTTTGCTTTGTTACAATAAATTGCGCGATACAAATTGGTAGAGATTGCATGCCATGGAAAAGAGAGCGAATAGGATTCGAGCTTCACAGCACATCTGCGGAAAGCGCGCTATATTTGCGAGTTTGCCAATATATCGGAAATTCGTGGATCCATGTTGATGTGAAGCTCGGATCGGTAACATCACTTCCCGGAAGGAAGCCAACGACTGCAACCTGATAAGTTATGCGAAAAGAGAATCAGCTATCGATGCATGTGTTAACTGCCGTGTCTGTGCGTTACTCGTTTGGCAATGTTCGCTCCGCTCCGAAAGGTCTCACGGGCGTAGACCGGAAACGACGGAGCGTTTTGTGAAGTGGTGTGCCGGTTTTCCCGGTTAACTACCCCGAGTCGGTAATTCTAGGAACAGTGCATAGCGGATGGGTAAATAGGTAAATGGTGCACTGCACGCTACTAGTATGTATAATGCTGCACTATAATGCCAGTCTTTGCTGTCCTATTAAATTAATTCGAACTACCGACAACGGGAACCAGTGTGAGATTTTGGATAATCCTTTGAGAATAATATAGAGATATAATAATAAAGAGTAATAATAATTTTCTGAGGGATAAAAGATCGGAGATATTAATACTCGTAATAATTTATTTGTTGCATTTGTGTATATTAAACGTAATATTATTTTACATAGCAATGTACATATATGTAAGAAATATTATTTGCTAGTTCTATTGCATTCAAATTTGTCATAAAAAACATATTATAAACATTTATAAATCCGTATTATTCTAATTATTATAAATAAACTTAATTATATAATTAAATTTCTCTAAAAGTTAAAAGTCAATGAAAAAATTGCTATATGATTATATTATACTTGATAATGTTCTTCTAATAATTGTTCTTAAATACCTATATCTTTAGGAGCGATACGAATTTAGTGGTTGTCATTCATTTACCATCGAAATTGAAGCTGTAAATCACATTTGCCAGCCTTTCAGTTTACCGCATAGGTTAGATTACTACATAGCGTTATATTGCTTCATACAACGTATATAATATAATTTAAGATAGTTATAATTGATTGCGCGTACGTTATCGTCGAGATGATCCGATAATAGTAACATGACTGCGTAATTTCGAATATAACCAAAATGTAATGTATAGGATTATCAAATACTAAACATTCATGGAATGGAGATAATTATATCTCTTAATATTTAATTATATTTTTACACATCTGTAATATTTAATTTTGACCATTCGATGCTATTTTTATGAGAAATATAATATTAAAGAATTTAAGATATTCGTGATAGAAAATGTTCAATGTGAATTTAATCGTTCGCGCTCATGTATTTTAAAATGGCTCAATTGACTAAAACACGAAACGATGATAAAGGCAAAAGTATCGCAATATATATGCAGTTTATCTGCGTGCGTTGTTATATCATGCGTCCTCGATTGACACAATCTCTCTGACGATATACTTATAAACAATTCAATGCAATTCATGAATAACATATGCGCCGAACAAAAAGCGGGAAAAACAAACGGAAAAATAAACACGATTCATTCTCGTACGCGCGACAATTCTCCATAATGAAAGAGCGGATTTCCCAAAGGCGAATAAGGGATTTACGCCGCTTACGAAATCTGCATTGCGGGATTAACAAATATTTTTCTAGAACACATGGTACTGTTCTACATGGTAGTACGGCGCGGCGCGGCGCAGCGCTATGTATTTTCACTGTATTCCTGGCTGCATTTACCAACCTTGCGCACTCCGACTCAGTATTCTCGCGAAGCTCGTATATTGTACACGCACGGCCATTGTAGCTACACGTTCGCGGCTCGCATTACGAAAAAAGCCCTCTAGCTGCAATTTAAAAACGCGCGTGATCCCATTTTTTTTTCTCGCTCGTTTTCCCCATTTCCGACAGTGCCTTCACTTAAGAAGGAACTGGATGGATATCAGTCCAGTCGAAAGTTAATAAAACTTATATATTTCGAGATTCAGGAATTTTATATTGTGCAAAATGCTTTTAGCCTTTTAAAGTATAATGTAAAATTAGTAATTAATTTGTGAAATTAAAGTAAATTATTAAAATAATTTCGCCTGTAGAATGTAATTTTATTTCAAAATATATCTCGTAAAAATTAATGTTTTTGGAATGACTGTATTACCAAAATATAGTAACACAAAAATTCATGAAAGTAAAAATTTTAATTCTACAAAGTACAAACCTTTACGTCAACTCACAAGTTAATTATTAAGTTTATATTTTAAAAAGCTAAGTACTTTGCGGAATATCAAATTCATTAATTTCAAAATGTATTAGATTTATTAACTCTTTCTTAATCGATTATATTTGTGTTGAGATTGTATTTTCAATTCTAACCAACGTAATATTGCTTTGTAAATATCATAAGTGCGTAAAACACGATAAATCACATGTTTCACAATCTGTGAAAAGTTTGCTGAACAATCAATAAAATCACACGATCAACAGTCTGAAGAGATTTTCGCTGGAAAATTGAAAATTACTTATATACATACATGAAATAATCAAGTTTCAATAGAAAATTTATAAAGTTACTTTCAGAATCTAAAGATTCAGGAATTTCTGTACATTTTAATAATTAATATTAGGTAGAAAAAGTTTATTTTAAATGTGCAAGAATCTATTTTCCTTTTTTTTAATTGATCAAAAACTAGATAAATCAAAAGATGCGTGGATAGAAAAGGGGCATATTTTTATAAAATAGAAAAGAATTATGACACTCATTCATAAAAATTTAGATGAAATAACCGACTTATATAACCGGGAATGTTGTGATTTAAAATCAGTGCGACCGTTCACCTGCATTTCTTGCGCGATATCCGACCGCACATGTAACATTTACTTTCATAGGGTTTCACAGGGCAGCTGTAACAAAAGGGAGGAACTGCAAAGCAAGATGCCTTGATATTTCGCGGAATATATTTCAACGCGTAATATATTTTGGAATTATATTCAGCGCGCGACATTTCGTAATGCTACAATACAAACTGCCGGCATATACACTCGTGTGCAACATCTTACAAAACTTATATTTAAAAAGAGACGAATGAGAGACATTTATATCTATTATATAGTCATTCTGCCACTATGTTGCGTCCAACCGCAATTATTCGTGTGCCGACTTTACTATTTACATATTTAATTTACTTCACCTGCTCTATCATGACTAGAGTATTAAATAGATATATTCATATTGCGTAGCTTAAATGAGCTACAATGAGAAAAAAGCAGTCACTAGCATGATGCAAAATTTTTATTTTTACATCCATAATTTTATTTCCTACTTTTTGTTACAAGAAATTAAATTGTAACGTAAATGTACACTATTGCAATACAAATATGTTTAATTTGCAGCAATGAACAAAGTAATTAATTTTTAAAAAACTAATTATTACGCGCATCAATAGTTCCTTCTTTTTCTGTCAAGTATATATTTAATTAAATAATTATACAATTTTTCAATAAATTTTTTTTTCTTCTTGTTTCTTTGTATTCTATGAAATATAAACTTTTATAAAATTTAATATAATAAAAGTCTAATTTTTTTAAACAAATAATTTAAATTAAAAAAAATTTTTTTTTTAAACATAATAAAAATATATTTTTATAAATAAATATAAAACAATTATAATAAAGTAAAATTAGTGGTAAAACTGAAATAAGATGTAATAAAAACTGTCCGAGATGCATTCAAATTCAGTATTGTACGCATAAAACATTTCGTACGAAAAATTCGGTATTGTACGCATAAAACATTTCGACCACATTTATTGCGAAACGTAGATATGTATTATTATGTATTATTGATAAATGATTAATATATTTTGACTTTTTGTTACTTAAATTACTCAACTCGGTTATCCACATATTCCGCACTCTCAATTCGTAAAGGAGGAAAAATTATATTTACATTAACATAAATAATTCAAAGTATGATATATAAATTCAAGCATTGTTGAGATAATAATTACCTTCCATAAAATAACATAATAATTTCCGTTCCATATTTCACTTTGCATTCTTATTATAAATAAATAAATTGCCCAAAATGTTTTGTTTAATAAATAATCGTCGCCTCAATACGCTTATACATTCATCGTTGGAGTTTAATTAATCACGCGAACGGATAATTGCTAATAAAAGAATGTAAAGAACGTTCATTTTTATGCTACTTGTGTCACGATGACGTTTCAAGGAATAATAATGCGGCAGCACACGAAGGTTGAATTTAAGAAGCACGTTTACGCGCTAAAAGTATTTTCTTGAGCGCACCCGAAGAAAGCAGTTTGTGGCGTTTCAAAAATATATATTCTTATGTATAAAGAAATATATATTCTTATGTATAAAGAAATATAGATATTTTTAATAAATATATAAAATATATTTATTTAAATAAATGAATTGCGAATATAATGATGACATAATTTTAATAAATACATTGACATATGTATATATAAGATTTTAATAAATATATATCCATATATGTACATATGTAGACTTTATTAAATATAATGTTATCTATCTATCTTGTAATACTTCGCAATTGTTTCTTCCTGTGTATTTACTTCTTTGATATCAATGATCGATTTAAAGGCTACTATCACTTGATCGTTCTTCCATTGGTTTCCGGTTCTCGTAAGGCGACAATCATTGCCGATTTCGGGTCGGCGATCAGCGATGTGTCGTAGCGCTCTTGAAACACAATTCTCTTGTAAACGAGAGCAGATATTCAGGCCGGATACGAAGGTTTGCAGCGTGCATTTTAATGAACTCGCTGTCCAATCTTGTTTTCCAGTGGCGTAAGTTCCCTTGGGAAAACGAAGAGAGGAAGAGTCCAGAAAGAGAGGAAAAGAGAGAAAGGAAGGGGAAGGAAAGGCTGCAGGCGACGGCGGTGGTGGCGACGACGGAGGGCGGGGGAGGCGGCGGGGTGAACCGGAACCGGAAATGGCTGCGAGGTGGCTGCTGCTGCTGCTGGCGCTCCTCGCCGCCCACGCCGCGGCTCTTCCTGATTTCATTAGGATAGGTGAGTATCTTTCCCAGCTTCCCCCGGTGTGAAAGCCGCGACCTTTTCGACCGCATTGAATAGCGTCAGTAAAATTATTATCAATGTCTCGTTCGATAATACTCGCGAGTGAGAAGACGGTAGCACGACTTGGTTCTTGGAGCCTGATATTGAGAATGAAGCTTCGGAGACATTATAAACAGATAAGATCTTATTCCTCAAATTAATTCCAAGCGAACTTTACTTCAACGGTATCTTGATCTCAAGCTTAATTATCGAGATAGTTAATCTCAAAGCGCGCGTTAAAATTTCTTTTCAACGGAAATGCGCGCATGGAATGATTTATTCAATCTTGTTTTACTTTCATACAATTTGTACAAATTAAGGTTTATATAAGAAAATGAATACTAATCTTTTATTGCCATCAAACTGCATTGCAATTTAGATCTTCGATTTTTATAATACAAAAAGTAACAGGTCTCATATAATGCTATAAATCACCCTCATAACGTAATAAATAAATTCCAATAAATTTTATGTTTTGTTTTTATAATAAAGAATGTATTTTTAAATTTTGTACAATCCTCAAGTGAGTATCGTATATAACGCGAAATATATCTCTTGCATTATACGAGGATTTATTGTATATGTCGTTTAATCATAATATTAATTGTTTTTTTATTTTTATAATCGTCACGCCTTTTTAAAATTATATTTTTAGTTTTATTCAAAACTATCTTCTACTAATTGTACTTTCTTACTTTCAATCTGCTGTTATTCTTGTACTTTCTTACATAAATGCACAAGTAATTTCTAAGATTATACTATAGTAGCATGAAAATATTTCGGCAATAAACACAAATCATTAAAATTAACGACAGTAATATCGCATTCCTAACGGTGCTCTATTTAATTGGCACTGATGGTGATGCAAATGGAACATTGGCAGCAAAACGTGGACAACAAGCATTTTATCGATGTGCGACGACAATTACCGAAGTTCTGGTTTTCGCGTGTCAGAGAGAAAATCAGTCCAATACTAGCCAGGCGTTTTACTGCGTATATAACGGATATATAACACGAGGTATTTCACAGTTAAATGTCATTAATTAGGAGCCTGTGGGTATATTAAAAGTAGTAGCGGTTGACTGTAAACAAAATCGATGTAAAATCGATATACTTCTAGCCACACAAGTCACAAAAAATTACAAAATGTCGCGATTGGAGAGATAATATATAAGTATTACAAAATTTATTGACCCGTATTCTAAGTTCACATTTATCACTAAATGTGTTTCTAAATGTATACAAACACATGTTTAAAAAATATTGAGAGGAATATTTAACGATAAATGTGAACTCAAAATACCATTTTATTTAAAGATTTTTTACATAAAAGCGATAATCAACCGATAATTATATATATGTATAATATTTGTAATAAAATTTTATAAAAAGAAATGCTTTATATTTTCTAACAGTCTAAATAAGATTTTTGCTCTTAAATTATAAACTATTACATTAATGTAGTAAACATACATTTTTTAAATGACTTTACACATGTATAGATGAATAAATATTTACATATTAATTATTAAAGTAATATAATATCAATATAATTTTCTTATACTTAAATTACTGTATTGTATATTCTTTTTTACTGTACTATATTTTTTTCATGACGCAAAATATTATTTTATTTAAAAAAATGTTTTAAAAGTACAATCTTTTAGTTTTGGGTCATGTAAAAGACCTCGGTTGCTTTGACATAAAAACTATGCATATTTAAATTTTCATTACATGTAGAGAGAGAAAATTATTATAATTACGTGATCGTAAAATATAATGATTTTTGTTAATCTGTGTCTTTCTGAGAGAAAAGAAAATCTCGTTTAAGGAAACACGGAAAGTTTTTGTTACATTATTCGACGAATGCTATCGCTATCCAAAATCAAAATCAGTAGTGATATTTTTATCGGAATCTAATGACAGCGTAACGCATCGGTTGCCATACATATTTCTATATCTGAAAATCAATGCATGAATATTTTTTCAAACATAAATATTGTATTTACAATACAATCGTTTTATATATACACAAATCCGTATTCGATTTCCGTATTTCTATTTCTATCTTTCATAAAATGATAAAACAATAGCAATTCATAGATTTTATATAAAAATCCATATGTGAAAATGTGATCATTGATTAACTTTAGGATCGTAATTCTTAAACGAAAGAGACATGTACAAGATATACGTTAGTAATCTGATACACCGAGTTCAAAGACTGCACTCTGAATTTTATCAAAAATTCACGTTGCACTCGATTTCCAAGCACCGCTTTCTTTTCTAAAACAGCGAGAGAGAAGCAGAAGCGGATCAATATTATACATCCGTGCTTAGAAAGATGCCGTATTTGCTATGAACTTTGATGCATTCATTTGTGCTACGCGTGCTGTGCTTGTTCCATGGTGCATCACCAATGGCATGTGTATATGGTCAATATATTTCTGTATCGAAAAGTTGAAAAGCGAAGGAATTTATCGGAATAATACGAAGAGAGACACATCGGGATAAGAGAGACGTCGCTAGAAATTCTTTTAGCTTACATTAGATCGATTGAATTTTAAACGGTTCGCACATTTTAGTTTCTAATTTTCCCAGCATTCCCTTCGATGCTCGTTCAATATTTGTTGTAACTTTCTTCACATTCTTTTGCAACATTTCCATTTGCTTTTTCTATCGTTATTGTTAATCAAATAATCGTATAGTTTATCCTGTTAAAAAAATTACATTTGCAAATTAACGAGGAAAAAATTGAAAAATAGTATAAATTTGCTTGTTTTTTAAATAAAGATAACATGATATATAACTGTAGAGACCATTTTTCATTTTCTACACTTTCTACATTTCCTACGATTCATAAAAAATGAAAAAGATAATAATGTGTATATAAGGATTTAAATACATATAATAAAAACATAATTAAATTACGTGTACATAACGAAATACAAATAATAAAAATGTAACTAATAATGTTATAATTTATACGCTAATAAAAAATTGTCTTTTTTGATATCGTTGTAATTACAGTAATTTTTTGTTTTAAAATAGCAACTCATTATTCGCTCATTTTAGATTCAACGTTATTAAAATATTCTCGTCAATCTGAAGTCAAGATTAAAAACATGCATGTAGTCGTATACATATACGATCTTTTGCGATTTATTTACATAAACCGCCGAGAAATTTGCTTTTTCGAGCGTATAATTAAACCGAGGCTTGAGGTACGGAACATTAGGTAAAAATAAACTTGAACTCTCATGTATTCAATTGGGATCAATTTACCGTTTTTGTTTCATCGTATAATGGTTGCGATGGAAGAGCGTCGTATTGTTTCATCAATTTAAGCGAGATAATTCATTAACGATCGGTGAATAAACGAATTCAATAAATTCGATTTGCAAACAAGAAAATGTCTAACTAGCGTAAGCTAAATTTTTAAATACAGCAGAATATTCCCGATGACTTTACAATTGATTTGAAATACTGATTGTCACGACGTGTATTCTCGTGCTTAACCATATTTGCAATACAAACTCGGTTGATTGCTTGATAAGCCGTTAATGTTATTACGCGCTTTTGATTGTTCTCCAGCATCCCGTAATTTCCTCTTCTTGCTCATTGACAGAAGTTTTATAGAGATCCTAATTTCATTTCTACTCCTACGAATAAAAGTTATGATGTAAAATTAATTATTTCTATTAGGTGAGAACTACGTAATATTCTTTCCTCTTTTTCGATTTTACACCAAATTCCGACGCTATTTGCTTTTTTGTTCTCATTTGCGTTATTACACTCATTATTGTCAAAATGACCAGCGAATCGAGCAACCTTCCGAAGTGCGCCAAAGTAAATCGATAGCAGCTCACTAACGAGAGACGTAAATCTATCTCGCAAATTCTATAAATCGCGAAGTCAAGCCGGCGCAGCTGCTGGTACAGTTACTTTATGACGTACATGAGATTAAAATCAATTTATGGCGCCAATTTCTCCCAACTGAATGAATTGGAAGGCGCGGAATTTAAGCGGACCACACGAAGAAACTGTCAAGAGTACTTATGTGACGTGAGACGATGGAAATGACAGGAAATGGAATGTATAGTAATTTACGTCAGGTTTTTCAAAAGCATATAAGATATATAAAAACCTTTGATTATTTTTAAAAATACAGATATTTTCTAAATTTTAATTTAGTTCCGTTGTGTAATTGAACAATGACTCAACTATTAATGATTTATTAATCATTTCTGATATTTTGTTTTTTATGCGGATATTTATTTAAATCACTTATATTATTTTCATAATTGTGTTCTACGCTAAATGACAATGTGTTTTAAATTGATAAGTTTTTTCTACATAAAATATTAATGGAATACGTTTTTAAAATTTATTACAATCTGTTGTTAGAAGTATTCGTATTTAAGAATTCAAAAATATATGTTTTTTTAATATAAAAACTATATTATAATCACAACTGTCTAAAAGCATTTTCAAACTCAAATCAAAAGATTCTTAGGAAAAATATGGAAATTATTCCAAAAATGGATACAGTACGTAAACATCTGCACATAAATTATATTGAACAGTAAAGTTATGTAGAATATGAACCTGTTTTGAATCATTCATCACGAAGGTGTAAATGAATCATAAATCTTTATCGCTCGGCTGTATTGGCGGACAGAAATAGATATTCGGTTGGATAAAGAGAAAGTCTGCGATGGTGATCGCAGACGGAAAATAAGGAGGAGTATATGCGCATGGCTCTCGTCAAAGTAGCACTCTTTAATATGGATGCGTGATTTCCCAGGTGGGCTGTTTCATCCGTCGGACGACAAGCAGGAAGTGGCCTTTCGCTATGCCGCAGAGAAGATCAACGCCAACCGGGACATCCTGCCCAAGTCTCGACTCAGCGCCCAGGTCGAGGTGATACAGCCGCAGGACAGTTTCCACGCTTCGAAGCGAGGTGAGTTTTATAATTGAATCGGAAATACTTGGGTGTAATACGGAGACTTTGCTATTCTTCGCTCGATGCAAACTTTCTTACCACGATTATTTTTAATACCGTCAATTGATGCGACGCGTTCTAATCTACACGTTTACAATTTATTAATCTATCTTTAACTTTTTGTTTCTTTATTTTATCATAGAAAATTTTTAACTAAATATTTTTAAAAATTTTAAATATAAATATTACATACAATATTGAAAATAAATTATAGGTGTTTCATATTTTAAAACTTTTCCAAAAATTTGATTAGTGAATACTATATATATTAAAGAATTCAAAGTAAAAGTTTCATGTATAATCAAAATGTTTCTCTAATAAAATGATTCTAATTAAAGACACAAGGAAAAATTGATATAATATAAAAGTTTCTTTTCTATCAACAATACATATATCTATATTAAAGCGTTGGAACCAAGAAATGAGAGAAGTCAGATAAAATTATTACAATTGGTGGTTTCGCCAAAAGTCAAATAGTTAAGAAGTTATGTCGCGACCAAAGGGATACCAAGTTGACTGGAAATCGCGTCGAGTTAACGTATGCGTGGCACGGCAAGTCGCACGTAACTGCCTAGAAAGTTCGCACGACTTGCTTGATGCGCGAAATAAACTCCATTTACGCGATTAAGGATTCGAGACGTCGTTGCTGCCGTGAAGCTTCATTCTCGCACGTGGTAGAACCGAGTGCTGCCAGTTGATGCCCGATGTGACGATCCTTCCTAGTTCTCCACTAGCAAAGTGGAACTCTCTAACATCCTTATCTCGAAGGCAAAGCCCGTTTCCAACGCTGAATTCTGTTACTTGCAGTTTCTGTACATCTAGTGCATCGCGTTAGAGAATCAGGGAGTCTTAATATATGTTAAAAATGTCACTTTGCTTGGATAACAAATGAAGTACTTCCGCGATGATGACAATCACAATCATATTCGAGTAATTATCAACTATGCTTTTCTTTAAATTATTAATGAAATACATATTTAATGTTTTCCTAAAGATTGCCATTGAATTTTTTACACAAGGCATATATATAAATTTTAAGCAATTATATATAAATACATTTACAACAACAAAATAATTATTGTTTGTTATTCTCTACGAGAATCAAAATTATCAAATCGTAACAAATTACTGATACCTTAATAAATATTAAAATAACAGTAAAATACTTTCTTAAATAGAAATTATTGCTATATGATTTATATTTAGTAAAGCTATCATTGTTGACATAAAAGACAAAATTGTTCTTGATTTAGAGGATATACCTATTATTTTTATTAGCATTAATGAATGATTGCAATTTCAGATAAAATATTTGCATAAATCTGAGATTTCTAGTTACTTCTATTACGGAAAAATTTACATGGATTTCTTTAGAAATAATTGAGAAAATTAGTTAACTGACGTTTTTCTCGTCAGTAAAGTTTTTTCTTTGATATTTATTTATTAAAATGTTTAGTATTGTCCGGTAAGTAACTTATCAAAACCACGTCTATTCTGTTGAATATATTTCACAATATTTGTATAAATTTTACTTTGTAACTGTAAAATATTCAAATCCAATTTTTAATACTATATATTTCATATTTAGCATATTTTCTCAAGACTTCACCATACTATTTCTATTTCGTATAGTATCATTTGTAATAAGAAAATGTATAAATTTATTATTTCTTAGCATGATTACATTATCTTTTGCATTCCATAATATCCAACCTGTTGAGTTAGTATTTATGCAATTATTTTAACTGTGATTTCAATCTTTTATAAAATGGAACATTTTATAGCTACTTTATCCATTACTCGAAAGTAATATTTACTGCAACGGAATAATGATTTGCAAACATCTTGCAAACATGCGATACTATGTAATAAATTTTTTTTTCCACAATAACAAAACTTCTAAATGTGAACAGTACTAAAAATTAAAAAAATGTATTCTATGAATATTTTATATTTCCTCGCTATTTTATTTTAAATATTTCTCTTGCATTCTGTGTTATTATTCTCCTTTCATATGCTTATATCTTTGTTTCTTTCTTATTTTATTGGAAAAAATAACAATATATATGTCGTAAAGAGTCGTTTCTCTCGTAAGCCAGAAAATATATCACAAGTTTCTGACACTCACGGAGCTCAATATCAAAATAGTTCAGCGCGATATGTATAATATAAGCCTGCGGTTACACGTTTAATTATGTACACAGCCGGAAATTGATAATCTCCAGCATAAAATAATAACTTGGCGGATATTTGCGCATGGCATTAACCAGGACCAACGTAATTACCATGTCGAGTTACTAAATGATTAAAGCGAACGGCGTATTCTAAATATGCACGTCGGAGTCGCGTACAAGCGCATCGGTTATGCCGCGAGGATGCGAGCATATACGAGTCGTTGCAAAACGTTGTACGGGAGTTGGATGGCCGAATTTGGCGAAACTCCAGAGCGGAATTACACTGTGAAAGCAATTTTATTGATAAACTTCTGTTTGCTAGAAGTTAACAAATCTCCTTGGGACACGGTGATCGCTACGGTTGGGCTGGCAATCGGGCTGCACATTTTGCGACGCTCGAAACTCGCCGCTGTGGGTGATTCGAAAAATTTATCTTCTCCTGTAACTCAACTGCGAGACGGTACGGTGCAAAGTAACGAGCATTCGTGTCGGAAACGAAACTCAAACTCCGTTAACAATGACATATGCTACTCTATCATGGCAAATTATGTGAAATCCAACTTCATTATTAACAATGGCATGTAACGGGGATATAATCTGTATTACGCAAGATTCAAGCTTTATGAATAATAATATCCATTGTATCTATAATGTAATGTATATTGTATACAAACTTCTCGTGGATAATATTTAATAATTGAATATGTATGTTTGTTTATGTGTATGATTGCAAATTTCGAATCTGAAATTCTCGGATACTCTGAATAATTTGAAAATTCAGATAAAAAAGAGAAACGAGTCCGCAGTTTGAGCAATTTAAATAAATATAGATAATATTAAAATATTATCTGCAGATAAAATTTTTGCTTTAAATTAAAAACAAATAAATAAATTAAGTAATCTCATATTTAATGTTTCAATTTAAAAATTTAGTATTTAAAATCTAATTTAATTTTAAGTATATGTACAATATAAAAGTAAAGAATATATGATTTTACGAACGTTAATATAGAGACATAATACATAGAAATTAAATCTGCAAAATACGTAGATCAAAAATATACATTTGATATATTAATAAATAATTTAATATATTTTGACGAACTTGTTATTAATATATATATTTTAGAGATATTTGTAATATATATTATAAAACCAACGCTATTTATTTATTGGCAGCGTCATTATTTAACAGTCGTCCTTTGAGATAAAAAAAAGTGAAAAAAAGTAGAAGAGAGTACTGATAAACAGTTGTCTGCGACGTCAGCCGCAATAGTGAGATAAATTAAATGCTGGAAATTCACTTCAGATCTTGTGTTCTTCTCGTCGTCTAGATTCTGTTCGCCCTCGGGGCGATGAACCTCCTCGTTCGACAAACAGAAAGAGCGGATGGTCGTTTGGACGGTCTCGCCTCGCCCTCTTTTTACGATGCGACGGAAAAACATCGGCGAATGCGGTGGCCTTTGTTCGCTTCATACCTTTGCTAGCGCGGTTGTTGGTAATAGAGTTTTACGATTCCGCTCGGCTGTCTCGGAATTTTTCGGTGATACAGCTTGTCGTTCTCCAACGCGAAATGCGAGTTAGAACGGAAGTTAACGAGGATGCGCGCATTCGATTATGCGTGTAGTTCTAGTTTGCTCGTTGAAAAAAATGTGCCAAGCGATAGCAATTTCCACCAAAGACAACTGTCGAGAGCTCACTCCGTATGCATTGCACGAAGAATATTATTCAAAACGTTAGAGATCCGGAGCTCTTATGCGAACATCATCGCGTGATAATCTTTGTAAAGCACCTAGAAGATTTTCTCGATTCTTTCAATATACTTTTGTGGTAGAGGTGATATTTTGCAAAGTAAAATCGAGTGGAGATGACATTTCTTTAAAAATAAAAATGTTTAAAATATTCACAAAATAAAAAAAATAGAATCTTATTTCTTTAATTTAAGTTTATGTCAAGTAATTTTAGAAACTTTAATAAAAAGGTTTCTCAATTTAAACGTAAACTTTTAAAATTAAATGTTTTAATAACTTTTCAAAACCAGCATTTAGTTTATTTATGAGATCATTATTACATATTAATATAAAAGTCATACAGATCAATAAAGAAAATAAAAAAATATATATTTATTATATTTGCTTAAAAAACTTCTTTTTTACAAACGATTTCCTATCGCTTAAACATTTATCTAACGAAATTTAAAATTCCGCATACATATATAAAGTAGATCGTGCTAAATTCTCTGCCGTAACTCAAATACATTACTTATCGATTATATTGTAACTCGCGTGTGCGAAAAGAATCTGTCTCTCTCTTGCAAAACTGGACATCCCTCGGCGCCAGCGCGGAAATGAAAATATACCGGAATACGCTCGCGAAAGTATAAGAGACGCTATGTAATATTTTACGCTTACGACGATGGTGCTTGGCGAGCGTGTCCGAGGGAGGTTTTCCTAACTACCCTTACCCAGGAGTGAAGTAACTCGCCGCGCAAGCGGTCGCGTTGTCTCGCTCGTTTCACTTTCGCTAAGCCAATTTTCCAAAAACCACCAGGAGGAAACATAAAGTTCCGCGTCGGGATCGTGAGAGCCGCCGCAAGTTGCGCGACGTCGAGGTGGAGCAGTTCGCTCTAATTTTCCCGTAACTTTTAAGGTTTCTTCTTTCACATTGTTGCGCAAACTTTCGAGCACCTATTGGCACGTGGGAAACAACCGACGCGTTTATCTCTTTCTCTCTCTTTCTTTCGAAGCTATTTCGAATAGCCATGTTACAGTCTGAAAGAATGTCGGGGAGATTCAAAAGATACACTCGCGTCATTAACTCTACGTATACTATTTCAGTATATGTACGTTGAAACGCCCTAATTTGCACTTAATTTTATATTAAAAATAAGAAAACTTTATAAACAGTATTTTTTTTTAAATCCTATATATATAAACAACAATTCTGTTAAAGAAAATATAATACACAGATTGTGAACTCAAGATTGCGCGTACGTGAGCGCTACTTCGAAGTAAACTTTGATGATAAAAGCGATATATTCATTAAAAACTATAAGTAGCGCATTCTGTGTTATCTATCACAGATTTATATAAAAAACTCTTAAGTATAAACATCATAATATATTGTTTGATAATTTTTTTATGACCTAATAAAATATATAATAGAGATTTGACAGGAAATCGAAATAATTGAAAATATAATTTTACAGTATATATGAATATTACAGCAACATTATATCGCAAAAAAATATATTGAAAGAAATATAATTAAATAATAAGTAGATGCATTTGTTTCTATCAATAAACTACATTACTTTCTGCATTTATTAAGTGTACGACAGCATTAATTCTTATTTAAAGTAATGATTTCTTATATTCCTTTTGTATGGATATTTTATATTAAAATTTATGTATATGTAATATGATTAAAAAAATGTAAACCAATGTAAAAAAGATTTAAAAACCTAGAATTAAATTAAAAAGCTTGTCAATATCTTTCACAACGATAAGAACTCATCAACCTAGTTTTTCAGATATTAATATAAACGGAGCATTTATCAAAAGTAATTTCTTTAGCAATGCCTTTTAGCAAAGTGAAAAAGAGCGAATATTTTTCCCGCATCGTTGGTTACCTTACGATTCTATTAAGTTCGTTAGAAACGATATAAAACCAGTTTATATTATACGTTTGCCTTATTATATATTTTAATATTATTAAAAAAATCTTAAATGTGTGATTTGAATTATATAATGCACTTTTAATATGTTGTGTATTTATAGTTATAAATTTAGCATGTAAACTTATCCTATTATAAATTGTTACAAAAATTCTGGCCTTTGAGTGTATCATAAAAGCAGTTGAGAAAGATTTCTAAATAAATTAATATAGTAAAAATATCCAAATGATATTTTGATGGATCTTCAGGATTTTGAAAATTTGAAAACAAATGTATTGTACTTATCTATCATTGAGATCCTTTAATTTATTAACGCTAAATTTTTAACAGCTATGCATATTGACCGGTAGTTATATTAACCTTTATAAATAGATCGGTTTGCCGGTAATGATTAAGCGCGACCAATCTCGTGAGTAATTACACACTATAATCAGGTAGCATACGTCGTGCGCTCATTAGCAAGCGTACAAACAATACAAGTGTAAACTGCGTTCTCAACGATCTCAATTCGAACGTAATGACGTGTTGTCTTCTCGCGATTCAATTTCCGATCATATTCCCATACGCGAACGAATGTTAGTTATCTCACGATTCACTGTAAATCCAGCAGTTTTACAAAAAATTTAAATCAATCATTCGTTTCATAGAAAAACTAGGCTTTTGTACAAAAACTGATATTACAAAAAACTTGTAAGAGATACACCACGACAAATGGTGGCAAGAAATCGTCAGTGGGAGAAAAAGATTGACAAGGGACACAAAGCAAAGAAAGAGATAAAATCGCGAAAGTGTTCGGTAATGGCAGTCATGAATAATGTAATCGCTTCTCGCATTGACAAAATACTTTTTATTTTTCTTGAAGCCGTTTCACACGTACGCTCGAAGAATAGAAAATAAGAAATTATTAGATATTGAAAATTTATTTTTAAAAAAATTAAAATTTTAAGGCTTTTAAAATAACGTTTATATTACTAATTATATTTAATCTACAGCTATTTACCACGATAACTTGTAATTTGCAATTGATTTATAACAGATATTAGATTCACGTGTATTCGCGATGGACCTTCTAAGTATGCATTAAATGTCACGTCGTGCAAACGTCGCAGCCAATTTAATCGGCACACACGTAGCATGTCTTGTTAGGAGAGAACCAGCTCAGAATGTTGGCTCACTCTCTTCCTCTGGGTGAACTTGCGAAATGTTGGCGAGGAACTGCTCTCTTGGACCATAGCGGGAGTACGTTAGCTTTTCATGCAATTACGAGGCGCACATAAGGGCGCTACCCAACTCGAAAACGGCGCTACCGTAATTATGGTTTTGAGTTTTTCAATTACAACAACGGCACCTCCGCAACCGTGGTGCGCTCACAAATGTTCCTCGTTGCCCATGTAATTCGCAAAATAATTAACATCTTTCTTCTTTGAAGATTGCATTATGCCCGGCGGAGATTTTCATTCTCTTTCTTTATTAGTATTTTTCAAAGTTATGATACTTATTTCCATTTTAGGATATTGACCACGTTATCACGTTTTGTTAAAATAATAAAAAAAGTAAAATGCTACAATAACAAAACCAAAGGTTAATCTAGAATTTAATATAGTTAATCCTTGATAGAAAAATAACGTATTCTTAGTACTAATAATTTATAAGGGAACTCTTTGAAAATGTTTGTTTATTATCTATGATGAGATTAATTGTGTGCAATATTTGACGCAAAATTGTTATTAAAAAAATTCTTTTCAATCTTAAGAAAGAGAGAGAGAGAGAGAGAGAGAGAGAGAGAGAGAGAGAGAGAGAGAGAGAGAGAGAGAAAGAGAAAGACAGACTCTCATACAATCTTAAAAGAGAAAGATAAAACTATATAACTATTTTAAAATATTTAAATTTTAAAAACAGATCGAGAGAGATAATATACATATAACGTCCAATACATAAATCATGATGCGTCCAATAAAATGCGCGTATAACGGTATTCAATTCGCACAAAAAGCCAGGCAAACGTTATGAATACTTACGGGTCGCCGCAATTTCCGCTGTTCCTTTCAGCGCTGGATGCTTTTCTGTCTGCATGAAACTCTCTCTCTCTTTTTCAACAGAATAAATCGGATCATGTTTTGTGCGGGCTTATACGCGTACAATTAAACGTTCCTATTTCGCAAGCCTTCCAAAAAAAAAAAAAAAAAAAAAAAAAAAACCACAAAAGTAAACAATAGGAAAAATATTTTGTGCAAATGATAGCTTGTAATTTTGTAAAACTATTAAGTTTATTATTAAAATACTATTGAGTGTAAAATACTATAAAATTTATTGATATATTTTTAGGGTATGTAATATAATTAAAATTATTTACGTTATTAAATTTTATCAATACTTTTATACATTTTAAGATACGAGATATTAAAGATTTAAACAACTTTTTATTAATTAAACTGCACAAAAAGCTAACATTTTGTTTTAAATGGTTTATATATATATATATATATATATATATATAGAGAGAGAGAGAGAGAGAGAGAGATAAGAGAGAGAAGAAACTAGTAATTAAGTAACAAATCTTATTTTAATTATATATTTTAAAAGAGAGAAATTTTGTTACCGAAACATTTAATATTCGAAATTAAAAGCTGTGTGACAAAATTATACATTATTATAAAATTTTTATGATTTGCAAAGAACACAAACGTATAAAACCTTAAAACATATATTATACACAAGATTTTTAGTAGCCTAGAATGTAAGAAATCATGATCGTGTTTCTGTTTTATAAAGTTGTTTGATCAATGAAAATAACTTTTTATTCAGACAGAATGATTAAATAATGACGCCACGGTGATCCTTGCGACGTTAGATGCACTTTTTTTAATCTTGCGCGTTACTTAATGTAGTTTTTTCTCATCTCTCTTGTCTCTCACGTAAGTCTTAGAATGGCTTACTATTCTTTCGGCAACTTCAGCTATTTTTCTCCTCTATAAAGTACGCGTCGTTTTGCTGCCCTTAAAATTAAAATAAATTTACGAGCCGGCAAAGTTCGTTAAGAAGGAGATCCTCGTTATTTAGTAAATCTACTTGAAATTCTCAGATATTGCTCTCACTGGTACAATATAACTGAGAAAAATCGAGTGTGCTTTCGCATTTGCGGTATAGACTGACTCACTTAATCTAGTATTATAAATGTTTCTCCGTAGAAAATTCAATGTTATATAACAGTATCAAATTTTGCTCGCATAACACATACATGCATGTGTATATATACACAGATTTGTTTAATAATTTATAATATATTCTTACAAAGTTGCAAAGAAATTAATTTGCAAAATGTTCCATATTGTGCATTTCTCGATTCATCATAACAAAAATATGTATGTTAGATATATATTTTTCTAGTAGTTTTCGAGTTATATGTAATTAAAAATGTAGAAATTTTCATGAACTATTAGAAATTTTCTAAATTAATATTTCAATGAAATAAACAGGAAATTAAAACTTACATACTTTATTTAATATCAGAATTTATTTCAAAACATTCTCTTAATTTAAAATTTAATTGTAAAACATCTCTAAATTGAATATTAAATCTTTGCAACAAAAATTGTTTTTTGTCGACAAAAAATCGATGTAAAAAATCAAATTCAGTTAATAGATGAATGTAAGTAAGCCGACAATAGGTTATGTAAGTTACATGATTTATATAATCTCCTATTTTATTTTCACAATCGCGCGTATTGCATTTTTTAATGATCTAAAAAGTGACGTTGAAATGAAGGATTTGCCTTTATAAAGAAAGAAGGATTTAGAATTTTTTATCAGAAAGAAGGAAGCACAAAGCATAGAAGGAATATAATCTTTTACATGACTGTTGTATTATAGAGTAAGCGTTTAATAAGCTATGAAAAATTGATCATAACGGAGGTTAAATTTATGACAGTGGTAAGAGAGGGATTTCCCTAAAGCCGCTTATGAGAATCTACCTAAGTCAGGACGCCAAACTACAGTCTTAGATACTCATACGAAAGCAATCAAGAGTTCTGTGAACGGTGTTCTCATTCGCATTATATTGCGTAATATCAGTAGACTCCGTATTTCCTCTAATTATGTTCATACTCTATATAAGCCTTGGTATTATTAATATCATTCTTGTAATGTTCACACAGAAAAAGGAAATAATATACCTTGGCTAAATTACAATTTTATTAAAGAAAAAAATACGACCATTAAAAACATAAAAGATTTATTGCAATTTTTACTAAATGACATTTAAAATGAAAGTATGTCGTGGCTATTAAATTTCCTTTCAAACTTTGCAAATCCTTGTGCTTAAACAATTTTTTTATAAAATCGATATTTTTACAATATTAATTTGTTCTGTTTTAACTATCTCGTACCTACAATAAATTACAACTGCAAGGCAAACACTGCAGGTAGGTCAAAACAGGCGAACGCGCGCGGGTGCAAGTTCGGTATCTCATTTTGTCTCGGTTAATTTTGAATTTTCACAAAGTACAACGAGAGAGGCAGGCTCAACCGCTCAACGAAACCACTACTTTTGGCTGATAGACGAAACTTTCGTCGGTACGGCGAATCGATCGCACCCACCGGCTGGCTCCAGCCATGGGTGGCGTCGCCCCGTTTATGGAACCCGCTGCGGTGCGATCTAAACTTTTTCCTCCAATTAAGGAAGCGAGTTTCGGAGCTATAATTTCGTGCCCTGCGTTTTACTACTTTTAATAAAATTAGCGACGCGCCGCCGCGGAAATCATCTCGTGCTCAAATGACTATTTCTCCTCTTCCTTCTTCACTGCCTTGTCTTCACTCGAGCGCTCTCATTGATGTTCCTCATCCTCTTTTCAAATAAACTCGAACAGAATAATGCGAATAATACCGTAATTATTCTATTATTCTCCGTCATAGTTCACCTTATGAATACTCGAATTGAAGGAAATTGTACGCAGAAGTAATATATATATATATATATATCGCGCGAATAATCATTTTTTCGAACGTATTTAACTCATAGTGCATAGCATTAGCGGATCCTGACGTCAATAAAGGGAGGGGGGTTCACAAAATTATTTAATTTAATATCAATATGCTTTATTTTTACGGTTTGATCATTTCTTATCAAAATTGATTTTTTTTTTTCCTTTTGAGAAAGGGAGGTTTAACCCCCCCCCCTTCCCCCCAGAATCCGCCAGTGGTGCATAAACATTGTACACAAGATTGCAACTTGAATTAATTCATATTTGTAATTTACTATTATGTTAGTTAGAGTTTACATTAATTGTGCATAAGCATTAAATTTATATTCTCTTAGCA
This sequence comes from Anoplolepis gracilipes, assembly GCF_047496725.1. Taxonomy (NCBI): domain Eukaryota; kingdom Metazoa; phylum Arthropoda; class Insecta; order Hymenoptera; family Formicidae; genus Anoplolepis; species Anoplolepis gracilipes. The sequence goes on from NC_132972.1 coordinate 12,633,518, forward strand.
TGTTGCTTTTTCTGACAAACGCATGACAGTCAAGTTCCATTGCAGTGTGTTGCCTTTGTCGAATGACGCGCGCATAGTACTGGTATTTTATATAAAATAATATATAATGTAATTGCATAAAAAATCTTGTCTCGTGTAAATTACAGAATTTTATATGATTTCCCATGTAAAATATCGCAAAAAAGCCACTACTCAAAAATTGCACTCTACAATACATTATTAATTTTCCCTTTATTCTCGCAAAATATTTCGCTGATAAAATACATATATATGAATACCATACATGTATATATGTCACAGTAATTTATGCATTTTTTTTTTAAACCAAACTTTCTTTAAAGCAAATAATTTAAAAATGTGATTATTCGAAATATTATTCGATTTAATTAATTTTTCTCAATAATATCGTAAATTAATGTAAATTACTTTACATGAAAAAATTATTGCTTTACTAAATACTGACACAATTATTGCGTTGCACAAACATTCAAGATTCGGTTTTATTACTAGCTCTTCAGCATAAAATACCTCGCATGGTTTTCAGCTGTTCGTTCAGTGAAACTATACGTGCTTCTGTCATTTATTTACGAGTGTCACAGTAGAAATATCCAGGAGTATCGATAAACAAATGTGCTCGAATATCGTTGGTCACACGAACCATTGATATTTCCGATTTGATTTCAACTCCTCTCTCTTGACCTGACCTAAACTATTAAATTCTTTTAAAGTACAAATAGCAATCTCCCTCCCTCCCTCCTCTCTCTCTCTCTCGAATCTCATGTGAGCGATGTAAATTCTCTGTCAAATTTTGCAAACAAGTTACATATATTATAGTTTTGATTTTCTTATTTTTACATTAATTCAGATGGTAAATATATTGAACATTCTTGATTAAAGGATAAATAATAGCTTAGGCTTTTGTTAAGCTTTTATAATTGCATTATATAATAAGTATTAGTTATTATACAAATTTATAAAAAGTACTTTTAATAAAATATAAAAATCAATAAAGAAGAACTAATCTTTCATTATAAAACTTTTAATATGTTGCAAAACTTATTTCTTAAGCTCATTCTTTATATTTCAATATTTCTAATTATATGTTGAGAATGAAGAATCTATTAATAGATAATAATATATGTAAAATTATAATCTTGTATTTTTCGTTAAATTCATAATCAGTTTTTTCTTATCCTTATCTTATAAAGTTAGACTTGTGAAGCTAAACTAAAAAACTGAAAATACTTTATAGATTAATCGATTGGTTAATGGTTTCATGGAGTGGAATAATCGATAAAGGAACGTTTACCTCCTTTTATTAATAGGTAATAACAGATCACAAATTGGAATACCGCTATTGGAATATCGGTCGACGAAGCGTTTTGTCGAAGCGTGTGAAATGTTCGACAGGATGACACATCGCGGGATTACATAGGACTGCATCATCCTCGGCATTACAGGAATTCTATTAACTCCCGCTATCTCCTCGCGAATTCTCGGCAAACCGGGAATTTTCTATTTTTCTCCGACGGTAGTAGCCGCGAATAATTTTCAATAAAGGGCGGTCTGAAAAATACCTATAGTGTCGAACAGTTCCGACACACACAAGAGGAACAGCTACTCTTTTGTCAAAATAAAAAAAAATGTATAGTTCTATGTAAAATTGCAATATAGCTCTAACTAGCGTACAAAATGAATGAAAACAAGAGTATGGTTTATTTTAAAAATTATTTATAAGAATACATACATTTTGAAATCATATACAAATATATGTCTCAATGTGGCATATCAATTTTTATAATAATAGCTTGCAAAAAAAGAATATATGAAAGTATCAAGATTACTTGTTTTCAAATAAAAGATTTATATAGTAACAATAAATAAAAATATTATCGACTACTGCAAATAGATAGTTATTTACTCTGTGGAGTTATTTAGTTTACTTTATATAACAACATAAATTTATCAGATAACCATACAAATAATCCGATATAAACCGATTATAAAACAAATATATATACTAAGAATTACTTATTCCTATGAGAAATTATTAAAAATGGAGAAAAGTTTCAACTGTCACTTGATCGAACAACGCTACATGTAATCAAAATGTCGATAATCGGTCAAGAATTAATTTAAATTTTCCAGTGAATAATTTTCGATTTCTTTTTTATGAAGACCTCAGAGAGAAGAAGGCTGCCGGAAGAAGAAGGGTGCATAACTTTCGCAGAAAGTTCACGGCACAATTCTTCGAATACGTCCATCTGCATACCAAAATACACGGCTATTTAACTTAAATTGAAATTTTAGATCGCGGTGGGGATCATAAAAATAAGGGAATTTTTTCAGAAAATATCCTTATAAATTTATTCTTATCGTTTTCTTTCTTATTAGAATAATGATGGACAATTCATTTTTCTCTGCATGTAATTTAATATGACTAATTTTCATATTCTTCACTATTCATGAATACTTACAAGGTACAAGCTCGTATCTCACGCTTGAGTTTTTATGCGATGAGCATGATTAATTTCATGCAATTCAATTAGACACGGTGGTAAAGATTTTTATCTCTAAAATAGTAGAAAGAAAGTTTCATCGCGGTCGGTTTTTGCTTCACAGCACAGGGAGAACAATAAATTACGTTTGTAAGAATGTTGAAAAGAGGACGTGGTAGAGGGGATGTTAATCGGATTGTTAGCCGGGAACAGAAAGTCTTACAATATAACTTTGCGAATGAATATTTGCGACAAGCGGTTGACGAGACAAGTCGACACTCATTAATAAACGTCCCTCGACATCGTCGCGTCATTTTCTTATAAATAAAGTACTATTTGTTGCGCACCGCATAATAGTCAGAAATAAATGCGTTTGCCCTCGCATTCTGGTAATAAACGTCACTAAAATAGACGAACATTTATAGCAAAAAGATGTAATTTAGTCGTGGAATATTAATGTCTCGTATTGTACATTCAGAGAGCATATTAACAGATTTAACAGTTAATTATTCATAATGTCAATATTACATACAACATAAATTATCACAACTATATAATATGTACATAATTAAATTTATAAAAAAATTCAAAAAATTCTTTTTGTTCAAAAAGATTTTTTTTTATTTTATTTATAAGTACTCTCTCTCTCTCTCTCTCTTTCTCTCTCTCTCTTCTTTTTCATCTAAAATTTTATATCAATTTTATTTAATATAAAACTTTATTTCTCTTTCCGATTAAAATGTATATCTCTTTTGTACACTATTTTAACATTATATTATCTAAGATAATAAAACTCGAAATAAACGAGCTTTAAAAGCGCTCACAGCACCGCGGAGTTTAATAACCCGTAGTAATTCTTATTTTCTGCGGTTTAACGCCCTCATTAGAAGCGAGGACCCAATGAGTCACTGAATTCAGGAACGCTTTCCCAGCATTCCGCTGAAGCGAGTACGACCGCACGACGACGAAGCGGAATATAAAGGCGGGTTTCGTGTCGCATACTCCCGACGACGGCGCGCTTTCTCCCTTCTTCCCTAACCCTGTTAATCCTCCGGCGGGATTTCAACGCCGTGGAATTTGCATAGTCGCCGGATTTTTATCTGGTCGCGAAAGGCCATCCACTCTGGCCGGCCTAGGTCGCGGCTTCGGCGCTCGCGGACACTTACATATAGCGCTCGGTTCCGCGTTCCGCGCCCATTCCGCCGCTCGGGGAACAGGGCGCATCGATTTTTCATTAAGCTTCAACCCCCGCGGACCGTCGACTGCTTTGCATACGGCGTTTATTCGCGTTGCATCGCCGAATCGCGAATTCCCGGATTCTCCCTTCCACGCGGCCGCGTGACCGCGCTCTGTTTCCGATTACGCGACACATAGACGACGCGAAATCCCGCGATCCATTTCCGCATTGGTTGTTCCGCCGGAAGTGGCGAACGAGTCGAGAAGGCATCTATATCTGTATTTGATGGACTTAAAACGCGTTATTGTCGTAAAATATATCGATTAATTTTATATTAATGTTATGTCAATTTATTAAACGAAAAAAAAAAGAGAAAATAAATACTTTTCATATATTACATAAGTTTTCAAACGTTGCTTTCGTATAATTATAACAAAATATTATTTCCTCTACATAATTTAATTGCATAATCTCTTTTGTCAGCTTAGAAATACAAAATACCTAGTACTCTGAAGACAATATTTCTAAAGCTATATGTGGGCGATAAGAGGATTATGTGAAATCAAGATCCGTTTCGACCCTTAAAAAGCACGAGAGAATAAAATTCGAGAGAAAAAAAAAAAATTCATAGGTTTTTTGCGAATCGTTTCTCCACATTGCAGTTACGCGTCAATCATTTACACGCAGGTTTGCGCCAGCCAGCGCGGAAAGTCGGACGGATGGGCGAGGTCGCATAAAACGAGGCAAATTTCGGGAAACGAAATTTCCATTACCGCGATATCCTGCTCGCGTTTCGCGCTTCCCGATTTGATTCACGACCGTGCGAAAGTCATCCGTAAATCCCGTTATGCTTGTAAAGTTGTAAAAACTTGTCCACCCCGAGCGAGTTTAACACTCAGCCGATCTCGAAGTTTCTTACGATTACTTGATAAAATTTCTTCAATCGCGGAACATGAGAATCGAGGAAACTAAACAACTGTCACGGTGCTTACAACGAACAGCTGATATCGATAGGAACGAAATATTGTTCACACTATTTTATTTCTTCTGAGATTCGCGCGACAGATTGCTCTTTTCATTCGAGAAACTTGCAATCTGTCCAACATTTTGTACAATCCACTTACTATCTATAAAAGATTACATAACATATATATTGAACGGTAAAAGCATAACTTTCATAAAAATAAATAACATGAGTTAATAATAATATTTGAATATATCTTCTTCTATAATGTAGCAAGTGTTTATATTAAGTTCTTAAAAAATTTTTTTGCAAAAAATAATAGAAAAGGAATTTTTTAATGCCTCGCTTGATTACGATATCTTATTATGTACCGTCAAGAAATATTAGCTTATTGCTTATTAAAGTCGCAGGAAGTTACCATCCGCCTCTACTAATCGCTATCGAATATCTCGGCGTGCGCAGTAAAATCAAAGGTGTTTACAACAGTGGTCTAATATATCGGGATAAATTCAAGGTAAACGCTTTGTAAAGTTTCTGCACAATTTCTCTCGATTTAGTTATATAGACTTGTTCCCAATTGCATGATTCTCGTGTGCTATTGTACGCGACCGTTAGACACGCTCGGTAATAGTTCCCGTGTCGCAAAGTCGTAGATAGGTTTGCGTTGCGTCACTAAAATTACGACATCGGCGTGGTTTGCAGCAGTTAGCAATAAGATGTACCCAAGTACGTATAATCGCCAATGTATAGGGGATTAAAATATCATTGCAAACTGCGATTTGCATAGCATAAATATATCAATATTAGGTATTTCGTTACAAAGTAATGAAATATGATAATCGCACACACATATATCATGTTTATATTATATGTATATCTTTAATATGATAGCGATCTAATTTAAATTTAAGATGATAAATGAGTGATTTTGGTAAAATTTATATACAAAAAGTAAAAAAAATATATTTAAATCGCTATCATATTAAATTTAACCAACCCCCGTCATTCCACAAGATATCTTTAAATCTCCTGGATGTTTGTTTTCGATTACGCACGAGACTAGGAACGTTGCAGGTTCGTTATGCACATCGAACGCAATGGTATTTACGTGGTGGGATCGTAAATGAGTTTGCGGAATTGCGGCGCAGACGCTCAAAACAGAGACGCACAAGAGATGTCTTCGTCGTATATTAGATTGCCGGCGTCGCTTAGCACATAGTGCGGAGTAAAACGCGTATAAGTACGGTAGGATATCTGTTGCCAGCCTCGTATCCTCCTCCCTTTTCCTCCTTCCTCGATGGATACGAGGTCACTGTCCTATTTCCTCAGGAGAAGGGACGGTTATCGGCTGGTCGTGAATGGGGCCAACATCGTGGACACCAATTTTACGATAACGAACCGCATGAATATAGATGGGAAATTGGAGCGACCCTCGACAAGCACGAAAGGCGATTACTCTTACATAGGATTTCTTTAATAATTTAAAGACAATTTTAGGTTTCTTCGGCAAATTTATTAAAGTTCTCAAGGTTGTTCATCAAGAGTTTGATTGGCGTCTTACTGCAGAAAACGACGTGGAAAAGGAAGATACACAATTTTTAGTTTATATTTATTTACAAATTTAATCAAAAGATTTTGTAAGCAGTACTCTTGGATGGTGCACTTTAAAATAATTTGATAAAATAACGCACAAGAGCGTAAAATACATGCGATTAAACACGCGTCTTTTGTAAATTTATTAACGCACAGATATAGGTACTTTGTGCGTAAATATAAATGAAGGAGGATATTATCAAATATTATATCAGCTTCCAAATGTGTGTAGATAACCAAAGTGTTATACTCTCGAAGCGCTGAATGCGATAAGTATGATCTAGTTGTGGCGAAAGGGATTTCGGTATATGTAGCTGACGCACGAGGTCGAAAGCCTCATCAGACGACAACGTTAATCAACACGAACTGAAACGCTTGCAAACCAAGCAAGTAGAGATCCTCCTTTCGACGATCATGCTCGACTAAAGCCTGTTTATGTTAGCATAGTCTGAGATTAATGTCACAATGGACACTCAAAAGCCTCTTTGATATAATTTCGCTACCTACACGTCGCATGTACGTATGCGGAAATATAATTGGCTTATTAAATAATAAAATTAGAATTTCCCATGTCGATTTATTCTTTTTTAAAAAGTGTGTGAAACCTCGAATTCGAATATATCATAGTGTTGACGTCTCTTTTCCGCAATGTTAATTGAATATCTCGTTCGTGTGCACTGCAATTTGCTTCATTCGTGTCGCTTGCAGCTGTCAAATTGTTATGCGAATTTTGACAGTTTGTCTGACAGTTTATGTAATATAAAGATAAATTAAAGGAGACAAAGAAGAGAGAAAAAAGAAAAGGAGAAAGAAGGAGTAGGTTAAAGAAAATGAAGAAGAGAAAAAGAGAGACAAATAAAAAAAGGTATATATCATAAATAAATGTATATATTATATATGACGTACCTATATAACACGAACGAAGCAAATCGCAGTGCATAACAGAAACATTTAATTTGCATTGTGGAAAAGAAGCTTTAATGCTTCAATATATTCGCGTTCGAAGCTTTATGCCATTTTTTATAAAGAGAAATATTAGAATAGAAATTAGATTAATAATAAATTAGATTAGAAATTATTATATAAATATATAATATCCTCCTTATCAATTTAAAGAGAGCTTTATTTTAATTGAATAAATATATAAATAATTATTATTATTATATATATTTATATAATAATAATTTCTAATCTAATAATGATTGTATATATATGTTATGTATACATATATATATATATATAAATATACACACAATAAAACGCATATAAACACAAAAAATAAATAGCGCGTAACGCGCTCTTATAATGTTCTAGTGTCGATACATGTACCTTTATTGTATGATTAATATTATAATAAGCTATATTGAAAACTCGCTGTTAAATATTAACAATATAGAACGCGCATAGAATTTTGTATATTAAAACATTTTTTAATCATAATTTAAAAATCTTTGTTAATTTCACGTTCATTTCTATTCAATTATATTTGAAATATGAAATTTCTAACATTTTCAATGAAACGTGAATATAGATAAAAGTTGCATTTGTGTGGTTGTATCAAAACAACGATTTATCCGTGTGGCTTTATTATTGTAAACTATTCTTCGACATAATATTCTCATAACTCTCTGTTTCTCGCTTTACATGTAAGGCACTTCTCCTTTTACACATTGAACAGCATTCAACTTCACCAAACTTTGTCGATCGTTAGCTTTGTCAAACTTTACACCTCCTATCTCCTTCATTAACCATCCTTGGAGTTATATAAAGTTGCCATCATGCTATTCCCTTACGATATTAGACTCTTCAGTTGCTTGCACGTCGTTGAATTCTATACGTTTCGATCAATCAGCAGTATTTTAGTCTCTTAAATAATTTATTCGCTCGTGTTACCGCATTGATAATACAAATATATAGACGCACAAAATTTGAGTAGTAAAGAATATTTACATTCTAACTTTAAAGATTTTAGTAATAATCTTTATAAAAACTTAAAATATAGTGTACACACATTTTAACATTTACTTTCATAAAGTAAGATGTTTAAATACTCGGACATTAATTTGATTGATCTTACTATATAATATATCTATAATTAAAAAATCTGCTTTTCCAAGAAGATTTATAGAAAATCGAATTCCAAATAAGACATAGACGTCTATAGAAAATAATTCATTTTTGATTTCAACATAATGACATTTGTGCATCAATTATTCAGTTTAATAAATGAAATCAAATGATGAGCATAAGAGATGTGTGCAAATTTTTGGAATCATAATATAATACATATCGTCAAACATTACATTGTAACAATATTGTCAAATTATAATAAATATTGGCAATATTTTATTATATCAAAGAACAGTATCTTACAGCCATACAGATAGATTTCATGAAATTAAAATTTCTTGCGCAATCTTGAATTTTGAGAGCGAATGCGGGCAAGTTTGCGATCCTGTGGCATTTCTCGTATCGTGATTGCACGCGATTCGTTTCGATTTCCACGCGAGAAACTGAAGATATGTATTTCTGGACCGACGGCACATTTTATATATATATTCTCTTACCTATCTACCGTGGAAAGGCGGTTGCCGGTAATGCAATTCCACGTCACGGGACGAGAGTGGAGTTCTGCTTCCAGATATACGCATTCCTGCTCGCTCTTCTTCCGCAACGACGCGACGCGGTACTGCCGACATCAGGCAACCGGATAATGCTGAATGAGAAGCGCCTCGTTTGGAAATGTAATATAACCAGAGACATCGGAGCAGGAATGCGTCTCCACGCACAAGATAGAGACGTCGTCGTCCTTGAGTAAATGAAAATTGAATTCGCGGCCTAGACTTCGCGCACTTTTCGTTTCCGTTCCCTCGTGTCTGCGGTAGACCTATAGGGTACTTCGTTTCTTTTCCATTATAAATTCGTATACGGAGCAAAATGTGATATTTACGTCACTACAATTCAACCTAAGTTTATTCATGCACCTGCACTTCTTCCATCAAAATGTTTCTCGGTAATCGAGGAAAGTTATATGTTCGAAAGAATATTAAGATCTCTTCGTTTTTAATGCTTCGTGACATCTTTATTGCTTTGATACTGTTGTAAAATCTATAATAATAATAAAACGAAATGAAACAACATTGAAAAGACTTTTAGATGTTTAATAGAATAATAATAATAAAATAATGATAAATAACGTGTATTGTGCTGGAAATGCGCTGGCAAAAGCGCTGGAATGTTAAAAATTTTATTGACGGGCGAGAATTTTAATAAAAGTAAAAAATAGATTTTATATAATTATCCCGCTTATAATTAATACATAATAGGCATTGCGTTAAGACATTTTAGACAAACTGACGTCACTTAGATTAATGAAACGCATACTTCTATGTAAAGTCATCCTTTCATGGATAAATGAAGTAGTGTTACAGTAATTAGTGTTTAATTTGATTTGGTTTGTTTGGGTCGAAGAGGGTTCAACGACAAGTGAGCTCCATAATAACGAAATGACTGACGAAGCACGTGCATTGTTGGAGACTGCGGTATCGCACAGGGGGACTCTGAACGTGATTGACGGTGGTTTGGAGTACCCCGTAGTGTGTTAATTTGAGGGATGACCACATCTACAAGTGCTCCTCCGCGAATCGATCTATGATGGACATGTGTCGTGTATAATAGCTTTATTTCCAGCACTTCCGGATGGCTCAATTGTCGCTATTCGCGCTGAATTTCCTCACAGGAATACTCACGTTAGGTAGATTATCGTTTCATTCGTGGAATATCGTTCGCACTTATAATCTTATTCGCGGATTAATCAGATTCGGATGGCAATATAGCTCGGCGATTTAATCAATGTTTCATTTTAGTGGATTATTGGTTGGCGGTTTCATCGAATCAACTTACGATTTAAAAAATAATAAAAAATTTACACGGTAATTGTTAAAATTTTAGATATCGTGTTTGTAGTATCATATATAAATATTATTACAGAATATTGTCGTGGTTGAATGCATGCATGAATAAAATCATTGAAATTCGTGAAGTTTTGTTTGGTGAAATAGAACGTCCCGTATCTGTAATTTCATAAATCTTTTATAAATATCCGTAAAATTTATTTTTACCGAATGTTCTCTTTTCATTTTTATCATTTTGCATGATTTTATCATTTGCATTTTTCCACTTTTAATTATTACATGTAATTTGAAATATTATATGTAATTTGGCTTTAATGATAAGTATAAGTGTATAACATTAGAGATAATAAAATCGTATTTTGAAACAATCAATTCAAAGAAACGTATTTTATGCACAAGAATGTCATAGAAACGAGGTGAAGGGAATGTTCTGGACGATGTTCTGGACAACAAGTGGTTACTATCAGCATTGTGATACGATACTGCATAGCGTTCCGCGTGCCGTGGGTACAATACTGTCGGAACGGTACATAATAATCCACGGTACCGGTAGTGGACCACCGCGTGCATGTTACTAACCCACTTTACATACATTGTACCTATAGACTCTGGCTTAATTACAATGCGAAGCTATATAGGTCGAACCCTTCTCCCAAAATCGTCGATATCTGTCGATGACCCTTGCCTACGTTCGTTTAACTACGAGGAACCATCTCCGAAATTGCGCGGAAAATGAGATTCTATGTAACTTTCTAGACATTTGATTAATTCTGCAAAAGTATCTAATCCTATGCGTTATATATCTCTATTAATTGAATTGACGTTAAATTAAATAAAATAGGTATTGATCTTTTTTACTGATTTGTATCAATAATGCTTATAAAATATTGTTATAAAACCGAAAAATACTTATAATAATTCCTTTTTTTCTCACTTACATATATGTATATTATATATATATATATATAATAAATTTAATAAATTTTTTTGCAACTATTTAATACAAAAAATACTCGAAATACATATTATATGCTTACTTTAATGTGTTGTTTTAATCTGTTAAGAAATTGTTATATTCTATATTCTTAATACTAAATTGATTCAGTGTAAATTATTCTTACAACTTTATTCTTTAAAACTTAAAATTAAAATTTATTTAAAATGAGCTGAATTAGAAAAGTTTGCATTGTTTAGCTATCAATAAAAGATTAAATGCACGGATAACGTTTCTCAAGAAATCGACAAATGAAAAAATTGATTAACTTTTCTTTGTGTAAATTTTATTATTTATTTCCAAAAAAGATGTGATGTCGAGAATAAATTCGCATGCAATAATTATTTGTGATAATTATTGGCGACAATATGTCTTTAAATGGAAGTCATTCGATTGATCAATAGAGAATTAACAGATCGGACGGGCAACTACGTTGCTGGGTGATTTGGTATATAATTTTGTCCTAAATTCAGAGCGAATAGCATACGTGGCTTATTGCCAGATTAGCGCCGGATTTTAATAAGTCGTAATTTATTACGTAGTGCATTTAGCTATCCTACCAATCTCGTGTCATTCATTGATTTACAGTACACTCTTGTATTTCTGCATTTGACGATCGAGATATATTTGACACACGTTCATTAGCGGCAAAATGGTCTTTCTGTAACGGGCTAACGGCACATTCATTTTGGCGATTAATTAATGTCATGTTCGCGGAAATACCTGTACGATGTAAACGGGTAAACAGTTATTAATTGTACAATGTTACAGAAATGTAATTTTCGTGACAAAATAAGAAAATTAAAAAAATCATCTTTTTAAATTCCATTTTATGTTGCTACGAAATAAAATTAAGCGCTCTTCTCTCTCTCTCTCTCTCTCTCTCTCTGCAAATTTTCTTTAGAATAAACGAATAACTATCAGGCACTGCGATTACAAAAACGCTGTTGCAATGATCAAAGGAATGCTTAAACAAAGCATGACGTACTAATTAAAAACGCCCAAAAATTTCGATATATAGTATAATAAACATTATATTTATAAATTCTGTATACTTTTATAAGATAAAAAATATTCTGTGTACAAAAATAATATTTATTTTCAATATCCAACTATTTAATAAAAATTGAAAATGAAGAAACCTTTAATGATTGCCTGAATAATTTATTAATTTCTAAACATTTTTATAAATTAGAGATATAACTTTTATAGATTAAACTTGAGTGCAATAAAAAATAAACGTATTTTATTTCTCAATTAATTTTTAAAGTAATTGTTAATGACATTTTAATTTGTTTTTAATCAGTTATGAAAATAACTTGAAGCTAGCTACTGAAAAGTCACGAACAAAGTTTGTTCCAGCGTGATTGAGACTTTCCGTCGTTTAATTATGGGAATTTTTGGACGATCGGTCGAACTTTTAATTCATAAGGCTATAATCATATCTCGGTGCGTATTTCAGCGTAATATTATACAATTTGCGCGCGCGTTAGCGGAACCCACGGTGGTCGCTTGTGATCACGCATCGCGCGCACCTTTCAACATATGCAAATATAACGCGTCGCTGTATTTGCATACCACGGATTCCGCCAGAAAACCGTCCTCCGATCGAGCTTGGCTGTTCAGAAACAGGCCGGACATTTTGAATGCGTAATCCCAGGTTAGTCTTTTGCATTTACATGCGCCAATCCTTTCCCGATTGCACGCTTATTCTTGCCCGTTCTGCTCGCGAATTATATAACCCTAGCCCTCCACCCCCTCCGATGCAGCTATCGTCCGCCTGTAATCTTTTATCATACGTATGTCTTTCTTGCGTAATGTCGCATATTATCACTGGACATTTGTTATTTTTTATCTTCGAGATTTTTTTCATTCTTGATAAAATAATTGTTGACATTATATGTGCGCGTTGCAAATCAGTGTTAATGTCTCTTTTAGAATAATTATTTTTCATAATCAGTTTTATTTTGTTTTTTTTTCACATCTTAATGTTTTATATGCTAATGGTAACACACTTTTACATTCATAATATAAAATTTATACTTTTAAATATTTATTTGCATTTTTTGAATATATGTTTGAAAAGTCGTTTCACAATTCTATCGTTATACGAGTTTTTTATTCTTTTATATCCCAATGTATTTTTTAGATACCAATTCTATAAATATAATTTTTTTTTTCTTTCATATAAATTGAATTAACGCTACGGAATATGAGAAGAATTTTAGTAGATGTTATGTCGTAACACATTACCTCACGTCGTAAAGATATTTCAATCCTTCATTCATCAAAGTTGCAGGACCTTGCATTACGCTGTCGTGGATAAAGTGATGTATCGTTTCTTTTTTGCCATAAACTCGAAAGGAGAGAGTAATATTTCAAAAGAAAGAGGGATGAAAGGTACCAATCAATTACAGACACACTAACGTCTTTTGAATATGTTCCATTACAATCGCTCAGAAAAGTCTATTATTTGACAATTTGAAAACAATTATGCGCGAGAGGATCGGATTCGTCCGTCGTGCTCCTTACTATTTGAAAGATCGATAGAAGAATAATACTCAAGCTTCTCTCTCTCATCAGTAAGCATTGTGATCAGAAAGCACCGATCAGAATCAGCGGGTGCATCGATTGCGAGCAAACCGTATCAATTCTGTGTTCCTCATAACTCGAGAATAGATATCGATAATCGGTGCGAGTGAATTAATGCGGAAAAAGCATTTTTCTGCAGATGACGTGCTTGGCATCATCGCCTGACAGAAAGAGAACAAATCTCGTCCGCGACGCTCGTTAACGGCAGTTCCCGTAAACGCTGATAAATCGCTGTTCTCCGTCCTATCGTGTAATTGTCGCGTACCGACAAAACCACACTGCGACTGAACTGAAAATTAATATATTTAAATCCGACGAAAATGCACGCGCGTTTCTCACTCTCTCTTTCTCTCTCTCTTGTGCTCGTGCTCGAGCAAGCGTGTACCATTTCCGGCTTTCCGCTCTTCCTTCTCTCTTTCTCTTTTCACTGCGCTTCGCTCCGACGTAATCTACGGTTTCGGAGTTTCCTCAATGGATTTTTGGATTACCGTGAGACAAATGACTACTGTTCCCCACGGGGAAAGTATAGAATACTGTAGAACCGCGATTATCCGGCCAATCCCGACAGAGAATTAGCTCGACGTCGGTGGGAATTTCTTCCCCATTACCGAGGTCCACCTTAGAAATTGATGAAAAGATATTACGAAGTAATAATCTTAAATATTTGTAATATAAATATTCATTTACTTAAATTGAAAAGACATTAAGTTAAAGTTTAAAGTTTAAGGCCGTTTCAATTCTTCAAATTTTAATTAATAATCTTAATGCTATATTTGAATTATATTTATATTAATAAAGAAAAGTAAACATTAAACATGATATGAAAAAATAATCTTAGATACAATACACAATACATATTTTTTCTTTTAATGCGATATGATAATCCATAATTAGTTTCCACAATCTTTTCTTAAAAATAAAAAATAAAAAATTTTTAATAAACCTACAAAAAGGATTCAGTTTTCTGTTGTACAAGTTTGACTTTCTTTTCCATATCCATTTCAAACTATTATTATGTGTTTCTAACGCAAATTGCTTATAAATATGCGAAACTATCACGTAAAGTTTCGTACTCAATGCGATTTAAATTTTGTCGTTATCGCCCATTCCATATTTGTAGAGGTGATCGGAATAAACTCTATCATATTCTTTATATTCGTATGGCAACCTTTACGAGCGCGGCCGGAAACGGTGATAAAAATAAAATGTGCATTATTACCTGCGCCTATATTCTGCAAATTATCTCATTTCCTTTACACTGCGCCTTAACGATAGATAGTATGCAAAACATAAATAAAGATAAATTTATATGAATCAATTTTCATGATCGTTCCGAATAGGTCATTCAAGATACATAACGCATATGTATGAGATTTATGTTTATATTAAAATCTAAAATAGACATGTAGTCCAGTTATCTGCGTATTTTGTTGATCAAATCATAAAAACGTTTGTTTCTACAAATATATATTATATACATATAAGAATATTATATATAAGAAAAATAAAAGATTTTTTTTATTATTTCAAATAGTAAACAACAAATTGTAGTGGCCGATTTTATAAAAAGATTAATACTTTTTATATTTTTGAATTAATGTTAAAAATTAATATTATATGATTACAAATCAGTTAACACAATTCTATTATAAAATATATTATAAAATATGAGATAAAAGCGATCATAGAAATTCCTTTGAAATTCTTTCTATTTGTAAAAAGAATAACTGTAACGCTAGTGTGGGATATTTTCACAGTTTATATAAATCTAATCGTTTTTTTCCATATTTTGTGAGTTAATATTAAAGATGAAATTCATGATTCAATCGTTTCACCAGCTTTACTTTAAACATTTTGCTCGAATGATGGTATAAAAAAAAATCATAGAAGATGATCCTAGTACTTTAGTTGTAACGTGTAGTAATCTATTGTTTAGTGTATATAATATTGTCTATAAGTCTATACCTTTTTTTAATATGAGACAATTCAGACGGAATAATCATAAAAAAGGAGCCGTGCAAACATGCCTTTAAACGACATGATTCTTATTCGGCGCATACCGGCCGGCTCACTTACCCCGTCCGCGTTTTACTTTACCGAGAATTAACGAGCCGAGGAGTAAAGAAATACTCCACCTGCGATTCACGGGGCCAGTATTATATGAGCCCTCGCCTCATAAAATCCATAAAGCACCGGCACAAAGCGTAAGAGAACGAGCGTGCCCGTGAAAATTTCGCAGCTCGAGTTGCTTTCCCAGGCTATCTTGCCGAGTTTGTGGGGTTTTTATATGTGCGAGAAAGTAGATATGTATGTACGCACACACCTTTATATACGTATATATACATACATACACATACTTAATAGACATATAAATTTTTTCACTATTAACATATGTAATATATTTATTATTATTAGTTATAAATTATTACTAATCTGGAAGTAATTTTTTCTCAAATGTAGGTAACTTTTTACACGCACATAAATGTAACATAATCCAATATTTCATGGTTAAAACTTTATAACGCGTTATAATATTTAACAATCAAACTTTTAAGTAAAATTTGAATGAAAAAAAATATATATGGAATTAATTAAAGAACAAGAGTCTGCAAACAATAGATTAAAAAAGAGTACAGATCAGAAAGGCTGCCTATAGAATCTAAAGCTTAACAAATTTACCAAAAATATTATTATGCAACGTTTTGTTGACACGAAATAATTCTGATTCTATTGAAGAAGATTTAAAAACAATAAAATAAGTAAACAATAAAAGAGTTGCCGATATTTTTATGAATATATTTCTCTGGGCTCATCAGTATTCTTCATGTGAAAACATATTTATTACAGTGCCCTTAGAGAGAGTCGGGAAAGTTTATCGGGCAAGTTATGGGATACCCTATGTAGAGACACATAAAGTGAGCTATATGGGGTATATGGAACAGGGTAATCCCCGTGCCACATTCGCGAGACTCTTGAAAAATGGATCGGTCCGCTGCTATGCTAGGCGTATAATATCGTTCGTGGCAGTAATATCCGTAATGGCAGATAAGGCGATCATAAAACAGTCACTATTCTATAACATAGTAGTAAATCATAATCTCGTCGGCACAATTATATTTGCGACGTCACAGTTCAAACAATGAAAAAAAATTTGTTTATAAACAAATCTCAATCGAGCTGTTTTATTTTGAAAACAATTTTAAGTTTCCCGTATAAATATAAGATTTTTTTCTTGAACATACAATACAAAGATTTGTACTGATATAAAAAAAGTTAAGTGTTATTTATTAATTAATTAAAAATATCATCATAACAAACATATGTTATTATTGTTCTTGTATAGTAATCATTAATAAAAAATTTAAACATTTTACAGTTGCATTACATGAATTGTTTTAGTAAGTAAAATAATAGTATATTATAATTGAAATATAAGATTTGTTACGATTATTGAAAAATGTATAATCATAACAGTTCGTATATAATAATAATAATAATGACATTGTTTTGATGATCAAATGCAATTATTTCAGAATTATCCACGAGACTTTATCGCGTAGTTAAATGTAAGATTTTATTGTGGCGACACGATAAATGATATTTTTCATGTTTATAATATCACATTGTCAGCATCAAATAAATACATCAAGAGATTCAAATGACAGAGAAAGAGAAATTATATGTCCGTTGTAAATTAAATTTATACGCAAAGCATAATATATATTTATCATTTTTTTCAAAATTTACTGAGTCTTGTAACAATTTGAAGACTATTCATCATATCAATAAATCTAAGAAATATTTTTGTTCTATAATAAATGTCGATATTTACTTACAATTAATCTTTGAACAAACAACAAAACATTTAAGAACCTCAACGAATATATTTTTTCTATATATTTGTATATCTTTGCTATAATCAAAATACTAAATTGAGGAAAATATATTAATTAAAATAATTAGAATTAGATAAAAAGTGTAAATTGCACAAGCGCATATATATAACTTGAACTAACAGCAAAATTCAATTCACTATTTCGATGGTTTCATCATGGCAGAGTTTGTTCTCGTCACCGTAAATATCTTCAAGACGGAACAGATTTCAGTTACTTCGATAGGTTCGAGAAGGGAGCAATTAACCGATGGGTTAACTCTAAAAGCGTCCTGGAGGGAGCCAATCTCTCGTGCTAATGCATTAAGCTAATCTTCGAAGTTGGCGCAAAAACTATATCGGACACGAAGATCTCGAAAGTTTAAATTCTGTTCAAAACTTTTCAAGAGCACATCGGAAAATTGGCTGTGATTACGTGAAGTATCTACTTTTTTTTATTATAAACTTCATTATATTTATTTAACATTAATTTTAAATTAAACATTAATTTTAATGTATTTTAGTTTATTGTACATTTTGTATATGTATAATGTATGTATACATATGTAATTTAATTTTATTTGTTAGCGAATTCGAAAAGAACTACAAGTATTACAGTTCGATTAACACGGATGGATGTAATTGAACTTTAAAAACTTCATTTACATTTTAAAACAATATTTTTTTCTATTCTGTAATATTTCAATAAAACCCGTGCCGAATATGAAAAGCTTCACATAAATCGAAAGAAGCGCGTTCTCGGGTTTATATTCTCATCCCATTTATCGTTCTACATACAAACCGACACGACAGGAGCAGTAACCTCGTTACTTATTCCGTTCCAGTTTAGCTCTTCCACTGCTACGGACATATATAATACGCACCCGAGAAAATCCAAAGATATGATAGGTATATTTTCTAATAAATTCCTCAAAATTATAGAGGAAGTGGCTCTTTCTGGCATCAACTGCGTGTGCGTGATAGGCGCGTGTAGCTCTCGTCGACGAATTCTGAGAATCGTCCCTGTTTTTTCCCCGTAACACACGCTTCGCGCTGTACATCTTACCGCTCTATATTTTTTCTTCCGCGACGAAATAATATGATAAAAATTTTTACATGGAGAAAATATTATAGTAAAAATTAGAATACATAATATATTGTAATCATAGAATATACTGCTTAATGTATAAATATATATTATATACAAAATATACGCGCTTAATATTTTTATTCAATAATATATATGAATATTATATACGAGTATTATGTTTTATGAAGAACTATTGCAATTTCAAATTTTAATGCGAACAACTCGACAAATAAATATACAATCGTTAACAAATAATTTATCATCTGTATAGTATGTATATGTGCACAATTAATTATTATAGACAATTTATTATAGACGAAACACGAACGTCTCACCTCGGTATTTATATATACGGCGTCTCAAATAATCTAATTTTTAATTAATATTTTAATAATTTTTATGAATAGATGCTTGTGAGGCATTCTAGTGTGAACTATAGAGATTTTAAATTACAGATAATAATAGTAGATTTAAGTTTCTCTTGCAATGTGTGCATGCTGCGTTAAAAATCATGAAAAAATATGAAATAAAGAAAAATATTTGAAATTAAAAATATATCTCGGACAATTAATATACGCACTCACCTGTGTCGACGATAGATGAATTTTTGACATCTTACAGATATCACATCTTATTGATATGCAACACAATACGTCCAACACTCTCACACGTATTATTCCTTTACATAACAGTATATATTAGGTTCATTGAGTCTCGCGTTTGTTTTATCAACAAATACTTAAACCCGTATTAAGTTTCCGTTTCTTGCAACACTTATGAAAGAGAAAAATATTTCTCTGATGTCGTTAATTAAGTAAAGTATTATATTGTTTTTATATATACTAGAACAGTTTAGGCGCGC
The DNA here is from genome assembly GCF_047496725.1 of Anoplolepis gracilipes. Lineage (NCBI taxonomy): Eukaryota > Metazoa > Arthropoda > Insecta > Hymenoptera > Formicidae > Anoplolepis > Anoplolepis gracilipes. The sequence goes on from NC_132972.1 coordinate 12,653,073, forward strand.
GCTATTTATTTTGTTTGTGTTTATATTGTGTTGTATGATTAGGTATGTGTTTACATTGTGTTGTATGGTTAGGTATATAGTGTATGTTAAAGTTAAGCGTTAACGTTTCTTTTCCACAATGCTAATTGATTGTTGAATATTAAATTTTAATATTTACGGTTGACTTTACGAAAGCATTCTTCTTTCTTTTTCTTTCTTTCTCTCTCTTTCTCTTTCTTTATTTAATATTATATCCCTTCTCCTTCTTTCTTCCATCTATTCTTTTTTCTATTTATTACACAAATATAAATTACATAATTAATATACATATAATATCATGGGAAAATTTTATACATAGGTTTATCATATACAATATATGCATATATAATATATGTACCTTTCTTTTGTCTCTCTTTTTCTCTTCTTCGTTTTCTTTAACTTTTCTTTAATTTAAATTTTCTACAAATTATCACAAACTGTCTAAATTTGACAGCTGCAGACGACACGCGCGAAGCAAGTTACAAAACGCACTTGACAACGAGACTGCGAGACAGTCAATCAGTATTGCGGAAAAACGGCAACAATAAAATCGGTAACACGCCTTTTTCATATAAGGATTATATATTATTTACTTTTAAAAAAAGAAAAACGTAAAATTGATCACATAAAATTATCGAAATTTATTGTTGTTTTTTGATATATTATAAAATAAATTTCGATATTTTTGAATATTTATTTTACATTTTCCTTTTTTTTTTAAAGCGGATAATATAATATATTAAAGTGTATGTGGATGCGTGTGGGCTTAATAGATGAAAAAAGTTTCCTGTTAATAATTTATTACTATATATATTAGTTTTGCTTTTTGCATTTTAGCATTGTAATATATATAAAATATTTTTTAAATATAAAATTATATACAGTTATACAATATTTTTATTTTTAAATGAGTATATGTAAATGTATGTTTTTTATTTTGTCCAATATTTTTAATTTTTTTTCAATATACATGTTTAATATCAATATGTGTAATTTCGAATCAATAAAGATCATCGAGCGAAAATTGTGTGTAAATTGACTTGAATATTGAAGAAATAGTGTGTGAATAATTTTATTCATTTTTGATACGATTTTAATACCACCGCTTTTAACAAACAAAAAAAATTGTAATATACTACTCCCCTTTCTGTAGTGTGCAACAATGTATTGATTGCCGCAGAAATTGCGTTTTTTTGACATTTTTTTTAAATCGAATTCGCATTTAAATTTGCTCGCGGCATGTTGCTTTCGTTGATGGGCGCGCAGCAATCGAAGTCAATTCGCGTGTTGCATTCACCGATGGAATATTAAACATAAAGATGATTCACACAAATATAGAAATATTATTTAGTATTAATAATTATTAATTTTATTATTAAGCAGCGATTTAAATAAATGTAGATTCCGTTTGAATGAAATCAAAAACTTAAATTATAATTAATAACGAATAATTAAAAATAAAATTAATTCTATTAGAGACGTACTTAGAAACTTGGTGAAAATTTAAAAAAGTTGCTAAGAAATTGATGTTATTATTAGAAGATTTTTATACATTTAAGTAAAAATTATTTAATTAAATGTTATTTAATAAAGAATTGTTACAAAATACATTTTTTTTTCTTTGCTTATAATATAATGTAAGTAAAAACCAACTAAAACAATAAAACAGCACACATAAACATACAGTGCACGCTACGCGCGAATGCTTATGCTAGTTAAAAGTATATTAGAGCTTAAATGTAAAGGCTGAACTTTTCATAGAGCGTTCGTGTTAGCAACAAAAGGATTAAAGTTACCATGGAGACGTCAAATGAGACAAAATGAAGAAGCAATTAAGAGCGAGCTGTTCAATATCGAGTTACTGAAAGTTGGGAAAATTGCCGAAGTCATCACAAAGAATTGCATGAACGACGACACCATGAGAATAACCGAGCCTTTTATAATATAATTGCAAGATAAGAACGAACTTACTCGCGATAATAGAAGAAATCGTGAAAGAATTAGACTTTAATCATCAATAGATCATAATGGTCAAGAAGTAAGAAATAGAGATTTATCGTATTATTATCTTTGTCTTTAGCAAATGATTCGCAAAGCTATGATAGTTTTACAGCTTTATATATTCGTAATTACATCTTAATTATGCATAATGTGATTTTGTCTTATTAGCGTTCAATACTTTCTTGATACAACTCTAAAAAAGTGAAAAATAAAAGTGTTACATAAGTTATTTATATTTTCTAACTAACATGGTTTCTAAAATTCCTGATAAAATGTATTCTAACTAAATAATTCTAAATACTCTAATTAAACAGCCCAAATTTTATATTGCGCATTAACGATGTATGTAGAAACTACCATCATCAAATTTAACTCAGCTAAAATATTTATGTAACTGCAACAAAGTAATCAATAGTATAACAATTCCTGATGATTATAATACACATTTATAATCAAGTAAAAAAATTAGTATTAGTAAAATACAGAAACATAACTCTGGAGAAATGGAATAATTCCTTCAGAAATGATGAAAGTAAAAGTTAATTCGTACTAATAACTTAAAACATCTCTTATTCTCCCTATGCACAGTGAAAGATCACCGATCTCGTAACGCAGGCATCTTCCATTCCCATTCTTTCTGCAGCTGGTCGCTTTTATCTTCGTATCGGAATCGTGCTGCGACGGAACGTGATAAAGCGTGTTTCGCGCGAGAAAGGGTTCTTTGTCCGACGAGCAATGCATTATTTGTACGCCTATCGATCTTCGACCGTGACGAGATCCATCGCGCGTTCGTTCGACGGATCGGTGATAAACGTAAATCCCCCTTGCCAAAGTCGCTCCAATACTCATAAAAGAATTGCACAGGTTTGACTTTTCACCCCGACGATCATACCATAAACATTGGAATCTGAAATTAAAATGTGAAATTTTCATAAGCAGAAGAGAAAATGATGATGTTATTATATTGAAACACCAATATTTAAAAAACATAAAATACGACTTAAAATGAAAACTGGCTTGATTTTAGAAAAAGAACAGGCACAGGTTAAAAATATATACAAGTTATTTTTTTAAACAAATTCTTTCTTTATAAACTTATATAGTTTGATTGATAAAGATTTGAATAATAGTTGAAACGCGTATAATTTTTTAATCGAATAAATATTTTGTTCCACATATCCGTCAGATATACTGTATTCACATGACGAGCTCGCATGAAAAATTCTGCTCATGCGTGACAAGAACATAAAATAATCTATTACAGTAAATCAGATATTTTCAGTTTTACGGTGAGCTGAAATCACGATTGTACGCGTGACTGACGGGTTTCAGTTCCAAGAACGGACGGTTGGATTCCTAGTAAGAAAACATTCGTTCCAACGGAGAGTAGTTTCTCTCGCCTTTGGGTGTAGCACTTAGTTTCCCCTAGAAAGGACGGCATTAGGAAGATTAAAGGACAATTCGGTCCTCATTACGAAGGGATTAAAATCACTCTCCAAGCTCTGCAGAGTCTGCTTCCCCATGTCTCTACACGACGCCTCTTCTTCTTTGCCTATCTTGTAGATATGGCGGATGTGCAGCATCTAACATAGCATTTGCGATCGTGACGAGCGAATTAACATAATCTTGCCGCCCTCGCTCTTGTGAAATAGATGCTAGGAAAATCAGCACGTGCGTCGGATTTCAAAATGTGAGCAAAAAGACGATTAGTTTGCTCGTCCGCTTTGCCCGGTCTGGTTTAATCATCATTTTGGATTAATCACTCTTAAATGATCCGAATTAAGGGACAGTGTAATCTAAAGCGATCGATTAGGCTGTGAATTTCTCATCATTAGAGGATTTGATTCCGCTCGATTCAGTCGAACAGCTTAGATCGAGAAAGCTCGTGTCAGTTCAAATCAAATAAATCGATTTGACTATTATTTGACAATTTATTTCAAAGGTAAATATTGCAAATTCTTGTAAATACTATTCTCTTTTATTCTCTTCACTTAATTACATTAAAATATTAAATAAATAGAATACAGAATTGTCAACCGTTATCTGAAAATAATCAAAAGAGATAAAAGATTATTTCTAACATTAAGGAGTAAAATATGTTGGCCGATATATATGATTAGTTATCAGAATTGATGAGAACGAAAGTAGAGCGCAAAAGAGAATATATTCTCGATAATTTCGATCTCTTATTTCGATATTGTCTTGAAGTAAGGCTGATCTGCATATCACGCACGTCTCAATGAAACATTGCGTGCAAGTTGAGCTTTCCGTTCTCAACAAGTCGTCGACGAAAATTCAATAGAGAGCTCAATAGAATTTGATAGAAGCTATAAATGTCCCAGGTGTCGAGTCGTAAAACAGAATATCCTATTAACCATGACAGTAACCGATATCCGTGCGTCTTGACTTCTCTCGCGCGGTCTTATCGGTGATCAGTAGTCCCGCGATAAGCAAGTTTACGAAGGACGGGAGTGTGAACTCTCTAGAAATCCTTCAAGATATCGCTTACGATCGCAGGCCAGAATCAGAGCACGGACTGTTTCGTATTTCGCCGGCTCATCGGCGGACCACGAAATCTGGCGGATTTTGCCGGCTAAGTCGCGCCAAAGCTAACTTCCAACTCGCAAATTGGACCTGTTATCCGTGAAATAAGAATTAAAGGTGAGTATGCATCCGTGAGTCGGATTGAGAATATAAATCCGTGGATAAAAAGGGAGCAGCGAAGCGTGCGCAATGCACTCTTGCACTATCGAATGCCCTAATCTTGAATAAGGAATGAGCAAGAGAAAGGAAAAGAAACTCTCTTCTTTCGAAGAAGAAGGAAAGAGAACGGGAATTACGGCTTGCGGCCACCAAGACGTACTGAAATACTCGAGTGAAGCCGACGGGGAAAAGCCCCGAGAGGATAGAAACATATCACTTTCCTGAGGACAGGAAAGTAAGAATTTCGACTGTGCAATGCCGAGGAAATGGTAAGAAAAATAAGATAGAAAGAGAGATGCATACATATAAGGTACTTTAAAAGAATTTTATATTAATACAAGGAGGAGAGAGTCGAGAAAGTATTACGTTTTAATTGCATTAATGTTAAAAATAAAAATGAAAAGTCTCTTATATACATTCACATCTTCTATGTTCTTTTATAATAACTATTACTCACACACGCGCATATGTGGAACATATAAGGTAATCTTGTCTATAAATATAATATCCATAAACATTTTCTTTGGAATTTAATGACATTTTTGTATCAATTTTTATTGTTTAATATAATACGATACATATACTCTATATATACTTCCAAAGTCGTATTTTATAAGTATATATATATATATATATATATTACTTATATAACAATTGTAACAAAGAATTGAACAACTTTTCATTTTCAATTATTTTCAAACTTTTAATTTTTAATTATTATTTTTTAAATTAGTGCATAAAAATTACCAGTTTTTATTATTTTAATAGAAAAGAAATAAATTTTTTTGAGTGGTATTATTATCGTGACACTCGTTAGTGGTATTAAGGTAAAGGATGAAATTACAGTCGGCGATGAGCGAATGGGCACGATCAAGGTTCGCATAGAAGGACCTTGGAAAGGAGGAAGAGAGGAAGAGACTGCGGAATTAGATATTACTCGGTGCTGGGATCGCTTGCCAACTGGCTTTGATATATTACCGAGCGATAATCCTATCTACGCGTAAGTCGGGACACTATGATATAACCAGGAGCAACTATATGCCATGTCGACTGCGTTGCATCTTCAATATACATCCAGCTTGTCTGTACGAACTAGACTTACGACTAGTCTGTCTAACAATAAGATGTCTATAACGCAGAGAAGAGTAAACGCGGTTTATGGACTCGAAGGAAGTTGACGAAGGAAGGAAGGAAGGAAGGAAGGTCAACCGACTATGTCAAAAACGATCACAATGCGATTCACTGATGTATTATACATATTTCAGAATGCACGAGAATGATAAAATATTCCAGGTTACGTGAATTGTAAAATTCTTATATTTCCACTGTCGCGTTAAATATAAAACGAAAAAAGCAATCACTACATCGCATCGCGTACGATTACTTTTCCTCTTTCCATTTTGAAAGAACGAGTAACAATTTTACGCAGCAATACAATCGATGATGTGTAACATTTTGCGTTTCTGTGATCAGAATGAAAAGCGTGCGAGATATACGTTACTATCTAAACAATATTAGAATATATTATTATGAAAGAATATCCCCATCTATTTCCAGATTTGATTTATTTTATTTTATTCTCGTTTCTGATTAATGCATATATTTTTTATTGTAATACTAACATTAAAAATATATTGTTTTATTAAAATTTGTTTTGTTATAATTTAGTGTTTTTCATCAGGTTTTATGTGATATAAATATTTTTTATAAAATCTCTCTTACGGATATTTTTCTCTGAATGATATTTCAATCAAAAAATATTTAAGATTAACTATGAATTTTATAATATAAAAATATTTCAAATCACAAGTAAAATATTCTGATTTATATATAATATAATTTATATCTTATTCTCTCATATACTTGATACACATTATATATATATATATATATATATTTATTAAATTACGCTATTTAAATTAAAAAGTTACGTAAATTTTGGATACATAAATTGGTCTTTTTTCTTTTTCGCGAGAGGAATGACATGTTTATGCTCGAGCAATTGCTATAATGCTCGAAATATTCACTAAAATTGTATTTTAATTATATTTTGTTATAAACATAAACTTATTAATTTTGTATCATTTTTAAATTATAATCACTAAATATCAAGCAGATAAAATGTTTTAAGTTATTGTTATAGTAATTCTAACATTGCAAGAAAGTAAATTGAATAAATAATAGAATAATTTTTTGATGGAATTTTAATTTCGAGACAAATAACTTTGAAAATCAATCTGACATATCGCATATATGCATTAGGGTGAAAATTCGACTTAATGGATTTACCTATATACAGCACTATTATGTTATATATAAAATATTGATTTACGCAGAAGCACAATATACGATTTACTGATCTCTCAATCCGTTTGCATTATCTCCGTCGAATTGATAGCGCCATCAATGATATATAAAGAGTTTTCCCGTACTCTGTGTGCGCGTTCTCTATTTAACTGCATCTCAAAGCTAGCGAAAGACGAGCACGCGTATACCGCTTCTGGATCACAATGTAGCTCGAATTGATTTCCGGGCCCACCTAGGAAAAGAGATGTTCGAGACCTCGAGCGCGCTACGATCAACTGAGAAAAAAAAAAAAAGAGGAGAAAAAGGAAAAAAATCGGAGTTCTCGATACATACCGATATGAATGGCCGTTCGCAGATCGCCTCGGGGTCAGTTCAACAAAATTGCATCTGGAATTTCAATATAGCGCATATCATATTTCAACCTTAAAACGCCGCCAGCGCTGTCCGTGTATTACTTTGAGGCTTCTGTGCCCGTGCAAGCCGACTTTGCCCACCGATTATAGAGATTCCGACTGTGGTAAGGTAGCACGCAGATAAAGCGCGGTGAAAGTGAAGGATACGCGTACACACATACATACGTACGCAAGCACCCTATTTCTCAATCCTTTCATCAGCATGGGGAACAGCCTCCGTGTATGTGTGTGTGTGTTGCAGGAGACATTAGACGGTTTCCGCTCTCCCAGAATAAATGATCAAAAGGTACTCCGGATTAAAGCTGTCGCTCTCGCTCAGTGATAACTTGCTTTTATATGCTTTGCTTATGCGACCCGATGCTTTTGTACAGTGGTTTAATCAAATTTTCAGAAAACACGACGATGTCATTTAATATATATTCGTCTGTGCTGATGGAAGTAAATTCACGCGTATTTTCTCAGTTCTGGATTTTCCGTCAGATTTAGAGTTAATTTCGGCTTACAATTAGTGAAGAGACCAAAATTGTTATCTACGCGATTAAAGTTTTACTGAGAGTCGAAAAGTGCAAATTTATTATAATCTTTTTCAAATAGATTTTACTGTAATAATTGTTTCGTAATCTACTATTAAAGCTTAATTTTTTAATCTCTAATTCTAACTTTTATTTTTAAAGCAAATATTTGGCTACATGTGGTAGTTTACTTTTAAAATCAACCTATTTTGCTACATGCGATCTCGCATTATCATTAAAATATATAATAATGATAAGAAAAGAAATTCTATGCTAAAAATAAAAGAAGGTTTAATAATATGCTAATACGCTTAATAATATTGCAAATACTCGTTTCAAATCTTAATTTTATCAAACAAGTACGCATTTCTTGTATATATAATTATTTTTAATTATTTTATGAATGTAAGTGGCGACTACGCAGTGTTAATACACTCCGGCTCTCTCCTCTTTTATAAATATATGTAACATAGTTACACAGAACTCTTAATGAAAATAGAAAATAATACAGCTTTAGAAATAATGGATATAATTAAAAGAATATATATATATAAAATATTTAAAAAGTTATATTAATATAGTAATACGCTGGGCATTATGAGCCGATTATATTTTCAAAGTCTGTTCTCTTTCGTCGTATAAACCGGAAAAAGGGAAAATTATCGTGATTTATACACACACACACACACACACACACACACACACACACACACACACACGCACATACACATACACAAATCGGAAACGAGAAAAACGAGAGAAATTAATGTCAGTTCGTTAGGATGGCTTGTGTCCATGTCGCAGGATTTAATTACTGCTGTGAGTAAAAATAAATGGTACCAGCCACGCAAAATACCAATTTAACGAGGAGGAACAAGCATATCGCTATCGAAACACTCGCGATATTCGCCATTAGGCGGAACGACCTTTCGGGTAATCTCCACTGTATCCAGCGATCTCCAACGACGCGACGAAGGGCGAAAGATTTTTTTTATTAATGAAAGATATCATAAACGAGTTTCAAAGTAATCTTCCGCCAAGTGCTCGACGGTGCGCGTTGAGACAATTTTCTTTTCAAGTTTACCCAAAGTTCGCGATTATCGAGAAAGCAGCTCCCACTGCGAGCAAAAAATTCTCATTATGACATTCGCAATCGACTCTGCGGGAACACCTATACTTCTAAAATCGCATCGTCGAAGATGACGAGCCTAAGAAATCGTCGAGACAATCGGGCGGCGAATTGAAAAGGATGAAACTCGCACATAGAGATTCGTAGAGATCAGTAACATCGTTTTTCGAGAAATACGCGAATCGGAAACGGTGCGAGCGCGAGAAATACGAAGAGTTGACGATATTCGAGCGAATGCTTGGCTCGACACGGTGATTTATTGTTGCGGGAAGAAAGAGTTACGTTGTGTGAAAGGATACGCGATGAAACGTGCACGAGACCAGCCGCGCAAGAACGATAACGAAAACATTTATTCGGCAAATTAAATTGAGAGTGAATGGGAGAGATTGATCGGGAGTTATGCGTCGCGTCGGTGAAAGATTCTGGTGGACAACACAAGATCCTGGCGAATGTTCCGGTAATACCTCATCATTTATCACGGTAGCGAATGGAGAGAGCTCGTGAGTCCGGAAGATCGTCCGACAAGCTGCACACGCGGTGTTGGATCGCACGCGACTAAGTTCGCGTGTGAGTTGCAATGATTAATCGATAACAGGTTCCATATGATACGGACGGTATGTTGTCGATGTGATGAAACGACCCTAATCACATTAGTTAACGGTAGTATGATCGATATATTATGACGGGATAGGTCATCCCGTTTCGTTCAGCTTAACATTACAGTACGCTGCCGCCGGCGTTCATGTCATGCTTATCTTGCTCGCGTATCAGCGTGTTACGCTCACATTTACGTATACATTATGATAATAGAAGCGGGCTGGCTAATTAATCGATCCACGTAACGATGCTACCTACCTATCTCCCAATTTCAGTTTCCGTAATTCGATATTTATGAAATCTATGTACACGAAGACAATTATTCTATTACAGAAGAGAAAGTCAGTACATTCTTATACTTGACAAATATTTATATTTCGCAAATAAATTTTTTTTTTTTTTTTTTTTTACTTTATACGGTGAAATTAATAACACGGTAAAAAATAGAATATTCTATCTAGACAAATAAACGAACAGTGTATACGTGAAGCTCTATACATTTTATTCAAGTAAATAAATTTAAAATTCTGTAATAAAATAAAACTTATGTGCAAGGAGAAAAAAATATTTAATATCTTACCGGATAATTTGATTAATAACACTCATAGTCTTTTATATTGTTAATTGAATAAAATTACCCGCTAATGATAAAGTTAAAATTTGCGAAATAATTTTCAGATAAATAGAGATAATATTAAATAAGGTCACACATCATATTCTCTCGATATAAAAAAAAAAAAAAACAATCTCACGTAGGTATTTGTCGCGCAGGACGATTCTTATTGACTGCGTTCTCCCGTGTGTTACAGTGTGCCATTTGCTGCGAGGAGGCGTGGCGGCAATTTTTGGACCGCAGAGCGCGCACACGGCCTCTCACGTGCAAAGCATTTGCGACACCATGGAAATTCCGCACTTGGAGACACGCTGGGACTACCGGCTTAGACGACAGAGCTGTCTCGTCAACCTGTACCCTCATCCCACCACTTTGTCCAAGGTACGTATACAAACTTGGAGAATAATAGCCTCATTAAAGCGACAACTGCCGCAGAAAATGTGCCTCTATGGCTTCTCTCTCTCTCTCTCTCTCTCTCTCTCGATTTCATGAATTTCTTCAGCCCTTCGTAACTATTTTTAGCCTCGCTTTCATCGACGAAATATCGCCTTTTTATATCATAGGATTAATTTAACGGTCGTCGCTCTAACTTAGCGTAGCTTAAACATTTTATACTTTGTTTAGCATTTTATGTTACATTTGATTAATTGTAATTAGAGTTGGAATGAAAAAGAAAAATGGTGAGCTGGAAAAGCGCTGAAAAAAATCAAACTTTGAATAAAGACGAAAAATATATTATTTTTCAAAATCAAATTCAAATTTCAAGATTAATATCGATTCGTACATAATGTGTAGCTTACCTAATCCAATGTATAAATCATAAATAGTTTTATAAAAATATAATTAATGAAACTATATATTTTAGATATATGTATAATATTTTATTACTATAAATATTTTTTTTTTCAATTTTCGTATGTGTTCTTTTCCAGCAGTTAACTAAAAACAAAATCAAATTTTTAAATGTTGAGACAAAAGAATATTTCCGCTTTGATCATGTGTTTTCACCAAGCCATAGCATGACAGGATGGTTTTCGCAGCTAACGCGTATTCGCAACTATATCCGGTTGCATCGGTTGCTGCTGCGCCCACAATGCAGTTTTAAACTTAACGTAAAAGAACTGAAACTTTCTAAATTTTTCTTAATAAGCGCAAAGTTCCCCGATAAAGAGTCTGGCTGAAAGCTTCAGTCGCGGGGTTTGTATAGCTCTCGAGCATTCGGGTTAACGAGAGTTTTCTTTCTCTCTCTCTCCCTTTTTCTCTGCTTGTTGTTTTATGAATCCTCGCAGCTCTTTTCCTTTTCCCAATATTTGCGACTCGCGAACACTCGCATCTTACGACATTGTGCTCTCTCTTTCTCGCGCGTCCTCTCTCAATATTTGCCACTAGATTTGTGCTCCCGAAAAACGTTTCGTTTATTCCCTGTGTAAGAATGTAATAGGAATCCTGCTCATCAGCCACCATTGAATTTCCTCTTTATTTTCGGGGGAATTCGCAAACTCTAAGAACCGAAAATAAATATCAGAAGTGCTTTATGTTTCAAACGAAAGAAAATCAAGAAAGTCAATAAATCTATTAGGCGAACGAAACGCACAAAAATTCACCAAAGATAAGCACGAAAATGAAGTATTTTTCTGACATATGCTCGAACCACTTTTGCTCCACTTTTATATTATATAAAGTACTGATTTTTATATTTAACTGAGAAATGAAATATCTATTATTCTTGTATTGTAATTCTTAAATTAATAGGAAGTAGAACGAGATTGGCAATCAGTATTTATTTCTATATGACAGATATCTCGAAGACCTTTATGGATTTTTTGCATGAAATATTGATAGATAATAATTTACGGTTGCGTACATCGGCTTTGACATTGCCGATCAAAGGGCTTTCGTTGAACACACAGAAGGCACAATTTAAAAGCCATCGCATACCTCAAGTTGTCCGCTCTTTCCTCTTGCTTTCTCTGTCTCTCTATCCTGTCAGAGTAAGAATTTCAATTAGAATTCGCTCATGTGTCGCATCACTGAACTTCGAACAAATTCGTTAAAAATCATGAATTTTGATCCCTATTCTAGTACTGCCGATAAACTCGCGATCATTCGACTCTGCAACTCTAATTACCGTACATGTATATTTATGCAAACGTATATGATATCATCTGTTGTAATAAATTTCACAATTTGCATATATGCTTATAAAATATTTTAATATATAAATATCGCTACAAAGACCAAAGCAGAGAGGTACAAATATTATGTAAAGTAACAAATCATCATATTTACATATAACATCTATCTCTCTTTTTCCTAATTATTTATATCTATTTAAAAAAAAAACAGAAAGATTATTTTTAGAAATTTTTCTTCCTCTAAGAATTCAATTTATAACAATTTATATCTGTATACACATTAATCGGATAAAAAATAAATCCAGTAGAAGATAAATGTACATATATTTAAAAAAAAAAATATTCATGAAAAAGATAATCCGTTACATAGATTTTGTTACATTAAAATTATTCACGTGTATCTATATTTATGCACAATGACAATTGGAAAAGTTGCATTTGCGCGCGCGATTCATACAAAAGGTTTATAGTAAAGTTCGGTTTCTTTTTTTTTTTTTTTTTGTAAAATCCAATATTTGCACAATGAAATGCGAGTATACGCAAAATTGAAAAACACAAAGAAGCGAGAAGACGTTTAATAAACCTTGATGTTCAGAAGATGATAAACATCAGGTTTCCTCAGTCTCACGTTTCCATTGTGAATCTAGTAAATCGAAGAGAAGTAGCTTACGCGTCGTGAGTTATTTCACGGTGTTGGAACGGGGGTTGGTTTTCCCTTGCCTGAGTTCTTTTCCTCTCAGCAAAATCCTGCCATTTCCAACGGCAAAAATGCAAAATTCACTAGAAGAGCAACGACGTTCTGATTAGAGTACGCGACAGAGGAAAAGGAAAATCGAAAGGTGTGGGAAACGTTGGCGTCGATTCCGTCAAACGAGCGACAGCCTCATTCAGTCAACCCGACGACGGAAATATTTTACTTTCCGGTACCATCTTATGCGCGGTTCAAAGGAACCGAAGGCGATTGCAGGGAACTGATGGAAAAAATAGAGCAAAAAAACCACAGTTGCGTCGCAGTGAGTCTCTTTGATTCGCATCGAATGCGCGAGCTGCAGGGATAACTTTTATACCCTCCGCATGATTCTACGCGGAATGATAACAAATTACTATCGCAAACTGCATATTATTTCACATAATGGCAAAGTGAAAAGAATAACTGAGCAATCTGCGAAAAATATCAACTGAAATGAAATGTTGAATGCGTTCAAATGTTTGCATAATTTATTTAATTCAAATTTAAAAAAATAATTTAAATATGATAACTATTAAAATATTTATTTTAAATAAGCAACAAAATTATTTTTTATATTTTTTATTGGCATTGTATAAATGATATTTTGATATGAAATCTAAAAAAAGAGATATCTCTTAATTATTATTTTATTTAAAATAATTATGTAATGTACTATTTTTTTTACATAATGTTGCTTTCCCTCAATTATTTTCACGATAAAAATTACAAAGTTGTGCGCGTAATCCATATATAACATTTAAAATATTACCTCTCTCTTTCTGTCTTTTATTTCATATTTTAAAACGTTAACAAACGTTCTGATCTGTAAAATATAATATCGATAAAACAATAATGCTTCAATGCACAAATAAAAAAACGACATACTCGTGACTGCTCTATCACGTTTGAAATGTTTCTATTCGTGACGCTTTAATTAACGTATTCAAACGCGAAGACGAATCTATCCAATCTCGCTTTGAACTTTAGAACAGCCGTATTGTCCGTGTTGAAATCGAATTGTCAGGTATTTCGATTCGCATTCCTGCACAGACGTGAACTGCTTCTTCTGTTCTGTGTTGTGCGAATCTCGCAAAATAAAATAACACTTTGTAAGCTACCAAAGAAATGCCCTACGAACTTTTCGAATTTTCGCTCTCTTTTAATATCTTTTTTAATAATAAATAAAGCTTTGAAGAGAGAAAAAAAAGAGATAAATACTTTTTTCATTTATAATCTTTACAAATATGGAATTAACTAAATTATATGTATCAATATTTTCTACTTGAATCATTAATGTCTTATTTTTATACCAATATGTAGATATATACACACACATATATATATATATATATATATATCAATATCATATATCAAACAAGCAATGTTATATACATTTATATAAAGCATCACTGATCATTGTAATCATTGTGGATATCTTCTGATTATTAGGGGATGCATTCATTGCATTGATCAGCGATTACTACATTCCTTAGTCTGAATTCTTCAATTGTTAAAATGTCATTAATGATGATACAGATGTAAGTAATGATTGTATATTTCCTATATAATATATATTAAACAGATGTTTTAATCAGAGAATTTTTTACAATTAAAATTATTCTGTATGTATATTAAAAACGAATCTGAAGCTTAATCACTTCTCGCTTTCAAATCATAAAATGATACTGGTCATTTCGATTGTAAGATAACCAACGTTATGATGATATAGTAGGCGATATGTTGGTGTTAATGAACCACGAGCGGCGCAATTGCCGTTACCGCGGCATTGATTTAACGATCTTGCTCGTAGCTGATAATGGACCGACTTCTACGCTCCGATGGTCGTCAGACTAAGATGTATATGGATCGATTGAATCAACCACTATGTTGCTATGTTGGAATTCAATTTATACCGTTTTTTAATCGAGCTTTTACTCATTACGTTTTATCATGCTACTTCATCTAACTTTCAATGTTGATATGCTGATCAGCAGGTCTTGTTTTAATTGAAAAATTTCAAGTTTTATTTAATATTCATATTTTGTTACTTAATATTTTTTATATTTAATATTTATTATTTAGTATTCATATTTTCAACTGCATTTCTTTTTACTTATTAGACTGTCTAAAAATTTTACAATTTACTAATAAAAATATTTAGAATACAATTTATATATATATATATATATATATATATATATATATATATATATATATATATATATGTATATGTCGTAGGCAAATGGTTATTTTAGGAAAATAGCTTTTAACTAGGCAAATGCTATCTGGCGTGTACGTACTAAAAAGTACATCTTGAAAAATAACGCTTAGATTCCCATCTAAGCATAGGGGGATAGAGTGCATAGGGGGGCGAGGCGAAGCCCTGTCCCCATAAAAAAATATAACAAAACTTGAAAGCGTAGAAACTACCAAGGCTTACAGTACAGCCAGATAACCATTTGCCTACGACGTATACACATCTTAAATAATAAATAAATTTCTGAATTTTACGTTATTCTTAATGAGAAACATTGATAAAAGGGGAATTTACTATTATTATTTTTTTTCCATAGGAAAAATTCAAAATTTATTATATTGAAAATTTTTAATATTCTGAAACTGAAATATATAAATATCTTACAATAATTAATTTTTTTCCAAAAGTCAAATTTATTTTGTAAAATTTGCAATATATAAATTCAAACGTAACGAAAATTTAATTATTCCTTTGATCATGTTCTTCAATGTATACTTTTTTACAATGTATCTCTTTCAAATAATTCAGACAAAATACGCGATAATATTACACTTTATTACATTTAGAAGCAGTCGCAATTTTATTTGCTATTCAAATACTTGATCAACTTAAACAGATCATCGGCGGTAAGTACTTGCTTAATTCTGCTGTAGCATTTACGGCTGGTGATATGAATACTTTTTTTCTCGCAACAAAATATATGTATGTTGCTATTGCTTTTCTCTTGCTTTTTCGTTGGTTTTTGCCAACAAGGAACAAAGAATTCACACAGCCATATCGAGTTTATTTTTCCGGAAGTGGTTACTAATCAACGCCATTCAGCGAAAGCACGTACAGCCAGCATGATTGAAAGCCGATTGCATCCTTTTCCCCTTCTTCCAGCATTTCACCGATTACCTATTTACGTCCATTTCCTCCCTCGCAAGGTTTCTTCACGCTCGTTTGGTCGATCGCTCGTAGCGCCGACCACAGCTTCCGCCGTCTTTTCTCTTCTATTACGGTAGAGATGTCAGAAGTAAATGGATTGCATTCCTGCGTATTCGTTTCTGACGTTGATGAGCGCTTCGTTCATCGGGGTTGATCGGGATAACGATCAAGTTCGCAAACTCAGACTAATCAGTTCAATCGTAGACGAGTTGCTCTTAACTTTTCTCAAATCTTGAATTCTTTGGATTCGTTCAGTCTTCGATTCGTGTGATATCATGAAGAGTAAATTAGTTTCTGAAAGGTTATCTTTTCCAAATGTATATTGATAATCTTTTTAAGAAGAAAATATACGGATCAGCTAGATCAAAAGTTAATACATCTAATTTCAAGATTTATTTAAAATTGTGTAAAACACTTTCAGCCTTTTAAAATATAAAATTAATAATCAATTTGTAAGTTAAAGTAAGGATTCGTCATCTAGAATATAATTTAATCTTAAAATTGTAAATATTATATCTTATATCGAACTAACTTTTTTATATTATTGATTGTAAAACGAAAATTTTATAGTAAATGTACACAAAAATTTATGAAAATAAAAATTTTAATTCTACAAGGCAAATCTTTACTTTAACTCACATAAAGTAATTATTAATTTTATATTTTATAAAGTTAAGACTAAAGAGAGCGTTCTTTGCGCAATTTCAAATTCATGAACTCGAAGTATATTAGATGTATTAACTTTTGACGTATTTGATCCGTATAGTTCCTTCTGTAGCTATTAACGGAACATATAATATTTTTGCCCTCTTTTATTAAAGTTTATTCTATTATTAACATTTTTTATTTATTCATGGTCGAAAGTATTCTAATTAAATCCGAAATATTTTCTCCAAAATTAGAATTGCAAAACCTATGAAAAATTTATCCATGTTACTTACGCAGATTGTCTGCATAGTAATGAGATGACAAGATCAATCTTCGGTGAAACTCATTCGCTGCATATTGCGGGCATTATTTCTAGGGAGAGAGCGCGCGAAACGATGCGCTTTATTGAAGGAGCGACCAAAAAAAACGATCGTCAAGAAATGTAGACGCAATATCGTACAAGCGAAGCACGGACGTAGAATATGGTACCGTCGAATAAAGCGGTTGTATTACGTCGGAAGTGAATAATTCTGTAACGTCTAGCACGTCAGACATAATCCCGTGTTCGAGAAGAGAGCGAACGTAATCGAGAAAGAGTGACAGAGAGGGAGAGAAAGAAAGGAAAGAATACAACACAAACGCGCATTGGGGGATTATTCGTGTTCACGGTAACCTAAGCCATTTGTTGCTGCGAGTTTCATCGCTCATAATCGACGTCTCACCTTCTCGTGGTTCTCAGCTATTTTAATGTCAATAGTGACAGTGTAAAATACGCCGACGAACCGGTGCATTTGAAGTCTCCGCGGACCCGAGAATGCATTATTTACGAATGCAGAATTCTATTAGAAGCAGAATTAAGATCGTCGCTTTTCCTTTGATTTTCGCTCACATCTCTCTCTCTCTCTCTCTCTCTCTCTCTCTCTCTCTTTTTCTCTCTCTCTCACTCTCTTTCTTCTAATGCATTTCGAAAACTTCACTGTCGGGTTGAGACGCCATGCGAAGAAATGAACCGCCATAGAAAATGCAAAGTGCATTCATCACGAATGACGTTCGAGAGAATTGAATGAAAAGATACTTTTCGAGTAGCATTTATATGTATATGTATCTGTATATATGTATATAGAAAGAATTCATATTGTATATACGTAACAATATTATTTGATTTTTTCATCTCAATTATTTATTCGATTTTATACATGATATTACTGTATAATTAATATATTATTTACATCAAAATCTGTTATGTATATATATATATATTTACATGAACAATCAAAAATTTATTTTGCACTGAATTAATTTCCTATACATGAGTGTACCGTTCGAAATTATACAAAACTTTATTAATTAATTTACTGATCATACTATTGATCGATGCTGTCGTAAGGGCTCTCTCTCTCTCTCTCTCTCTCTATATATATATATATATATATATATATATATTGATATAATGAGAATTATTACAGCAGGAATAGTTTTATTTGTTATTACTAAGCTGCACACGTTATGAAATTTGAAACAATGAAATTTCAGTCAAGCAAAAAGGCTGATATAGCGATTGCATTACATTTTATGTGCGTACATTGTAAGCGAAATTTAATAGAAATTCGTTTGAAACATCACTGAATGTAATTAACTAATACTAGCAACGCAAATTCGTGTTCTTATCAAGACAATTTTATTTCTATTACACGTGCTCTCTCTCTCTCTCTCTCTCTTTCTCTCTTTCTCTCTTCACCATTACATTACAAACGATACATCAACTTGCAATTTCCCAATATAATGTAACACATTCAAATTAGCATCGGCATCGACTGCAATTTGATTTTACATACAAATCCAATGTAACAGTATGTATGGTAATAATGCGGTACATAATTTCACAAATTTCATCAAAGTCATGAGCGTCAACTATGATGTAACTTTAATACGTTTCATATCACACCGATTTTCTATTTTAAAACGAATTATAAATAACCGCTAATATTATGAATATATTTATTATCTTGTATTATTTAATTTCTATTGACGCTTTTTTTGTATGCTTATAACATTGTATATACGGATGAGATATGAAAAACATTATCGATAAACATATATAATCTAATTAATATCTAAAAGCAAAAAGTTTTGTTTTTCGCTTATCGGAGATAAAAAAATTCAATCTTTTGAGGCAATCGTCACATCGATTCAAATGCAATTGCAAGATGATAATCGATAACTACTAGTCTTACTCGTTTATTACTTACGAGAAAACCGATGAAGCTTAAACTCTCGATACATGACGATGCATCAAACGACGATAAGCGTATAGATACATGCAACAGACACTAAGTAAAATGATACTAATTGTAAGTAAAACTTCGATTTTTCCTGGAATTTGGATTTAAGCACACTGACACTGCTCTTTTCAACTTATTCATTACAATTATCTTTTTCCATTCAATTTAATATCAAAAGCGTGGTAGGATTGATTTATCTTAAGTCTACATTAAGATAAATTAAAATATTATAACAATATTTTATAAATGGAATGTTAAATTATGCAAAAAATCCATTCTTGTCATGTGCATAAAAATGACCATTTAATTTAATCAATTTCATTTATAAAAAATACATATAATACACACATATAGTCTTTTATTGTAGCTTTAATTTAATTTAGAAAATTATTATTCAAATATTGCTCTTACACACACGAGAAATGATATTTTCTATAACCAGTGTTGTGATAACGACGTTTAATAAAAAATATTATAAAGCAATTACTGTGAACGATGTTTTAATATCAGAATTATATAGTAGTGAATATATTAGTATAAAACGACATTAATAAAAAATAAAAGAGGCTGTATTATTTTGGAAGATAAAAACATTTTCAAACATATGAAGAATTAAAGTTTGATCATCATGATTCAGAAGAAATAATAATTTAGCATCAATTATGAATTGCATGATTAATCACCACAATATTTAGGAAAAACAATGATTTTAAAATTTTCCTTTTCAATGCTCATCGTTAGTAGATTGGAAATATGGATATTTTGCGCAACAGTATGATACAATTTGAGAGGCGTCAATCGATCATGCATTTATCATCTAAAGCATTCAAAAGTCACCGATGAGCGGTTTAGAGCGTAATAACGCAAAACCGAAATTGAAAGCGGTTTCTCACGCTCGGGATTAATGCCAATTGTTATAATGTATTCTATATGTAAATTTCGCAATCAACACACATTTATAATATATTATGGTAATCGATTGTATCAAAATTTGATTGATGGTCATAACAGCATGATTTACGTAAACTATTCAGACATTATTCACAAATTCGATTAAACATCATGATATCACAATACAATATGCAGAATACTCCAGCTTTTATGCTATTCTGGATCTTTAGATTTTATATCAATTTTAACTCATTGATTTTAATCAATCATTGATTAATATATTGAATATCATCTTTCTTTAAAATTTAGATATATAAATATCTTTTATAAGTTATAATAAGTTTTATAAGTAAATATTTAAATAAAATTTTGTTAGAGAGCTCACATTTAAATAATAAAATTATCTATTATTTATTTACAGTTTGGAGCTTAATTTGTAAAAATATCGAGATTTTTAGTTGCTTATTATTTAACGATTATATTTTTTCGATATTTTTGTCGAAGAAAAATCAAATCATGGTTTTGTCCCAATCCATAGATAAAAAGGATTTCGTGAAATCTAAGATATTTTTTTTCCATAATACTTTATTCACCTAGTGAGAAATCATTCCTTTGTAAAACCACATGACACATTTTAGTTCATCTATTTGCTCCTGCAATTTAAGATGCCGTATTCTTACGGATGCATTAAACGCTTTAAAATGTCTGAATATAATTTCGCGTTGAAACGAATTTCTTGGGATTTATTCTGAAATGAGAGCGAGCTGAACTCTTGTGGAGAAAGCATCTTTAGAAGAGAGGAAAAAGCAAAAGAAAGACATGGTCGCGTTCGCTGTTCTGTCTAGACAGTTAGAAAAATCATACGAGCTCCGAGCACAAACGTACGTTCCTCTTTTTGGGATCTTGTTACAAGGACTACGTCAGCAAGCAGTTCGTTAGCCGTGCTACCACGAGGGAAACTGCTATTTTACGTAGATCTTACGCGTAAGAACTCGATGAGAGTGCAAGGCTCTTTATGCGCGCAAAAACTCAATGTGAAAGCGTAGCACGTTTAAAAACTTTTGATTGAACATGTATAAAAAAATATGTTTTAGCTGGATAAATAAACCAATAATACGTATGATTTGAAATTAAAACTTGAAATGTGACTGCATCACACAATAAGAATATTTTAATATTTTAAATCGTTTTATATATATATATATATATATATATATATATATATATGTAAGATTTGATAGCTAAAATTTTAGGATATTTTTAAGGACATTTCATAAAATTGAAAATTTTTTAATGCGATATTTCATAAATATAACTTTGACATGTAAAAAGTTTATCATAAGAATCACGCGACGTTTCTCAAATCGTGCTAAATTCGAGTACATCGGATGCACCACGCTGACACTTTCAGATTCTCGGTATAAAATATCTGAAAAATGCAACACAGGGAAGCTATTCCGTGCTCTCAACGCTACTCTCGAAAAAGAATGCATCCGCGAATTTACAGTCGACGTGCACGCGTCTTTGTTCATTATAGTAAGCAGTACATAACGTCGATATGGATACGTATTCACGCATGGCGAGATAAAAGCATATATATTCACGCCTTATATATGCATCTGCGCGCATGCAGAATGCACCGGATACACGCGCGGTCGTTCCTTTTAACAAAATGAATTTTTTAATGAATTTTTAAATTAAACACAGCATAAAATCATGTCGAATCGGACAAATCTCTTTTTAATTCTCAAATATGTATCTCGATAATTCAAATCAGTTAAAAGCTATTTCTAATTAATAAGAGATTTTTCGTCTATATTCTCGAAAAAAATTTTATCAAAATTTTCATTATTAAATTTTTACTTATTCTGTTTTTAATTTTTAAAATTAAAATATGTTCGTAATAGTTAGTGTTGCTGAAACATATTTTGTTAAAATCTATCAATAGAAAAAAATGTAAATATCTAAGCTATCCTACATATAGCAGCATTTTATGGATATTCTTGTTAATTTGTAAATTTGGATTTTTCCAAAACAAAAATGTGTTCAATAAGAAAATGTGTTTAATAAATATCCGTTTTTAATCATTGATAAATTTTTTTACAACTAATAAAAATTCTATTAAAACGCATTTAATATCAATTGAATAATAATACTTAAATAGAAAATCAAGTCGCAAAAATTCTTAGCTACTGTCTGCCCTAAATATTTTTATTCACAAAGAAGATTTCTTCTAAATAATAGACAAAGGATGCAGAGGGCCTTGCAAGAGAGGAGAAATGGATCAACTTGTGTTATAGTCACCGTCGTGTGAAGCGTAACGTACTCGACCGCAAACGTGCTTGAAATGGCAACGTAACGGGCGTGATAAATCTCGCGTCACGCGCGAACTCCGATACTATGATAAGAGCCACCGTGGCGAGGCGTACGGCGACTTAAATATTTCACCGCTGAAATATTTCCGCCCAATTTGCATCGGGGTCGCGAGGTCCGCGCGCTCTTACACGCCCACATCATGTTCTGTGAATACGTAATTTCGGCGACTACCCCTTTCTTTCAAAATGTCTCTTGATCGCTTCCTAAAACTCTTGCGACGATTATATCTTAATAATCAAAATCTTTGAAATAAAAAAGAAAAGTTCGGTCGGAAATTCGATAAATTGATACAATTCATTATGCAACAATCGAAAAGTTGTTGTTAGTCGAGTATTATGAACGAGAATAGTATTTTCACACAAGATATCCCCTTTCTTACTTGAATTTTATAAATATATTTGCAATCGCTTTTACAGATTCAAATTGTCTTTGCTAAATTATGTATAATTTAGCAATATAATTAATATCGAATTTTGAAAGCACAAGATATAGTACATTGATATAAATATTCACATCAAATGATAACAAATGAATGAATATTAAGTAGTAATAATTAAATGACATACATGCAATATGTATTACATATTTATGTTAATAAGTTAATTTAATATAATTTATATGTAGCTTTTTAATATATGAATATATATTAACCTAATTTATTACAATATTATGAATATCACGCTTTTCAACTGTTTTAAAAATAAATGCACAATTAGTAAGATTTTTAACAACAAAATATGTTTTACTTGGTTTTATTTCGTTTATTTATTAATAAATTTGGTTTATTTATTAATATATGTTTAATTATTATATGTTATAATTTTGTTATTAAATTTTTAGCTATTTTAACATTTATAAATTTTGCATAAAAATAAATACTTTTTAAATTAAAAAAGCGGCAATCTTATATGCAATTAAGAAATGTTATTACGATTTAGTTTGTATGGAATAAATTATTTCGTATTTAATTATGTGATAATAATACAACAATTGGATAATAATAATATTATATATGTACATATTATATAATGTTTTAAGGAATATAAATATATATGTATATGTAAATGCTGCAGAAAGAAACAAATACAATTTCTAAACGTAATTACAATGAAAGACTTAATTATTAAAGTCATCAAACAAGATAACAATATTTTTCTTATTTATTCTTGATAAATAATACATAATAATTTATAATTTATAATTGAAAGATTTATTTAAATGAACGCATTATTCAATAACAGCGTGAAAATATATCTTCGGAAACTCTAACCATCCGAACGAGAAAACCAGATTCGATCGCAAAGTCGTTGATTATCGGAAGCTGGTAAAATTATCGCTACACAAGCCTTGCCACGCCACGAAACACTCAGATATTTTACAAGCATTGCGAGCTGCAATTTACGTGCACTACACTGAGTGTAATTTAAACATCGATCCAGGCGTGATATATTACATGCACAAAACACACGCCGGAGGTGAACGAGAGTCTGGCGGTGGCGCGCTATTTGTAGGGTACCGGTTGGTCGTTCGGCACGTGCGAATGTGCGACAGACACGCCAGGCGTAGTTGTCGTGATCAGATTCGCAAACTCGCGTGATTATGGGAGATGCATGGATGTATACTGCAATGATCAATACTCTGAACATCGACCGATTTATTCCGGGAACATCGAGCGAAAAACGGAGAAGGCTACCGAAATTGGACTGTCGTGTAAATTACGTCGGTCTTGTTGAATCGATGATAATTTTACACTACAGGTGGAAAACATTTTAAGCGCACTGTTTTGTCTAGCGCCTTCGAATACATCACAAAAGTGGTGTTAATTTATGTAAAATCTTAGAAACTATTATTTCCAATAACCGTAAATGAATTTTTCAATTTTCATAAATTATTCTATTTAAGTTCGTAGACTACTTCTTTAAAATTTATTGAGTTGCATATTTTATTTACTGTTTTTTTTATAAATATCAATTTAATTTTAATAGAAAATTTTTATTAAATTTTAATGAAATCGCAACTTATGCAAGAGGAGAAAAAGACCATGACTGACTTTATGGTTACACAAACAGAAACTAGCTTGTAATGGTTAGCGATGTGGACATTAACATTTTAGAAGGCTAACCACAAGCTATTAATTTATCATTCTACATCGCATTACAACACCGAGTTTGAACAAACATTATTTTGGTACTTGATATATCGTTGACTTAGTTTAATTATGTCTGAATATTACGACATTTTGCAAGCTTTAAAAGAGAGATTGGTCTCACTGAAATATGTTTACAAAATTAAAATAGTATATTAATTCTGAAATTACATCGTTTAAGCCATTTGTTTTTATTTTATCAAAATCGCCATATCTAAAATACAATTTATCAAAATACTTATTCCGTCATTTTCAGCAAAATTATTATAAAGTACTCTGCTGAATCGTTAAACGATCAAGAATTTTCCAAATTCAGTAAATCCCCTTTTCAACAAAAATTCACAGTATATAATCACCGTATTATTAATGAATGCGACCTGGCTACTCGCCAGCAGTCACTGTCTACGCTTTCTATAACAATCCAAGCCTGTTAGCATCACAAATGGACAAGTACGAGATCGATAACCCCAAGTCCGTCCGTTTTAACTTGTACAAAATGATCAAAAATGACGCAAACGATATCAATGAAATTTGTTATATATATTTTTTTTTCTTTTTTATAGATATCGCTTGTATCGTATAAAATAACGAGCAACGGTATAGCGTCTCGACGCGTTATAAAGTTACCACTTGCAAAATCGCAGCCTCGTTCGCGCCTAGCACGTGTAATAAATTTCATGGACGAGTTGATTTTGGAAGCAGAGTAAGATAAGTTTTGAATATCTTGCTCTCTAAAGTAGGTACATCGTAGTAATTTCCATTCGCATCCTACTTAAACGTGCTCCAAAGTTAGACTTACAGTACTTTCAAAGTTAATCAGCTCTTATTAATGTTATACATTTAGAACTTTCGATCTTGGCAATGCTAGCATAAGATATAAATACGATGAGCAAAAATAAAGTATACGAGTAAGAATGATTTATAATGTATAAAATCGGAAAAACTATAAACTTGTTTTTATCGTTATTCTTTAAATAGTATTCTTATATTACCTATGTATAAAAAAAAATTTTACTACCAGTAAAGAAAAAAATAAAAAATATAATATTAAGATAGAAATAAGTAATATTTTGTTAGGTTTAGTCAAATCTTATAAATATAAAATTTCATCTTTTTTATTTCATTATCATCTTAATGCATTGAAATAAAGAAGAAGCTTCAAATTACTAAAATCCGCGTGTCTTGTATATCTTTATCCTTAATAAGAAAACTTAGCGGAGGCACGTCTTGTTATGCTGCATATAATAAGATAATCAGCAGGATCGAGTGCGCATTTATCCAGTAAAGCTTGCGAAATGATTCACCTGCGGCCGAGGTAGAAATTAAGAGTTAATCTGAGTATCTGGAGCACGTGGCATCACGCGTTATAGTCCTAATGGCTGGGATTATCTCAGATGAATATTATGCAGCTAGAGATGCTTTCTTCGCTAAAAGCGCAGCTAAGGAAGTGAAATCTTGAGACGGTGAGTAATATAAAATTTTGTGTAAAATTCGCACGAAGAAGAACGTAGTGAAAAGATAAAAAGATAAAAAGTGAAAGAGGATAGCGCGTAAAACCACGGCGAAGGTTCCTCGTTGGAAAATATACATTCGTCCTTTCATAGCGCGAATTCGGATTATCGGAAAAAGCGTGGCTACGAAGTGTGCGTTACAGCAAAGTGAATTCTTGCGAAAGCATCTCGGGGCTCGCCTTCGATTTGGCCATTGGAGAACGTCGCGACTGTGTAATAGTTGTTTTCCCAGTTAAAAGCCTGGGCTATAGACGAGCTCTACTACGGGCGCGGCAAAATAAGTTGCAGTCTCTTACAAACTACTCTTGCAGAAGGCACTCTGTTGCATCATGATATAATGTGTAGTAGGAAGAAGTATACAGCAGAAAGGGTTCTTTTAAAACACAATTGTAGTTATGCTCTTCGTTTTATTTATTTTACTACGTATGTAATAAAATAAATAAATTCGTTGTATTTATTTTACTATATATAATAAAATAAATATAACGAATCAAACTATGTTCAGTATAAATCAAAGTACAATATATATAGAGAGAGTGTGTATGAATATGTATAGGAAATACATACAGCTTTTTTTCTCATAAAACAAAAATGTTAAATTAAAATCTATGCTCTTAAAAGCTTTTAAATAATATTCTTATTTTATAGACTTCCGTTAGTAATGACAATTATTATTAAAAAATCGACATTAAACGATTATAAATTTACATGATTTTCAAGTAAAGTTGGTGGAGTCGATAGTAGATTCTGGATGTAAAAATCTTATTATTAGTTATGCTACAATTAACAACACGGTACCTTTCAGAGTATATAATGTTTAACAATCAACTTATTCCGATATAACAAATCTCTTATAAGAGGAAAAACAATGGAATAAAAATGGCAGTGCTGACTATGGATAACTATGTAGTGTTAGTTCTACTATTTTTTATGTTCGCAATAATGATACCCTATGAAACCCGAGTTCGACTCTGCTACGATTTATAACTAACGCCAGCAACATTTCATCGACAACGTATTGTAATTCAAAATTCTAACGGAATTCGGAACACGCGAAACATGTACATCCGGTGCGTGAATTCTTCTTGCCGATGGACCGTTGTATTTCGCGTCAATATGCAATTTGTTGTACTAGCTGTAGATCCACAGTGCGGCAGTTTTCACGCTTGTGAAACTATATTTTTTTTTTTTTATGTAAAAACCTATGTACATGCATCGTCATTTTGCAGGAACGTATCTAATAAATATCAATAGCTGTCATATAAAAATTTATTTACAATGTGTTAGTTAATATTGTAATATAACAAATAAAACAATTTTGTTAGACATAAAAATAATATTCTAACTTTCAACTTTCTCTATAAAATTTTATATGTCATATTTTAAGCTTTCGCTCACGTACTACAATAATACAGATTCGACGCACATACGTATATGTTTTTGCTCTGTTTTTTGCCCCAATATTATATATATTTCATATAAATAATATGTAATATATTAAATATATATATTAATTATTATATCACTCTTTAACGAAAGAGAGAAAGAGATTCATCGTATTTATTACTTTTGGATGGAATATTATCGCGATATAAATAGCTTGAGAGTTAAATTACACGATGAGAGATGTAAAAGCATTACGACAACCGCGGACAGTCAGGGTAACCTGTTAACCCGACTGTAATAATAACACAGCTTGTGATTGATTACCTGTGTTCCAGGCGTACGTCGATCTGGTGAAGGCCTGGGGCTGGAAGAGTTTCACCATTATCTACGAGAACAACGAAGGGCTCGTACGATTGCAGGAACTTTTGAAAGCTCATGGACCTAGTGAATTTCCTATTACGGTCAGACAGCTGAGCGAAGGATCGGAGTATCGGTGAGTTTCAGTCTACTCTTATTCTCTTTGCGGCGTACTAGTTTCCTTTCCGACGAAATGAATTCGTGGTATTTAAGTCCTCCTTGCGTCTCGATATTTTAACGCATATTACTCATTTATTATACGATGGATTTTACAAATTTACATTCTACTTTGTATAATTTATGTGACGTTTTCAAAAGAATTAAATTTATCAATTTCTCTATCTTTATCTCTTTTTTGCATAATTTTAACATTTCTGAATTTATACTGCGAATTGGTAACAATAATATTGCAAATGAAAACGCCACGCTAAGCTGGCTGTCGCCTCGCTACTGGAATTTACTTTCTGGGTTAGATTCGGATGGTTTAGATTAGAGTGCTTCGCTTTCCGAGTTTGCAAGAAAATTTAGTGTGATTATTCTGCTCTATCACAATTTAAATATGTGCCAAATTTAAAGGAATTCGATGTACGTCAACCAAAAAAAAGATAGACCGACTATATTATATATATATTATATACTTATATATATATATATATATATATATATATATATATATATATATATATATATATATATACTTATATTAATATTTTTTGAAGAAGCAATTTTATATAAGTCAATTAGATTTACTCAAACTAAATCAAATGATACAAAAAGATATCTTAAGAAAATATGTCGAAAAATTCATCAATTTTGAAATTTTCTTCTTGTTATCAAATTTCAATGAAATCATGAGCATCACAAAAGCTTAATTATTTTTCGTTTGAATTGATTATTCGATATTTAGTTTCTAATACGCGCTACACATCTATTCGATCGATACGTTTACTTGCAACAGCGGACAGATCGTTACTGTGTTTGACACTTCGAAATGATCTGATGAGATCGGTTTCTCGTGATTGATATCATCGTGGCATTAACAGTGAGCCGAAACATCAGTCGTATCATACACCGCATGACTGCACACCGAGAATGGCCTATTAAGATTGAAACGTCGTTGTCGGCGTGTAACGCTTATTGGGATGATCTTCTTAAGCAGAATTGCAATGTGGACGTGGCAGTATCGATCGTCCGACCGCTTCGTCGGTGGGAAACTGTGTCAACTGTGAGGCAGCCAATGGGCGAATCTTCCTCGTCCCATTTTACCCGATAACCCGTTTTCTCCTCTTATCTTTTTGACGCTGATGACACCGGAACTGTCTCAAGGAACATCTCGCGATTACGATTAAACGTGTTATTAAAATTAAAATTCTATTTAATACAATCGAAATAAAATAAAGACTGAGTATTATTTTATTTCGATATATTTGCACTTCTTAGGTTTAATTGTCAAGAATCTATAAATCTATAAATTTACGAAAGCATTCTAAAACACTCAATGGCTTTTTTATAAATGAATTTCTAGAATCCTAAACGATTATAGAATCCGTAGATAAAAGAAAATGCAAATTTAAGATAATTTATATACTCATATTTTCTCTCTACGAAATATTTTAAGACTGTGATAATAAAAACTGGACAACTAGTTAAACATATAATTCTTTTTTTTTTTTTTTTAAGTTCTTTTTTTTGTAAGTCAATTTATAAATCGTTGGTTTAAAGTTTAAAGTGTTGTTTCCGTTTACAATCTTGACCTCTGAAGGTGTTGCAGAAATATATGTATCTATACTTTTGTCCCCTGCATCATGCCATATTATACGTTCTGCGGAAAAAGTTTCTCGTAAGTTGCATTATTCATAGAGACCATCCACGACGGTGACTTATTGCTACCGCCCTACGGCTAGAGAAGGGTAAAACGATAGGGATTTGAATAAATTCGGTTAGATTTGCCTCTGGACGTGCGACGTATCCTGTCTTAAAATTCATCGCTCGCGCTACACTCTCCTTGTTCCAGCAAAGCGACCAATTTACAAAACTTCCGCGCAGCTCGTACCGCATGCGGTACAACGTATCGAGCGAATGTATCGGTGCAGGCCTTTTTTCTCTCGGTAAAGCAAAATTGTTTCGGAGAGATAAAGAGATTTCCATTCAAAACGCATTAATATTTTTAAGATTCGGACTTTTGAATTTTTTCGTTATCAACCTTGAAATAATCGATCCAAAAATGAATATTGTATTAATATTCTGACAAATAACTTTATACATATATACAGATAAAAGGCTAGTTTTAATCCATTTTAAATTATTAGTATACGGTTTCGTAAACAATAAATATCAAGAGAGAAACGGATAACTTGTTTTAATAATTTACATGTTACTTCAACCGCAATACTGTTGGCGCTCTTGGCAGGTTCGCGATCGTGTCTCTTCTCAAGATGTTGAAAGATTACTTCGATGCGCTGACTTGGTACAGTTATTCCCCGACGTGAACGAAGGAAATGAACGACGCTCGTGGAGGATAGTGCAGCCGCGAGGCGGAAATGAAGTCGTATCTTATCTCGGTCCCACACCCCTCCAACACAACTCACCGAGATTCCCAAAGTGAATAATTCTCCGACCATTCATTTTGGCGTTCCGTTTTAGCGCGAATGCTCGTAGTATGGACAAAAGAAGAAGGGCGAATGAAACCCGCATGAAAACAGGGAGACCGGCAATGGCGAAATAAAACTGTCTCTCCTATTTTTCCAAGACGTGCAGACGCGAAGAAAAGAGAAACACACACGTGTGTCCGAAAAATTGAACTTTTTCCGTCCGGGAGTGAAAATCGCAAAATGGATTAAAATTGCTCCGCGACGATTTGTAGCTATAGAAAGGGAGCTTGATGAGAAGGTAACGATGTAGAAGCATTATAAGATAGAACTCGAACTATTCTTAGTAAGCTCGAATACGAGTAGTCACAATGAGAGTCTGATACATATGAACACTGAATAGTTCTCAAAGCAGTGAGATAAGAACACGCGATTATATTCGTATGTGTAATAGTTCTCGTTGAACTCGTATGAGAGATTATTATCCTTGAAGCTATGACTTTCGAAGCGGACGGACACCTGAAAGCACTTAGCTTTTGCGTAAGAGATTCTGCGAGAGAAATGCGAGAGGAGCGGATCGACAGGCTCGCGCTTTATCGTGGAGAACACACTTCGAGAGCAAGGAGAACTGACAAGGATAATCGCGGGGAGGAGAGATACGTGAGTTTTACTGGCGATACAGTTTCGCGGTTAAACCGCTTACCGCGCGCAAACAGTTGCAGTTGCACTTGGCCACGCAGAACACAGGCTGACAGTGATATAAAACTTTATCTCCGTCGAACGCGCGAGATGACCGCTTTAAAATCGCTCTTTCAACACGTTGAGGATAATATTGGGGCAGTGATTTTGGCGAATGACACTTCTGCACGCAACAAGTGCATAGTCGAGAACGTGGACTAACCAAAAAGTTTGACAAAATTTGAAAAAATTTGACATTTTGACAAGTAGGATTTAGAATATATATGTCGAGAAAAAAATAAAATATATCTATTTTTCACATTCGTTAGTAACATCATATAACTATACGAAGACCTATATGATATCTAAAAAAAATATCAAAGTAAAAAGATATTAATTCGAAAAAAAAGAATACTTTTTATATTACCATTATACATATTTTATAAAGTTTACTTTCTGTGCACCACAGTATTGAATTTTATAACAGAATTTTAAAAATATCTTCACAACTCACGAGTTGTGAACGAGTTATATAAAAAGTTATACAAAATGCATCGTAGACGACTGATTTCCAATACTATTTACATTACGGATCATTTAAGAATTAATGTGCCGTGTGCACGTGTTTCTATAAACGAACCAGCATGGCGTTTACGCTCAGCGGCGCTTAATCTTCCGCAGATTCGGGAGAGTACGTCGAGCGGTAACTCAAACGATCTGTCTATATCGAAATCCTGAAGTCGAGTCTAAGGTTCCGTATTGAGCAAATTGCGAAAGCCTGCCGCCTGTCGCTAAGTCACTCGCTTAATAGAGAGAAACAGGAAGATAGGAAGAAGCAACGCGTACGCGAGAGAGAACTAGTACGGCATAAGTAATTGAAATGTTTCGAAGCCGGTCGTGTGGAAATGCTCGGTTTCGATGGAGTATATATACCCGGCCCGTCCGCAGTTATACGACTGGCATGATGATGAGCTTCCCTCTCGGAAAGACTTCAAACGCATCAGCCAATCCGGCTACGGCTACCAACTTCGGGGTAGTTTCCGTCTGTACTCGCACGGATGGTCCGGCAAATCTTACGTCACGTTTCCCGCCGACTCGACTCGGCCGTCCGATTGATCAAAGAAACATCGCCGACGAGGGAATGAGAAGTACCATCTTCTTTCCTTCTTCTTCATCTGTCTCGCCAATTAGGATCAACTGCGAGACTCTGTTCGAAAGTGTTTCTTTGATCGATTATGTAATATTTCGCCGCGATTTAAATTGAAACCAGAAATAAAATTAATATTTATCCATGATATTATACGCATATGCACCTTAATATTTTAAGACATGCATATACATGTCGAAGTGCACGAGAAATTTATACATAAAAGCATTTAATCCTTACTTCCTATTGTTGTTTTTGGCACTAACCGCACAGATGAGTCAGCGTATTTTCGGTAATGTTATTAATATGTAAAAGTGTTTTAAAAATTTCGAAAAAATTTAGATATTTCCTTTGATCCTTCGAAATAAAGAGTGCAATAATAAATTTAAAAAATAACTTGTTAAATATATATATGTTTTAAGGTTATTTGTTTTTAAAAAATTGACGCTTTGAAAAAAATTTGAAAATTGAAAAATCAGAGATGAAAATAATCCACCAGTACAGAATAAGGATTAATAAGAAAAAATTTTATTTGCCGAATATCTATTAATTTAAAAATTTAGATTAAAAAATATGTGCAAATTTAAAGCACAAAGAGAGGGATCGAAATCATATATAATTCTAAGTCCGTTGATAAAAATAGTGATGTGTTTGGACAGGTAAAATATTTATATATGTATACATACATATGCTTTTTCGTGCTTAAATATGTGCGGAAATGCTTTTCAAGAGACATATCATAATATCAGTTATACATGTAGGAGTTCTACTGCACGATACTGATTAGGAGAATTATCGTTAGTTATATAATACTCCACGAATTTTCGCGAATTAATCCTTTATACATGAGAAACTCACGATGTTGTTCAGATTGCCAACGTGCGGTAATACGCACGTTATGTATATATGCTCTTCTATTGTGATTTCAATTGGAGAAATTCGAGTTTATAGTCCGTTATATGGCGCGTAAATGTATGCTGTTTGTTATAAATTTCACATGGATAACAGTGTAAAATATCGAATACCTTTCATGTTTGCACGAACAGAAAGCTACCTTTTGAAAGCCGTTAATGGAACTGTGATTAGTAATTAAAGAATAATATTCGTAAAGAAGTCTAAATATATCTTGCTTTTATAAATGAACTGAACAGATTGCTTTAATTAAGAGTTTACAAAATATTGTATTATATGAGATTATTTTGCTGCCGTTCTTTAATATTGTACAACGTAATTATTGAAGTTTTTTGTAAAATAATTGTTTTAAAATAAATATACGAGAATTTTATATGATTTTTTTACAAACATATGCATACTTTGTGCAAGATACTATTTTATATAATGAGATACATTAATTGGTGCATGAATAATAATATTAAAAAATATATTAAAATCATTATTGTCTAGATTTTCGATATTTTACTGCTGAAACCATAGCACATGAGCAACATGTATGTGTGTGTGTGTATGTGTGTGTGTGTGTGTGTGTGTGTGTGTGTGTGTGTGTGTGTGTGTGTGTGTGTGTGTGTGTGTTTACGTATACATAGCTTTGTAGTAGATCAGATCACAAAAATGGAGATCGACTGTCACAGATACTCGTAGATCTCCGTCTTTCTCGGTTTCCGTTTTGCAGAATTGCATCCAACTTGATATTATCTTTCATGCACGACATACATGCTGCGCGACTGACTGGATAGAAATAAGCGAAGAAGCTCTGGTGGGACACGAGAGAGTACCAAACGTACCGAGCGGCGGGATAAAACGTGTCGCAGTCCGAGCATTTCATCGAATATATTGCCGTGCTGCTACGTGGGAAATTGCGCAATAAACTTCCAATCTTGCGAAGAAAATGCGCGAAGAAAAAATGCTTTTTTGACGGAGAAGCGTCATGCGATTTATATAATTAGTCACGCATACAGAGAGCATGAGATATTGTTTAATATCTAATTAATTTTAGAAACTTTAATTAAATTTTAAAAACTTTAATTAAATAATTGACTATACGCACTTTTTGAGACAAAATACAGCCATATGTGATGGCCCAAACAACGTGACATTTCAGCCATCACAGTAAGACAGATTAATAATTAACATTGCATTAAAATTTAACAGATTCTCGAGTTTTAATTACGTTTATGTAATTAATTTTCGAAGATAATGGAAATTGATCCGTTGCAATTTTGTGAATAAATTACCGTCAGAAATAGATAGTAAATTTTCATGGAAAACGCATTTTTGTCTGATCAGGAATTGAAATAAGAATTTAATATTTTCATATTCTTGATTTTCGTCAAAATTGGTGATTTCATTACTAAATTCATGAAAAGAGCTTACTTCTTGTTTTATTATTTTTTAAATAAAAATTTAAAAAAAGATATGAGACATCTAGACATAAAAAATATTCTAATTACTTTCTGTCAAATCTTTTTGTTTTTAGATAATTACATAGATGAAAAATATGAATCCATATCTATGTTTGGAATACTTACGTGTTATGCTTACGCATCTCATTTTCGCGCCATGGTCCTAACATCTATCACTTCCGAAGTTTCCTTGCGGCAAGCCGTTTACGTGCTTACAAGTTCCATGGAAATGCAGTTCGTGTAAACGCGTCAAGCTACGAGGCAGACGATAGAAACTTGTTAAGCGGCGAGTTTTATTGCGCTTCTTCGTATTCCAAACACGTCACACTGGGAAAGATAACTCGGCTGCCAAAGTTTCGAAGCCGTCTGGGTATTGTAAATTTTCCCATTGTTTTGAGCCAGATCTCCGTAATCTTCGTAAGAACGACCCACCAACTCGTTGTGTCCCAAAAAGCGCTTTGTGTTTACGAATTATTTACTCCCTTTACCTTCGATCGATGGCTGCTGAAAGCTGGTACGTTTTGCGAGCAAGCTTTTTGTCTCGTTAATAATGTTGCCATGTGAAGTATCGTAAAGCAGACGATTCCTCTCGATAACGAGGAAATGGGAAAGCGAGGAACCGTGACGCCTTAACGGCTCTCTGCCAGAAAGTTCTGTTTGAAATTTTAACAGCTAGATCCATCGTCTCGCTACGTAAGCACTTTTCGAGCATTCGCAAAACTTTATAAACCTTTAATCGATATCATTTCCGCAAAAAAATAAAGTCTTTTTTTATAGCTTGAAAAGTAATTTTTCTCTTGTATCCATACAAAATGCATCGATAATTCTTTCGATTCTCTTTTTTCAATAATAATACAAAATGTATTATATAGAGAATATATAGAGAAATATATAATTGTCTTTATCAAAAAAATTTGGTTAAAGTCTTTACTTTTATATACAAAATTTTCGAAATTCTAGCATTTAATTATTATAAATTATATTTTTATTAACTTTAAATAATTTGGAATTTATTACAAAATACATACTTCTTATTGATATATTCCATGTTTTTTTTATTATAATGAGAATAAATATGAATTATTCGTGCAGCGTGGGTTGAACTTTTTACATTATACAATCTTCGAGTCACAGATGCGTGTTCCTAAAAGGTCTCATAAAAAATTCTCGCTTGTCCTTTCCTCGCGACAGCAACATCTCGTTTTCCTTTTCTACGCGAATTTCACTGTCAGGAAACTTCTAGCTTCCGCGTTGTATCCTTGCCAAAAGCAAGGGAGAGAGAAGGAGCAATGTCGTTTAAGTCCACTCTTACGTATCTGATATCTATTCGGCTCCGTTAGTTCTCCGCGGGGAACGCGACGTTGCGAGCATTATCCTGAAGACCGGCCCGCGCGAAATGAGGTTTCCATCAGTTAGTTTGCAAATTCTCACGAGTTACTTGGCCGCACAACGACAGAGTTTCAGTCGAGAGAGTCGTGCTCAAACTCGCGTTAGCTTGATCGGGGGTGGCTCGGGTTAAACTTTTGCGAGAGATCGTCTCATCTTCGAGATCGCGCCAAAGGCACTGGCGTTCCTCAAAAATAAAAATAGATATATTCATAAAATATAAGAACTGTAATATCCTCTTTCCTCGTATACGTTGTGTCAGAATAATCTTTGCATCAGTATTCTCTCCTAAATGTGTCGTACAATATATATTCTGTAAAATTAACATTGAATGATTTTGATGTTTATCACTATAGTAAAAACAATAATTATTTCGTATTTTAAATGAAGCTATGTTTAGTGCTACAATAAGAGATTATAATTACAAATATACTAGATGATTTTTTTATATAAAAAAAATATCAATGTTACATGCATAAACAAGTATATATATGTAAAATAAAAATAAATCTTTCGCACGACCAGAGAAAGAAATTGCTGTTCGGAATTAATATTTTTCTTTTAGCTATATAAATTAATATTAATAATCTCTGCAAATTAATAATAATCTCAAATAGTCTGTAGTCATGAATATTAATAATCTCTTCAGAATCTTTGAACAGGCTCGAGAGAGAAAGATTAAAAGTATCAATATTCTATAATTTTTCTTAACAAGATACAGTTATCGGTAATCGATACTTTTAAGCATCTCGACAACTTAGTCCTTTAGTACTTGAGGAACTAGGTTGTTATATAAAGAGGTGATATAAAGACGTTTTTATGACACTTTCTTATTTTTGTCATTTTCAATTTCTTTTCAGATTAAAGATCGCGGCTTCGTGTCAGTAGAAACGTCAGATTTAGTCATACATTAGCGAAACGAAAGACGCGTTCTTATTGACCACTCAGAAAATATGACCGTGCGCGACCACTTAAGAAATTGTATAAGAGACACGATGCATCATCGTCCTTCGGGAATAGACGAGAACACTGCTCGAGATGCATGATGGATGTTGTAATATCACAAGAAAGAGTGGATGAAACATGGATATTGATAATAAACCTGAATTATTTTCACAAAAAGAAAACGATTCTGATGGGTCTGATAAAATTTCTTATCCTAATAATAGCAATACATATAATCATCTCAAAATGCCATATGTATAAATATCAAAAGAAAAATAAAATGATATAAATATTAAATTTGTGAAAAATTATGGCGGATGTTTAAATGTGTGACAATTGCTGATGTTCACCCGGATAACATATGACATTTTTATATGGTTGTCGTTGCACTGAAGGATTGTGGAGCACAGTACCGATAGGAAAGTTTCAGTTATAAATTGTGAAACTGCAACGTCCCGATAGGCAGCGATGGCTGAATAAAGCGGCTTTTGTGCGCACGATAATATGCCGCTTTTGAAAGAACCGAGTGGTTGATGGACGACGGTAATACCTACTATAACGTCGCGGCATGAAAAAAGTACGTGCACTAAAAACTCGGTAAGGTCAGTAATAGCGTTATGTATGCTAATACTTTATGCATGACATCGCGAAACTTTTTTCCCGATAAGTCGCAAAACTGCGGCATTTCGATAACCAGTAATATTTGAATTAAAATAACAATCGATTCAGTAACGCGTCGCTTTTTGGATTCGTATTGGCAATTAATCATATTTGAATACGAATAAAATTCTGAGAGCTTCGTAAGTGGCACTTAAATTTGATTGCGACGGTCAAGGCAATCAATATGAAATTTATTTAACAGCAACATCTGTGAAAGTCATTTACGCAATTTATCTGTATTTTAATATAGAAATTTTGATACAAATTGAAGGTATAATAAAAAATCATTAGATACCCTATTATAAGTATTGTTAATAATTTTGTTTCTTATGCATTGTATATAATATTTGTTTAAAATATTCTTGTTATTATTTATTTTAATCAAATTGTATTTTGATAAAAGTTTTAAAAAAGCCATATCCAAAATATTAGTGAAACTAAAATTATGTAAATAATAGTAAAAATCTGTGCAGTGCCTCTTCTGTACAAAGCTTGCATATCGCAATAAATATAAAAACTGGCTATATAAGAAATATAAAAATATAGTTTATAATATAAATATTTTTTCAAGATACTTGCATGTGAATTAAATATATGAAATATTATTGCAGCAAATAATATAACGATATTGCAAATGTCCTGGTATTTCGCACACGGATATCTTGGACTCTACTTGAAAACTTATATACCTAGGGAAAATGCGCGTCTAGACACATTCTCTTATATTATTTCCCTGTTTATCTTATCGTCGTAAGTACATGTACATAAACATAAGCATTTCGTGCGAGAGCATTGCACGCGCTCAACATAGAGGCAATGGAAAATTGCGTCTTGTGCGACACATTTTTACTACGACCTATGTACAAAAATAGAACGAAAAAGAACGCTCTAACTTCGTGACACATTACAACAACTTGAAGTCTCACTTCATCACATGTCAATCTATCTCTTTAACACATAGCGATAACAATTGTGTAATTCGGCTTTATAATTTATGCGAAAACTTGATGTTTTGTTAATAGTTGAAGCTTCGCGTTTGCGAAACTCTTGCGTTTGCTGTTTATCAGTTTACCGATACAAACAAGTAATCCACAACGTTTGCTACCTTACCTTAAACTTGGCGTTTCGTCGGAATAAAATATTTGTTCGCAACTCGAGTGGAAATTTTGCGAACATAGCATATAATTACGTTTCTGCGTAAACTGTAATTTAGTAAAGAGAACAAATATCGAGAACGACTATCTCTCTCTCTCTCTCTCTCTTAAATTTTCGGGGAATATAATAAGTTAAAAAATATAAAAAAACATCCTTTATTTCTCAAACATTGAAGAAAATGTAATAGGACTTTTCTCAGTTGATTTATGTCTGTAATCTTTATCCATAACATTTAATATCGAAAATCCATAACATTTATAATATCTCCGTAATATATTAAATTTCCTAATGTATTATTAGTCGAGAGATAATTAATGTTTTGTTTCATATAAAGATCTGTCAGATATTATCGCATTTCTGTGTAAACTTCCGTCAGATATAACTTGTCACGGTAAATCCGCCGAGTCGAGAGTAATTTAAAGTTCAGATGGGACTGAAAGAAATTGAGTGGATCTAGGGTGGAAGTTTTCTAATTAATCGACGAAAGCCGGCGTAACGGCCACGGCTGATGAAAAATTCTATCATTCGCTTTCTCCATCAAATCGCCGCTGAGGGAAATACGAAGATGAGGCTCGAGATTATGGTCGACGGATAGAGACTGCTGGCTGTATAGAAGAGGCGCGGACTCCCTAGCGCGATCGTCTCGATTGAAGCTTTCGCGGGGCCTCGTTAGAAAGGAATTGCCCCCTTGATCGATACCATCCGCCGAATCTCAGAAACTCATCGAAACTCCCTTGACAAGAAGAAGAGTGCGTGGAATGCAACAAAAGACCCATATAAATTAAGGCGCACCCACGCGCGAGCTACACCGAGAGAAAGGGATGGGAGCGATCGACTTCTATCTGTCGACGATTGCTGCTTTATCGGGAAACCAATTTTTCATGGAATCGTTCCGGCTTTTGTAACACCTCATATCAGAAATTGTACTCGATACAGAGAGGTACACTTTCCGTTCATGAAATTGTCAATCCGGTGCAATGTACCAAGATTACAAAGCGCAATCGTTTCCGTGAAGATCAATCGTCGTGAATTTTATTGAATCTCGGCATTAATAATCTCTGCGAAATTATTTACTATAAGCATGTTTAAAAAGTGGTAGTAAAAGAAACATTTATAAACATATTTAATTCTATTTTTTATTTCACCAGAATGCGTTTCTGAAACATGTAATAATAATAATAATAATCTTAATGGAACTCCTTTATCTGCCTATTAACTTATTTTTACTAATTAATAGTTACATTAAAATTAGGGCATTCAATTTTTCTTCGATCATCATATTACATTACTTATAAAATATACATTTGATTTTTTTTCCGCACACTCTCATATTCATCTATATATCCACGTAAATATAATATGTTCTTATTTCAAAATTATTAAATGTTTATATCTCTAACGGAGAAAATAAGTCATATATAATTTCATAAACCTGAATGGAAGAAGTCGATGGCAAACTTATCGAGAACAGTAATAGAAAATAAAATTAATTTCATCCTAACAAGCTTTTCACGAGTTTGAGGAGTGTGTGTCGAAGACGGAGCGCGCGCCAGCAGTTACTCCGTACTACTCTCGGGTAAACTGTACCCGACTCTACGACGGAGCTGTCCGTCGAGATGTAACTTACACGTAGCCACACAACTAACCCCCGAGACCATTTCTCATCCCGACTACGCGCGCCGCGGAAGAGATGTGGGTGGCAGTGGCGGGTGTGCGAGGCACGCGATGTCGACGAAAGCAAGGTAGAACCGCCAACCCAGCCAGAAGAATCCATTTGACGAAGGTAACGGATGAGGCGAGAAAGTTTGCACGGCGATAACTCATCGTTCACACCTTATTTACCTAGTCGTTCCCGCTTCGCGTAGTCGATCGTTCCTATGCCTCTACGATTCGAAAATTGAATTTTAACACGAATTTTCTTTCGAACATCGAATTTCTATTTATATCTCAACAAAATTATTTTCGAAATTATCTTTTAATATATTTTAAAACATATATATGCATATATTAATATTTTTGCAGATATCACAGAGTCCGAAAGCTTTAAAATTTTTTCCATAATTCTTCAAAATTTTTATTGCTTGTAAAACAGAAAGTGATTATAATAATAAATAAATAAATAAAAAAAATAATATATTGAATGTACAATTTACAATACAATTAATTGTGACAGTACATAAATAAAAATTATAATAAATACAAGCATTTTCATTAAGTTTCAGCTTAAGAAATATCAAGCTAAAATTACAATTAAAAATTAATCAATCTTTCAGGAATGCCGACAAGTTTTAATATCGCACTTGTGTTATTTAGCGATTGAGATTACGAGATATTTCATTCTTGAGAGATCGCGAGTAGGGATAGAGAAATGTGATAGTAGAACGAAGCGCAAGTCGTCATCACAGCGCGACTCGGCGACATTCCGGAAGGTTATGCATCATTCCGTCACATATTTATACCTCCGTTCACGCGCGCGCGCAGAGGATGAGAAGTAAGGGAGAACAGCGTGGCTTATCGCTTCGAAATTGCGGCTAAATCTCTCCCTGGGGTGCAACACGCGGGAAGTTCCGGGTTTAACAAACGGTTGCTCGCGATGAAATTGCTCGTCGCCAGAACCGGCGCCGGGCAAGAGGAAGTTCTCGACTGTTGTCGCGTGGTTGCATCCACCAGAAATCCTTGCCGTGTCGTTTTATAATCGCAGCTTTTGTTTTTGTCGTGCTAATAAGAGTGTACGAACTCCGCGGAAATAACGCGATAGCATACACTTGTCTGATAACGTGGTAAAGATTCTTTTGACATTATGAGCGTCAGATCTCGGCAAAATCTCGTTAACGACATCATGAAATAAGTAATTTTTTTTTTAATTTTCTTTATCCTTTCTCTGTCAAGTTTTATATTAAAAAAATTTATTTATACATTATAACATATTCAAATTATTTTCAAAACATATATAGTATGCATTTGTATGACTGTTAATTAAACTTATACGATAAGATATACAATTGTGAAATAAAAAAATTATATACGTTTTGTACAAAAATTTTATACAAAACAATTTTTAATTTAAATTTTGACTTATTTCAGTATAATTATCTCTCTTATATTCAAAATGACACAGTTTAATATCAAAGCAAAATAAATCTATAAATTGCAATTTTCCTTCAAGCATGACGTTGTATTTCGAAAGAATTCTACAGATAGCAAATTCATCTTGGTGTTGAACTGAATTCTTCAATTGCGCTTAAAGTTTGTCAGAACATGCAGTATTAAATGCGGGAGAATTGATTGTATCGCTGTTAAATGCAACACGGAAGAGCGAGATGCAACATTGATGCAGCAGCAACGAAAACGGGGATTTTACCATGCCCACTTTTACGCTTGAATTAACATACTCATTTGTTTCCCCTGAGAGGACACTCGTTTAACCTCGGTGGGTTCGCCGAGCTCCTATACATCGCGAGCTGCAGATGTAGCCGGATGTACTGGAAGGGCCATATTCCCGGAAGATTATTCACGATGCAGCTCCGTAGCCACTTGATTCCTTGATCTTAGTGCACCAACCACAACAAAGATTGCATTTGCGCCGCACCGCCATTTTATCTCATTATTGAATGCAACTGTCGTCGACGGGGGTTTAACTTCTTGTTTAAATTGCCACCGGAAGAGAAAATGTATTACGCTCGTCCGTCGTCACCAAGTGAAATATTTAATTCGTTTCTTCCACGAAATTGAACACGCGTTTTTCGTGAGCAAATACCGCGGCTTCTGCACCATTATTTTTCGTTATTGCGCGTAAAATGAAAATGTACGTGTATTTTGACTTCTTTATATAAACACTTTTATACAATGAATTGTACATCTTAAATATTCGCATCACAAAACAATACGATTAATTTTATTGCTGAATAATTTTGAGATATACTATTATTTATATTTCAAGATTAAAATAATCAAATTGAATTATAAATAGTTTTTATTAATAGTTGAATCTATCGAAAAGAAAGTGTAAAAATAATATAATTAATTTTATAATAGCTGAATCTATCGAAAAGGAATTGTAAAACGATAGGATAAATTTTATTCGCGTTGCAAAATGTGATTTATGTAAATTATGAATCTCTTCCATATTATTTATTGGAAAGTCATTGTGGATTTTTTCCTTTCCTAAGTGCTGACTCGCACTCTTAAAACACTTCGAAGAGTTTTGAAGTGCATTACCATAAAACACCTGTGGTAAATACATATTTACGCTCGTTATATAAGAGTGTTATTTAACTAATAAGAAAAAATAAAAGCGGTATAAAACGTACTATAATAAATTGCAATATTTCAGAGATCTTGATTAATTCGGCTATAATTATTTCAAAATACTATTGTACATAAATTAAAATGTTTACTAAACGTTGCTTTTACAGTTTCTTATTAGAGATAGAAAAGTACTCTCTTAACTGGAATAAGTATTATCACTAATAAGTAGGTCACAATTATAAATATAGCATTAAAAATTCACTGAAAAAATCAATTAGATATAATATATATCTGATTTTTCAGTAAAATCTTACTGTTATAATCAGTACGACATAAGACGGAGGAGCAAACTGTGAGTGATTTCACTGAAGATCGGTGAAATATTCTACTTTTTCACTAATTTTCGGTGAAATCTTATTACTGCTTTAAGTGATATTTTCATTAATTTATAGTTCAAAAGAATACATATCAGCTGTTGTATATTTAAAGTTAAAAATGTTGATAAAAATTATCAAGTTCAATAAAATTAATGTAATTTTTACATACAAAATACAAGGATTTCGGATGCAAGCTAGAAATAAGTATATTGTAATCTGTCATTTGATGGTTATCAAATTGACTATAAAGCTCAATAAAAATACAAGAAAAATAATGAAACAAATAAGGAGCCGACGATTTTAACGATTTTAAAACTTATATTTATCTCACAGTGTCATAATGCATTCGGATACATATAATTTAAAATATAATAATTATAAAATATATAAAATATAACAATTATAAAATATAATATATAAAAATTCCGAAAATTTACATTTTTCTGTAAATCATAAGTATACATATTTGTATTTGTATATTAAACTAGATCTGCAAATGAAACTATATTATTGACTTAAATTAAATATATTTTCAATACACTACCAAAATTCGAACTACTTATATTTTTCTCTGTGATGTTTTTTTCAAAAAACCAAAAATGTCTTTCGAATAAGGTTTATTTAAAACGCAGAAGATTCAGTCAATAATAAGTGTTGAAAAACTAATATTATTATATTTTCTTTAAATATATATATTATTATATTTTTTGAGACATATATTATTATATTTTCTTTAGGCATGTAAACATTTTTATTATACATTTTTCTATACTATACTATTCTATACTATTTTATTATCTATACTATACTATTCTATACTATTTTACATTTTTCTTATCTTTTTATAGTATAGTCGACGCCACTCTCCAAATCCATTAAGTATTTTTATTGCAAATTTTATCGCTTTCTTATGAAACACGGTTTCTGTCTTTACGCATATCGTCGCTTATTTTCGCTACGTATCTCAAGTTGATTTCATTGCTGATCAAACATTTATCGTGGAAGTTTGCAAAGTGGCAGAAATCTGAAATCCCCTCATTGCTTATATTGCCGCGAAGAGCCCCACGCCGGGCACATTGATGTGCACGCATACACGTGTATGCGCGAATACTTTTCCTTTCCTCGATGGTAGTTTTAGTACCGTAGGGAGAAATTACCACGGAAAAGCAACCGGAATCATAAAATGTTAGGACCACATGACTCACAGTTTTAAACGGATTCATAGCCGACACGGTTGGTGTTTATTCAAAGATCGAGGAAATATATA
This sequence comes from Anoplolepis gracilipes, assembly GCF_047496725.1. NCBI lineage: Eukaryota > Metazoa > Arthropoda > Insecta > Hymenoptera > Formicidae > Anoplolepis > Anoplolepis gracilipes. The sequence goes on from NC_132972.1 coordinate 12,697,823, forward strand.
TGCACACAGGATTCATTTCGATTTAATTTATCGTCAGTCGGAAGTAATAGGTAACGATAATGATATAACAATAATTTCTCTTCGAAATGCATGTATCAAAAAGAAAAGCATCAACTTTTTTAAAAATAAATTAAGCAATAATCGATATAATCGCATATACAATACAATGAAAGAGCATACTACTGCAAGCTAAAAGATAAAAAGATAACTGCCATCCATATAAGCTCATTAAAGCGAAACTAGAAGGATTAAGTAAAAAAAATATTGACGTTTTAAAAACTGACAATGTTGAAAAAACGTGCGACACTTGTATGCAGCTATCATAAATACGATAAAAATGACTCCGTGACATAGCGCGCTCGAGCAAAAACAGGAAAATTTCGGAAAACGAACGAGAAGTACAAAAAAAAATGTACACGAATAGCAACTCTACCAGAGAGAGTATGAATTTCGCTGTTTCTTTTCCTGACTATAGTCGAAACTTTAGCGAAGATAAGCATCCGACCTGGGATATAGCGAACACGCCGCGTCTTCCTGACGAAGCGACGTAGACAAGCGGAATAAATTACTTTCTTTATTCTCAAACGTAGTTTTCACTCTGGTCCGAATGACCCTCTTCCAGTTTATCTTCGGGCACTGACTCGTCTAGCAGCCGCCGAGAATATCGATTATTTCTGCGTTCCAACTGGATTGCCCGACACAAAAAAGAAACGGTCGTCTATACGGTACCGAGAAACGGAGCCAGAAAAACATCCGTCGAGGAACATCCATTAAGTAATTAATGTTACGGTAACAAGGGCCTGTAAAGAATTGTAATTCACTGTATACAAACGTATATTTATACAGTTTCTGACCTTATCGTTGTAGGTACTATTGATTAATATTTCTTTGATCAATCATGTGTAACAATTCATAAAGAAAAATATTAATAATTAAAAATTAATTTTTCTATTACTGAAACGTTAATAAAAGAAGAAATAAATATCTTTATATGCTTGCAGAATGAATACTTTACCGTAATATTAATTACTTAATAATGTTCCTTGACAGATGTCTTATCTTAGTTTCGTCTCTCGATATCAAATAGATGATAATTTCCTGACAATCAATTAATTATTTTATTGAAAAATTATAAAAAGAAATTATTTAGTATAAAAAGAAATGTGAAAAGCCTAAAGTTTACGTTACAGTAGCTGTTTGAGAAACTGTTTAAAAGCAAAGATATTATAATTTTTTAATACGAAAAAGCATTGAACACTCTTTTATGATATGAAAAAACTGTAGTGTTTCTCTTATAATTCTTAACTTTTACAGTGTTTATTCAACGAGTTGAGAAACTTCGCGTCTGCTAAGTTTTGTCAACCACACGCGAATGATTTGGCGCATTGACCAGTTGCGACTATTTTAAGTCGCACGCCGTGTCGAGGATGTCAGCTGTGCTTGACCCAATTTTCCGTTTCTACTTATATCACGGCGAAGGTAGCGATCTAGAAAACAGACCGGAAATGACCGAAAGAGTAAATTAGTTAACCTAGACGAAGTGACCGAATAACTTCGTCTTCGAAGCGAAATGAATTAAGCGTGAAGAATAAAGCTCGTTGTCATCGCCTCTTTCACTTCTCGCAGCTCGCTCTAACGTAAAATTAAATTCAATTCGCGCGTCCGCGAAGTAAAATTATTCCTCTTGCTTTATGGAGCGTTTCCGTATTCGCTCCTCAGAGTTTTACACTGTCGGTGCGTGCTTGCACTTTTGCTCTCGTCCTGCCACGAAGCGCGATATGTGTCCGTCCACGAAAAAGAGACGAGAGTCGGCAGGACGATCCATCCTAGGCCGAGTGTGTGGCACGAAAGAATATATAGTGTAGAAACGTCACGAACTGATGCACGGGCAACATATCTGACTAAAAATTCGTGACCGATAAAGTCATTGTAATATATAAGACTTGACTTGTCTGGTATATGTATGTATATACTGATATCTGTACGCAATTTCTCATGTTGATAAGAGATCTACGCAGATATTTGTCTCCGGATCCAATTAACGCGAGTTTGCCTCGATTTTAATCAGAAAAACTCTACATAATACAGCAAATGGTTTAAGTATATCACGGTACCTTTTCTCAGAACAGTTACATTAATTAATTTTTTAACTGTGTATTATTACATTCTACTTTTTCTTCCGTTGTTATTTAAAAATTAAAAACAAAGGAATTAAGAGTAATTATTAATTAAGAATAGTTATTAATAAAAGAAAGATAATTATTAATAAAATTAATAATAAAAACTAAAATATTGTTAAGTTTTCAATGTTAAATACTTAATCAAATCCTGTGCTTAAAAATTTTTAATATTATAAATATATTTAATAAACTCATATAATTTAAAACTAATGTAATAAATTCAATTTTAAAATATCAAAATTTAATAAGATATGGAATTTAATAAAATATGGAATGGATACATTGTAACTGTAACACAGCATTGTAAAGTTATTTACAAAATTTACATTTTATTTTTAATATAAATAACTTGACGAGAGAAAAAGAGATGTGTTAATTTAAATTTTCTTATATAGAGTTTGTCAAGTAAAAGGAGATAAGCAGAGAGTATATTCTCGCAAATTCTAAATGTCGCCGTACGCTTATCTGTCTGACGATTATGCTCGCTGTATGTTACACTTTCCTAACTGCGGTTACTTTGAGAATACAGTTTCACACGCTTGTCGGATAAGCTAGAAGGAAGCAAGCCGTTTATCCGAGACGTTCTTACTCAACCGCAAACTCGCGAGACGGTCGTCCCGATATATCTCCTGCGTCCAATGATCAAGCAGTTAGACGACTCTTTCTCGGGCCGTCTATTAAGGAACGTCGCCCGGTGTCCTCTTAGGAACTTGAAATTCGTGTCGCGAATAGAACTTTAGGATTGGAGCGAATAAAAAGCCTCTTCTCTCTCCTCCGTCTCTCCTTTCTTTCTCACTATTTCCTTCCTCTCCCGTGGCGCTAGAGGGGTGATATTTATCTTGCTTCCGCGAGTCGGGTGCAGCTCTCTTAAAATTATAGGCGACGCGAGAAAATTTGTTCCGTCGCGCGCATCTGTACGGTATTCCAACGACAACCTCGGCGAGCAGACCCGGAAATAAGCCGCGCGTCTCCTTTATTGCTCCTTTGCCGATGCTCTTATCGCCTTAATTCCGAGCGTGGAGCATTAGAAGACTCTTGTTGCTCGCGTTTACACGCGAACTTTGCGACTTCCCTCTCGTTTCACCTCGCTCGGAAGTATTGCATCTTGACCGATTTACGATGATGAAATGCACATCGTAGAAAGATTGGGTGTCTATTGCGAATAAATTGTCTCTCATCTCGTGTGCGAAACTGTATCACTCTCTCGCAAATTGCTCTCATTATTAACTAATTTTTATGTGCAACTTTTATATATATAACAAGAATAGGTCTGTGTTGTATTAATAAATACTAGCAGAAAAAAAATAATCCTATAATATTTCGATAATGTAAGAATAATTATATAATATAACGTATGTTTTAGTTTTTTTTAAAAATTCAAAAACATATATTTATAAAACTTTATGTAAATTTCAATTTATTGTTACATTAAAAATTAGAAGATCTCAAAGAAAGAAAGAGAGAGAGAGAGAGAGAGAAATGCAAAAACATTTTTAATTTTTTCGTTTTAATGTACTTTCTGTGAAAAAAATAATTTCTGAAATTCTGAATGTCTTTAAAATTAGAAAATAAATATATAAAACTTACTGCTCCAAAACCATAATTGAAATGGGATATATATTAAAATTAAAGAAAAATTAAAATTTTATTTCACAATTAAATGGCATATGGTGTACAATGTTCACTCACAAAAATTAAATTAAAGAGAGAAATAGTTCAAACTGCACTTTGTTAAAAATAAAAGTTTTACAAATTTTAATTAAAAATGTATGAGAGACTACACTAATTTTTATTGTAAATATGTTTTAGGTTAATAATGTCGGCGATTCTTTCAAAGGACATTTAATTTAGCTTTATACATGCAACCACACAATTTCGCTCTACATCTACATAATCACTTTAAGAAATACTTTCAAGACGGGACATTAGTAGACATGTAGTTCGTTAAAACAACGGACGTAATATAACAAAGAGAAAGCGGAAGACTTTACTGCATATTTTTTCACGAAGATAGCAAGATTCCATAACTAAGCTCGCGGAACGGACCGACACTGTGACAAAGTATTGCAAGGAATATCGTTCTTTTTGTAAACCGGTCCTATAGAGAAATTCATCCGATTCAACGCCAAAGCAGCCTCTCGAAGCTCGCCGAAAGAAAAGGCACGACGTAACGCAGCTTTGCTGGAACTGACGCAATGATTCTCTCCCTCGAGTACAAGGGAGCTCGCTTATCTTCCTCTACCCCTGTTTGACTCCTCTTTCAGTTTCAAAACCGAACCCTTTGTAGTGGATCTTCGATGAAATGCTACCGACAGATGAAATATCATAAGAAAGTAGCAAGTAATTAATGGCAAAAAAAATAAATCATAATATGGATATTTCATTCTATTCAATATATATATATATATATATATATATATATATATATATATACATAAAATTCGCTTAATATTTTAATTGATTATTAGTCATCCTTTTAAAAAAGGTAAGAAACAAAGATTTCCTTAACTAAATATTTGACAAAAAATAATGTATTTTATTCTTTCAACATTTATTAATAAAATGTATATCGACATGTTTAGAGTTATTGTGCCACTTAAAATATGTATTATATAAATAGTAAAGTATATATATATTAATATATATTAAAGGAAAGAGATTGTCTTTTAAAAAAATACTAATACTAATACTAGATGAAGTTTCGCGCAAATTGTTACATGCATCTTATGCAAAATTTATCTTTTACTGATTATTTATTAAGAAATATCGCATTTGCCTTACTCTTATATTTGCCTCTTGTAATCACTAATTGACTGCATAATCGCTGTCATTTTGAGAGGATAACGATTCTTTCATAAAATTATCCGCGAAATAAAAAATCGGATATCAAAAGGGAATTAAAAAAATGAAAAAGAACTTCGATGGATGTACAGTAGTAGGTACATATACCGACAATATATCGGACTATTTTTATTACTTCCGTGAGTCTCTACCGAGACGATGAAAGCACTCTGTAACCAACATGAACGCGCTAACTGCCAGACACTGAGTAGAAGTATTTCTCCTGCAATGTGTGGCAGCCGCAATAAAGCGTTCTATCGATTCACGCAACTGTGCTTTATTGATTATCTGATTTCAATATACCTGCCCACTACCAGCGACCGATTGAAATAAACTATCGACATGAAATGAAACTAATGTACTGTAATATTAGATATGCTTTATATTCTTGTCATGTTTGATATTATAAAATGATAAGATTTTGACAAGCGATATCATCACAATAATGAAATAACAGAAGTTAAATCATAATTGAAATAGACAGGTTTAATTTATTTCTATTGACAGAGAGAACAAATATTTAAAATTAATCCTAATCCCTTTTCTCATACGTCACATGCTTGCAAAAAATTGTTATCCCTTAGTGCATAATTCTTAAAAGATAAGCAATAATCGTTTCCACATCGAGACATGATATTTCGTTTCGGAATCACGCGTAATAAAACACGCAATCTCGGTATGTCCTTATATACGTGAGAAGCTATTCAGTTAACGAAGAGGTTGCGGAATTGACGTGTCGTCAGCATTTTGCATTTCCTTGATGAAAAGCAAATATTGGAGCGCCACGTAACCGTCGAGCACATTGATTATCAAACACATCGAATTGCAGGATATATTTTTCATCAACGTGCGTCATTCTTCGGCGTTTCACCATTATACATCGAGCAGACACATTTAATGAAAGATAATTTTCGACACAGTATCAACTATATCTTAACGAGCACACTAATTAGAATTTTATTTATTTGCTTTGATAGATACCACTTATAATAACTCCATGATACATAATATGTTATTTAATATTCTTTTCGCTCCATTTCTATTTAAGAATTCTGTATAGATTTCAAAAGTGTTTTCAAACCGGAAGAGATACAAAAAAAGGTTTTATATTAATGTAAAAAATATATTGTAAAAGATATATTTTTATCATGTCTACAATTACGATATTTTTTAACAATTGTGATTCATAATAAAAGATTAATGTTTATTACAATTAGAATGGTGGTTTATTATATGTAACTTATAATAAAACAGCATTTATTGCAATTATATATTTTATAAATGTTTTTTTTTCTAAAATATTATATAAGATTCATTCTTTTAAGTATCTATATAAAAATAATGTATATGTTATTTCGTTAGATTTAAAAACTTAAATTATAACTGCGCACCCAAAATAATCAACTATGAAGATATTGGAAATAGATGGCAATTGAGTTCTGTATATTTTTTCATTTTTTGTCTTAACTTAGAAGTTGGAAGATTTATGGCGCTGATTCGTAACTCTCTTCCCGCAGGCGAAATTAAAAATTCCAAGATTGTTTTATCGTCGTTGTACGCTTCATGGCGATACGATATCTCTCGACCTCTCTCGCAAGGGATTGACTATCGCACAAGCTATCTCTCGAAAGCTATCTAGAGCAGAGACGACGACGATCGACTGAAGTACCACGATGGTTTCTTCTTGTGAGAAAGGAAAAAAGAGCAAACAGAAGACATTTGCTCCTCTTACGTTAGGCTGTTTGATTCTTTCGAGAGTACACCTCGCAATAGCGAGTATTATGTCTAGGAGGAAAGAAGCTCAAAGATGAATTCTTCGGCGAAGCGACGTATCGCTTTCCTATCGGTGACAAAGTTTATACTGTATGTTATCAAAAGTTTATATCGTATAAATGTATCTATAATATGTTTTGTGTCTGTTATTTTTCTCTTTTCTTGATACGTTATCAAAACTGATATTGTGTAGAAAATGATTGTCGTCGCGAAATCCGTAATAATTTGTGCGAAAGAATTATCAGCGTGTATTACCTACACAGCTTTCACTTTAGACGCTATATCGTTTCTAATAAGTAATTTGTGACAACTCTCAATAATTTCCGCGATAATTAGATTTACAATTTCAAAAATCGAAAGGCTATAGCCGGATAAGCATACTAAAAGTGCCCCCGACGAGTTTTTAAATAACATATAGTCTGTCATATCCTCACTGTAAAAAAAAATTTTCCTCAAAATTTCAGCTCTCTAACTCTATTATTTTCTGAGTTAGCAAAAAAAAAGTTATTTTTAGTTTTTATTTTTCTTTTCTGTAAATATTTGAGATAATATCGATTTTTTAACATGTTCCCATTGAGATTCAATCACTAAACTTTTATAGAATACTCTTTTTATATGTCTCAATACTCTCAAATTTTTTCATTTTTTTCGAGTTGGTGCAACATGATGAAAAAAAATGGAAAATCTTTTTTTTATTATTTTTTGATAATAGGACGGAAAAATATTTATTTTCAGTAATTATAATAATTGTAATAGTTATAATTATACTGCAGGATAAAAATATTTTTTATGCAAAATTTTTTATACAATTTAAAAGTTGTATTTGTGAAAATTGTTTTTACATAAAATATATTTCTATTTTACAGTGTAATTATAACTATTACAATTATTATTAATATTATCATTACTATTATAATTATTACAAGAAAAATAAATAATTTTCCGTCTTATTATCAAAAAATAATTAAAAAAAGAATTTTTAAAAGGATTGTTAAAAAGGCCATTTCTTAATTTCAATCTTTTTTAAAAAATCGAGCTTTTATTCGATATTAATGAAAAAATATTTTTTTGTCTTTTGTTGATAAATGTCCAGAAAAAAATCGATATGGGTTCACTTCAAATATTTACAGAAAAGAAAAATAAAAACTGAAAATAACATTTTTCTCGATAACTCAGAAAATAATAGAGTTAGAAAGCTGAAATTTTGAGGAATTTTTTTTTTACAGTAAGGACATGACAGACTAAATGTTATTTCAAAACTCGTCAGGGGCACTTTTAGTATGCTTATCCGGCTATAGCCTTTTAAGTGACATTTTACATTCACCACATCTATTGTTAAAATTCATGTTTTAAAAACTGAGACGTAATCTCTATCATTTTTTCAAACTAAACATATTATTTTATGCGTAATGCAACTCAGCTTTTTTTACAGAATGGATTACTTGAATTTTGTAACAAAAATATAGGCTTTGAGAAATCAAATAGTAAATTATTTTGCTCGCATATGTATGTAATGCATATAAACATTTGATGTTTGATGGATAGCTCAAGTTATTCACTAACATAACATAATGAAATATCTGTAGCTATTAACATAATTGAAAACATACATAGCTCAAAATCAGTATAAACATAATAATTAATAATTTAGAGTGATAATTAATGCATAGCTAATTATTGTATAATAATAGCATAATAGCATAAATAACTTCATAATTTATGATTATTATACTAATCAATTGTGTGCGTTTAAGTAGAAATACAGATATGTTTCATTGAAGCGGACACTGATAAATAAAATATTTATACATCTATATAAAAAATTTCCTTAATGTTTTGATAAAATAGATTATTACTATCGTTATTGATTATCGATATTAAAGTCGAATAGTTAGTTTACAGATTCTATGTACAAAAATTTCCTGTTTGACTTTGAAATATTGTATTTGCATGTATGTATAAATGTATATAATATACATTGAAGCTTTTCGTTAGATATAATAAAAATTTATTAAAAGATCTATCAAATAATATGAAGAATACTTCAAAAAATGCGCGAATAGTTTTAAATAAACATAATACACGACTAATTAACCGAGTACCATGTCAAAAAAGAAACTTTTTCACACAGAATTTCTCAAATGGCTTCAACTAACTCCGGCCTTAGGGGTGGTCTCGGGTAAAAGCCAGAATTACCAAACATCGCGATGAAAATACGGTAAACTCTTAGAAAGTTAAGAAGTGACTAAACATGTGTCATCCGCGTCGAAACGTAATAATACTACTTTAAAGTATTTCACGACTTTCTCTGTAATATTGCAGAGCTATTCAAAGGCAGTATTTTATTGCGGAAAATATGTGATGCTTTCTGCTGAATGCATTTTTATTACTACAGCAAACTGCCGCTACGAAGAAATAGTATAACCATAATATCGATCAAGTTAATATATCATTATATTGCTGGTACTTACAATCGTGAACAGATTTCTCCATAATTTTGAAAAATCATTCTTAATCAATGCGTAAAAATTAAATTGATATATAATTTATTCATATGATTTGTATTTAACTTTTAATTAAATATACGTATACTTTCTATTTTTTTAATTTAGAAATTTCTCATATAGTCTCAATTATTCCATTATTCTGAGCATGTTTAATATTCTTGCTCTATCAAAGAAAGTATTATCACTTATTAAAATTAAAATTTTCTCTTTTATGTTTATGTTTATAATATATCATTGTTTATATAAAGCTTCTTCAAATATTCAAAACTATTTTTTTTAATATTAAATTCATATTATTTTGCATTATTTATTTATAATCAAATAAAAGTGAATGATATCGCCAGCGATGAAATAATTCGAAAGGTATATTGGTTAAGCGACCAAACTGGCAGAGTTAAGCTTATATTCTTTTATTCGATGTTAAAACAAGTTTCTCATAACAGCGACAACGTTTCGACCTGTGGTTTAGGTCCTTATCAAGGCTAAAATTTAAAGATTGAAAATTTGCGTAAGAATTGGACGTCGTACAATTTTGCAAACTTAAATACGTATCGAGTTGTTTGTTGTAATTAATAACATTATAAAGCGTAAGATCGTAGTTGCCCATACCTTTTCTGACGATGAGCAATAGTTATTACATAAGTGTCAATTACACATCACAAGCACACGTCAGAAAGCCGACTGAAATCTCCTTCAAAAACAATGACAACCAAACAAGCAGAAGTCGAATGTCGTTTAAGTTTGCAAAATTGTACGACGTCAAATTTTTACGCAAATTTTCAATCTTTAAATTTTAAACTTGATAAGGACCTAAACCAAAGGTCGAAACGTTGTCACTGTTATGAGAAGCTTTGTTTTAACATCGAATAAAAGAATATAAGCTTGACTCTGCCAGATTGGTCGCTTAACCAATATACCTTCCGAAGTATTTATTTATGGTTTTGTGTTTCTTCTATTTAAATTAAAATTTAACGAGCGCAATAAAATTGTGTTCGCGGAGTAACACAATATTTGGCAATTCTTGATAAGACTATAATCTGACGCAATAGAAATGTCAACAATCAAAAGTATGATCAATCATATAGCTTTGATTCCAACAGAAACTATATATAATTCAAAACTATCATAACTCTATTCTCTTCTGTCAACGCTCTTTCTTCTCCATTTCATTGTTCGATAAAGTCGTAGACGCGAAAAGAGACGCAATCGTCGTCGACGGGATACGGGAATGGAGGTGAAACTCACGAAACGATACGGCTGCGAGAACTACGCGCACATAAAGGGCACTTTCGCTAAATTATGCATAGCGCATGAAAAATTCCCACGGCGAGCCGAACCCTCGACTTCCACGGGCTGCATAAGGAGATTCGCATTATCGTGCATGTTGAATGACGGGAAGTTAGAGAGAGAGAGAGAGAGAGAGAGAAAGAGAGAATCCGAAGGGCAGCCAGGAGGCCGGAGAGCAGCCGGCAGCAATATGAAATTTTTATCAGTGGTACACGGCGGAAAGCATGTCCGGAATCCGGAACTGCTCCGTCCCCAAAGAGCATCACGAAAGCAAACGGACCCCGCGAAAATTCCAAGCTTGATGTTATATTTGACATTTACCTTTCTTGTACTAATTAAGTCGGCATACTTGATTAACTATTCACGACTGATGAGTTCATTTATTTAGCTACTTAATCTGCGCCCGAACTATATTTCATTTGTATTCCTTGAACTGAAAAGTATAAACCGAAATGTTCGTGCACGAGATAGTGACCTCTTTCGATATTTTTAGACTTTTTTTTATCACATATTTATTATCTGCGTGTCGTTTTCATATTAACTTTCATTTTCATTCATTGTTTAATTATCGAACCATTTCATCTATCTTTAAAGGTCCGTTCTTTTTCAGACCGCTACTAAAACAAATCAAGAACTCCGCGGAATCGCATATCGTGCTGGATTGCTCCACCGAAAGAATCTATGACGTGTTGAAACAGGCACAGCAGATCGGAATGATGAGCGACTATCACAGCTACCTTATCACTTCCCTGGTAAGTATCCGAGATTAAATGCGATTAGTAATCGACTTTCCGTTCATCGTAAGCCACGAGGTAATCCGGAGTAGACGTAAGACCCGCGAAATTGCATCAGGCGCGTCGCTGGTAAGGCTAATTCGTGCGATCTTCATCGTCTGAGCCATCTGTGGCTCTTGCAGTCTTCGAGATGTCGAGATAGTCGGGAGACTATGCTGAAAGACTTGACGTTCTAGCGAAAGTCGAAGATCGATAACTTTACTCTCGGAATATATTCAAGCCCCTCGTAAATTACTCCTAAAACGACGAGAAATCGATTAGCGTAAAAAAATGGTAATGTTGATCAGAGATTGCCATTCACTGTCGTTGATTTGCCGTGATTGAAGATGCAGTTAAGCGTAGAATAGTTCGATATAGCGTTAAATAATCTTCGTGGTATTATTTCTGCAAATTTATTCCATCATTATCTTGAATAATGTAGTAATCTACTTGATTCTCTGGCTCCGTAGCGAAACAAATTTATAGATAGATATTTTTGATACCAAGAATATTGTTATTTTAGATTATGTAGAGGCTCAACAATTGCATGTTGTAATTATCTCAAATAAATCAATAATCTATAGAATATACTAACCATAAAGTCTCGGATCTCTATTAAAAGCTATTAAGGCGGATCAAAATTTAATTACAAAGCAAAATATCTTTAGACTGACGTAAAATGTTAAATTAAAAAGACATTTTGCAGGAAGTTTCATAGTGTAATAAAAATCAGTCTGTGAATTATAAAACACCACACAAAAATAAAAATACAAATTCAGTAAAAAGAAAAAGATGCAAATAATTTTGACAAATGATTCATTTGATTGGAACGAGTGCAGTTAGAGTGCTATACGGTCGTGAACACGAGATCTTATTCTTAATAATTAACAAAATATTAAAATTGATTTGCTTTAAATTCGTCTACAAACTCGTAACGAGAGTAATGAAAATGTTATGCGAGCGTAAAACTTACAACTTGACGAAATGTTCACTCAAACGAGTAAAAAGCGGAAGTAGTTAAAATTGGACGCTGTCTCAAGATAATTAGTAATTTACAGTCGTCTTCATGGCTGTGGAAGCGCGAGTTGAAGCATCCGGGAAAAGACATCCTGTCGGACAAGCGAGACGCTACGCGAAACCGTTGTCGCGTCAACGTCGACATTTGCGACGGCAATATAAGTGATAAAAAATAAATAGGGCTTTAAACGGACACGCCATATAACCGCAAGCGGTGCAATTTATCTTGGCGCATCCTCTCCTCCCTTTCCTACCAGATTTCAATTTAGATCCATTAAAATGTAAATCAGCGAGGGTATTTGTTCAAGCGCGCGCGAAAGAATCGAGCTATGCTTTTTCATCCGGCTTCTTCCGTTGACTCTACTGACGTGACGGTCGGTTTGTTTTACGCAGGTTACGTATTGACGACGAATTGCATTGATCACCGGTACTAATTCACCAACGAGGTAAAAGACGCGTAAATCGATGATGCAGTTTAGTACCATCGTAAAATTTCTTCTCGCATGGATATTACTTTGACCCAGATACATCAATGTAATATTAAGAAATCGTGTGGAAACCTATAAAAGGGAATACTAACATTAATGGATCTTTTTCTTGAGTAAAATTTTTTTATTAAAATATATGTGTTTGTTGTATTTCTCTTCAACAATCATTTAAATTCGGTTATTTTATTATATACGGACGCAATAGTTTAACCGATGAAAAAATGTTAAACATGATAGACCATTCATTTAACATTTTCAACAATAACTTGAAAAAGATTAATGAAATCAACCACTAAATTCCATTAATAATAAGTAGTCGCTCTTAATAGTTCTATTTTAATATGCATCATGAAATGTGATACGTTGTTAGCAAAGACGATTAATTTATAAATTGTATAAGATGTGCTTGTGCCTCATTAATATTAATTGTTACGCACAAAAGAATGCAAAAGAACGTACATAGCGAAAATAAATGGGTGTAACTTTAAAAAGAAATGTTAATTCAGGTAAACGATGCAATCTAATGCAGCGCGAATGATAAATTATTAGACAAGTGTAATCAGATTTGTCGACATGGAAGAGCTCGGTGAAGATGAAAAGGATAAGACTGCTTAATAATTGCTTCGTGTCGCGGCTGATTTCCATCGCACGTGGAAATTTAACGGTGTCGCGCTCGATTCCCGAGACGATATGTCCCGACTCGGAGACTATTTATTTTCACTTACGTCGGCCAGTCGTCAAGACTCTCGGAGGGAAAAATTGGCCATCATCCATCAACCTGACCTTTTCGCAGCACGGTCAGGAAGTCTGCACAGCTGTGTTATACACATGGGCGGATATAGGTACACATACTGTTGCAGCACACTGTTTTCCCGACGCCACGAAGAACGAGTGAGAGCATTAAATGATTCTTGCTCGGTCACTGCAAGCTTGGCTCTCGATGAATTACCTTTCATCGAATTAAGTTCACCCCATGAAACAGTGATTTCGCAATGAAATTATGTGCGCCTGCTCTCCCGCAGACGCCTTGGTTGAGCGAAAAATGCGCGAATTTTGCAGCATCCTTCGAATTTAGCGACGTTGGCGTATCGTTGTAGTCCGCCTCCGCGATCATTATGATCGTTACGTATTATGCCTGTTACGGTTATGGTTACGATGATTGTTACAGTCATTACAGCTTAGCCACTATTAAGGCGCTTATTACGAACATCCATCGCTTGTTGATACCACGATGATACCTCGCTGGATTTTCGCGCGTTGCACTTTGGAACTCTCGAGCTCGAAAGGAAATATCCTATTTCGCTCTGAAATAGAAGACTTTCCAAGCAAAATTTCGCTCACTAAGAGGACACTTAACGGTCTTTAGTCAGGAAACCAGAAAAATGTAAAGAAGTAAATCAGAAAATTATAAAATTTTGAAAATCACTCAATGAGAAGCTAAGTTTCCCCTGAAAAAGGAATGATAAAAATAATAAAAATAACAAATAACACATAGCTATTTGCAAAATAGTAATAAATTATTAATTATTAATTCAAAAACATAATTCAACATTATCAAATAATACTAAATCTGTTCATTCAAATATAACATTCAAATCAAATAAAATTTTAATTCGTGAATTAGAAACTGTGGTTTAATTCATACGCAGATCTTTTATAAGATTTAAGATAATTATAAAAGTAGATCATCAATTTTTTATTGTTTATTTTTTACCTACTAACAAGGTTATGAAATATTATCACATTAAAAGTTATATCACGTTTGTTCCTAAAAGTTATAATAGTCGAAAATAATTACTATTGATCCATAATTGTCAAGTTGAATAAATGCATAAATGTAACGGAATATAAATTAGATGTTTAAAAGCGTGTTATAAAATAACTTTGACATATGATCAAACCAAATATAGTTGTACTGCATAGTAACTACAACATCTCTACAATACGTAAACCATCTGTCAAACAACCTCGACGATATTCTCCGCGTCCACGTACATACATATTCGCACGCGCCGGCTGTTCCCGTTTCAAACAAGTTACGGGCGAACGAAAATTTAATGACAGATCCCGCAGCAGCTACGCGCGCGCAGTGCACAATATGCCGTGTGAAAAGCAATATTCTTTCCGGATCCGCATCCATATTCCGCGGGCACGATGATAACATGCTGAGAATAAAGCCGATCCCTTTTTTACTCGCTCCTCTGTTACTCTTGTAGGTGAACGAAAATCCGATATCGCGCGTATATTTACACGGCCCCGGTATCAAAACGAATAGGCGAGGAGAGGATACAGCAATCTGTTTTCCATCAACGTTATGGATGAAAAGTATCCGACAGATATTCATATTGGGACCGCGACCATCGGATCGAGTTGCGATCGATCAATAGTCATTTATGCGTGATATACGCATCCCACGTGACGCGCGCGCACACAATCTTCCGTGTGATTTTGAAACAACATGTTAATAAAATGTCACACGTGAGATGGGAGACACAATGTTGCTGCTGTGAATCGTCACGCTGGAAGAAGTTACATTGGCACGTACGAGCCGGGTACAATAACAGCACTATTCGCGCCGTTGTGTCCTCATGGAAGAGTTCTTCGAGTTTTCCTCTCCGTTACCCTCGTTTTACCACCACAAACTACTCCAACGACGACTATAACTAGTGCCGCATTAATTCTATTAAATTATATATCAAAATAAATTATATATTAAATTTGTGTAAACTAAAAATAATGAATAAATGACGCAACGTCATAATTTTTTAATCTGTAAAAGTAGTAATTTCAAACTCATTAAAAACTTAATAATTATTAATTTTATCGTTGTGTGTAAAACTTTTTTTATTTACTTAAAAACGATTTACTTTATTTAGCTATATTTTTGTAATAATGATGTAACATATTTATATACTTTATACAATTTCTCTTATCTTTTATCATCTTTGCAAGTGTCAGTGTCACATTTATATAGAAAATAATTCAAAATCTTTTACATGAACTTGGAATCAAATTTTTATTAACGAAAATTTGACTAGAAAACTCTTTTCTCAATATTATTCAATACTTAATATATCAATATATCTACCTTAAGAGTTAACTTTCGTGGTAAAAAAACTTTATTGACTATTATATATTTTCATTCATTGAAAAACTTTTTTATTTCTATTTTATTCCTAAAATATTGACGATGCTTTTTCTAGGTGAAAACTTTGTTAATGAAAAATTGATTTCATATATTGGATTTTATATATTTTACGTTGTTATGTCGTGAGTACAATTATTGGATAGTCTGCATAAAAGTTTTAGAACTGATGATAATAAATGCTTTTTTTCATGTTTGCAAACTGCTTTCTCGGATAATGGTAATCGTAATGATCACTACGGAGTTAGCGGAAGACAAAATGAGATTAAAAAGAAGTAACCGTAACATGTCACCTGTAACTATCATGCGTTATTGTACGTATGTATGTGTGATTTCAATGTCGTTGCAACGTGTTGCAACGTGTTTCGAAGAAGGACAGACTGGATGTAGCCGGAGGCGAGATGATGATCGATCACCAACGCGACGATCAATCGATTTGCGCGACATCGGGAACGTCGCCAAGTATGTCGATTTACTCGCGAAGACAGCAGATCGGAATATCGGACTTATCCATCATGTTCCCGTATGCGGGACAAAGGATAATAAATGGCCGCGGTGGCGCGATTCTCCGCGAGTATTTGAAAAGATGGAAACTGGGATGCGCCTTCGAGCTGCATGCGACTTTAAATCACGTCGGACCACCAGCGTCACTGATACAGATACCGACCCGCATAAAGCAGATTCTACTATGCTTGAGTTATCTTTATTCCCGCTGATAGGCCACTGAATACATCACGGAGAATGCAAGCTCACACATTCTTCATTTTGAAATGTCGATGGCAAAAATAAATAACGATTCATTGTATCCTATAATATTATATATTAGAGCAATTCCGAAATACGGAGATATCCGTCATGAGTGATTGATCTATTAAAATTTATCAAAACGTATAAAATAATTATTCTATTAATTTCTATCGAAAAAACATTGTTCTAGAATATGTTTGTAGTCATTTAATTTACTTTTACACGTTTGACATACACAATATTTTAACTTTACTCCTGTTTAATCGGTTATTAAGTTACAAGTTAAATATCAAAAGTAATAAGGGTAATTTATCAAAAAGGTAAAAAGCGATATGCAGAGAATGAGAACAATGTGAATGCTTTTTCCTCTAACAAATGGAACACAATTTTTGCAATGCAATAAAAACTGGCAAAACTTTTGTAGAAAATGTTTAAAATAAAATATCATCTCTTCTTGAAAATCACATAGAAATCGCTTAACTAAATTCGACATCTGTCAAAGTAATTAGGATTTTACATGATCTGAACCAAATTATAAAACGTGAGAGAAAATCTTTCGAAAAAAATTTACCATTATGTTAGTTCTATATTGAGATTTATTATATAGTTTCAGACAAAGAATCATATCAATTTAAAAAAATTTTCTTACTTATTTCAAAATTTACTTTTTTCATTCTTCCTTGGTGTGAAATTTTATTTTGATCCAAAATAAATATAAAATATAAAATTATTAAATTTATATTTCATTCTTTTATTAAAATATATAAGATAGCATTCGTAAAGATAATATTTGAATGATGATTAGATATCTTCTAGAAATAGCCAACTATAAATATGCTATCAATACATAAAATATGATAATAGAAAAGAGAAGCTGTAACATTATATGGAAAATATATAACACATTACACAGAATGTGATAAATTCCATGATTTAATATGGTAGTATGTAATTGATAATAAGAATTTATGCCACGATTGATCGGAATTCTCCTCTTTTCAGGACTTGCATACCGTCGACTTAGAAGAATTCAGGCACGGCGGGACCAATATCACTGCCTTTCGATTAGTGGACCCAGAAAAGCCAGAAATCCAAAAGGTAATCCAGGACTGGATCTACGGTGAGAAGCGCTATAATCGTGAGCTCGATATGGGACAGAACAGCAACAAGGTGAGATGCATCTTGCGAAGGAGTCAGTTACAGTAGTAACAGGGAATAGCTACGGTATTGCGGCTATATTGCGACTATACTAAAGTCGTTTATTTCGCCGATGCCGATATTTCGCTTTCAAAGTTTTCTCCTCGAGTATAAAGTATAAATATAAATAATACGTTAGCGCAAGATATACGCGGTGTCGCAAAGTGTAAACATAGAACGTTATGTATGCAAATGTAAAGATCGTTCTACAACGAAATATGTTCCCGTCTTTAAAGCGGCCGCGCGTCTCGCGTAATAACACTCTAATTTCGCATTCTTCGCGCAAGCCTGTCTGACAGCCGCATCGATCTACTTTTCGGTTCTTTCGTTCGCGAGACTTAGCGGGAGCCAACTCGCGTTCTTTTACATGGCCAAGAATAAGTATGTAAGCGTAATAATTGAGTAATATCTTACATTTCGAAACTTGATTGTGTCGCAGAGAAATTAAATTCTTTCATAGCATGTGCCGATTCTTGTTGAAGGATGCAAATACTGTAAAAAAGATCGAGTGACTGTCCGTTTGTGACTGTCAAATTTTTTGACTTCGTTCCGTTAAACTTGCAAGAGCCCGCATCGACTATTTTACTATATAGCACAAAAAGAGGAATCTTTATAATCAAATCTTTATAATTATATGAATATTGGACAGAATGTTTACTTTTTTCGAATAACAAATACTAGAAGCCAAAGTACAAGATAATTGTGTCTGTCAAAATAATCACAATCTCGTATCGTCAATTATTAAAAATAAAATGTTGGTAATTTATAGTATTTGTATAAAACATTTTGTTTAATATTAAATAAGTTAAAGTGGCCTAAAATTTCAATTTATAGATATTAAACATCAGGAAATGCCAAATATAGATTAAATCCAATCAAATTTGCAAATAAATTGATACTTCAAATTTACCAACAAGTTTACCGGATATGTGTTTCTAGTATATATTCTGTATATTTACTATGGAATTATAATAAATAAAAATACGCAAATATAGATTTATACGACTATAGCTGGTTTTCTCTATACTTTGGTGAACCGAAATCAAACTATTTAAACTATTCAAATTATTTACCTGAAAGCAATAAAATTTCTAACAATAATATTGTTCGAGTGTTTATTAGAATTTTTTTTTAATTTTAAATTGAAATTTTGAATAAGAACAGAAAAAACTTGACAACATTACATTTTTACAGACAATAAAATCTACATTCTACACATGCGTATAAAAGAGTTATTGTAACTCTATTCATTTAAAAAATTCATATCTAATATATATTTGAATAAAAGATTTATTTAACAGTATTATTGTAGAACCAAACTCTAACATCAAATTTTCAGACAATCGTGCGATTTAATACCAAATAAATAATAAAAATAGGATATATATTGTATATATTCTTTGAAATTAATCATTTAAAACATATGAAATGCTAGTATTTATAGCCATATATATATATATATATATGTGTGTGTATAATACTACATTAATATACACCGAAAATAAAATATATAATGCACAAGTATCTATAATATTATATCCGTAGTGTAATATAATATTACGCGATTGCTATCCGTAATCTAATATTAATACGAATATATCGAAATTATAAGCAATTTACATTATCTTGATTCGCGCGTAAAATCATGAACAAGCGGATTTCTGATTTTACATCTTGAATTTGTAAGGATCAGGTCAGGCAGAATGTGTAATACTTCATGCGTAAACACGATTTCCGCGTTGTACGTAGATACGGTTTGCATACTACTTTTTTTCTTTTTGTAAGCCGATTTCAGGTACAATCCGTACACGATAGTGAGAACGTCGCACGACTCGTAGCGCAGAGGAAATTACGTGTACAGTTTACCTACTTCTACTGCACACATATATTCTGTACATGGCGGCGTAATGAAACGGCGGCAAATTAATCGGTACATACATATATACACGTGTACATGAGAAAGTACACGCAAGTTCGCAGGTACTTCCATTAAAGGCCAACATTTTATTGGACGTATCGATTAAGTCGATATACAGACGTGGTGTATAACGTAACATGAGTCTTATTGTTAGCGTGCATTTCCTGTATAAGATTAAATAATTTCAAACATTTTCATAAAAGCAGATTAAAATTCCTTATAATATAAATAACATCTGACAGCAGGTTCTTTAAATTTAACTGTTTTGTGTTAAAAAATTTATTATTATTGTTATCACAAACGTTAACATCTTAATTTTTCTCTCAATTAAATTATGATAGTGTTTTAAAAATTCATCTTTGATATAATGCTTTGATATATTGATACGTGTATGTACACGTGCATTATTATACATAGAAATTTATTAGTACCTATTAAATGTTACAAACGCATTAAAATAGAGGAAATTGATTAAAGACAAACTGTACGTTTGTCGTCCATTGATTCTTTTGCGTGTCCACAATAATTATAAGCCATTAATTAATGGCTTATAATTATTAGAGAATGACTATTCATGATGTCGAGAAATATAACAATAGCAGTCTTATCTTCTCTCTCTTTATTCATCCATCAAGATTATTCCCAAGATTATTGCTCATTCTTGTCATGTTCTATTTATGTTCGCAGTCTGTAATTATAACGTGCTAATGTATGTTTATTACGTTTGTATAATATATTTTAATACATGCACTATGTGTTATCCGGAAGAGCAACAATATATATACATAAAACGTAATTATTATCCAAATAAATATCATTATAAAATATTTAAAAAAATTTCTCTTGCTAATTTTGTATTTATATCTTTTATTTATTTTTTTAATCTGTTAATTAAACTTACACCGTTGGTTATATTTTAAACCTCAATAAGATAACAACTTTTCCTCTGTACTATATAATAATAATTTCTTGCATAATTAGTAATTCTGATATCAAAAAAATATTTTCTTACAGTTTTATTAGTGTGAATGTGATCTACACTCATAAAGGAATTACAATAAACTCTCGTATAGCACGGTGCTTCTATACGAGAGTTTATTGTAATTCTATAATGCGGATTAATGTAACGCAATAAAAAAGATTACGATACGTCTCATATACACGTAAATTATCCCCATACAACACGTTAGATAAATTTCAAATTTTCCGTTTTGTTTACAATAAATAAAATATTTTCAAATTTTGAATAATTCATGAATATCATATAACAAGCGGAATATAAAAGCGAAACGTATCATTCGTTTGTTATTATATATTTAAGAATTTTCAGAGTGAAATCGTCAAATTTTTCTCAGAATGAACTATCATCGTGCTATAAAAGGAGCAAATACCGAAACGCCAATTCGCGAAAAGCGAATTATATCCTCCGTCGCATCTGGCACGGCGGAAAAGTTGAGAAGCGCGAATCCGTACGTTCGGCTATTTCGACGGAAGCAACATCTGCCGCGTCCAGGGCGCTGGGCCCTTAAAAAGGCCAATTTCCTCGACACGGTTGCACGTTCGCGCAAACTTTCCAACAACTTTTTGCCGATGTTCTGCGGTATACGCGTAGCAGCAGCATCCCGTACGAGAATGTGACGGATCTGCTGCATCGTTTGTTGCAATAGCGACATTATTTCGCAAAAGATGTTTTCTCACATCGTTTCCCTTTTTCGAAAGTTGAAACATGATTCAAACATACTAATATTTACTCCTTTCATATCACGCTCAAAAATACTGATTTCTTTTTAGCAATTTATTTTTATGCAATTTATCTATTAATAACAATGTTCTTATATACGATTTTGTGATCTTACTATATACTTTGTAAGAGAAAGAGAGAGAGAGAGAGAGAGAGAATACTTTTTATAATTTTTATATAATTTATTTTAAATATTTAAATTATTAGCTTTAATATATATGCTAAATCTATTTGGTGTTGCATGTATTTATGCCTCTATAAATGATATAACGCTACAGCAAAATTATAAGACAAAACAACAGATTTATGAAGATATAAAAACAATCGTAAGATGTATTAAGCATTGCATTTATTATACAATAAGTTTATAAAGAAAATATAGAAATATTAATTGAATAACACATAGCTTTGTGCAGATGATCATATTTATATTACACAATTTTTAAAATTCAACATGATATATTTAGTAATTCCATAAATTTTTATTAAAATTAAATAATTTGTTTAATTAAATAAATTGCTTGATAAGTAAAAACAATTTGCATAAAATTTAAGGTAGCTATATTAAAAAAAAATACATTATATTAGAGCAGAAGTTTTAAGCAAAAACAGATTTTGTGTGTTATGTACATAGAATAAATATAATAAAATTTTTTAAGAGAAATAACTAATTGCGATTGTTGACGAAATAGCTCCAGACATTTTAAGGACACCGCAAATTATCTATCTTTTTTCATCTTCTTCTCTTTATAATTTCAAAGAAGTTCCATTTTTCTCTTTTTTTAAAGTACCCTCACTCGTTTGATCTGTGACCCGTTCATAACACGGAGAAAATGACTTCTTGCATCATGCGTGCGACAAATGCATATATATATATATATATATAAGCATGTATAGACGACGATTTATTACATTTTTCCAATAGTTATATTGATATAGTCACATTCTGACATAATATATACAGTAAGAAAGAAAAAATATCATTTTTATTTTCAATCATGTTCAAAGTTTCTCTGTCTTTCTCTCTTTTTTTATTTTTAATCTTTAAACTGCCTTGTTACAACTTAGCTTTAAATGACTAATTTACTAACATATAGAATAATTATATTTTTATGTAAAAAATAATATTTCCAAGGAAGAAAAAGTACAAAATCATTATTTCTTTACGTGAAA
Source organism: Anoplolepis gracilipes (assembly GCF_047496725.1). Lineage (NCBI taxonomy): Eukaryota > Metazoa > Arthropoda > Insecta > Hymenoptera > Formicidae > Anoplolepis > Anoplolepis gracilipes. The sequence continues at coordinate 12,720,610 of NC_132972.1, forward strand.
TGTACCAAATTTACTTTATATATTCATTAATCAGACATGTAAAGAAAAGAAATTTCATAAGATTGCTTCTTTATTGCGGGATGTGCTTGTAAGTTTTTTTGTACTACATGGTATAAAATTCATAATGATGGTTCGTATCGAAGAGACAGTCAATAGTTCACAGAAGATATATCATCGTGACGATAGATAGCGTGTCTTCATTTATTCGCTTCAACGAGAAGAGGACAATGAAATGTTGGCACAAAGAAACACTCGGTCTCTTGTCAAATCTTACAAAATAAAAGTTATAAAATCGCCAATTGAAGTCACGCGAAGTGAATTGTACCAAAGACTGCGGTGCGCCATCGATTCGTAACATGCAAAGAAACATCGGTAATAAAAACTTACTCAATTCGCAAGTTTCATCAAGCACAATGTCATAGACATCAACTATTAAACTTGCCACCGTTATCTCAAAATTAGAAGTATAAAAGTTACAGTAAAATAAAAAAAAAGCGAACTTCTAGAATCAGATTCAAACTCTTAAGTAAGACATACTCGACATTTATTAATGAAGAGAAAACCTACTAGACATTTAAAGTTATAAAATCTTAACGTTTTGTTGATAAAAAATATATATTTGTCAATTGCGTATCATTTCATTGTTATATTATTATTCTATTATTATTTAAAACTTAATAATAATAACGAGTTTGTTTTTTGTATTTTAGTTATGCTCATTAGAAAGTATTCTAGTCATTAGAATAATTAATCGATTTTGTTTAAATAAAATACAATATTGTCACAGTCTGTTTTCTTATAAACAAAATTTAAGAAAGTACTAATTAAGAGACGGACAAATAAGAGCCAGGCGCAAAAAGTATGGCACAAATAAATTTCAATTTTCGGACCATCTGCAGCAACTGTTATAAAAATAAAACTATTAGAAAAATAAAAGACATTACGTCACATAAACAATAAAACACAGAAATATGAAATATGTTTAAATTTTTTTTCTGTTTAGTCTTAAAATTCTTTGAAAAAAATTCAACAATTTTTATAAAAGCATGCAGTGATTACTTGTAAATTCTAGAGGGAATAGTAGAACCAGATCATGCATTTAGTAACTTGAGAGTGAACGTAAATGAACAACGGGCGACGATTTCGTCCCTCTTCATCTATATACGAATGAGGGAACATTTTCCGTCAGGATTTGTCCTTATAGAAGGAATACCTTTAAGACCGTGCAATCGACGGGAAACCTCTATCTCTATGGATAGGCGTTGTATTCATGGGAAATTTATCAGCAAAGGGCAAATTCCAGGGCGTTTCCACCCTCGAGCCGACACGAGGCTGGTTACCGCCAAGAGGGTGGATTATCCAAGCGGCACAATGGCTGCCAGGTCTGCGGATTCCTCTACTCACAAACTAAGAACATCTCTTACATTCAATTCTTCAAGAAAGCATTTCGCAATTTTATTATATTCTTCCGAATACCCTCTCCATTCAATCGTAATCGAGCATTTTATCGCTTTTGTGAACCATGATTTACTTATTGATAACTAAAAATTTGTATTTTAAAGAAAATTGTTAAATTAATCATCTTATTTTAATAGTTTACTCTATGAAATGCCGTTTAACAATACATACGATATATATTCGTATTCCTTTTACGGCTGTAATCTACTTCAAAGAGACCGAAATTTTACGTACATGAAAATTTTATATTTCAGTTTATGATTAATCCATTTTGGAAAAGTAAATTGCCAAGTCATCGAAGGAAACTAATTTCTTAATTAACTTTTAAATGGCAATGCATGTAGACGCATGACTAATTCAATATTATACTATACGTATGTATATTAAAAGAAGAGGGGAAATATTAAATAGATATCATTAAACTAATTGAGAGATGACTCAGTCGATTCTATATCTCTGTCGTATCGCGACACTGTCATTCGAAATTTAATATCAACGTTACGCAACGACGTTGTATAACGAACAATCACGTTTCGCCAAATTCCGTAACAGGGATATGTCTGTCGTTTGAGAGAATGTCGACAATCCTATTACGAGCGCGTCAAAGTCAGGCTAATTAATTCAATCGAGTATTCAAACCTGACGACAAACAAACGGACAATATGTTGATTTGATTAGATGCGATATATGTAACGAATTGAGATTGTTAAAAGAATCAAAATAGTGAGTTATTCGGAGCTTGTGCGTAAATTGCAGGTTATTTTGTGTCGCCACTTGTTAGACTTATTAAGAAGTTTCAAGTAACAATTATGCGTAGTACAAATTTGTATTCTAGTAATTAATAACTATATTTCATATTTTCAGTTTTCTGTAGGTGATTAAGAAACTATCCGATTTTATTCTAAAATCGATGCTTCCTATTATTCAATTTAACGTATTATACATATTAATTTTATTTTTCCAATATCTGTCAAACTATATTTTTGTGGAAGGATTAAAAAAATATATTTTAATCATCTTCCCATAAAAATATTTTAAGAATTAAATAAAATATTAAATTGTATTTTTTTTTCACGCACGCATGGAACAGAATAATCTCACAACTATAAAGGTAAGCTAAATATACGATTGTTATAAATAGATAAAAAAATATTTGCTATAACGAGGTTGTTAAACTTTATTGAAATAATGCGTCCTAAATAATATATAGTCCCTTTCTGTGAGATTTATAACGAAAAACATTGACATATAAGTAAAAAGTAAACATTGGCAAATAATAGTCTAGCGCAATATACGAAGAACAAATAAAAACAAAAATGATCTTACGAATCTATATAACTAGATTTTTCGATTCCTTTTTTGGATCCTTTTTTTGTATCAGTAACTGTTCAAACATTACATAACTAAAAAAGAAGGCATATGAGTTACTTAGTTACTTTAATTTCGAAACTTCAATAATTATACGATGCTAGGAGCAACGCATTATTTTTATGTACATATGCGTGACTATTTTTTTTATTGTTTTCATGTATAATTTTTTAATTACGTTATATTTGGCAACTATTTAAGGATGGTTAAAAAGGGAATCAAAACATAATTTAATTACACAGATTTTTAAGAATAAAAAAATTATTTTTGTTTTTATTTGCGTCCCGTATATCGCGCTGGATATTATTATTTGCCAACCATATTATTATTTGTTTACTTTCTGCTGTTGAATCATTCTTACCCTTGAATTTATTATTGATATAAGTATTGCGTGTAAGTCACAAAGTTCACAAGGATAAAAATTAATTGGTAATGTGAATTCTATCGATAAAGTATAAATTTAAATGAGTATATTACTTTTATATTTGTAATTGATTATTTATAAATAAATATCAGGATATTCAATAAAAAAACCAATCGACTCGATCATAATTACCAAAAGCCACACAGTTACACTAAATTATACGATCGTTACGTTGTGTTGTGTAATATACGGTCGTATGTGTATTTAATATATTGTGCTGCAAAATATTGGAGCACACTGTCATTCTTGAAATTTAAATTCTCTAAAATTAAAGAAGAAAATTTGTAAAAGTAAAACTATTTGTGACAATTAATTTTAGACAAATTTTATGTTATGAAAAATTAATTCTCGATTCTGAGATATACTTGGTATAAAAGAATCAAGGCAAATGCAAATTTAAATTTAATTGCATTCTTTTTGAATAAAAGAAGACTTGAGAAAACTATTATAGAACTATTTACGATTCCAAAATTATAACCGTATTCCGAATGAATTTTTCACATGCTCGTACGCAGAAATCGTTAATAATTTTATATACTATTTAAATTTCTTTGATAAAACAGTCGACAAAAATTGAACATTGAATTTCAACAAAGAATCTTTCCGAATAGTTTATGACAACACGCTACAGATGACATAAGGAAAGAAATTTTATCGATCATTGGGTATAAATATTCAGAATATGGATATCCTTTAACAATTTTAACGTAATCGCCTGTTCGAGAAAGACATGCACTTTTTTATCTCTCGCGAATGATGTGCGAGTAATGAATAAAGTTTAGGAAAAGCGTCGCTTCCTCATGGAACTTCTATTTGTCCGAAACTTCGACGTACCTATATAAGGGTATCACCCAACGGTCCCCTCGTATTGGGAAACATGTGAATCGTATACATTGACTCGTTCCTTCGTAAATACGCTTTCGGGACGAGGCCTCGTAAAATCCGGTAAGGATATTGGTTGTCCCGAATATATCGGAAGGGATGTACACCCACGGCGGTGCGATATCTAAGGTGATACCGCTTTTACAGCGACAGTATCGCGGGGATGCCGCGCGCGCGAGTTACGAAATATAAATGTCGAGAAAACAGAGGCGCCAATTTGCCGTGAAATCCTCCCAGGAGCCGAGATTTTCGTCCTTTCGTTCCTCGCATGCGTTGGCGTGGAAACGGGAATTTCCCGTCCGATCTCTACCTACAAATACGATTCCTCTTGTAAAATAGCAGATTCGGAATCTAGCCTTTCTATTCTTTGTCGGGTTCTTTGATAATTTCAATATCATAAGTATGGATTTGCGATTTTGCTTGAGATAGTTTGTAAATCGATGACATAAAATATTCCTCTCTGAAATCTTTGTTAATAATGTCGTTGAGTTTCTCTCATACATATTAGATGCTTCAAAAATCTATATAATATAATAATAAGTAACAATATAATAATATAATATAATAATAAATTTACGATTATATAAAGCATTTCAATCAATTAATAAGTATCAAATTCTAACTATAATAAACTCATTCACAGATAATTAAATTTTTAATTGTAATATTATTTTCTATTTATTCAAAAGACTAACAAATAAGATACTTATGAATCTTCGGCTAGTGTTCAATAAATTTTAGTACAATGCTTCTGTATTGAAAATTTAAAAATAGTAGATGTTTCTTCTCAAGTTTTGCGAGCAAGAAAAATCGTATCGAAATTCGATATAGAAGAGACAACCTTATTATCATTTTTTAGAATATCCAATATGTATATACACGTTCCGTATACAAAGTGATATGATCTCAAGAAATATCCATAACGAAAGAATGTGTTTTAGTGGAAAAGGATTTTATTACGCGATCAAAATAAGTTCTTCTATTCGGAAAGCCACTGCATACTTTCGACTTACGCAATTCCTCTCAATTCGCTACGATTCTTCATAATGAAGATACGGCAATCTACAGATAAAGCCATACAAGTCGCGCGATGCGACGATAATCAGCTGATTCACTCACGTGTCGCGGGATTCCGTGAGCATCTGTTCACATGACTGAGTTGTACGTACGCGTTACTACGCGAATAGTAACCACGATTTGCCCCCATTCCACGCGCATTCATGACTAATCATTCAATAATCAAGCGTGCATTTAATTCTTAATTTTATAATTTATTTTAATAGCCGGCAATATATAACCCCGGAAAATCGATATAACGATGGATCGTAATTGCGCGTCCTGTAAACTATTCGATATATAAACTTTTTCCTACACCTAAAATATATTTTATTACTTTGCTACGCGAAATATTTTATACAAAACAACTCTCTCATTGATGACATTTTGACATGCATGTGTGTACAATTCACAGACTGAAACATCCTTATTGTACGATGCCGTCCATCTCTTCGCCAAGGCATTACACGATCTTGACACGTCCCAGCAAATCGATATCAAGCCGTTATCCTGCGAATCAACTGACACCTGGCCTCACGGATACTCGCTCATTAACTACATGAAGATCGTAAGTAGCATTAATTAAAGCGATCAATGACATTCCATCGTGTAGACAGTTTATACACGGTAAAAAATTTTGTGTTAAATTTAATACATTTCTCGAGTCCCAATTTATCCACTCTAATTTTAATATTAATTTAACAAAAGGTAAATATGTAAACAAATAACACAAATAATATGTAAAAAATTAACACAAAAAAGTGAATTAGTGTAAGATTTACTTATTGTGTTGTTTTAACTCTTAGAAACGGTGAATATTAACTCAATGCAGAAAAGTTAAAATAACATAAGAGTATGTTAAAAATTTAACACAAAAATTTCTACACAAGAAAATTTCAACAAAAATACGAAATGTTTTTACCGTGTACAAAAACAAAAGTAAATACTTTGAAATATATATATGAAACATATATGTTCTTCTTATTTTTTGTAACATATAATATTAAGAGAGAAAGAGAATATTGACAGGCTGTCGGTATTTGTCTAATTTTCTAAACGCAACGATTTTTTAAATGAAAAATATCTTTCTGTCATTATTCACTATAATATTTGTCATCACACCTTTAGTATTTATATAAGGGTAATTCTTATATTACATATTTTAATATTAAATGCATAATTTTCATATTATTAAAATAAAGCGAATATAAAATAAACAAATTGTATATAATATTATATATAATTATATATAATATTATATAATTTAACAGTAAAGACAATACTAATGTAGACAAAAAGGTATAGATCTTATGCCAATATCTAATTAATCAATTTAAATATCAAATTAAATTTAAAGATAGACGGTAACGTGTTTCGAATCTGCGCGATCAAGATCATAAAATATAAAATATTATCTATAAGTTCTATCAGTCTCGTAAAACGCGCACGCATTGAATCTCGATGATGAAAAAACAATGTTCGAGCATTTACTATCTTCCATATGATTAGTATACGCTTGTATCATCCAACGCGGAAACATGTTATCACGAATGTAGCACGCTAGGGAGAAATTAATTTCGCGAAATTATGGGCATCACCAATCGATTGCACCGACAACGTAATAAGCCATTATAACGATATGCTTAATCCAACCTATTCGCTCCCTCGCGCTCCGCACGATCTGCGCATCATTCATTAACAAACATCACGAGTCTTGTCATGTACATCACGCATAATGCACCATCATAGGTCCATCTGTCATTCTGCAACGCATAAATCATAAGCTTCTCTCTCATTTTCCTCTTCTTATAATATCTCAATAAGAGATAAAATGTCACAATATAACGTTACGTTATGAAAGTTTACATTTTCTAAAAATTTGTAAATTTTTTTCTATACTTGTTCCTTATTAATCCTACAGTTATATAAATATAAATTGAATAATAATATAAATTGATCATTTTGCTAAAGTCTTATTTATGATAATACTGCATACAAAAATTAATAGTGTTATTGATATCGTAAGTAAATATCAAATATAATGCTTTGACGACACAGTTCTTATGCATATTAACTAAAGGAACAATGAAAGCTAGATTAATTTCATATGAATTTAATATCAATGCAGATTCTACATTTTCCGGATGGTTTTTAATAGAAGAAGCAAGATGCATGACATATACAATACAAAAAAAAGTGTACGGAAATAAAGAGAAAAAAAAACTGATAAATATATATACGTGACACTAGCGCGAGATGCAGGAAATCACGCGAAACCCGGACGCATTGACTTTCCACGATCCGCACGATTGTTCTCGCAGAACAATGGAAAGTTACTCCAGTTTAAACGAAGCTGTCGCGCGCGCTGACAAATTGTCGTTCGCGGTTGCACCCTGGTGCATCTCTGATGCAAAGGCTTGCACAAACCGTAAAATATATGCTGCGCAATGTATGAATTGGCGCGCGATATTCAGGTCAAATACACGCAATAAAGTTCCCAATCAATACGAGTTGCTTTCCACTAAGATTTTCTTCGGAAGGATTCATTTAAAAATATGGTAATTTTTAACAAAAACTTCATTCTTTATGCTAATATAAAATCAAAACTAATAGAGAACTTGATTTAAAATATGTTTAACAAACTTATATAAACAATATGATGTACATATGTATGATATGATTTATAAATTAAATGCAATGTAAATTTGACAGACATCTTTATATCACCGTTTCCTGTCGTTTCCATTTTCTACATACAAAAGAATAAATCCATTGACTTTTCAATATGGTAATTGTCGGAATAATATTGAAAATATGCAATAATTAGCTGTATTTTAAAAGGGAAAATTAAATACAATTTAATAAGTAAATTGTTTTTCTTAATTGATAAAATGATGTATGTAAAAGATAATGAATGAGAAGTGCTATCTCGCATTGTTTCGGTAAAATCTGTTTATTCGTATGCCATAACAGCGAATGTGCTGTCATAGCATGTTTTAGCTGTTTAACCCCGAAATCGACGCACGCAGGATATGGTAACGCATTGCATCAGCACCGCGATACGAGTTGCTGTGAATATAAATACGCATTGCATGCAGGATACGAGGCAACGTGCCTCGTCATTCGCCGTGTCGAATTGACAAGTACATACCATAAGATATGTTCTCCGCGCGGAGGCGTGACATGTCACGAACGAGCGAAACCTGTCATACAGGGTGAGCTAAACACCCTGACAAGAATCAACAAAAACTGATGTCGATAGAATCAAACTTGTGCGTGTAATTTTGATAAACTTGCAATTAAATCAGAGATTATTATAGGCAATATCGTTCTTATTATCTTGCAATTCTAGATTATTATACGCGCGACTGTTATAAAATATAAATAACATATCTCTAATTTATATAAAAAGGAGATACCTCCTTTGAATCGTGAAAATATCGTTTTAAGAAAAGAATCTTCTATATGTTTCTCAAAATAATATAATTTGTCGCAATATATTTTAAATGTTTATTATAAATAATATTTACGGGAATTCTTTTAAATTATAAGGAGGACAGAGATGAGATAATACGTGAAAAAATACGAATACAAATAATTCATTATGCTCGCACAAATAACTTCTCGACTATGACATCATTTTTGTTTGAGAAAACGCATTCTCATAAATTGTAATAGAAACTTTTATTACAACTGAGTATCATAGAAATGTAATAATTAAATCTGACGATAGCTAGCTAAATACTTCAACACTACAACTGCTACGTGTGTAACTGCGAGTAGCTTCCTCAAACAAAGATTTTGAGGCAAGCGACGCGGCTTATCAATTCACATTACGTTACCGCCGACAGTTTCTTGTAGCAGACAGATTATCCTATATTTGTTTGAAGATTAATACAGTACATTGGCGTTCGTCTAGTGGCGTCATAATCATTAACCGGGACGGTTCACTTTTTCCGAGGATTACATCGTAAATTGTCGTTAGCGCCTGTATTAATCTCGCACGTCAAGACTGAATTTAATTTCATGATATTCATGAACCAGTAATTACAAGCAGTCACCGAGAATTTCGTCCACAATTATACCACATCGTTTTACGAACATATATACATATATATATATATACAATGTAAATTGTGGGAGATAGGAAGGTTCGGTTATCACGTGGAGCGTAATTACTCACGAATCGTTCTCTTTATGAATATTGCAACGAAATTTCGGTCTCAAAGTGTTGCCGCATATTAATGCGTTTTCTGCGTCTCAATGTAATTGTGAACTATAACACCCGACACACTGTCGCCAGAGACGCTCGCTTTATACCGGTTTTACAAACGGTAAATATTTTAACAAACCCCTATGTACATGTGTGTAATAAATGCACCACAAATCTCCTCGTACCCTAGTTTGAACATGTATAGAGAGAATTTAGTGGTTCTCAAATTTCCTTTGTTCAAGAAATCACGGTACGCCGAGTGTTTATATAGGTAAGATGCATATACCTCTTCCGGTGTATGTAACAAAAATTTAAATGAATCAAAATCATTAATATGTTTTTTTCTTCAACAGCAATAACAAAACATCTAATACAATAAGATACGAAATCAAAGGTTTACGTTTAATAAAATTTGTGCCATGATTTTTGAGAATTACATACTGATTTGCGTACATCGCGTATTTACATGTAAAACTACAAATACATAAAACATATTATTAAGCATATTTTTGTTAATTTGTTCGCGTATTAAATAGCATGTCTAGATATTTCGATATTTAATTAATTTAATAAGTATAATCTAACATATCAGCAATTTATTATACATATATTTACAAACATATGATATTAATTCAGATATAATCTTATGATTATAAATATTATTTTGTAGTAGCACACAAAGATTTAGCATGTTTATAAATATAACTTAATATTTATTCTATAATATATATTAACTGTGTGTATGTTAAATATTATTTATTACATATTTTTTAGGTGGAAATGACGGGGCTCACGGGTATTATCAAGTTCGACCATCAGGGTTTTCGCTCTGACTTTGTCCTAGATATCATCGAACTGAATAGCAAAGAGGGCTTGAAGAAAATCGGTACTTGGAACAGTACCAAAGGTATCAACTTCACGAGGAGCTATGGCGACGTTTACACTCAAATCGTTGAAAACTTGCAAAATAAGACTTTTATTGTGACGACCATACTGGTGAGTAATGTTTTCAACATGTCCAACCAGAATCATTGCCAAACATTAGAACAATATATTGAATAAAACTTCTATCTTTGAAAACGAGAATACTAAAATTCATGCTTTTTTGAATTTCATAAAGGATTGTGTATTATGTAATTCAAATGGAATAATATATAACTAGACAATTCTCTATTTTTTTAAATAAATTTAGTAGTATTACATTAAAATCTTTTATGACTTATTGTTTAGAAAAATAAAAAAAAATCTAATTAAGTACAATAAAATATTTTAACTTATTTAAAAAAGTAATAAAATTAGTTAGGTATATCTATATATTTCTACAAAATCTCCAAATAAAATTTAAAAAAAAATTCTATATAAATCACTAAAATCTCTCTTCTTTTATCGCTATTTAAACAAGATAGGAAACGTTTATGCTAATTTTATAACAATATGCACATGTGGAAGATTAAAGGAATCCTCTAGGAAAAAAAGGAATTACTGAACTTGACGCATAAATTTTAAAAACTATTTTGCATGGTGTTTTAGTTTATAAAGTGAGATAAAATAACAAATTGTTTATTTTCCGGTATCGAAGACGTCGCGCTTATTTACGTCTGTAAAAATCGTTCGCGCGACAATCGCGCGGCGAGCTCGAAAATCGTTGCTTTAATCGAAACGCGAACAAAACAGGGAACGTCGCCGCATTAAAGCGGCACACAGCGGGATGGAAAATTTTTTTCCGTCCATTAGTGAAGAGAACGCTCTGTGCGCTCGTTAGCTTTCCGCTTTCCTCTTTTTCTCGGAGAGGAAAGAAGATGAGAAGAACGGAAACACCGTTGCCGGATACGCGCGGCTTAATTGAAGTTTTCACGGCGCGCTCGACTCGCATTACTTATTCTCGCGCTAATTGCGGCGACAAGTAATGTACTCGGTAATGTATTAAGTACCTTGAAACTCGGTCGAGAAAGGGATGGCGGTGAGTTTCCAATGGTAAATTCGCATGTAATAAGAAGCGAGATGCGGCTAAGAGTTATTTTCATAAAAAAACGCTAACATTTCTTCCATCAATGTATTGGTGAGCAAAATCTGCAGCTAAATGAAACATTGATAAAAACATTGATAAGAACACGTCTTACAAATAAAGATCTCAGAATTTCATGAGATTTGTATCAAACAAAGAGTATTCTCTAATAAAGTGATTAACGTGATTATCAATTATTAAAGTGATTATATTAATATAATATATTAAATAAAAATTATTAATAAAGTGAAATAAAGTGATTATATTAATATAATATATAATATATTAAAGTGATTATCAATTATTCCGTTAGAAATAAATATACGTAGAATAGATATAATTTCATTATACTATAGGAGTGTATGCAGAAATCTAAAATTATCAAAAATTTTGATTTAAAGCTTTAACTCTGATTATCTAAAGACAATAAAAATTGTAATCTATTTTTTTGCAATTTTTTCAATTTTCAATATTAAATATTTTAGCATTTATGTGTAAAATTCAGATATTTGCCAATGCATTTGCACTTAATCTACAAGTAACATTAAACAATTCTTGATATTTTTGAAAAATATTCATTAAACTCTTAACAAAATTCTTTAATTTTTAATGTGTAAAACATAATTTTAGATTTTTATCAAGACATTCTTTTCTAGCTTTTATACGAATTTTATGAAATCTCTTGTCAAAAAGGAAAAAATTAATAACTTTTATTAAATAATTATTCTATATAAACTACATGTTCGTCTGACAATTACATAGTTTATATTAAATTTTAATTAAAAAATAAGCTCTACTTTTTAAAAAAATATTTATCGTATACAAACTACTATATATGTATTATCTAGATACGATTCACTCTAGTATTATAAGAAACTTTAATACAAAGAGATGCTATTGAACAGTATATGTATATATATAATCTCAATATATCCAATATACTTTAATCTTGATATTCATATATGAGCGTCGTCGAGATTACTTCTGCAGATATTATAACTCCACTCGCGGGCTCGAGAGCTTTGCCGTCGAGAGCTATCGTCGATAAACTCGACTGCTCGTATCGGTAAACGCGCAGCATCCTTTCAGATGCATATGTGCAGTACACTGTTGACGGCAGCTCATTATCTCGCAGAGCGCGCCGTACTGCATGCGGAAGGACTCAAGCGAGAAGCTCACCGGAAATGCGCAATTCGAAGGCTACAGCGTCGACTTGATTTACGAGATATCGCGGCTGCTTGGATTCAATTATACGTTCCGACTTGTGCCGGACGGACGTTATGGCGGGTACAATAAGCAGACGAAGGAATGGGATGGGATGATGAAGGAGCTGCTTGATCAGAAGGCCGATCTCGCGATCGCCGATCTCACTATCACGTACGATCGGGAACAGGCTGTCGACTTCACCACGCCGTTCATGCCTTTAGGTGAGAGTTAACGCTATGACGTCGTTTAATAACAGCCGCCGTATTTCCGTGACATTTATAAACGTGTTGTAAAGAGATATGTAAAAAAACATGCTATCTCATGTGTGAATAGAGTGTTAAATTTTATATGAGATAATATTCTAAAATATTTTTAGTGCTATTTTTATGAATAAATTTTTTAATCGTAGCATTAAAAAAGTATTTTATCAAAAATATGTTTCAATCAATATGTAATTGAAATGTTTCTGCGTAAGAAAATTGATGATTTAAGATTGCATTAATAAGGTAACATAAAATATCTTTAATAAAATTACATAATACTAAAATGATAAAAATCTAAAGCATATATAATGTATGTAATGTATATATGACAAGTAGTCTTTACCTTGCATATCTCCGAAATAATTTTGCAAGCGCAATTTCGTGGACCGTTATATGCTTTCGTAAGCCGTAAAGAAAATCGGAATAAATCTCAGGAGTAATTATACTCGGTCCACTGTGTCCACACATCAATGCATTCTCTACTTGTAATCTGTGCCGTGGTTAAGCATAAAACGAGAATTTTGAATTTTCAGGGATCAGCATACTTTACCGCAAACCCATAAAGCAACCGCCGAATTTGTTCTCGTTTCTCAGCCCACTTAGCCTCGACGTTTGGATCTACATGGCGACGGCTTATCTCGGGGTCTCCGTGCTCCTCTTTATACTAGCCAGGCAAGTGAAACCACTTTAAATTTCTGCGACAAAATGTCGTGATACTATTCTGGAAACTCGATCCTCTATTTAATCGATACAAACTTTGTGCATCATCTCCTACGTATGTAACACGGTACATCAACGAATTGAGTACAAGGGGTGTCTTTCACGAGTTTTCTTCTTTCTTTTTGGTTTAACAAGTAGTTTATTTAATACAGCGATTAAAAATTGAATTTATATCGATATCAATATCATTTCTATTCTATGACAATACAAAAACAGATTAAAAACCTTCTCATGTATAATATTAGCTGTTTATACAAATTATTTATTAAGCTCAATAAATATTTCTTTAAATAATAAATTATTAACATTCATCATATTTATCATAAAATGGACGAATTTTAGATAAATTTTTTAGAGTTTTCCATAACGAAAAATCATGCTTGAATACTATTGGATCAGACCGTGTTTGGAATAATTGAATTTAGATTTACTCCGTACGAATGGTACAACCCGCATCCGTGCAACAAAAATCCGGATCGTCTGGAGAATCGCTTCAAGCTCCTTAACTGTTTGTGGTTCACCATTGGTTCCCTAATGCGGCAGGGTTGTGACATTCTGCCCAAGTAAGCTTACTTTTACGCATCAAGATAATAATCTTCATGTGCGTAAAGTATTAACAATTGTGCTCATCGTATTCGTTGCATGTTGCACTGCTGGTTATCCCTCAGTAAAACTGAAACACCATTACTTTACCTGTGCATAAATTATAAGAGCGATCGATCACTAAGAAATATAGACAGTTTGATAAATCGCTACGAGATGCTAAAAATGAGCAACCTTACTTGTATCAAGGGGAATAAAGGAACAAAATACATAAAATGTTACAATGTATAAAATGTTGCACGTATTTTTAAATAATAAATAAATAAAAAAAACCTTATTGTTTGTCGATAAATATATATTATTTTATACAATTATTTTATTTATATTAATCAAACAAGTTTTATACATAGTCAAGTGATATAATTAAAATCGAAGAAATAAAACAATAACTTTTTTTTGTCACGATAAAGTTAAACTTCCTTTTTTATCGGAAAAATAAAATAAAGGTATAAATAGAATAATTTTTCATAGTATTATGTATTATTTTATGAAAATAATGTATATTATTTTTCATGTTATTCATACATATTGCCTTTATTATAGAAAAATCACCGTAAACTACTTTATTCAGCGAATAATCTCAAATGATCCAGTTGACCACGAAGCACAATAATTCCGTAGATTTATCGCGCCATTTCAGGATGACAACACCGATAATACGTGAATAGAGATGCACGTTTTGACATCTAATCTCGGACCTTCCCCTTTCACCTGTCTGCAGGTTCAGCCCTTACGAGTGGGAGAATCCCCATCCGTGCAACGGGCAGTCCGAGGTCCTCGAGAATGAGTTCACCCTACTGAACTCGCTCTGGTTCACCATAGGCTCGCTCATGCAGCAAGGCTCCGATATAGCGCCGAAGTAAGTTATCGAAGCACGCAGTATATATAAAAATGGAGTACAATAATGTAGAATCCATTGTATCCCTGTCGACCAGATTGTGTAAACTAAACGGTAGCAATGGCATAATAAAAATGATTATATTAGATAGTACAAGAATCGCTCAAACCGTGCTATATCGTAGGCTTGCTGCAACCGATTGTACGCCAAGTATGCCGGAAAATGTGGGAATTAGTAGCAGGAATGTATTCCTTAACGGCTTTTGTCGACTCCCGTCTCTAATGAAAATTTAATCGATGGCTTAATTAGAGAGCTACTTAATTAAAAGGTTATGGCAAATTAAGCGTTTCAGTGGTGTAACGAAGTAACAAAACTTTACTTTCTAATTAATTTGAAGCAGGCACTTTCCTTCAATAAAGAATTAACATGATATTGAATTAACAAGATGTTTAATGTTCGGAATTTAAAAAGCTCCGAGAAAGTAAAATATGCTCCAACAAAGAGACATGATTTTTTTAATTTGTAAAAAAAAAAAATATATATATATATATATATGTATATGTATGCTACAATTTTCGGCAAATCGTGCGTAAGTGCGACGAAATAAATCAGAATGTTTTGTCTATTCCTGGCCATCAAAATGCATGAAATCGCATAGCATGCGCTAGCAGCTTGGAATACCGTCACGCGCAGTAACGTTAGTAGTTTCCAATAATTGCACGTGTTCGTTATACATGACATAATTGCATTTATGTATACGCACCGATTTTCGTGTGTAAAATAATTCGCCCGCATACATTCCATATATGTATGCATTGCCGACTCCCGCATTTGCCATTTAATAGTAAACGCGCGGATCGCTTAACTGTGCAACGGGTTACACTCGCGTGACGTATACAGCTAACTCGTTACATAAAGCGAAGTTGAACTTCCGTACGGTCCATTTACCTCGCGGTAGACGTGACGTTACTCTCGAAAACTTTCGCGAACGGCAGGTGCTACTGATTCCTTTTTTTGCAACTCCATATTTTCTCGACACGCTTCGCTTTATCGAACAAGCAGCTCTACAAATAAGAACGATTGTACATATACGGTGACTATTTTACGCATAATTTCGAGCAAGATATTTTTAGTTTGCCTGATCGAAAGAAACGATATGCAGTCTTTGATCTTTTATCGCAGAGCTGTATCGACTCGCATGGTCGCGGGTATGTGGTGGTTCTTCACGCTGATCATGATCTCCTCTTATACGGCTAATCTCGCGGCTTTCCTCACCGTCGAGAGGATGGATTCTCCAATCGAGAGCGCCGAGGATCTCGCTAAGCAGACAAAGATCAAATACGGTGCTCTCAAAGGCGGCAGCACGGCAGCCTTCTTCAGGGTAAGATTACGATACATACATTTATATCGTGCATTCTGAATATAATAAAATTCACGTCGCGCAGTATTATATATCTTTGAGTATTATTGCATTATGTGCAACATCAAATACGCTATATATGTAAGTTAAACACTGTAAGATAAAATATAATAATGAAGTAGCTATAAAAGGAGCTGTGCAGAATAGAAGATGGAGTAAATTAGCGTATTGTTATCTGAAATCCCACAATTGAGTTGAATTTGCTCCTGACGGACTAAGAATCTCCAATCAAGCTAGTAGAGAAACCGCAGGATGCGACCGAGAATATTCCTCTATTAATTCGAGAAAGCGCACGCGATGCGTACAATTAGGGACGAGAGGTGCGCGATACCTATGCTGAAGTAAGGCATGCCTACTTCGGGGTTAACCAATTTCCACTCCGACCGACGTTCCATCGTTTAACGGCACGCATACTCAACCGTGAAATTCTCGGCGTGATCTAGGATTCCAATTTCTCAACGTACCAACGCATGTGGTCCTTCATGGATTCGGCGAAGCCGACGGTATTTACGTCGAGCAACGTCGAGGGTGTGGATCGAGTGATCAAGGGGAAAGGCAGTTACGCATTCCTGATGGAATCCACCTCCATCGAATACGTAATCGAGAGGAACTGCGACCTCACTCAAGTCGGTGGTCTCTTAGACTCGAAAGGATACGGCATAGCCATGCCACCAAGTAAGTGTTAATAGAAACACTATTACATACATATATATTATATAAAGTTATGTAAATTCGTGTAAGATTTGAGTGTGCTTTCTAATTGAAATCATGAAGATATAGAAAAAAGGCTTTATGATTAAAAATAAAAAAAAAAAAAAAAAAACAGAAATAAAAGGAAGTATTAAAGATACTAGTGCGAGTTTTAATAATATAATTTTTATATCATTAATAAATCATAAGTTTATTTTATTATTTATATTTGTATCTTTCAAATTAAAATAGATCCAAAATAAAAAAAAAACATTAATTATTTCATGCTTATTTAAATACTATTTTATTCATTAGTGCATTTTTGCTGGTATTATCGAATAATAGCGCATAGATTATGCAGACGAAAAACTTTTAATAGAAAGCGAAGATGTATCCTTCATTCACATCGAAGCATAATTCAAATATAATATTACGTCTCACAATAATTATGAAATTTTATTCTATTAAATAGAAAATATACTAATTAATTTTTTTCTCATATTTCGGCAATTTACGCACGTTGCTGGATAGCACCAGCTATTCAAATATATTCTGATTATATATGTAAATATATTCTGATAATTATTTTTCATATAAAATATGAATCGATACATTTTATGATCAAAGTAGAATACTAAATTCTGTAACTATCGAAAAATTATTATTATATATCATATGTTTATCATGTCAATACAATATAATAATGCATTAATATGTTTCTTGATCGAAATATGTGTTAAATATTAATCTGTTTTATACTTAGATTAAGTGTCACAATTTTTCATCATATTTTTATTTGCGTTTAACTCGTATTGGCTTGCACTTTTCTCTTTATTGCTTTTGTACAAATATTCACATGGAAGTCTATAAACTGCAATTTTAATAGAATTTAATGTAAAAAGTATAACTTGATTTCAAAAATTCTTTTAATTAAAAAAAAAAACGATATCTTAATAATTCCAATCTATAAAAAAAGCGTAGCAAAAATGGCACAATGGTTTCGAAGAAAAAAAAAACGTAGATCGATATTACAATGAAGTACTTATGTTGGCCCACTCGCCTGCGAATAAAAGAAATCCTCACTTAATTAAAATTTCTCCTTCATGCAATGAAATTCTAATAGAAAATGTGAATCGTTCCCTCGGTGAATCGAGAGATCGCGCGAGCGCGCGTTAGTCAAGGCATTTATCCGCCAAGCTCATCCCGAGAGATCGAATGAAATCGTATCATCGGTCGTCTTGCTGATCTCGCGACTGCGCGAAAATACCAGTCGATAGAGAATGTTGCTATGAAGGAAGCGATCGCGCGCGGAATTGCAGGCGAAACGTTGGCGCGGGGGAACGATTGGCGCAACGGTACTTCCGAAAGTTTCGCGAAAGTACGATGCTACGAGACGATAAAGGCAGTAGGGGGAGTTCCTCAAAACGACCTTGGAACTTCAGATTCACCATATAGAACGGCCATAAACGGGGCCATCCTAAAGCTACAGGAGGAAGGAAGGCTTCACGTGCTGAAAACGCGCTGGTGGAAGGAGAAGCGAGGTGGCGGATCCTGCAGGGTGAGCAAATTAGGCAAAAGTATACGATTTACTTTTAATCGTCTTATGATAAAGAATGCAAAATCTATAATAAAAAATATTAATGACGAAACATCTAACTTAAATAATTGTAAAAAAATAGTTTGAAGATTATTTAGAAAAAGAAAAGATTTGACAGAGGAATTTAAAAAAAAATATCTATATAAAATATAAAAAAAATAATGAATAGTCTTAAGTGTTTTCATCAAAATAATTGTATTATATATATCAACATATTTATTACAACTACGTGAAAATAATTAAATATTTTTTTATTTACGCACAGATCGCGGTAAACAGAAATTCTTTATCATTATATAGATGTATTTTATATTAAGTTTTTATCATATCCAAGAACTCCATTTCAATTAACTATTTTTTATCTTAGCTTCTTCATTCGCTATAAGCATTTTAATTAAAACCATCTAGCTTCTCGTCTCTTCCCTCATTTTTCTCACGCAAAATATTCTAGCGCAGTCAAGAAGTGCGCGTTCGAAATTCTTGCGCCAGACTCAGTAACTCTCTTCATCCGTTAAGGGTGGGAAGGGTTACTGAGGGTTGAGACGGCACGCAAAGAAGACTATTTCGCGAATTCGCGAAATCGAGGCTTCGCCGAGCATGCGATCACCGTTGCGCGCACTGCTATTTCTCGCGTAGCCAATAAATTCTCCTGATAATTCATCGGTTCATCTATCCTTCCGGGCAAATTTACTGATATTTAACGAACAAATGTAGATAGATAATTGTAGTTATGCAAGAGAAATTAACGATTTTATGCTCCGCTATAAAAATTGTAAGATATTAAAAATATAATAATATTTTCACATTGTATATAGAAATATGTAAATCAGCTGAAATTATTAATTCTCTGATCAAAGTTAAAGAAATTATTATATACATTTAATATACCGTTTTCTCTTGTCTTTAGAAATTTATATTGTTATTAAATTCTATTATATCTGAGAATGTTCATGAAGAATAGATGATTCTTTTTCTATAAAACATCCTTCTTTCGATAAATCTAATCTACAAAAGAAAGGCTCATATTATCGCTATAAATAGATATATTATTAATTTAATATAAATGCTATATATCTGCTGTATATCTGTTATATTTTTTATTTAAATTAAAAAGTTGCAATATAAATTTAGATACACGATATTTTTAATAATTTAAGGTCCAGATATTTTCTTTTACTTAAAATATCAATTAAAAAATTAAACGCTTTAAGATTAGCATCAAACAGACAATTTAATAAAACCGATAGACCATTTTCTCTCTTCATTCAGTGCTTTAATTTATCAGTCCAGGTGTCAGTAAGCGAGATGAAATTTTCGCGATATTATCGATGACGCGAATCGCTTCAATAATGAACATTCGAGCGTGAAGACCGCGCGTGCATTAACGACGCGCAGCAGACTAAACACGAAAACCGCCGTTTCTCCGGTAGTGCATTATCGAGTACAATGGGTCCCCATACTCGACCCATTAATAGCTCACATTAATAGGCCACAGATTAATCGATGTTTCTCATGGACAGGACGACACTTCGAAAAGCAGCTCGGCGGCGAACGAGCTCGGCCTGGCGAACGTCGGCGGCGTCTTCGTGGTGCTGATGGGCGGTATGGGTGTCGCCTGCGTGATCGCGGTCTGCGAGTTCGTGTGGAAGAGCCGGAAAGTGGCCATCGAGGAACGGGTGAGTGACGCGAAATAGCACGTGGAGGACGGTCGCGCGGTAATCTCGTCGGAAATCGCCACGTCGGGATCGGCGTGCGCGACGCGGCTCGACCCCGACGCGATCTATCCCGACATACCACGCGAGTACATCAGTTGATGCTCGCATGCTGGTGGAGTTCCTCTGTAATGGTCTTGGTACAGAATCACTCGGGTCTGATCGCTCGCGCAGCACGTGATCGGTATTCTCGTCGATCGATCGCGATCCATGAATCGGCGAGAACTAACGCGGCCTTACATGAAACAAATCGCTGCGCACGTATAATTTTATTGCCTTATTTTTCTGCCTACCGTCGCGCATCGTTATCCTCTCTCGTTCATTATTATTTCCACTACCTCGTTGCGCACGAATATCGTCGTTAGTCGGACGAGCAAATATCCGTTTCGCTCGCCATCAAAGATGTGCTAGTGCAAACACCTACGCTGAAAAAATATCTGAAATATTCGCGATATTTGTGATAAATCAAGGCAATTCAAACCCGGTTTTTTTTTTGTTCTGCAAAAAACATTTCTTGTTTGTCTCACAACTTGTTCATCGAAAGATATGATTAATCGAAAATATTCATTAAGAATTTATTTCGTGAATCTTATTATATAGCAATGTTTCAAAGAAGGGATTTATCTTTATATAATTCTTTCTAAAAATTCATTCTAGTAAATTTTTAATCTAACTTTCAAATAATTCAATCTTAATGATATATTCTAATTCACATACTTCTTTTCTTTTATTCAGTCAACAAGTGATATTGGTTTCTAGTTCCAATTTAAATGTTAATACATACAATTGCACGAACGAGTAGCCGCTAGCATTATATAAGAGCACTGTAGTTACCGGGAAGACTCAGTTATAGAAACGCACAGTCATTGAGAATTTGATGAAAAAATTTCGAACGAGATTTGTTTTGCTCAAACGCGGGAAAATGGAATTAACGTAAAAGCCTCGCATGCGTGGCTCGCGGTGACCGGCATGCGGTCTACGCGATATGTATTCCTGCCACCGTTTTCATATATTCAAGGGGTAAGCAAACAGGCAGCTATTTGAAGAGGGCTCGTCTAGGGATACGAATATGCAGCTTTACGCGGATCATTCCGAACGTACCCTAAGAGCAAACAGTTCTATGAGCTGGCGTATGTTGGTGGTGTTGCTCGAGTCTCTTTCAACTCCCTGTCTACTTCAGATACACGCTATAGAACGTGCGAGACAAGATTCTCCAAAAAAATCAAATCCGCTTAAATCGATCACGGAACGAGATTCTTGTTTCGTACAATGAATAGTACGAGAATTCCGAATAGATTGTGGACGGCATACTTGAATTTCCGTGCTGCGTAATGCGCAAGATTAATCTGATATGGTCTGATCAAATCAGTTATAAATGTGAACAATCGCGATATTCGCTATCACTATCATTAAAAATAACAGATAAAATTAAAATGGATTTATTAATTATTGTTTTATATGAAACTGGCTCTTAATCTTCGTGGAAATTCGTTGTGAAATACTTAATTACAGTAATCAATGCTTTGTGTAAAAGCTATGATAATTAATAGCAGACAATGCCTTTATGAATGTATCTCTATTTAACGAAAAACTGACGGATCAGCTACGTCAAAAATAAATCTAATATCGAGATTGATCAATTTGACATCGCAAAGCATTTTTGATTTTTACAATAAAAAATTAATAATTAATTTGTGTAATAAAATTAATAATTAATTAATTCATTAAAGATTTGCACTGTAGAATATAATTTAATCTCAAAATCATAAATATTATCTTATATCAAATTAACTTTTTTATAGTAACTATGCACAAAAATTAATGAAAATAAAAATTTTAATTTTAGAAGGCACATCTTAACTCACAAATTAATTATTTATATTTTAAAAGGCTAAAAGTGTTTTGTCAAATTGATGAATCTTAAAATGTATTAGATTTATTAACTTTTGGTGTAGTCCCTCCTTAAAGAAGCAATAAGAAAGCATGATAGAGAAAGATGTATAATGTTATTTTTATTTACTATTTACTATTTAAATAAGCGAAGATGATTGTATATCGATGCGCACCTTTTCCCGCTTTGCTATTCGACTATCGCAACAATGACTGATATAACGAATCTGACTGGGGCATTTTGGTGTTCTGTTCTAGAAGCAGAAATCCTCGGGGAAACCAATCTGCGAAGGTTTTACTGATCTGCACTAGCGACGGTACGCGCTGCGCTGCGAAAACAGATTCTTAAACTCAAGCCGTACCTCAAAGCGTATCCGATCCGAGTTCAGTGGACCTAAGGAAGAACTCCATCACGAGTGATCGGAAAACTGTGTAAAGATCGTAAAATTATATGGACAAATTAAATAATCGGACAGGAGAAGCAACGAGCCTTGACCTTTCCAATTTTCCTCTCAAAATCATTTTAAATATCAATCATCTGGTTCGACGAAATTATTCGAGATATATATAAAAACTTCTCTTCGAATATTTTGATGCTCAAAAAAAAAGAACGTCAAGTGTTCAATATTCTGACGGACGGACCAATTGGTTCCATCAGAATTATATACGATATAATATCAAATTTCTTACGGTGAGCACATTATTAAAATTCAATTAACAACTTTTCAATAGAAAAATCTACAATTATTATAACATGCGTAACATAAGAAATCCGAGCCAAAAGATGACGTAAAAGAAAGATTAGAAAGGTCAACGTGTTTGCCATTTGCTCATATCAAAACTTAGATTAACAAACAAAGACTTTAAAGCCTCGCAATAGGAAAGGTCAGGTCCTCCTTCGCGAAGTTGTCAACCGACGTCAAAATATAAAAAAAATAAAAAAACCAAAAAAAAAAAAGCCGCGGAATTTACAATCGAATTATAGTGTACTGCGGTAATGGACAGACTTTTAAGAACAATCACGATTTTATACCGGCTAGATAGTGAATGTATAGTGTATGCCAGATTACAAGACGTTTTACTGTACATAATATGTAGCTATCGAACAAAGCATTGCGTTCGTAAGTGTGCGCGAAGTCCGTTTGTTTCGCGAGATAATGATACACGATAACCGAAGGTGCAAGTGTGGATCTAAGGAGATATATCTTGTCAAAATTAAATTTTATTTCTGTGTTAACAATTCATTAGTTTCTCCATGACATTATAAAAATAAGGAAAATATAAATTATCAGCAAGAATAAACGCATATTCCTAGTAAGTAAATTTCGTTTAAAATTAATTGAAAAGTAAGACTTTCTTAAAGTTCAAGAAAATTGCTCTTAAAGCTCGATGTGCTGGAACTGTTTGGTTTTCAATAGTAAATAACGTTTCCATTTTAATCTTCACTAATTGTAAGAAAACGTTGATTTTGAATTCGTTAAAGAATACACGATTACTAATTCTCATTTCTTCACGTAAACACTTTCTATATTTCTTTAATTAAATTATGATTATGTGAATAGAATTAATCTATATCTGAACGTTTTCTAGCACTTTATTACAATATTAAATTGTATTATATCATCTTTATCCACCATGCACCTTTCCCCATAATGTAAAGTACTTCCGATCCATGTATAGAAGCATGCGGACTCCGAAATTTCGTTATTAAATAGACGAATCTATATGTCATGGCGAAGTAACTTTTACAAAAATTGCAATTCCAAAATGTTGCATTACTTGTAGCCATAAGTAAAATTGGAACGGACGCGCGTTGTATGACAATTTAGTATGACATTGTTAGTTGTGTCGCAATGTTTCTTGCTTCTCTCCCGTCACGGATTCACAGGAGGTGAGCCCATTTACTTTATCATTATCCTTACATAGATAAATCCTCATAGCTCAAGGAATTCAAAAATTAGAATCAAAATTGATATCTAATTTTAATTATAAATAATCTACTACTTTTAATATTAACAAAGATTGAAATATTCTAATAATTTACAAATATATAATACATTGAGAGAAAAAAAATTTTATATCTATATAATAATTTTTATATCTTATATTTGTATTATTATGAGGAATATTATTCATTGAGGCTGTGAAGATTTTACAATAAATTCAATATCGTAAAAACAGAAATTTTGAACTTTCTACAAATTTGCACGCATAATTATATCTTTGTAATCTATTACTTGCACATTGTAAGACATTAGTTCTAAATTTTATTTCAACAGTAAAATATGAATCTATCATCTTTAGTCGTCCCTTTTTTTTCTATTACATTCAATCACATCATTTATTGTAGATTCTCTTATAAATGTGATATTATAGTTTTTCTTAACTTAACTATTTCGAATAAGATTACTTTTCGTTAACGGAACTTTTAACTGCGTCTTTGCAAATAAAGAGGAGCTTAAAGTTTAAATTTCAATGTTGTGAGTTTAAGCTAAATGACTCGTTCGCGAGGATACGTAAGCATGTCGCAATACTCTTTCCGTGAAACTTTCAGAAGTCTATGTGCTCGGAAATGGCAAGCGAATTGCGATACGCTTTGGACTGCGGCAACGAGAAAAAGCCGTCGAGGAAGGTACTTTGTCGACGTCAGAGGAAACATTCGAGCCTGTCGATCGTCTCGGAGGAAGGCAGATATACGGCGTGCAACAAGTACAGATACTTCATCGGAAAAGCGCCTTTGACATGAACAAAGGGACGCTTGACCGAACAAAGAAAGACCGAATTTCTTCGCGGAGTTAATTGCTTTGCTTACAAGCGATTTGAAATATAAGCTGATCGATTAATAAACCGAAATCTGATCAAAAAATATAACTAAGTCGAAAAATAAAAATTATATGTAATTGTAAAATTTTAAATCTGCGATTTAAATGTGAACGATTGCATCCGACTATTGTTGTAGCGAAATTATATTTATATTTAATAAATCAAACACGATCCAGTATTACATTTCTTGAAAAAAGAAAAAAGGCGCCATTACAAAAAGCCCAAGAAAGGTCCTGTAAATTCGTTACGAGACGAGAATTTGCGATTGCGAGGTCGCCGTGTAAAGACTTACCTCTAACTATATGTACACGTCTGTCTGTCCTTTTTTTTACGAACCACTATCATAAGATACTCCACCATCTAGTCCTTCATAGGGTCTACTTGTTAAACGCGATACGAAGAGAGTGCGTGTGAGAAAACGAACGAGTGAACAAGAGTCGCATGGAATTAGGTGGCCTTTCATTGACGTTAGGGATGTACTGTCTCGTAAAGTATCCTATTGAAATCAATCTGAGTATGTAGTCATCGACGTGAATTCCTTTAAACATGATAAAACGTGAATTCACACATGTAAATTCTCTACGTGATGATCGAATGAATTTTATTCGTGTATAAATAACGTACATTTCATCTTTAATATGCAACGAATGAGATAGCGCGAATGGTCATTTGCACAATTTTATCGCGACCTAATTATTTTGTATTTGTAATTCGCGATAGATAATTAATATATTTGGACATACCTTTATCTGAATTTATTCCTCTTCTTAGCTGGTCTGACGGGGTCCATAAGGTCAATGAGAAATATTACTTGAGCAAATTAGATCTAATGATGAAACTATTCTACAATATTATTCAGATTACTTGGATTCTTCGCGTTTTCAAGACGCGTTGACAACATTCCATCGAGTGCAAAAAAATGCTGCTAACAATGCTCAGATTATTTTCAAAGAATACATGCCATTGTTATTGCTAATTCTTGTTCATCCGATCAACGTTTCCGTTTAATCGTGTTTATGCGGACCTTGTGAACCAAACAGTATTCATTTTGAGTCTTCCTTCTATTATAAAAAAAAAAAAAAATGTAAAAAAAGATTTAAGAGCATCGATTTTAATCTAACGTTTAAACCCTCGGAAACTCTCGAAAAAGAGTGGTACGTAAATCAAAATATGAATGTTCGATTATATAATACTATGTTAAAGAATGCGTGATATTCCAACAGCTTCTGCGAACATTATTTTAAGACAAAACGTAAAAAAGCGAAGATGAATGTAATCCACATTTTATTTCCTTCTCTCCTGTACTTGCACATTCCACGAATTTTGTTACTACAATTTACCAAGTTCTGAATGCGACCATAGAAAAATGTGCATACAAACACTCAGTACATAAATATAAATATATATATATATATATATATATATACATATATACGCACACTCGCGCGCACACAGACACCGATACGATCTACTGTAAATATCGTCGAATATAAAACTTGTTACATACTTGCGTTTACACGTCGCGACATACGAGTTTGTTAAGAGCCTATCGATTCTACTTCTTATATAAAATGTATTACAAGCATCATATTAAACGTGAATAAACTAATCGTCTGTAAATTCTCATCCAAACATCCTCTGTTATAATTATGCCTCTATGACATCCGTTTCCCCAATTAAATATTAAATTATAATTCTGATCGACTATAAAATAAAAAAATAGACTAAGCAAATTAAGAAAAAAATCAGTGTTTCATTTGAAAATTGTCAGTATTTACTTATTTAAAATATTAAAATATTTGTATACCTTTTTATTGATAATATATATATTAAAAATAAATGAGAGGCAATTCATTAATAATAATTGTTAATTTAACGATAAAAAAATCTGGAAATTAAATAGAAACTCAATCAAGCTTGAATTAACGTGGCTAAATTAAAAAATTAATCAGTAACAATAATAATAAGACTCGTTAAAATAGAATTATAAATCTGGGAAAAGGGTGGCAATACGAGTCAGTCGCAGTTGTTGAGGCGCAAAATTTTTTTAATCCGTATTAAAATCAAACAACAAATTAAAATACATAAGACGTACGTTTCGGCCTTCTTTTTAGGCCATCTTCAGCGCAAAATTAATCGAAATATAAACATTATAGTAAATATAAACATATTCGTGTCAAAACCGATATAAAGTAAAGAACGGATAGTTACAATGATAAGCACGCAATTCGGTCACTTACATAAATATTGTGACGTTGATACATGTTGGAGAAGAGTATGAGTCGAAAACGCAGAGTAGCATTCTATTGAACTAAAGTATGGTCTTGCCGTTTGTTTTTGTGGATATATTTATAACAATTGTCTGAACATCATTGGTTGGTAGGCTGATCAAATTAAATAATAAAAATATAAGTTAATTGGAAAGGAAAACCCAAAGTAGTTAGTCAAATAAATAAAAATGATAATGATAATGTTGATAAAGTTATATAGTAAGAAATGAAAATTTAAACCAAAAGCAGTTAGTCCAACAAATAAAAATAAAATAATGATAATAAATAAAAGAAAATGTAATAAATAAGATGAAAATTAAATAAATAAGACATATTAGTCAAACAAATAAAAATAAAATAATGATAATAAATAAAGGAAAATATAATAAATTAAAAGAAAAATTAAATAATTAAGACATAATAAGTGGTCAAAGATAATTACCCAATTAAAAAATTAATAGCCACATCAAAGTAATGGCGATTTCTCTGTAGTTACAATGTAGAGGCGTAAGTTCTAATAATAAATTTCAATTTCGCAATAGTAATTATAATTAAACTAACTTTTAACTACGATCATAATCTAGGTATATACCCTCTTGTATGTATGTACGCAATTAATTTCTCTAACCATTCTAGTTCTTAGTACATTTGCTTAACCACGCCTTTCATACGAAAATATTAACGTAATTAAATCGAAAATTATACGTAATTGCAAAATACTAGCTGCGGTTTGCGAATCGTTATAAATACTTTTAAATGCAGTTCTTTACGACAATGATCATTAAATATATAGAAACCTAAAAAAAAATTTAAGAAATTTTTTAAGAATTCCCCAATCATTAGAATATTGATTATGCAGGCAAGCAGCAACCTTTTATGGGTGTAAAGTAGCTTTCTGCAGGTAACTTTTCGTAGATTCACAGATTATATTCTTACAACATAAAACAAAACGAATATTATAGAGATAAATTTTGATCATATTTATGTCGGGAGATTTCAAAAAGAAAATATATTACGCAACAAGATAAGAAAATTTTTTGAAGTGTCAAAATCTCTTTTAGATTTTTCTTTCTATAGTTGTTGATATTAATCAATTTCTGCCCATCTTTCTAAATGTACACGTCGCACCACCACGTTGGTCGTGACGATGTATCGTGAAAACTTTGGAAGGGAGTTTAGAGCATGCGCTGCCGAGATGGGACGCGCGAGAAGTGGCGTTCGGATTTAGAAGTCGCGTGTCGCGCGAAGCTCGTTCGGCAAAGCACGCGTCTCAAAAGTTCCGTGCCAGGTAAAACGAGTCGCAGCATCGCATTTTTTAGGTAAGCTCTTGCGAATCCTTAAAAACGATCCTCTTTGGCGAAATAAGAGTTCTTCGCTATTTATGGCTTCAATCGTGACACGCGCTTCTATTAGAGTAAAACTTGCAAATAACTAACGTCACGCTTCCATTTCCACGCTTTCAACGAAAAAAATTATTCTTGAAAATCTTTAAGCTGATTGATTAATCTTTGAATGGATAAAATAAAATTAATTTGAGCAAAAATTTTGTTGAAACAATTGGTTCTTTTTTTTGGGAAAAATTTGTCTCTTTTCCGAATGCGTGTATAATTATATATTTAATAAAGCAATTAAAGTTTCTCTTGATGAGAATATCAACAGTAAATATATATAAAATAAAGAAAAAAAAAGAGACAAAACAAAATATTTTAATTTAAGTTAAAAATTATATACACCGTCGAGTTTTTGTAAAAAAAAAAAGTACTTCCAATACTATTCCGACGAAATCTATGTCACACGACGAAGGCGACAAGCACCAGTGGCGGTGGCGACGCTCGATGTCTAAATATATCGACATCGTTATGCGCTCTCTTAAGATTTTCGTTTTCCATGTTGTGCCGACGCGTGTTAAACCGTATAAAGATCTTCTGATTACAGCAATTCTCTACAACGATTTATTCCGTATAATGTAGTCAAATAAACCGACACTTTGTGAAGTATCTAAAACGGCTCCGATAAATAGACGTGAATGTCTGCCCGACGATGAATGAATGAAAAAGAACGCGCCAGACTGCGTGCATTTGGCACGATGACAGTAGGTTACATGGAATTCTGAATGTATATGAGATGTTGCTAAAAAGCTCGCACTCTCGAGACAGACGCTGGTCGTCTCCGGCAAATAAAAGATACCCAAGAATGTCGGACAAATATTTATATAGCTTTGAGAAATTAATTATATTGATAGTACTCACCATACGCGATAAGTATTTATTAAATAATTTATATTATTCATGAGTATATAATTCAAAACTTTAGTAGGTAATTTTTTTTTGCAAACATACTTTCATTCAAATTTTTTTCAACAGGAATGCAAAAATATAATTTTATAGCCAATTAAAATAAATAATTAAAATAAACAAAATTAAAAATTAAAGAGCTTTGATAAATTAAATTTGATGATTTATTTTTCAGCTAATTTTAGTATATTTTTACTCCATAGAAAAATTCAACATTAAATTAAATAAAGATTAATTATAAAGATACCTAAAACTAATAACTTCCAGTTAAAATTTTCAAGAAAACTTGTAGCTAAAAAGAATATAACAATGCTTAAACATACTGTAATAAATTGTATAATAAATTGCCGTATGACAACTTACAATTTATAAGCTGCTCATAAACATCTTATATTAATATTTTAGTATAAAAATCAGCTCAGAGAAAGAGAGAAAGAAATAGAGAAAGAGAGATGAGATATCGCATGGAATGCTACTGAGAGGGACAAACGGATTTATTAAGAGTACATAAGCAAATAACTAGACTTAATATTGGAAGATTGATTTTAGACGGGTCTAAATATTTATGCACGCCAAGAGAGCGACTTTCAGGCGGCGCGAGATGCCTTCTGGCTAGTTTATATAACGTCGACCGGTTAAGTGTTCGTTCAAGATCTTTCCGTTTGGTCGTGTGCATTGCATACACACCGTTTTACATGTCTCTCGCTTGATCTTTCTCGCTTTATATATCTCTCCCTTTTTCTCTCTCTGTCTCTTCGATTTTATTAGATACACACCCAGATATTTTATTAAATAGACACCTGCGCTTGTATTTTAATATTACATTAATTTTATTTTTATATGAGCAGAATGATCGTAAGATGGTGACCAAACGTCTGCTGATATTATTGCCGATATTTCTATCCTGCGTGTTAGGTTTTCCCAAAAAAGTTCGTATAGGTAAGATAAACATTCACTGACTTGATCGATGAGAAAACTTTGAATAAAAGATATATACATCAAAAACATTGTTCTTGCATTCATTTTTCATTATGGATTTGGAAACATTTTGATGAGACGTAGACAAATATTTAGCGGTATAAATTTTTCTGTTTCAAATAGTTTTCTTTTACGATATTTTATTAAATCTATATTTGTAACTAATATATTTTTCAATCTTTTAAAAATTAAACGTTGTTAAATTTTCGCAACATTAGCATGGGAATAATATTACTTTGCTGCTAATATCTTATTTATATGTTAAAAAAAGAAATATTGAAAAACGCACTTTGTCAAGTTTATATATAAGCGATAATGCGTACTTTACTTTACGGAAGAGCTTTCTTAGCTATTTTGGTCGTGTCAGCGTGTCTCGACTTTAAAAAGAATCGACTATATATTATAGCGGGATTGTTCGACCAAGATAAAGCGATCCAGCGAATGTTTGAATCATCAATAAACACGGTGAATGTAGAAAGGAATGAGAACAAGGAATTGTCAAATGTGTTTTTTGAATCGGAATCGACCGTGATTGAAACAGACCTGTTCGAAGTATCAACGAAAGGTAAAGCATTATAGCTAACGTCAAAATGACCGCAGAATTTGACGCTAAATTATATCTGAGACTTCCATTTTGTATCATTTTTTGTCTGATATCAAAACGCATTAGACAAAAAGACGATCACATTTATCTCCTTTAATTAAATACAAACATGAGCGCACAATAATATTAATAACGCTGCAATCTTTTTAGAGGTTTAAATAAAATGTATATATGTAAATTAAACACATTGTCATAAAATAATGTTCTTACATGAATTTTCAAATAGAAATCAGATAACAAATAATGACTGCATTGCACTTTGCCGAAATAATGCAAATTTTATTATATTAGCACGTGCATTTTATAATGATTTTTTTCGAAATATTTAGTATGCGAACTGTTAAAAACGGGAATAGTTGGGATCTTTGGACCTCAGGAAAAAGTGACCGCAGAATACGTACAAAGCATGTGCGATACAATGGAAGTGCCGCACATCTCCGTGCGACAGGATCCTGGTGAACCACTTCAGCCACGTGGATTAAGTTTAAATCTCTATCCGCACGTGAGCGCGTTATCGCGAGTAAGTAATTTAAAAGGTCAATATTATAATCATAAATTGAAGTAAACAATATGAATAATAGTATATATTTGAGTTAATAAATTTTGAATCGCGAAAAAAATTATTTATTATTTATCTATTAATATATAAATAAAATATAATTTCTGTCTACATAAATAATGCAAAAAAAATGAAAGAGAGAGAAAAGACATCAATTTCAATTATCACAAAATACTGGCATATCTGTTTCTCCGTATCTTTTATTTAATCTTTCTTGAAATTTTAATTTTACCTTTATATATTTGACGTAATATAACAATTGTCAATGAAATTTTGACAGATATACGATCAATTGGTGACAGAATTCAAGTGGAAGTCTTTTGCAATACTCTACGAGAACACCGACAGTCTGATTCGTATGCATCCTTTGCTGAAACGATGCGACAGTCAGGGCGACTCTGCATTCATGTTCCACTTGGGTGAAGGACCGAATTATAGGTACAGAAATGTCTAATTTTGCAGTATCTCGAAGGGGTCGTTTAATCTTTCAGTCATACAAAAATTGTTCAAACTTTTTAGAGACGAAATTGGTTGGTTTTCATTCTTCTTTATTCCTCATATTGGTAAAATATATGTACATACTTGTTAACGTTACATCAATAATTCATGACATTTCTGTCATTCTTTTTGAAATACACTCATTGTTTGCTTATTATACTAACATTAATTTGTTCAGTTATCTAATGTGTTGTCATAAGCATACGAATATTCTCAAAATCGTCCTTAAAATTAATATTCAGGGTCTACTCAAATCTTGTGAAAAAAATTCTCTGATTTTCCAGGTATTTTGTTCAAAATTTCAAGAAAAGAAAATTTCAAGTGCTAAATTTGTAAATTTACTAAGAAGACAGTATTTATAATATATTTTAAACGCATAATTTGTTTGGCTGACTGATTATAATGTGTGAAGCTGGCGTCTCACTTCCTGAAAACTTATTAATTATTAAGAGTTTTAATTTTATTTTTAATAATTCTGGAATTCTTCACAAATTAAGCAAATTTGTACTGGCCATTAAATTAAAAAATTGCTAGCTGACAAATAAGACTAACTGAAACGCCAAGTTCATGCTGCGTCTCACATTGTTTGCCGACAATTTTTAAAACATTTTTTGCTAGATTTTAAACGCTTGAGAATTTTAAAATAGTTATACAAAAAGTTCTATGTGAAAAAATATTAGAATATTATCTAATTAACAAATTGCCAAATTAAACGCTGATCATATTTCAATAGTTCTATACATAAAAATTATTAGAATATTTATTAATATTAGATTATTGATTATTAGAATATTTATTAATATTAGAATATTTGTTATTAGAAAATTTGTTATTAAACAAATTAGATCGAAACGCCAAACGTATAAATACCGATATGAGACACTGGTTGTATTTCGATAATTCTATCAACTTTAATAATTTCGTATCAATCTGTAATTACTTTTAATTTCCAGACAGTTCTATGCGTAAAAATTATTAGAATATTTATTAAATAAATTAGATTGAGAGAATGAGACATCAGTTTCACACACACGGCTGACTACAATATGAGAGCAAAATGATAAAAAAGAATTTTTGAAAAAATTCCTTGAATCCCAATAAAATTCCAGTAAAATTAAGACTTCCTTAATTTTTCCAGATACAAAAAAAATTCTTAAGAATTTCCATGTTTTTTCAAGAAGTAGACAGCCTGGTATTATTGCGTTACGATCTTGCTACAATATTTATATTTTTCTGTGTTTGATCAATAGTATAATTGTGAAGTTAATTAAGGGCGTGTTCGGGGAGACACTATATATAGCGCTACCAACGTCGTTCTATCTTTGTTCAACTTTTAATGAGTAACAAAGATAGAACGACACTGGTAGCGCTATTTAGTGTCTCTCCGAACGCGCCCTAAGAAGATAAAAATTATCTCTAAGGGCCAATTTCACCATTGTCGGTTACCTCTAACCTAGGTTAACATAGGTTAAGCTATCTTCGTCTCTTTTTCTTAAACTTATCTGAAAAAGACAAAGATATAGTTTAACCTGTAGTTAGAGTTAACCGGCGATGGTGAAATTGGCCCTAAGACGCAATAATATATTTACTAACAATTTCAACAAAGTAATTTTTAGACATTTTTTTAAGAATTAGATAATTTGCATATCGAAAGTGACTAGTAAGTGAGAGTAAAAAGATTAACAAGTTCAATTAATTGAGAAATATTCCCAAAACATCGATTAATTGTATGGCATCAAATTCTGTGTAGGCAAGCGATACAAGATATCAAAAGATCGGAAATAGAAAACATTATCATCGATTGTTCGTACGACATACTCAGTGAAGTTCTCAAGCAGGCTCAGCAAGTTGGCATCTTATCTGAAAAACACAAAGTGATTGTAACATCTTTGGTAAGACATCAAAGTTATTCTTTATAAAAGCTATAAAAATTGTGCACTAATCTAACAATATTGTTAAAACTGTTTCATGATTGAATTTATATTTGAAATGTCGCAAAATTGATTTTTAATAGAAATCCTATCAAGATATATGTGTGTGATTATAGTGCTTGTTATATTTTAATTAAAATCTAAAATAATTACATAAAATAATAATCTTATATAAAAATACAAAATTTAGATTATAAAGATAATACACAATCGCTTAGAAATTTTGAAAAATGTATTATATTATCTACTCATTGATATTACATTAAAAATAGAATTTTGATAATATGTAACATAAGTTATATGAGTATAATTTCATTTGCATAATTTATTTCACATGATCTATATTCCATTCGAAAAGATCTAATAGTTAAAATAATACAAATATGTATGCATGACAGGATCTGCAAACCTTGGATTTGCAACCATATCAGTATTCTGGCGTCAACTTCACCGGCTTGCGTCTGATTGACCCTGAAGATCCGATAGTTCAACAAACTTTAGACAAGCATAAGAACGAATGGGGGTTAGACGATCCCTCGGAGCTACAAGTTGAACACGCGCTCATGTACGATGCAGTACAACTATTTGCGAGAGCTTTCAAGCAATTAAAAGATGCTACCAAAGGTAATATCAAGAAATTGCCATGTGATGGAAGCGACAGATGGGAACACGGATTAAGTTTCAGTAACTTCATGCGATCGGTAAGAATAAAAAAAAATCTTTAGTTTGAATATATGAACAGTTTTCACAAGAATGTATTACAAATAAATCTTATCACATTATTTCACTTTCAGACTGAAACACGAGGGTTAACTGGTCTTGTAAAATTTGACAGAGACGGCGTCCGCAGTAACATACAACTAGATGTTGTACGTTTGACTGAAAATGGCTTGATAAAAATAGGTGTATGGAATAGTACAACAGGAAAGAACATTGAATGGATATCAGAAACTAACACCAAAAAATCAGATATTGAATTAAGCTTGCAAAATCAAACTTTCACAGTTTTGATAGCTCTCACAGATCCGTATGGCATGGAGAAGGAATCATCCACTACACTAAGTGGCAATGAACGTTACGAAGGATTTGGAATTGACATCATCGATCGCATAAGTCAAATACTTGGCTTTAATTATACGTTGCAAGTCGAATCTAGTACTGGAGCGAAAAATAACAGAACAGGAAAGTGGTCGGGCATGCTTGGAAAAATAATAAACGATGTTAGTATTAACTGAATATCAACTAATATCTCTCTATTACTTGTAATCTTTTACGAGATTACTAAGATTAAAATTATAAGATTTATAAATAAGAGAAAAACGGAGATGTGATATTCTTTTAGGAAGCAGATCTTGCCATTACGGATCTCACAATCACTTCACAACGAGAAGAGGCCGTTGATTTCACAAATCCGTTTATGAACCTAGGTATATAATATACAATTTAATGTACAATAAATGTAGTATACAATTTAATATTATTTGTATGTATTATAGATTTTAAATTAGATTTTCAAATAAATTTATTTCTTACTATTAATTTTTTTACTTATTAATTTTATTATTAATTTATAAAATAATTAATTTATATAAAACTAAAATCAAATTTTTATGATTTTACAGGTATTAGCATTCTTTATCGCAAGCCAACAAAAACACCTCCTAGCTTGTTCTCATTCTTATCACCTTTTTCGAGTGACGTCTGGTCCTATTTAATCGGCGTATATATCATAGTATCTTTGCTACTTTTTGTAATCGGTAGACTATGTCCTGCAGAATGGAATAATCCTTATCCTTGCGTCGAAGAAGCTGAAGAATTGGAGAACCAATTTACGTTTAAAAATGCATTTTGGTTTGCAATAGGAGCTATTATGCAACAGGGGTCTGAGATAGCGCCAATGTAAGTGTGTGTTATATATTTATATCAAAATAAGAAATTATAATTATTATATTTATTCATAATTATTATATTTAATATAAAAAATAATAGTAAAAAAAAAAAGAAAAGAAACTACTTTTTGTGAACTTAAAGGTAAAAAAGTGTGCAAAGTGCAATTGATTTACAGAATTCTGATAATTGATGAATGACAAACACGATAAAAATAATAAAATTATATAAAGAGCTCCGATTAATAAATAAGTAAATAATAAAGAGGCAATAGGAGCGAGGAGATGTGAATATAAAATTATAAGTTTTTTATATATAGATGATATGTCGCAATTGTATTGACATTAAGTACATTGGTAACATTCTATAGAATGACGGAAATTATAATAAAGATTTGAACGTTTCGATTCATGTTTTGAATCCTCTTCAGCATAATATATAAATTAAATAAATAAATTATAAATAAAAACAAAATTAATGATAAAACATCACATAATAATAATTTCAAAAATAATTTCATTCTCTTTATATATTATATATAATATATATATATATATATATATATATATATATATATATATATATATATATATATACATACACACGTGTGTGTGTGTGTGTGTGTATTTCTTTTTTATCGTTTTCTATTTTTTTTACATGTTTTTGGAGATTCACTCTGTGCGTATAATATTGCAACTGCATATCTTAAATAATCATTTTCATCAATTTTTAATAGTTTTATCAGACGACAAATTTTATATCTATTCTCTATTTTATATATATTCTCTCTATTATAAATGAAGTTTTACAAAGTGAAAAATTATAAATCTGTTTCTATAAATTGTTCACAGAGGCATTTCCACTAGAATGATGGCAAGCTGTTGGTGGTTCTTTTGCCTCATAATGGTATCTAGCTATACAGCTAATTTGGCGGCATTTTTAACTGTAGAAACTGTTGTCTCACCTTTCGATAATGTGGAAGAACTAGCAAAAAAAAAAAATATAAAATACGGAGCTAAATTGAATGGAGCCACATTTAATTTCTTCAAAGTAAGTTAATTCTTCTACGTTCGTTGATATTTTATGCAATGACAGATTATAAGGATGATATTGGTGTTACATATGACATGATAAAAAAATTTACACGATGTAGAATGCACTCATAAACATTATTTGATAATTCGTTTTATTAAATATGATGTATTCCTTTATAATTATTCTCTAGCTTATTGATTTTCTTGTTAAATCTTGAATATTTAAGAAATTGCACAATATGATGCTGTGATTTTACAGCTAGAAATAATTTTGTAAAAAATGTGTTGCTAATATTTACATATTAATTTATAATATGTGAATATTATAAACATTCCAAAATGTAAGATATTTAATAAATGTAAAATATTTAATATATAAAATACAAGGAAATTTTTATTTTTAGCTTCAAAATTTTTGAATTTTATCAGTGTATAATTACAAGTTCTTCAATTTTTAAACATGCATAGATTTAATTATTTCCTGATTTAATTATTTTTGATGTTATCTCATGTTATTTTAATGAAATAGTCATATGTAATAATCTAATAAAAAATAATTGCGTGTGTAGTGATAGATTTTTCAGGATATTCACAGTACTTGCTATTCTTATAGCATCTAAGAATAATCTCTTGAACGTAAGGCAATTTGAAGTATTCCCCGATTAGTTTTTTGTCATTTATAATATTTTTTGCTTATATCATTTATTTGTTACAAATATTATTATCACAAATATACATGGCATTTACACAACGATAATTTTGCATATAAATGCAATAGTGATTAATCCCGCACGAGACATAATCGGTTAAATAGTTATTAATCAGAGTAATAAAATAATATTAATAAATTCGCGGTAATTCGCAATGACTTTTTCCTTTGAATATTACTAGAGTTTGTTCCATATTTGCATCAAGACTATTTTTGTCCCTTGCATATTATCGTAATTGTTTTTAGTAAATAACACAAATTTTATAATGAGATCATCTCCTGCAATAACATTACTCCACAATAATGTCCTAATAATGAAAAAAAAGAAAATTTTCCAACAAAGAGCTTCTTAATCATTACATTAGATGCAATATTAATTGTAATAATAATATTAGACGATAGGTACGATAAATATAAAAGTTAAATTCTAACACAGTTCTTTGATAAAAGAATTTTGCCAATTCCAAGGACAGTGATTATTCGACATACAAGGAAATGTACAACTACATGATTGCAAATGAAAAAGATGTGATGCCAGAAACCAATGATCTCGGGTTGGCCAAGGTCAAAACTGAAGAATATGCATTCCTTATGGAATCGTCGTCGATAGAGTAGATATTATTATCTCTCTATTTTATAAATTATTATCTTTATTATCTCTCTCTTATTATACACATGTATATATATGTACTATTATTATTAGATACACCATTGAACGAGAATGCAACATGACTCAAATTGGAGGCCTGCTTGACGAAAAGGGGTATGGCATAGCTATAAAGAAATGTATGTAAGCTTCCTTAAATTATATATCTGTAAATTTATATATGGTAATAATATAATTAAATATATATAAAAAAATTATATATATATATATATATATATGAAATATTTTAAAAAATATATAAAATTCTGATAAAAAATTATTATATGCAATAATATATCAGATATAGTTATGGGTATAAAATATTTTAGTAGTTAAAACATAAAATTAAAAATAAAAAAATAATTTGAAAGAGAATACAAGATGGATTAAAATTAATAGAAATATTTTATTATATGTTTCGTAATAAAATCAAAAATAATAAAATAAATAATTCAAAAAATAATAAATTATAGTTAAATAATTTAATAGGAATTTTAGATTTACAAATTTCAACTTTAAATTCCTCAAATTATTTCACTTTTTCATAAAAAGAAAAAAGTTTGTTTTTTTTATTATACAATTTTAAAATAATTTTAAAATGCGAGGTGCAAAATTATTTTTGTTAATATATAACTAAATTTTATTTTACAATTAAAAATTTAGAACCCTGACATTCTATTTTTGTCATTATTCTTAATTAGCAAACAACCGCATTATCGTATAAAATGTTACAGATTCACCATATCGACACCATTTAAACACAGCATTGCTAAAACTCTCAGAGAGTGGAATAATTACGGAACTGAAGAAGAAATGGTGGCAAGAAAAAAGGGGCGGAGGTAAATGTCGGGTGAGTGAAGAAATTATAAAATTTTTATAGTATAAAATGCGTATTGTACATATACATTATGTTGTCTTCATTTGCTTATTATACGTCACTGTGTAGGAGAATGGTGGCACTAGTTCAGCAGAGGAACTCGGACTGAACAACGTAGGTGGTGTATTTTTGGTACTTACCGTTGGAGTGGCTTTATCGTGCGTGTACACCATTTTCGAGTTACTTTTAGACGTTGGCCGAACGTCCATTCGAGAAAATGTAAGCGAACTGTCCTTATTTATAATGTACACAATTCATATCGTTTTTTCTGAAGACACGCAACAACAAAAAAATTAATACACCTTTACCATTAATTTAGCATAATGTAGAATTACGACAATCAAAATTAATTTGAATTTAAGTCAAGATTTTAAATTAAATTAAGGTAATATTGATAAAATAATCTTAAACAAATTTATCAATTTGATATTTTCTTCTTATCATTGCAATTCAAAAGTTTTATACATTATATTAGAACAATTATTAAATAATAATTTTAAAGGTAATTCTCAACATATCTCTATAAATGTATTTATTTTTATGTTTATTTATCATATATGTAATAATTTATTTTATGTATGTAGGTATCTTTCAAAGAGGAATTGATGAACGAATTAAAGTTTATTATGAAGTGCAGTAGCTCTAAACCGACGCGAAGAAGAAATGGAACATCTAGCAAAAGTGAAGATAATAGCACAAGAGGATGTACACCTCCGTATGGTTTTATACCAACAGTAATAACAACATCACCGACTGATGACAAATAACAACGGGACAAATTTCGAATATCAACAAGGCTATCACACAGATTTATTACTTTGTTGCTCATGTCATAATGTTCCAGTAAAATTAATACGAAAGTCACATCGTAAGCATTTTAGGACACTTGAATTATACACAAAATTTTAAAATATATAATACCTATATACAATACTGTATATAATAGTTCTTATAAATAATAATTGATTTTTAATCATCATATCCTCTCGTTTCTTGCATCTATTAATCACTAATTGATGATAAGATGACAGGATATAAAATTGAGAGAGATAATATCGACAAATTTACATAAATAATAGTTAACGATATATACTCAATATTGAATGTTTTCTAAGTGCACTTTTTCTCGAGCTCTGTGTATTTGTATTTAAAACAAAATAAATGGAAGTTTGGTTTGATTAGAGAAAAAAAAGAAAAATTGTAAGAAGAGCAAAGTACGTAACTAAAAGTTAAGATAGTTTTATCAATGTTATTGTAATTTCTACATCTATATATAGTCTGGGACCAAACATATTTATAAAAATTTGCGATCAAAACCTGGCAAAGTTAATTCCAAAAACCAAACATTAATGTATTTCAAATGACAATTACACACATTTCTCAAATCTAGGCAATTTTAAAAAATATTAGCAATTTTAAAAGAATTATCGCTCGATTATCTCTATTTCAATTCATAAAATCATTACGAAGAGCGCGGCATTATTAACAGTGATAATTCTCCGAATTGAAATAAAGCTATGATGGTCATGCGCAAAACAGCATACCAGAAAATACCGGCCTTATTACCTACTTTTCGAGCTTGCATGTGGTCAAAATAGTCAACCGATGGTTATGGGATAGTATAACCACTGGCTCCGATAGCGCCGGGTGGTCCGTGATATATATACAAGTTCGATGAGTTTTCCTTGTGTTGACCAGTAATCCTAATCATTTGTGATAAACTCAATTAATCGCGCGTGTGATCTCATATCATCAATTAACTTGAAGAATTTACTTTATCAATTATTTTATCATATTATTAATATTCTTGTTGAAACGTGAAAAATGTGATAGATTGCGCGAGGCTATCACGTGGATTTTCGTAACGTCAACATTATTATGTTATAAAAATGGTTTGTTTTCTCACGTGAAAGAAAAGGTTTAATGTATTTCTCGCAATGCAACTTTGGTGCCCGCGCTTTGCTTTGGCTTTCGGCCACGCAAATGTTATATGTTATATGAGATTATGTTAAGCTATATATATAACTTAATGTAGGAAATGCATTAAAAAATAAATATTGCATTTTCGTTTTTCCTGCATAATAATTTAAAAAAACATGATTCTTGTAAATACATAGTTTATAATACGTAGAAACTTTGTACTTCTAAATAATAGATAAAATTATTCAGATATTTTTTGCTTCTATAGTTCTATAAATAATGTTTGAGTTTTAAAAATGGAATGGTTTTGTTAGCTTCGTCAATACAAATTTTTGTTTCTATAACGATTAAAAACTCTTAAATAAAAATAAAATTGACAAAGCTTTTAACGCTAAAGTCTACGTTATTGTACAATATTAGACAATATTATATTCACACGTTTATATTATTTAAATTATTTGAATAAAAAACTGTATGTTTATTAAATTACATTTAAACTTCAAACCACATGTCTATATTTGAAACGTTATCAAATCTCTATTAAAAAGCAAATCTGTACGCGATGACAACTCTCAGAAACTGTCAGTGAACCATTCGACAGTTGTTTTCTACAGATAAATTGAGAGAAGCTGTTATAGAGTATATTGGCACAGAGAGGCGAGAAGTGTCTAAATATACCATGATATAGATATATCTATACATATACGTATATATATACGTATCAATGTGTTGTATGTCAGGTCGCATAAAATAGCAAT
Source organism: Anoplolepis gracilipes (assembly GCF_047496725.1). Classification (NCBI taxonomy): domain Eukaryota; kingdom Metazoa; phylum Arthropoda; class Insecta; order Hymenoptera; family Formicidae; genus Anoplolepis; species Anoplolepis gracilipes. The sequence goes on from NC_132972.1 coordinate 12,762,743, forward strand.
GCAATAACGTCAATGGAATAGTAACAACAAAAGTAAACCTAATTTTAACTGACATTAATTTAAATTTCTTATAATTGTTTAGTTTTAGAAAATAAAAAATTGTTTAACACTGACAGTGCATTTATTGCATCTATTGCATTGCTGTTAGAACAATTTTTTTCTAGAATGATCGAAAAATCCTGCTTCTGTATATTACTACTGCATTTATATCCCATATTCTGGGATTTCCAAGAAAAATTCCTATTGGTAAGCTCATCATATGTGTTTTTCACAAGTAATAGAAATGAAAAGTCTTTTATTTCTATCATAAGTGATAAAAATAAAAAATCTTGAAAATAATTGATTCAATGTATCGATGAAAATTCATCAATAATCGCAGGAGGCATATTCGATAGCGATGAGATGATTCAAAGAGCGTTTGAGATATCAATCGAAGCAGTGAATAATAAAAATATCACTGTGGCCGAAGATACTATGGGCGTATTCTTAACTCTCAAAAGTGAGAAAATCAACAAGAATGCCATTCGCGTAGCAAAGAGAGGTATATTATCATTTTCTGTATTTAAATTAATATATATATTTTTTTTAATCTATATAAATTAATATCACATATTGCAATATATATATATATATATATATATATATATATATATATATATATATACTTTTGCAATTTTGCAGTCTATTAATTAAAATTTTTTGTAAATATGTGTTTTATAATTAAAAGTAAAAAAATAATTGACATAAGGGTCTCAATCGATCCTTATTGTCGCCCATCTCTTCTACAAACTTTTGCTAAGATATTTAAATTAAGTACTTTAATTAATAATGCATAGCCTAGCGATTAAATATTCAATTTCTATGGCAAATAACGCATGTATGTAATAAAGCATTTTGCGAAATTATATTATGCACTTTTGGATACTGCGTACAGCGTGCAAATTGGTAAACAGAGGAGTAGCCGGAATATTCGGTCCCCAGAACAAACTGACAGCGAACTATGTTGAAAGTATGTGCGATACCTTGGACATACCACATATTGCCGCCAGATGGGATTCCGAATCAAAACGCGGCAATGTCATAAATTTGTATCCACATCCTGATATGCTTTCTATGGTACTTGTTTTAAATCCCTCACTTACAAATAACTTAGGTCATAACTGCATAACTGCAGTCACCTTAGTTTTAATTGGTCATTAAAATGCAAAATTACACTGTAAAAAACATTTAACTTAAAGTAAAAAGAAAATGGTATTGCATATAAAAATATTTCTTACACACTGTCCTAGAACAAAATGTTTAAGTAAATATTATATCTTAAATTTATCGTATTTTTTTTCTTGGAATGTTTACAAACATTATTATTTTTCAAGATATAATATTTTCTAACTGCTAATCAAATGACGATTTAATCAGACTCAAAAAAAAACAAAGAAATTAAAATTAAATTAAAATTTTTTATATTTCATATATTTCAATGATTAATATTGATTGAATGACATTTATATTAAGATTTTAATTTCTGATACATAATTTAGGTTTTTCATGATATAATAAAAGAATATAAATGGAAAGAATATGCAATACTTTACGACAACACAGATAATCTGATTCGCATGAGTCGTCTGCTAAAATTGCCAAACATGAATAGCATTTCCGCCATGGCATTCCATTTGGGTAGTGGACCAAATTTTAGGTACGCACGAACCATATAAATAGGTCGTTCCTGGAACAAGCTTGCGTGGATGCACAAGCGACGTTTGTCAAACAAAGTTATTCTGCACCTGTGCCGTTATTTAGCTCCGCCGTAAATGCCAGAAAATATCATGATGATTTACGATACGACTGTCTGAATGTGATGCGAACGTCGCTCGTGCAGCCTCACATGTCACTATTGCCAAGATTTTTTTGAAGAGATACAAGCGCTACTCGAAAATTAATGGGATAATTTGCCTGCAGGAAAGCCATGAAAGAAGTGAAAGGATCCGATTACAGAAATATTATAATCGATTGTTCAACTGACATTCTTGCGACTATTCTCGAGCAAGCATTGCAAGTCGGAATATTATCAGAAAGATATAGAGTGGTCATTACTTCTTTGGTAAGATATTTTATAATCATGTTTGATAAGAATAACTTGAAGAGATTATATTATAATTACAAATTTATATAAAATTATATCATTACTAGATTTCAAATAAGAAATATTTTTAATTATATCAATCTTCTAAATTTTATCTGATTCAAAAGAAATTACATCTATATGTATACCTATATATAACATTTTATTCTTCATCATTAGGATTTGCAGACTGTGAGTTTAGAACCGTACAAATATTCCGGAGTGAATTTAACAGGTGTTCGTTTAATCAATCCGGAAAGTCCAATTGTCCAACGTATTCTTCAATTTCGGGCTTTTAATTGGAATTTAACGAACAGTTCTGACCTAAAAGTAGAAGCAGCGCTCGCTTACGATGCGGTCCAACTTTTTGCAAGAGGTTATGCACGATTATACGACAGCGTTAAGGGAAATATTAAGAAGTTATTTTGCAATCGTACGGAAATTTGGGGACACGGTTTCAGCCTGAGTAATTATATACGAAACGTATGTGTGCTTACATTAATTTAAACGCGTGTATAATAAAGCCTAATTTTGTAAAAAAAATGCATATATATATGTTTAGAATTAATTTAGAAATAATTTAAAAGAATAATACGATTTTACTAATCATCACTTTCTTAATATTTTAATCAAAAACACCTTTAAATTGACACTAGGAACAAATAAATGGATTGAGCGGGATGATCAAATTCGATACCGCCGGATTCCGGAGTGAATTCCATCTGGACATTCTAAATCTCGAAAAACAAGGATTGCGAAAAATTGGAAGGTGGGAAACGAATTTTGGTATTAAATGGGAGCCAGGACATAGGATTCCTGGAGTGGACGATGAGAAGAGTTTACGTGATAAACATTTTCTTGTCCTGATATCGTTAGTATGTTCCAGTATAAATATTATTAGTATTTATTTTTTGAAACACGTTCCTTTAAAATTTGTAATTAATTAAATCATCAAAAAAGGATAGATTTAATTTTGAATACTTTAATTATTAATAAGTTAAGATGAAATTATGACGATTATACGATAAAATACATTCAATAATTTTGTAAATGTATTTGATAAAAAGAATTTTTAATTAAAATAAGACATAACTTATATATGTACAGAAGTAATATGATTTTAAATTATATGCAAAAGGTAAGTGATTAACATCATGATACACAATCAAATAATATAATAAAACAAAATAATACAATGATTAATTTTAATAACAGCATTATCTTCTTTGAGAAGATATATTATTGCGATTAAAAGATAATCATTATTTATGCTATCACACACGCATTTTCATTCTACACTCACCTGCAAAAAAAAACGGGCCATCCAAATTAAGTACAAATTTTTTAACATTTTCCAATAGCGATAACTCGGCCAAAAATCATCGTATCGGGATGGGCCAAAGTGCAAATGAAAGCTCAAACATTCCTCTAAAAAATAAAAAAAATTCAAAATTTTTTTACAATAAATATTACAAAATGGGGGACCTTAAGACGAGACCTTAAAAAATGAGGGAAAAATTTTTTTTTTTAAACTATTGCGCAGCTAAATGGAGTCGACTGCCTGGTGCAAAACTGTATGAGTTTTGAAGCTTATTCAATTCCTAACAAATCCATATTTTGTCCATTTTTCTACGACGATTTTTTAATGCCAATTTGTGGATCTCTCGTGAGTACGTGCGTGTACATTATGTATGCGTATGTCCTGCTCTTGGCGTTACCCAGGATCAACGGCGTGGACGTAGCAGGAATCTGATCCCGTGTGTGTGTGTGTGTGTGTGTGTGTGTGTGTCTGTGCGCGCGCGTGTGTGTTTAGTAATGCGTATTGCCTCCTCTCGCACGTAATAATTCTTCTAACCGTTGGGGCATACTGTTAATCAAATTTGTTATGTCTTCTTGTTTTAAATTATCCCATTTCTTTTGTAAAGCATTGCGAAGTGCTATTAACGTTTGAGCATTATGTGCCAATACGCATTACTACACGCGCGCGCGCGCATACACACACACACACACACACACACGGGATCAGATTCCTGTTACGTCCACGCCGTTGATCCTGAGTAACGCCAAGAGCAGGACACACGCATACATAATGTACACGCACGCACTCACGAGAGATCCACAAATTGGCATTAAAAAATCGTCGTAGAAAAATGGACAAAATATGGATTTGTTAGGAATTGAATAAGCTTTAAAACTTATACAGTTTTGCACCAGGCAGTCGACTTCACTTAGCTGCGCAATAGTTAAAAAAAAAAAAATTTTTCCCTCATTTTTTAAGGTCTCGTCCTAAGGTCCCCCATTTTGTAATATTTATTATTAAAAAATTCTAAATTTTTTTGTTGTTTAGAGGAATGTTTAAGCTTTCATTTGCACTTTGGCCCATCCCGATACGATGATTTTTGACCGAGTTATCGCTATTGGAAGATGTTAAAAAATTTGTACTTAATTTGGGTGGCCCGTTTTTTCTGCAGGTAAATGTATATACATTTTAATATATATTATTTTGGAAATATTAATCTCCAATTTAATATAAAATAAAGAAAAATGTCTCTGATTAGACCGAAATAAATTCCAGACAGACCCATATGGAATGCTTAAAGAATCATCCAATATGACAATTGGAAACGATCGATACGAAGGCTTTGCGATCGATATAATTCACGAGATGAGCAAGATATTGGGGTTTAATTATACCTTTGAAGTTCAGGTCGACAATGCGTATGGATCGCTTAATAAAACGACCGGTCAGTGGAATGGCATGATAGGAAAAATAATCGCTGGCGTAAGTCAATGAGGCATTTCTTTACGTTTTGATCCAACATAAACGGCATAAAGCACATGATAAACTTGACCGACCTTCGTTCACGAGTAGTGCTGCTACCTTCCATCGTGCGCACGATGTGAGAGAAACGCGTTGTATCTTCTTACATCGATAAAGCAGCTGCCTCTCTATTTCTCTCTGACAAAATATTTTTAAATTTGCTCCTTAAAATAAATCATCATTACTAATCATGTACATTTTAACATATTGTCGGAAAAAATGTATATTTATATTTTCCTTGTTCTCTATCTGATTACATGAGCGTAAAAAGTTTATATAATATAATCTATACGAAAATAAATGGACTAAAATTATATTTTACATGCTAAGTAAAAAAAACATAATAATTTTTTTTCTTTTAATTTTGAAGACAGCGGATTTAGCGATCACAGATCTGACGGTCACGGCAGAAAGACAGGACGCCGTAGATTTTACAAGTCTGTTTATGAATTTAGGTAAAACCTGATATAAACAACGTATATTCTTTTCTATAAAATCATATCTATAAATATAAAGCATAAATCGAGATTTGAGAAATCCATTTACGCCTCAATTAAATTATATATATATATATATATATTTTTTTTAGGTATAAGCGTCCTCTATAGAAAACCAACGAGTGCTCCGCCGAACTTGCTGTCCTTTCTAGGACCATTCTCGAAAGACGTGTGGGTGTATCTGATTGCAGCTTACATCATCGTGACAATGTTATTATTCGTGATTGGGAAACTCTGTCCCGTCGAATGGACAAATCCATATCCTTGCATTAAAGAACCGGAAGTATTGGAAACGCCTTTCACTTTATTGGACACTCCGTTCTGTGTGATCGGAGCTTTATTGAAGGGTAACACCGGATTTGCACCAGCGTGAGTTGATCTTCGCTTCATAAAGCTCGTCAATGTTCGCAGAATTTATATTTATCGAGATATTTCTCTTACATAAAATCAAACTCTTATTGAATGCATAATAAAACTTTATTTCGTTGAGGATTTTTGTATGTGTCATATAAAGTTTGCGTTGCGATTAATAATTATAGTCAAATTTGAGATATTATTATATATTATAGATTTTTTACGATTGGACGAAAAACATTATATATTTTAAATAGCACGCTTAAAAAAATAATATTAAATCTTATTCCGCGTGAATATAAAATTATTCTCTAAGTTCGAACATTATGGCCTCATTAAAGAAATTTACAATGTTATACTATATAATATTATTCTAATTATTATTTTAAATATAATTTGAGTTATGATTCTTTCGTAATCTAAAGACTTTCACAACGATCAAATATGTATTGTTTAAAAAATGCTCTATTTAATATAAAACAAAATAAATATTTCAGAGGAATTTCAACAAGAACCTTAGCTATCGCGTGGTGGTTTTTCAATTTGATTATTGGCTCGACATACGTTGCCAATTTAGCGGCTGCGTTAGCCACGAAATCCGCTGCGTGGCCCTTCAAGGTAGCGGAAGATCTGGCTTATCAACATGAAATAAAGTATGGCGCAAAAAAGGGCGGCTCGACACTCTCATTTTTCAAGGTGAGTGATACGATTCCCAAAAGAGGCATAAATAGACCATTATTAACTGACATATTGACTGACGATAATATTCCGCGATATTATTTATAAAAGCGGCTAGACTCGGAACGACCGATGTCGTTTTGCAGGACTCCTCGCATGAACCATACCAGATTATGTATAATTACATGATGGATCATGCTGACGAAGTGCTTATGGGAAAGAACGAAGACGGCGTGTGGAAGGTACAACAAGAGAATTATGCATATCTCATGGAGTCCTCATCAATTGAATACATTCAGCAGAGAAAGTGTAATGTAACACAGGTCGGTGGACTCTTAGATGCCAAGGGCTACGGGATAGCAATGAAAAAAGGTGAGTTCTTTGATTTTATATAATTTATAATATAGCAATTATTGAGGCAGAATATTTTATATATAAATCGTCATCCAGTTGTTCTCAATTAGTTATACATTAATTCAACTGATATCTCTGATTCAATAAAACTATTACGATTAAAACAATTTAACTTTTAATAAAAGAAAATGCGTGTGTATGTTTCAATGACAGATATATATTATCGCACGGATCTCAGCGGTGCTGTACTAAAACTGAAAGAAAACGGCATTATCAACGAGTTGCAACATAAATGGTGGAGAGAGAAACGCGGCGGCGATGAATGTGAAGTATGAGATGTATATTTTTGCATTGTGTTTTCAATTTCGTTTATTTCATAGCAAAAATGAAATTATATATGACGAATGTTGGACGTTGCGCAGAATTCTTAAAACGTGCTACCTTATAAATAGTTGAAATGTTGTTGTTTTTAAAAAAGATATAAGATTATTTAAAATTCAATCAACTATCAAAAATATTTGTTTTCAACAGTCAACTTTGTACTCGTCTAATTATCGATTTTTCTTTCATATATTTGATTACATGGATAGATAAAACGCACAAGCAAAATATTTCACGTTACTTTGTCGCATTTATAGTTAAGCTGACTCAAACTTTACCAATTTAGTCTGCACGTGTAGGGACGACATAGCGGTTTTGGCGCGTGTTTGACGTGTAAGCGAGTAAGCTAGAGTTAAAGTAAAAGTAAAAGTATAGTTAGTTCAAGATTTAGGAAGAAAATTACTGGATAAATTTCGAACTATTATGACGCAACTTGGAGAGGAATTTATATTCAGTTTTTGGAAACTTCAATTCACGTCACTACTTAAGCATTGAATGAACACGATTGTTTATCACTGACGTTTAAAAAAATTGTCAATGTTGAAAATTTGCTTTTCGTAGGAAAAGGTAAAAGTTCAAGTGGAAGCATTAAATTTTGAAGACGTCAAGGGAGTATTTTTAATTATGACAAGCGGCGTTATGTTGTCGTGGCTTTTTGCGGGATGGTCGTTTCTTTGGAACATTCGAAATCTTGCAATCCAACATAACGTAAGAACATGTTGAATAATTCAAATTCTGTATATTTCCTACGAAATTATTTCCGTAATATTATAAAAATTGCCTGTTTTATATTACAGGTATTTTATAGAGATCAAATCATAGAAGAGTTAAAATTCTTAGCTAAGTGCAACAGCAAGAAAATCATCAAAAGAAGAAAAACATCCCTCGAGACGATTAAAAGCAATAGCACCGATTCCTAATAAAGATATATGTTACACATGTTACATCTGTAGCAAGTCTTACATGTAAAAACAGATTAAGTTCAATTAAAAGACTAAATGAGTAAAAATTGTTTTGATTACAGTATTATTTGTAAAAGAAGATAACGTCGGCTTTAGTGAAACTAAAGCAAAGTATCGAAAGATCTTCGAGAAAATTTAACGCAAGTTCTACAAACTCGTTCTAATGATTACTATCGGCGTTAAGCAAGGATGGAGAAATACAGGAAGTACAAGCGCTTCGCAATAAATGCATTTCTTGAAACCATATGGAATTGACGATTGCAGCGAATCAGAAATTACATACATAAAAAAAACTTCGTAATATATATTAAACGTTCTTAAAGTTTATGTGGTGCTTCTAAATGGCTCACGAGTGCGACAAGCAGAACGCAGATCGACCGATACAATAAAAAAATTTTACGCCAGAGCGAGCACGTGTACATTTACGGATATACATACTTATATGTATATCTTCCGATGTCATAAAAGATTACATAAGAGAACACCGGTTTATGCGAACGCGATTTATCGAGAATCCGACAATCTCTCGCGAGCGATCAATGACATAACGATCAAACTCCCCGTGTTATCGAATAAAAAATGCGCTTCTCGACGTTAAACGCGGCAATCGCGGATTGACTCTCGCGGACGTACGTGCATAATGGAAGAGTCCTGCGAAAATATTTCTTAATGCATTCGAAGTGGGTAGGCGAGCAAATAATGGGGCTGTCTAACAGACTACTAGACGCGATGCACAGTTCCTTCCCGGCAGCATTAATATTCCCTCTGAAAGAATTCCACTACGGCAACTGCTGGAACTTGCAGCTTTTCTCCTTCGGTATTCTCAAAACAATTCTGCAGAAGACACGCTGCTTATCGCGTTTATAAAGTTTTATGAATTTTCCATCACGCTATTACTGTGCTCGTGAAAATATACGACAAAGATAATAATAGAACTGATGGCAATTGTAACAATCGCTAATGAGAGGTGAGAAATATCTGATATCGTAATTATTGTTTAACTTAAGTATGTATTATATCTAAAAAGATTTGTTGTAGTTACTGACCATACAATAATAGCTTAATTTTATAAAATAATATCAAAATTTAAAATTTTTCAAATCTCTAAAATGCTAGCTATGAATTATATAATAGTATATAATAAATGTTATCGATAACTAAATCTAAAATTTGCATTCTTTACGAAACATTAAAAAATAATTGCAACTAATGCCTAGTTACTAATAATGATTAAATAAAAAGATAAAAAATATTTAATTGTCAAACATTAAACTAAACTGTCCGGCATCATAATAAAATAAGGTTATTAGGGATCACCGCTTATCCCTATCATTTTGTCGTAAACACATCCGCGTATATATCCATGGGTATAGTCATCCGTGCGTGATGGAAGTAACAAAGAAGATCCGGCGGGAAGATACGCGCAACGGCGCGTAACCGCTGATAGGTATCCTCACGAATAGAAGAGATCTGCTCTCCGGCCGCTAAACGATGAAAGTCGCGCACACTCTCTCTCTCTCTCTTTCATCCTGGAATTTTCGTCTTCGTTTTACGAACCGCTGTTCGACCGATGACATAAACCCTTAGGAATCTTCGATTACCACCTCTCCGAGAGGGACAGCAAGTCCGACGGAGAGACGCAATGGCATCTCAACGAGAGAAGAGCGCGTCGATCGTTTTATTCAAAGACAGCGACCAGTACAGTGAAAGAGTTGCGCGGGTGGGGAAACGCGCCGCTCGTAAGGTAGTATTAAAAGGCCATTAAACGGCTCGACATGACGTACGACTTTGTGAGCGCGTGCACGAAGAATCGCCGGCGAATGAAAGTTCTTCTAGACCTGCCACTCGTCCGCTTCGCCTTGATAAGAAGGACTCGACTAGAGTAGATATGCGTATCTGTAATTTCGTTCTCTCTTTATGCTACCTGTCCCTGTCGTGTCCCGTATTGTCACTCTGATTAGAGAAGCGTCTGTTGACGCGAAATTTATGATCCGGTCGTCATGTATGAGGACCGGAGAGACTGCCGCTTAATCCGCATTAGCTTCCTCTCCTCCATCGTAATCCATTCCAACGTGAGCGAGAGACTCTGCTGATTAGGGAAACAGGAACAGCGAAATTTATGATCAGCGCGTGCACCTTGCATTTCAAGTGAAATTCGCGGAACCACACGTCGGATATCATTCTCAAGATTTGTGATGCATTTCGGAGAGTTCTGAGTCTATCAAACTCATTGTCAGATAAAATGGCAAGCATGTGTCTTTCTCTTTCTCTCTCTTAAAAAAAAATCAATTTCTCAGAAATATAACAAAATATATTTTCTTCTTTTTATTTATATATTTCTGATTTTACTCTATTTTTTAAACTCGTCATTCAAAAATTTAAATGCAAAGAATTTAAGAATTGTGTTTAACAAACTTTTTTTATAATGAAAAGTATACAAGATGTAATTAAAAAAAACATATGTGGCATATAATACCAGAGAATCTGGTATTATATGCCACATTTAATTGCCACATTTAATTTGTAGACGTTTTTTTTCACAGTGAAAAAAATGTCGAAAGAGGTCATTTTTTGCAAACTTTAAATTTTTGCCATTATGTATCTTTGTAACTAAAGTCTTAAATGAAAATTTTATTAAAGTAAACTCCACATGAACCGAAGAATGTAATTATGTTAATCTTTTAACTCCTCAAAATTTAGTTTGCGAAAAAATTATTTTTCAATCGCTTATAAAATTGTTGGTACTTTCAAATTTTCACTGAGAAAAAATCATCTCCAAATTGACCAGAGAATTTGCCATTATATATCATATATGGTTTTTTTCAGTTATGTTTTGTATATAGTAAAATTGATCTTGTGTTTTTTCTGATGAAATCACGAAAATGAGTTGTAAAAACATTCGTGATTATCTCAAACTTGAACAAAGTTAACTCTAACATTTGATCATAACTCAAGATAAAATATAAATCAGCAAAATTCATATGTATAATTATAAAATTCAACACTAAACATTCTGAATGTTAGACATTGTAGAATTTTTCTCTAACCATAAGTCAACACTAACTACTGTTTATATTTCAAAAAACAATTTTAGAAAAAAATGCAATCTTGTTAACAAAGGGAACTAACAGTCTTAAACAAAAAATTATATAATTAAAAAATCTAAATCTCTGAAAAACCACAAAGTATCTGTTTCTGTAATACATATTATCATTAATTTAAAAATAATAAAGTTAAATTTAATCTATATAAAACGTCTCAATATTCTAGAAGTTTATAGTAATTTAAAGTAAAGTTTATAGTCTCAATAATCTGTTATAGTATTTCCTTTCTGCATATAATTTCTTTAATTTAAATGGAAACGAGTTTATCTTAATAAAATATTATTAAGACTGAGTTTCTAAGTGCTTCTGTAAACTGTAAATGGTAGAAAATTTTATAAAATTGATATATTTGATAAAAATTAAGAAAATTTTATTTTCGTTTCCACGAAATAAACTTTAACAGAACATAACTTAATTTAAAAACTGATAGCAATAAATACATACATCAAATTTAAATTTTACAAAATTAGAAAATGTAGGCCGTAGGATAAAATTTTCATTAAAAAAGATTCAATTTCAAATTCAAGAAATCTATGAATAACAAGAATTATGCGAAAACTGAAATATTTTTTATATAACATCTTGACATTGTTTAACATTGAATTTTAGATAATCTCGAGATTCAAAATATATATGCTACTTTGCACCTGCTTCTTCAGTTATGGCTCACTATGAAATATTATCATCGCACTTGGCTGTCCCAACATATTAAGGACCTAACGCCAAAATGTTCAACGAAATGCCCGTATCTGCTAAGTCGTTAATTGTCGTTATCGCGACGACACAGTAAAATTAGTGGGCACGCCAAGCGCAGCCGAGGAAAATTAGGGAAGATTAACGCGCGTTTTCCATTACCTGTGTGTTCTGCAGCACGTCTGCGATGTAGAATATGTGATACGAAATGCAAATATCCACTTTGCGTGCGCGCATCTGTGAAATCTCAAAGTATGCGGATTTACATTTAATGCGTTGTGTCTTACCTAGTTACCAACAATCTTGAGACCATCACATGCATTCCGATTATCTCTTAATGCGCACTTATCTTATAGATCGTCCAACTTTTTCATCCGGCCACGTGCATTCAGATATGCCACTATATCTGCGATCAACGATTTTCCCAGAATATAGATTGATGTAATTTAATTAATATTTGATTATTTTTCCAATAACATTCAATTTAAGCTTCATGTGTTCTAATACGTAAAAAAAACACTCATTTAATAAAATTAATTAAATTAATTAATAAATGATTCTAAAGAGTCCTTAATTCATTTATCGATTATAAAATTTACAATACGGATAAGATAATAAAGACTTATAAATATCTTCTTTATGCAACAATATTATATAATGTTTCTTGCTAGTCTATAACTTACACAAAATTTAGTAGCAATTTAACTTTATAATTACAATTAAACTCTGTTACAGCGAGGTACCACTTATTAAATAATGATAGGAAAACATTAGCATGAAAATAGCTTATATAACAAGCTGAACTTCAACCGCGTCAGTACTAATTAATCATCTAAATAGAAACGCATTACAAAAACTGATAGCAATAAATACATATATCAAATTTAAATTTTACAAAATTAGAAAATGTAGGCCGTAGGATAAAATTTTCATTAAAAAAGATTCAATTTCAAATTCAAGAAATCTATGAGAAGTTTTGATTTAAAAATTCAAATTTTTTAAAATCTTTTAAAAATAATTTGAAAAATATTTAAATACACAACACTCGATACTTTTTTAATTTCCTATTTTCCAATTTAACATTTATTTACATAAAAATATAAGTAAAATATAACTAGAGGAAAATTCCGAGGCATAACATCACTCGAAAGATAATTTCGCACGCTCTTGCCCAGCGGTGTCGAATAGCTCAGGGCATCGTGTGAGATCGTGAACGCGATGGATAACGCAATTACTCATGCAAGCGATCTGACGATGATGCGTGTGTTTTGTTCGTATATCCGATTAAGAAGTCACTGCGAGCCCTGACCGCGGGCAACACATTCCGTGTTCTAACAAGTCGGGAGGCAGAAAAAGAGGGATGGGTGGAAAGGAAGAAAAACTTTCGAGAGCAGTTCACTCCCCTTTTTCGAGAGTGAGCTGAAAAGCATCTCGACTTCGAGAAGTCGAGGTCGCTCGTTCGTCAGAGGCAAAACTTACAAACTCGAATTAACTTTTGTATGTAATTTCGCAGCGCAAATCGCGTCGCGATGAGAAAAAGCCGGCTTGGTCCTTGAGTTGAAAATTGACGCTAATGACTATTATCTTTTTGGGCACAAGATTCTCGCATATATTCACGTATGTGGCACCGCAACATACGATCTGCAAAAGCAATTGCAACGCGTCACTTAACGAATGACAAGCTCGATAGTTACAAAGAGAGGTCGCTTAATAAGTAGCAAACGTGTATCTTTATGCGCGGACATTCACGTTCTTTGTATATCCGAGCACCGCCCTATCTGCTCACGCAATTTAGATTCGAAAGCGGCGGAACACTCCGGGCAGATTGCAACATCGGGAATGCCGTCGGCTGATATTTATAGCCCTCCGCTTGCATCCCTGAGAGAAACGTCATTTATTCCATTGTCGCTAACAATAGATAGCCGTCTCTTATTTCTTCGGTGATAAATTTGCGCCGCATCATGCAAGTTACATATGCATTTGATGCTATCTCAGAAGAAGTAAATTTTCTGAAGAAATTTTTTTTCTTATCGCGGCGATCGCGTAAATTACCGAATACTTATAAATCTTGTTTATCGCGATATTATAAGAGAGGAGCGAAATCTCTTTTTAAATTCGCGCGAAAGAGAAATCGTAACACTCTTGCGTGAGTATTATATATGGACAGTATAACGCAAACGCTGGTAATCGCTCAAGTGGAGAATGTAAATCTGAACCGCCAGCAAAGCAGACATGTCTTCAAGGAACAGCGCATAGTATTTGTAAGGGTAAAGGAAGATTAAGTGCTACGTAGGACGAACAATGTGACGCATGTCGCGAAGCCGCGAGTCCGTCCAGCTTCGTTGTCACTAACGTGTCTCTGTTTGCGGTTGAATAAATCGATCGCGAGAGAGACAACATTGGAAATAGTCTCTTTAGGTAACGCCATGAAAATATCTGTTCATGTAGTTATAGTCACTGCAGCAAATATTTGAACGTTGCAAGTTGAATCTTTAAAAAAAACTCAACTGCACCTTAACTTAATTCTTAACTGATCTGTTGATAATAAGATTGAGAAAATATTTACACACTGAGTAATGCTATTATTTTGATTCATATTTAATAAGTATAATATTGCTGTAGTCAATTAAAAATAAGTATCATTGTTGTACCGTAATCGTGATTTAAATTAGAGTTCAGTGTTTTAAATTAAAGAGAAAATTAATTAAATTCATCTATAAAAACTCCAACGAGCTCATCTACATTAGAAATTATACCTCACAAGTGCTTTGATAAATGACGGTATCTTGCGTGCTCTAAGTTATAAATATTCGTCCTAATACTTGATTAAACGAATGGTGAGAAAGCCCATTTAGTTTTCGGCTTAAATCCGTGATATCGTAAGCCGTGAGAAATTCAACAGAGAAACGGATATTTGTCGCGATGCACTCTCGGAGTGTGAATGTTTCAGCATCGTTTAACGGTACTTCTCTCCCACGTTAGATTAATACAAGTAATTTAATATGAGAACTCTGGCCAAAGAGGCATCTAGCGTGCATCCATGTTCAAACGAATGATGAATCGCGCGAATCGGAGCGTTCGCGATTTCCTTTAATCGGACACTAAAATCGTGAGAATCAAATTCCGAAGTATGATATAATTAAGTGTAAATTAAATACTAATTTATTGCTCTAATCTCAAATATATTGCTCGTGAAATAAATGAAAAACGCTCGAAACACATGTTTATCAATCGCAATATTTTTCACAGTTAATTCGAGAAATAATTTGATGTATGGTAGTTATTGTAAACTTTTTATTTTTGACTATTTTATTGTTATATAATTATAATATTCTATATTGAGATCATCCATCTAAACAAATTTCATTTTTTTAAGGATCTGTTTGCAGTATCTTTAAGCAATTAAATAACAATTAAATAGATACTTATTTTTTTTGTTTACGATTTATAATGGTTATCAAAAATAAAAATATATAATATTAAATCAGAGTTTTTATCTTTAATATAAATTTTGTTAATTGATAAAAATAATAATAGATTCGAAATTAAAGCAACAAGTATTATAAAATACATTAATACATAATTATGTCATATCTCTTGATGTAATTTCTTATTATAAAGATATCAAATTGACGGAAGTTCTTTTATTACCCATATAAAAGAACATAAAATGTAAATTTTCTGTTTGTCGAGAATCCATAGAACCGAATGTGGGTGGTAACGATTTGCGAAAACTTGAAGCATATCAATTCAATCCCGTCCACTATTCGTTGCATTTCTTTATGCACACGAGAGTCTGTGAAATTATTACGAGATTCACCGCCGGCAGACTAAGGTGCTAGAGTCTGTTAATATCCGAGCGGAAATCTATAAACCGCAAGAAAAGTTCGACAGTAAAATTAATAACGATATTAAATCATTCCGAAGCGTCGAGACATAAAATCCACTTCTCGGATCTTACCATCGTCGTTAATGGCAGAACTAATAGAATGAATTTAACTCCTTTCTCTTCTTCTTCTTCCTCGAATTATTGAAAAAACTAAGAATATTTAGATTCAAGAAGAAGAAGAATTTAACATTTAAATTTTAATAAATTTGTTTAAAATTGTTTGGAAATTAATTCTTTATTATTTAATAAAAAATAAATAATTTTTTCTGGTCTCGGCAACAATAAAACAATCCTTATATAATTTTTATTATTGGTTAGTCAACGGGATTTTTTAAATATCTATGACTCAAGTAGCATATGGGCAACAGATGTTAAATATCAGATATTAAATATAAACTGTACAATCTTGATTTAAAAAATAGAATGTTTTAAAAGTTCTGGTAAATTCAGGTTAAATATGTTTTCATGAAAAAAAGTAACGTAATAAATTTCGATACTAAGTTTAAAAAATAAAATTTATTAAGAAAAAAACAAAAATGTATCATGATTATTAATAGCAAATATTTTAGAAATACTCTATTTGTATACTTTTAGTTTGTGGAAGCCGATTAGATCGTCTTATTATGATTTACAGAAGAAGTTACATGTTACTTGGCGAGATTGTATATTCATGCACATACACACGTACACAAAGTCTGGTATATACTTCGCATATTTTACTGCGATGAGCGGAAAATGATACAAGTAAAATACGGCGAAATGGTCGTAACTTCTCGCGGGAATACGCAAATCTTCGTTAATGACTTTATCACGAACTATGTTCTTCGCGGAATGGCACGATCTAAGCGATCCCACGTATTCAGTAGAAGTATTCGTAGAGGCATCAGTCTATGTTTATGCATATTTTCGCATTGTCTTGCAGAGAGAGAAGAAAAATCAGACTCAACTTTAAAGGCACCGACGTAAAGATGTGACGAATCGTAGATCTGACAAAGAACTGCCGTGTAATGTTAATGAACGCAATTGTGAGTGCGGAAACGCTCGTCAACAGCTTTATCTTGCGCTGATATTGGCGAGATTATATATTACGAGAGCTCGCAGGCGATGGTTATATGTTGCGCGGAGTCATTCTCACACTATGAGAATCTTGACTGCGCTGTCAGTGCAAGTTTCTCCTCGTGTTCTTTTTTTGTGAGCTTTCTTACGAGTTTTACGTTCCTAGTTTATGATCCTGATCAGAGCCAGCATTAATTAAGTATATATTCAAAACATTGATAAGAATGTAAACGAGGTGAGAATATTTCTTTACACTGATTGCTGACGTTTCAAGGGCTCGAATCGCGATTTCGTATCTACTAACAATAAGAACGAAAGCCGAAGAAATGCATCGTAAGGGAGGGAAGAGGGAGGGAAAGTAAGAGGCTGAGATGGAGGATGATACATCCTGCAATATCGGCGGCGACGGCGGCGATGCCACTCAGGGGCCGAAGGTTAACTCGCCTAACGTCGAGCACAGGCGGAATATAGATGCACGGTACCGTTCGCCGCTTCATTTCCTTGAGTTATGGTCAATTACGGATGCCTTATCTCGCCAGCGTGGGTCCACGACTACCACCTATGAGAGAGGAAGAGAAAGAGAGAGAGAGAGAGAGCGAACGTACGAGCAAGGAGTGCTTTCTGCGTTCTCTCTTAACCGTCACAACCAGGGATAATCTAGCAGCGTGTATCTATCCAGGAAAACATCCTACTGCGCCGCTCTCGCTAAATCGTCTTCTTTTCCACGTTCTCACGGAGACGGAGTATAATCGAGGAACATACGTGTATCAAGTACCCGAGTTTAATGATAGGTCGTCCAATCAGTAACTTGCTCCGCGAAAATAACGCGCGCGGTTGATCGAATCGCCTGCCGTTTATCTTGAATTAAGTGGTCCGCGATGTTAACGTATTTCTGTGCGATAGAAGCAATTATAATGTCAACTTTAGGATATTGCGCTCATTCAAATATTCGTGCGGAATGTGAATATAAACATATTTATGCGACCAAAGATGTTACGTTTTTTTATATGTGTAGGATCTTTAAAAAATTCTTGTATCACTCTCACAAATCTTTTGAATCTCTTCAATATTATACTTCGACGCTTAATCAAAGCTAATATTTTTATGATTAATATTTTTGATTCGCATCTTCATAAAAATCAGCACAAAAAAATGAGATTTTTTTAAAGATCTTGAAATTTTTTTAAATCACTATACACATAAAACTACTAATCCATGTGCCTATAAAAAGCTATTGTACATTGATCTAAGACTATTGTCAATTTATAAAAAAAACTGCAGTGTGTCCAAATTAGATTACTATTTTATAAAGCTAATAAAGAATTATTATATAATTGTTATAAGATAAAATAATTTTGCACATATTTATATGTAATATAAAATACATATATAGAATAATAGATAGTCTGTAAAGATTAAAAAAAACTAAAACCAAAAAGTTACAAAATAATTATTACGCAAAAGACAAAGTATAACATACATACAGTAACTGATATTTCAGTTTAAAAATTTTATTTAGAGTTAAATGTGTGTCGCAAGTATTTTTATCGCAATTTTATTATTTTATTATATTACCGTTAAAAATTTATGCATATATTTACACATCTAAAAATAAACTCCGATTTTAAAAGATATTGTAATATTATTGGAACACCTTGTATGTAAAATATCCTTTATATACAATTCCCTCGCAATCTCCGCGTGTCCGATACTTTCCTGCACCACGTAATTAAATTTTACTTCTCGCCGGGCGCCTGTATCTCTCAGAAACGAGCTCTTGAAATTAATCTCGCTCGTATAAATTGGTCGATGCGCTGCGCAGATGACCGAGTAGCCGTGTTTATACCCGACTGGAGCTCTCCGACCGACATGAACGTATTTTAAGGACGACGATAGTGAAAGTCCGCACAGAAAAGAAGGTTTACGGCGAAAGTTAATCCCGTTCTACCAATTGCAGTTTGCTGAGAAAATAAAACATTTTCATCTCTCGCGGTATAATCCAAGATAAGCACATCATTCCTTGTGCTTCGTAAACAAACGAAACTCTCAGATTTTAGCCGGACATTGGATTAAACGGATTCAACAGATTTTATCTATGATTATAGTTAGGCCAAAAAAATTAATTAAAAAAATTTATGTCTAAAATAGCAAGAACAGTAGATATTTACAAATTTTATTTATAATAATATATTTTGAAAAATACATTTTAATTATTCTATATTACATATTTTATATTGATATAATTTTACAATGTCAATTAACATTTTTGTCCATTTGTCGCTTTACGAATATGATATGTAATACTGAAACCTGATACTGTAATCAAATTCTAAATCAGTAATAAAACAGTACCATGTTGAGCAGTAAATATTTAGATGCTTGAAAAAATAATTAGCACGCAATACAAAAACAATAATCAATTTCGCTGGTCGTTTCTCGAAATGTCCAATATATCAAATGTTATTTTGAGATAAGGAGATGAGAGAAAACACAAGTGATTACGTCCGACGAGGATACGTTTGCAACGCTTTTTCCAGAAGAACTTCGCAGCATCGTCGGTCGAGAATAGACGTCATTTGGCGCCGCGCAAAATTAATGTACACGAAAGGCACGGTATAATTTCGCCGTGGGAGGCACGAGAAGAGAGGTCGTAAAGCTTCCGTGAGAAGTCGGCTTTAGAAAAAGATGGCCCCGAATGAAATCGGTGGATGATTAATGTCACGTTCCGATGTGGCCAAGCGCCACGACGCGATACACCACGTCCGAATTGCATAATGCACCCTCGCGCGTGCGGATATATATATGTAGACGCTTCCGATTATAAATTGAAAGGTCCGCGTGACAGATATCCTTAAGTAGATCGTGCCGCAGGCGAATTGAGTTGGGCGATTTATCGGTATCACCGATCGAGAGGTAAACCGGTTTTCACACGAAATACAAATTCGGGGCACGAAACGCGCGCGTAAGAATAGATCTTCTATGTATTTTTACATCGAAATACGTACGTGTAACGACATCGTTGATGATTCCTTAAGATGCTCGGCAATAAATTCATTTTGACAAGCGATTAACATGAGATCATCACTCTTAAACAGCAATATTACGAGAGAAGCACGTAGTATTATGGAGAATAGAGTTGTAGCATTTATTTAGCAGAATATTTTTTGAAAAATTAATAATAATCATTATTCAATAAATGACTATTATGTATATAAAATTATCCTAGTATGTAATAATTATTATATACAGAGTAAATTCGTGTATATATATCTTTCTAAAAAGATGTTCTCTTTATACATTTAAATAAATAGTACATTTATTTGTGTTTTAAATTTACTAAATTATTTTATAAACATAATATATCAATTAATTTAATTTATTATATATAAATGTATTGTTT
Source organism: Anoplolepis gracilipes (assembly GCF_047496725.1). Taxonomy (NCBI): domain Eukaryota; kingdom Metazoa; phylum Arthropoda; class Insecta; order Hymenoptera; family Formicidae; genus Anoplolepis; species Anoplolepis gracilipes. Next base: position 12,783,054 of record NC_132972.1, read on the forward strand.
CTAACGTTATAAACTTGAAGTGTATATAGACACACGCAGTCGCTTCTTACTACGAGCGATATTTGAGACAAAATATCGTGTCTCTTGATTTTTATATAAATAAATTTGTTGCAACTAAGAAACACAGATAAAGAAAAAGGTCAAGTTCTCAATTTTGAAGCAGCTACGTTGAGTGTACTTTTGTGTTATACTACTAATCCTTCTTTGTTTAATCTTAAAAGAGAAGATATTGCACAAGAAATTTCGACATTAAATTGAAAAAGACTCGCAATATATCTTTTTTATAGCACTGCACTGCTTTATGAAAAATTCTGAGATAAATAAAAAGACGATACTCAGTACACATGCGATAAGATTGCGAAAGAGAGTTATAAATAGAAATAAACGCTGTATGAACTACATATACATGAAACTACTTAGTATTTCAATTTATATAAAAGATCTTAAAACTGTAAGGGAAAAAAAACCATAAAAATATGTAATTAAAAATAAAGAAATGTAATAAAATGTAAGAAAACAATAAATCGTGTGTGTATAGATATTTTAATCAATTTATATATAATTTTGAAAAAGCTTTATATTTCTAAATTATAAAAGGAGATGTATATTAGTTCTATATACATTTCAAAGTTATAATTTCTCAAAATATAGAGTGTAAGTAATTTGTAATTTTATGTGACATGAGAATATAACAATAGTGTCAATACATGTCGAATGTACTGCAACAAACAAGAATGAAGCTATAAATAAAGATACATTATTCCCGGGATGATGGAAGGAAATCCTAGTGGAAAAGTCGATATTGCGTGTTGACGTATCTGTGTAGACTAAAATACAACTGAAGTACCAGCGATCAGTTCTCCTTTTAACGACTACCCTCGACGGCGCCATCATTACCGTCGTTGGTACGTGGATCGATGTGCCAATTAACTCTTTAGCAAGCGTTCCACGGTTCTCGCGGCTCGCTATAGCTCGCGCATACATGATTAACGGTATAAAATAGAGTACATATTAGATGACCAAATAGGGACTTCGTCGTGTAAGGGACTTCGAAGAAAACGAATGGAGTCTCGGACCTGAACTGTCTCTCCTTCCTTTGCAATTTTACGACAGAGGCGCGCGATACGAGATCGAGGATTATTTCCCTTCCACCGATCAACACGGGCTTCGACCTTCACTGCAACTAGATAGACCAATCTACGCGTGTCAAGTGCATTCCGTATTAATTGCGAAACGCGACTACGATGTTGGAAAGTGAATTTACATAGCGGCTTTATAGCGGGGCGGATCGTGCGTCAGCCCGCAGGGATTGCTCAGCTCTCTAGAAATCTCTAAGAGCTGACGATTCGACGACGACGTACTCTTGGCTCTTTGCTTTCCCGTGGGAAACTTCGTATCGTGCCAATGTTCACAAGGTCGAAAACTCGCGTTTACAACCTCTCGTGTACATTACACGGTGTGATTATTTGAAGGAATTCTCTTGTTAATCCTCTTTTGCGTTTAGTGGATTACTTAAGTTCAAGGATATTGTGCGTTCTAACTTTTATAAGTGTACACATATAAATATTAGAAAATATCAATATGATAAGTAAATATATAAATTATTACCGCTTGTATTTTTATCTACAAATAATTATTAAATAATACGGCCAATGATCGAGCAAATTAAAATATATGTTAAAAAATGTGTTGCGTGTTCTTTGATTTATTGCGTGGACTCACGTTTGTATTGACATTTGTTTTGGTTGAATTTACAATAACTGTTAATTTTTATTTGTACATGACGTTAGATTACTAAAAATACAAGCCTTTCTACATGCTTTCCAACTTTACGCATAGTTTTTGTCACACGAACATCTACACGTATATATATATATGTTCATAACTGTATTGAAAAAGACTGCGTACAGCCGAAACGTTTACGTTTTAAAATTTAGAATAATAAATATAAACATTTTTTAACATATATTTTAATTTGCTCGATCATTGGCTGTATTATTTAATAATTTATCAATATGATTATATCAAATTAAATGGATATTAATATATGTATATATATGTGTGTATAATTTTTTTAAGAAAAATGACAAAAAATTATTTATTCGCATGTTCGAAATAATAGCATTTTCAATAGAAGTAAAGAATCATTGCGGATGCGATTAAATCCAATTTTTTTTAATTTACATTTAACTACAAATGTATTTATATGAATCCTAACCTGAAGTAAGATTATGATGTCATTAATCATTCTCAAAGCTTCATCAAATCCGCCTTAATAGAAAATGCTCTATGATAAAAAATTAGAAGAAACCATAATTTTGCATTGATATGTACACATCTTAAAAATGTGAAAATATTTTTTAGATAGCCCATCAATATGTGTCTATAAGAGATATAAATTGCAAAAACAGTTACATTTGTTAAAATTTGATGCAGAAAAGAATTTCATTAAAATAAAATAATTGCGCGTATTTGAAAAAATTAATAGGTATAATTATTAATTAAATTAATTATTCATATAATAATCTTTAAATTGTAAATATAAATATTGAAAATATAATGCATAAATCTGTTAATAATTATACGGAATTATTTTGCTGTAAATTTTTTTATATTAGATAATTTATTCTTAATCATATATTAATAGCTAATACATAGTTCATTTATTCTTTCATATATGATTCATTCTGATCAATACATTCTGCATTTTATAAAAATCACCGATAATCAATTCTGATGACATTTTGTTTTTCTCATGATTTGTATTATAAAAAATTAATGGTATACGAATCACACGCACGAATACGTCTTTAAATGAATTACGAAACGTTCCATCGCGTCGGCAAATCACTAAAACGAAATCAAATAAATAAATCAAGATGATAGCTTAGGCGGGAATGCTCACGCCTCCTCGAACCATTAGTTACGATTTTGTATTGTGGCTTGTCTAGGTGTGACGCCTTTATCCAAAAGCGAACATGCCGATCGATTTAAGGCGATCTCACACTAAATGCATCCTATTCAGCAATTATTTAGAATGAATCTACAATTTTTCAAACATATTTTATAATTTATTGTTAAATGATACATTTTATTGGAATATAATGTAAATATTGATATCATATACAACCAAGAAAAATGTTTGTCATTTAATGAGTTTTTGTACAATTATATGTTGTAAGTAAATGTAAAAAAAAATTATATATGCAACTTAATATAATCAAATATAAAAATTGATAAAAATATTTGACTTATATGTATATAATTGCTTTAGACTATATATTATTATAAATATATAGTAGATAAATTTATGGTAAATAGTGTTTTTGTACAACATAAAGCAAAGAACAACATACTATCTTCTTCGCTCGAGTAGAAGTTGTGAAACTGAAACTATCATAGTGCAAATATAATCCTACAATGAACGAACCCACTGTAAACGAAACTGTGCTGAACTAAACTGGAGTGGTTGTGCAAACGTTTTCCAGGATCTAGGAGACTTTATTGCCCTTTAATTCTGACATGTTTACCGACATCCGGCCGGAAACGAACAAATAATGACTGTTCGTATAAAATCTCTCACACATTTTGCCGAGAGTACATTAAATGTGGAGCCGCCTTTACACTTAAACTCTGCCCTTTCGGCGCGTCGAATTATACTGAGAGTTAATTTCAAGGTACAAAATTACGACCGTTTTATTGCATTGGAATGGGAACAGGATCGAGAAAAAAGGTACCAAGGTAATCCGGACTCGATTTCTCATTATTTACGTATTAGTTATCAAACGATTAATCGCGCCGCGTTAAGGGAAGCTACGGTCATTTTTCGTTATTCATTTTTTCAATTAACGATCTGCGGATAATGGCGAAATAAAATGCTAACGGGTTTATGTCGACACTACATCATCATCTGGCCCCAGTCTCACTTCCACCAGTTTTTGCCGTTCTACTCGCAAATTTCCGCGAATAGCATATCCCTTAGTAATAATATACAATTAAATGAAATTAGATACTGCGTTACAATAACTTTACCTTTTCATTAAAGAGCGCCGCTAGAAAAGAATAACAAAGGTAGCGAGATAGCTACGTTGAAAGTGATTTCTACTCTCTAACAACAGCTGCATGCGGGGGAACCCTTAAGCGTTTACTTCCACAGTCTCCCGATCCGCTGTTCTGTCAACCTCGGGGGCAGAAATTTCAATCGAAATGTTTCTTCCAGCTTGATTACGCGTCGCTGTTAACTATAATATTTACTTTCTTAAATCTCATTGCAATAAATTCGCGATTAAACTCTCGAGGCAAGGCTAAAAATATCAAAGGACCTCCCAGCAGCACATAAATCGGTGATTAATGTCGTCTGCTTGTGCGACGCGGTCTCGACTGTTCGAATGTTGCAACGGACAAGTCCTTCTTCCTTTTGAGAGCGCGTTGGCTCCAAAAAAGACCAGAATGAATTATTAACCAGGGATTGAAATGCAAATGCAATCGCACGCATAACAGATATGCGGCGCGAACGAAATTTTGATTTCGTGAATGCGAGTGTCGTTCAGCAAGAATTACATTTCTCACGTCGAGCGCATCCAAGTTCCGTCACGATTATGCTCGACGATCAGACCTCTCCTCCGCCCTTGTTCTTCTCCTCGTCCCATCTTCTCTCAAGTACCATCGTCATCGTCGTCATCCTCTCTTTCCCCTCCTTCTCCTTCTTTTTCCCCTTGAGAAGGTAACCTCGAAGGTAGGAGGATTAAAGTGTCCTTGCCCCTCCACGGTCGGTCTCTCGTGAAAGAATCTCCACTTCGAGGACGACCGAGAGAAGAAGAGCGGCAAGAAGGTCGGAGCGTGTCGCCGAGCGATTCGGTGCGATAACGTCGTTCCGGTTCTCGAAACCGACGTGTGTGAAAGAACATGTTTGTCGGCCGGCAATAAAATATTGGTGGGCGATGCTCGACGCTTCGATGGATTCGCGCGCGAGCGAGCCTTCCTAGAAAATTGCATGCGAGAGGTTTTGCGACTCGCGAGCGCGAAGTGTGTCGTGGAACCGCTCGTGCCGCGATGTTGTTGCGAAGCCGAACCGCACGTCGCGTCGTTTCATCGATTTTTGCTTTCGACTTCATCTTCACGCCGCAAGATTTCTGCGACTTTTCCATTAAACCATCTCTCGGACGATTGTTATAAATTACACGCATGTCCATATATTATATATATGCTAGACATAAACATGTAACATTTGCGGGGACATTAATTGCAAAATATTATAACCATGCTTAATAATATTGAAATAAACCATCTAGAATTAATACACAGACACACAGATATTATATTACATTTTTTAACTTCCATCCCTTAGCATTAATTGACGAGCCTATCTACATCGCGTCGTAATCTCAGTGTCTGTAACAGCTCAACTTTCTTACGCGTCGTGTGATTTATATCAGCAGGAAGTTGAGGTAATTAAGTAATTAACGTGAAACGGGTATCTCTTGCCGCTTGACGATTGTTGCCGGTCATTAAATTATAGAGACGCTAAATAATGTCAGATGGCTTGTCTGACGTTACCGCCGGGTTGGTAGCATAATAATAATTATACCGCGTCAAATGTGTTGGCGCCCCTAATCCTCAAACCGGTCAATGATCCAGCATATTTCTGGTACGACATAGTTTTGAATTAAAATAAGAAATAAAGATGCAATAAAGGCGAACACGTTTATATTTGCATTTTAATTGAACAAAAATGTTCCTTCACTTCGTAAATCGCAAACGGCCTTTCTAACAGGTAATGTTTGGCTAAATGTATTCAAATATATCAATTATTTTTATTTGAAGTGTATGGTAATCGATTCGTAATTTTAAGATAAGAAAATTAGTTTGATATGTCAATATATAATTGATCTGTAAATAATACGACTCACTGATAGACTGAGTGTCAAAAAGTTAATGATATTACTAATATTAAAAGCACAATAGTAACATAAATTACTTAGCAATTTTTGTTACAAGATGTCAACTACACACATATTTGCGTAATAGCGGCATCTTTTATGTCAAATAAAGTAACTGTAAGTAATAGCTGCTCGTGTACTGTTAACGTTATTGAAACAAGTAGTACAAAATTGTAGCAAGTACTGGATATACACGTAGATATTCGTGCGATGCAAGGACTCATTCGAGAAGATTTCTTATCCACCATCTCGGACAAGACGTTAACTGTTCTTTCGTCGACAAACTGACCGTATTATAAGGAACGCGAGCAACGATCCGTCGACCTAGTGATGGGAAGGCCAGACTCTAATGACTTCCGTAATGAAGAGACTGACCGTGCAAATTAGACGAAATATTCGATGACTCATTTTTCAATTTATTCATCGCTGTTTCGCACATAATTATGACCTCAATCATTATCGAAGGTGCTTGTTACCAAAGAAGGATATTCAAATTTCAACTTAGATCTTAAATCCGTGATTATTAACTATATTATAAATTGTAATCACGTTACAAGTTATACGTGAAGAAAATACAAGTAGAAAAAAGTAGTATATCTTTGTGCAAAATTACATCTGTAGCAAAAATGTCCACAAGCTCGTATTTTTATGTCCAAATATACATAGTACTGTTTACTGAAAAAATTTTTCTAATTAAATAAAAATATAGAATGACTTACTCTCCATAATATTATCATATCGACGGTTAAAAATTAAGATAATTTTTAAATTACGCTCAACCAAAGATTATATATTACACGCTTGCTTAGTTAAGATAATACCAATTAAAGAAAATTAGTTTTTATTACTGGAGTAAATCTATATTTAATAGAAATGTTGATATTTCGAGTATTATCTTTTAATGTTTTCTTCTTATTATTTAATAAACAGTTACCTTATATTGTAACTAACTGTAGTATAAATAAGAAAAAGAGAGAGACATATCAAAAGCAAAATAATTGGAATATATACTATAATAACAGAATTATTATTTCAATAGATAGGAGGACGGTTTTCCTGTATTTTTCACAAAGTAAATATACAATGCTATAAAAATTGAACGATGTCTGGGTATTTCGAGTATATTTGCGCACGGATTAATTTTTCATCAATAAAGATTCTTGGACAAAAGCTTGGAGAAAAATCCACATCAAGCTCTGATATAACTTTGACAATAATTTTCTCCTGAACCGACATGAAATAATATAATTGAAATATTGCAAACTCAACAGCCATTAACTCATCACAATTAACGAGCGTTCATTTAATTGACTTCTACTGAACGTTTAACGATTCTTTCTCTATCTTATTACCTAATAATCGTATAAATGACTAAAGCACAGTACCTATTAATTTAAAGAATTCCGCATAGTTATTTTCCGTTTTAATGGGTATTACGAGCGCAACTGATAATTCATCTCGCTTATGGTCATCTTGGATTTATATCTGGAAAATGTACGAACGCGCGAAGCTTCGTCGACAATCCTAATAACTAATAACATCCCATGGGAAACAGTTACTCTAACAAATAGCTAATCCACAAAAGAAAAAATATATGGTCTTCTAATCTCGTATGTGTTAATTGTACGTTACGAATAACAGTATAATCCTAATCATATAATTATGTGAGACCATTTTCATGTTTTATTAGCTTTTGGGATAAGGCCTATTAACGGTTTTGTTTAGTTTACATAAGTAAATTATTGTTCATCCGATCTGTAAAACGATTAATTCACACGACTAGCCGGCAGCGCCGCTAATCTCATTTCTCTACATAATGATTTGTGCGAATTTGTTATCGGTCGTGTTACAAATCGCCTACGTCAACGGTTCTTGTATCAATTACTTGTATCATAAATCGCGTTAATATGCGAGCTAGTTAAATTACATCTAACTGTCGATTCAATAATATTTTCTATGTAACCGCATTATATACGGTTACATCAGCATTTCTATTCAATTTGCAAATGCTATTTCCTAGTAATATATTTTTTAATTAATATGTAAATACATCTTTGTATAAATTATAACAAAGAAAATAAACACAATTTAAATTACTCGGACAATTAAGAGTCAAACGCGGATAGTAACGTAAGTTTCAAGGAAAATGATTTTGCTTTGACACTTAATTGCCCAGGTAATTTAAATTGTGTTTTTCAAAGAACCCTTTTAATTAAAAAAAATAAAATTAAGAAACTATATTCTCTCCATTTTTATATCAAAATATTTATAAAGACAGAATGTATAACAAATTAAAATCTAGTGTTTGGATAATCTACCTTAATTTTATATCTTACCTTTTAAAATAGATTTATTGAAATAATATAAATGTTAAATATGACAAATAATTATATTTACTTTTATTTCAAATGTTGTGTGAGAGAGCATGGACATTTAAATTATTATTCTTTATTGAGGAAATAATTCTTCAAAAATTTCATACGGAAAAAAGTCAATCAAATGATAACGTCCCGCTAACCTTGTTTAACCTTTATCATGCGTACGAGATGCGTTCTTTTCTGTGCTATCAATCGTTCGATACGTTCCGCATTCTTGACTCTTCAAGATAATCAATAGCTTGAACATTAATAGACGGCAGAATTTTTCTCTTACATCAATACAATCTTCGTGTAATTGCAACGTAACTTTCAACAATTAATATCTGACATTTGATAAAAGCGTATCTGATGTGTATATAAAATTTACAATACTATATAAAACTTATTCTTGAAATATAAAATGTTTTAACAAAGGTACATAAAAAATTCTGCAATAAAAAAAATTTATATATAAATATAAAAAATTTTAATATAAGTTCAGAATCTCTTTGTCTTCAAGATATAATAATGTTAAATTGTGTGCAATTATTGCTAAAGAATAAAACTACAAATAATCTGTAATAATATATAGAAAAACAGAAACATCGTTTCTCTGAGAAAATGTTTGAAACTAGAGCAGTGATACAATCATAGTTTACTATACGATTTTAACTGCTGTGACAAAACATATCGAACAAGTAAGACAATACCTTGAAACTCCGCATTAAAAGTGTAATAACTTTCGTGATAACTTTTGTTCGACAATCGCATAAAGGAAAACGGAGTTGAATAGCAACTTTAATAGCCGCATTTCGCAGATGTTATGGACGACGTAACGATAAAAAAATTAAGATTTTACGGCACGCACGCGCAGACGAGACGGCAGATGTTCAATTTGCAGCTTCGCCACCGAGACGCATGCGATCCGCATGTGCGAGAGACGATAGAATCTCCAGCTCCAGCAGCTTCGGGCAATCTCGCGCGCGCATATCGGTGCTCGTAAATGCACGCGTATAACCCGCGGGAGGACGCGGGATTCGCAAGCGTGTGCATATGCACGCGCGTTGCATATGGCTCGTAATTCGTGCGAACGGACACGCGTAAGTGCGTAAATGCGTGCGCGCCCGTACTCGCCCCCGAAGCGACTCGTCCGCGACTCTCGAACCCACGGACTTATTCTTCGACGAGGAGAGAGAAGAGCACGATTTACGAGTCCGCCGATGGCCTTCGATCGCGATTCCGGAGATTTGTCTGAGATACCGGGCTCGTAGCCATCGATTTACATCGCCGCGATTCTACACTGCACGCAAATAAAACCTACTATGATATAGATGAGAAGAAATCCGTGGTCGTAAATTCATTTTTCAGGCTCTCATGAATCCATAATTTCAATTTATATATATTTTGTCTTCTTCTTTAGAAAATAAGTTAATAAATAAATCGTTCCGCAATTACGCGATACACGCTATTATAAACGAGATCAGTGCGATCCTTTCTTCTGTATGACATTAACAAATCACGTTCCGTGATCCCGGACAAATCCAACCGCACGCAAGAAATCATCCAAATAAACGACAGCGCAAGATGCAAAAAAAGACATGCGAACATAGTTTGCTCGATACGATCTCTCTCTTAGAGGCTTCCCGTTTAGTACAGGACGCCCTTCCGGCGCGAATACACGAGTTCCTTTCCTAACGAAGACACGAAAAGGGACACGACGAGAGCACCCTTCTAAGAATAATGACGTTCGTATATTGTAACGTGGCACGTCTACTTTATACACGTGGTCAATCGCATAAGCAAGCCGCGCTTCGGAAACAATCTGTGCAACCTGGATATTCCCCGGATGAGAGAGCGCATGGACGTGGCTGGAATACAAATCGGAATTGGAATTCAACGAATACGGATGTGTACAGGGTATGCCGAATAGCAATCTGCTCGCGAAGCATCCTTTGCTCGCTCACTCGTTCGTTCGCAGCCGGTACGGATATATACCGTGTACGGATTTGCGTTATCGTTCGCTTACGTCGACGACGACGACGACTCGTCGAGTCGGAGTATGTACGTACATCGTGCGCTGCGTAGGTGTGTGCGTACCAGGTGTTATATCGCCAATCTCGCCGATCGAAACAAAAGCAAGATCTACGAGCGGCATTTCCTACTTCCTCCATTGTCGCTTACAAGTATCGGATGCATTGCATCCGATACTTCAAAGCGTTTCCTTTATTACGACATCTAATTGCCAGTCTGCGAATTTCACGCGTAATTAATCACTGTTTGAAACTTCTACGGTGAAATGTATCGAGTAAACAAAGCTGTATCAAATATGAATTAGCAGCAAAAATTGAAATAAAATTTATCATAAAAAGCTACAAAAAGAGCTTGATATAACGAATTTCCCGATATGATGTAAATTTGTTAAAATTCATTGTGTATTTAATTAATTCGGATTTAAAAAATAAAGTCATGTATGGATATAATTTAATACGTTATATATTGGGAGGTTAAAAATACGTTGCATATTCATAATCTATTTATATTTTTCACTATTTTATTTAAATAAGATTTATATTATTATATATCTTATTTATTTATTTAATATTTGAAGAAACTGAAAACTAAATAATTGTACATTTTTTAAATTATATGAGATATAAACGTTAATATCAAAAAATGAAAAAAATATTTTAAAAACTCTGTAATTGCATGCATCTATGCAAAGCATACATCATACTATTAGCTGTAATATTTATAAAAAATTAATTACTTTTTGCATACATGATTCGGAAGATTTGCGAGAAGATATAAAACATATAATTTGAATGTATTTATCGAGATAAATGATATACCTATGGTTTTCTTACATCGAAATTCTTCAACAGTGTTTGCTCGTTATCTATCGAAGTATTATTTGCGATGATGTGGCTCTTGCATGTCCGTTCAAAAAAATTTGTGGAAAAGATTAAAAAAGAAAGAAGTAACCGTACACTTCCAGTGGCACGAGGAAAATTATATACACTAGCCAGGTATTTACTAACCGTGAACACGACCGCCGCGCTCCGCGCAGCGTGCACTCATTGCGGACAAATGGACGCGAAATCACCGTTATTATTGCAATTTTCCAGTCGGACCGAGGTCTCGCGGCGGTAGTCGCCATCGACTAAAGAGAGGTCTCACAGCTAAATCGGTTGGACATTTTTACGCCGTATATATCGAAGCAGAATCCGTTCTCTTTGTCCGGACGCAGAATATGCTTCTTCGATAAATGCAGCGGTTTGCTATGGTAAGTAATTTGTTTTTGTGTAAACATAATATATTATAAACGAATTTATCACTTTTCCAATATTAAATTTTTCATTCTTTCTAATGATATATAATAAATAATTGAAAGTTTATTTATATAAAATTGTGTCACAGTTTTTAACTACATGTATATTCTAAATATATAAAATATAGAATAGAAAGTTCATAAAAAAATGTACATCTTTTAATATCGTAAAACTAAAGAGATTTTTAATCTAATAATATCTTATAAAATTAGAGAAAGATATAAATAAAAATACATTTAATTTACTGAGTTTTTATCATGTGTATAGCTCTTTTTTCTTATTTAAAAAATTATATGGAAATCTATCCAAATATATTATTAGTTTACTTAATTAAAACTAAAAATATTTAAGCTTTTTGCACTTACATGATTTATGAAATTCTAAAGTGTGTAATGCTTAAAGCATGAGGGTTTCAGGTGTTTGAAACTTTAGAATAACAAATGCTCGAGAAACTTTAGAATCAATACCTGAAACTTCAGAATAACTCACGCGTTGGAAACTTTAATAGAACCAATATATGATTTTACGGTTTAACAAAAGCCATATAAAAGCAAGAAGGCAAATATCATACAATAAAATATGTAATATTTTATAATTTCTATTTTTTGACATTATTTCGATTTTACATGCATATGCACTTATTTATATTTATACGAGAATCGACGATTTTACCTATATTATTTGTTTTACGTATACTGGAAAGTTTACAACATTGAAAATGCGGATACATGTGCAAATTAATAAAATTTAAACTTTGACATAGAGAATTAAAGAACATATGTATATACGTTGTTTTCAAATAAAAAATCCTTAGGACGTTTAAAGTCTCGCAAAGAGTTATCATCATTCTCGTATGAAGATAACATAGAAGAAATTATTCGAAACTCTATTTAAAGAGAGTACGACTACAGTATAGGACGTGGTAATACTTAAGGATTAAATTGTTGAGATTGGATCGGAAATGCCAGTCAGACTTGATATTATTAGAAAATGATTACTCCTTCCGTGAGCTGATAATTGCTCGATCGTGTTACGCGATCATTCGTGCCTGCAGATAAACAGTATATCTTATGGCACCTTCTATACAAGATAGTTCACATCCGTATACGCTCTCCATAATTACGGAGTATGTTCGTTTCCTCGTTATACTAAATCGCTCTTTTTTACAAACCAATCCGCCGGAAGCCACGCCACCTTTGAAACGAGCGTACTTTGCTGAGAATCTAAGATTGAACTATTGAATTCTCTCCACTTCTAATCTAAAATTTTATAGATTGTTATAGCTTCGTTTTTAACTGAAACTGGATTTAAATCACTTTGAGAATGATTAATGATCATTCTACCTTTATATAAATCAAATCTAGATACATTTCGCAAATCGCAGAGTTAATGAAAATTAATCACTCCCCCAACGATCGATATCTGATTGAATCGAAATTTTATAATGAAACTATCACTCGATGAAACTTAATATTTATACAATCATTAATATTGAGAAAATTAAGTAATCAATACGTTAAATGAAATTATTTTTGTAACTGATATGTAATTTAATCTCCAAAAGATATTTTATAATTGCACCCTATGTCACAATTATCGTAATTGATTCAAACTTTTTTTTTTGTTGTTTATAAACATATAATGATCATTAATAGTGAATTTATCTACTGTTTATGTTACTTCTTTATACGTAAATAAATATATATAATTAATAAATATCTCCATGTATATACACATATATTATATGGTAAAAAGCGCAAACTTGTTATAGTAAAAACTTTAAATGTTATCCCAGCAAGAGTGACAAATTGACGTACGATTTAATGTCAATATTATATTGTATTAAAAAGATAATAAAGTTAGAGGATGAAACCATTTAAGAAGCAACTCAGATGATATTCAAAGAATCAATAATGAAAGGGATAAGAACGTTCGCGTCCGGATTACATTATGATAAACGTACTATGCGATGCTGCGTATATATCATGATATCGTGGATTGCGGTATAAAAGACCCGTGTAATTAGGCCGCGACTAGTTCCGTTCGGCACAAGTGCAGCTTTATAAATCACAGCTTCCATTATCGCATTTTTTTTTCATTAGCACTTTTCTCCACAGACTTAATAACGTGGGATCAGCGCGTATCATGAACTCTTTATATTGTAGCCGAGCAGTGTGTTAAACAGTTCGGAAACTTAATATTACGCGGTGGATAATTAAGAGCCTAATGAAAGCCGTTTGAAAGCCATGCCGCCGTCAGGGGATGCTGACAAGAAAACGTGCAAGAAGCATCCATCCAACACGCCGTACCGCGACAGCGTTTTATATCTAATGATATACACAAGAGGATGCAAAAAATCAGGACACCCATTGCGTCAGAGAAAACAGAAATATGAAACGCATTACATTTTTTTCTATAATACACAAACTTTTGTCATATAATACAATCCGATATTTTATTTACACGTACATTTTAGCTTCAAGTTCCATCCCTTTTTTAATGACATTTTATTCAATCACTTGGTTACACACATTACTCGCAACTCAATGTAAAATTGATAATCAAATTATATATTGCATTTAATGTCCATTATATACTCTGATACTTTGATATCTCACGGTTTATTGCATGACACGTGCACAACGACAGGTGTCGCAAATCAGAACTGCGCCGGATGTTAATCATAATGGGAGGCTGTGATCCACACAACTTGCGCTATTAAAGCGCTACCGGTTCGATAGGCGTGTAAGTCGCGGTCCGTTGTAATTCACGATTGCCATTAACACGTTTCTTACGATCTAGCTGAAGACGATGCCGCGGACTCGTTTCGCTTCTACTTCCTTCATCATCTCAGTCAGCAAGAAAGAAATCATTTCACTGTTAAAGCCGAAAATGTAATTATTACGCCACACCCAGAGTAAATTGAAAATTGTCGCGCCGTGGAATCGACGTGAAATGCATATACAATGATATGTCTCTCTTTCTGTTTGACAAGCAAAATGATTGTCATTTGTCATATGAATTATTCGTCAATATCGAGTTATACGGTGCTTTTAACAATATTTTTTACTTGAATACGCTAAATACTTCAATAAATGCTACAATTCCGTGTTCGATACGAATTACTGTCCCAATTTCTATTCTAGAATTGGATTACTATTCGTCGTACGCGTGACTCCAGCGTTTATCCATGTTCGAAGCATAATATTGCAAAAGCACTCTAATTCGCCGAAGCGCTCTTCCATATCGGATAAACCTCCTTATAACTCAATGGATATACATTCGGGAAGTTAAAATAATCCTGCGACTTGTACACGCAATTATTGCGCATGGAAACGCTAAATTGTTTCGCAATTACGTGTTTCGGGTCTACGCTTTTCCTTTAGCAAACAAACAAAAAAAAAATAAATCTTAAGAGAGAGAGAAATAGATCTGCAATCTCTTGAAGTTTATTGCAAGCATTGCACGGTATCTAAGCACTCCGTAGAAGTCGCCGTCCTTAATCCCGCTAGGATCGAGAGTAATTGCGTCCCGTATAGCATTCACTTCAAAGCGGAAAAGTTATTCGCGAGCTTGCGAGAGGCAGGCGGCGCACAGGGAAATTTGTGCACGTGTCAGGATTATGCCGCGGTCGAGATGCTGCGAGGCAAATATATATATGGCTACACGCGACGCGACGACGTTTCGGTCCGCTGTGCACGTACGGGATCCCGCGGTTATTCAATGCAACAAGCTTATACATTGCATCGCGAGAGTCATCGCCGGAATATGTAGCGAAGTTGCTACCTGCGTGCC
This sequence comes from Anoplolepis gracilipes, assembly GCF_047496725.1. NCBI lineage: Eukaryota > Metazoa > Arthropoda > Insecta > Hymenoptera > Formicidae > Anoplolepis > Anoplolepis gracilipes. The sequence continues at coordinate 12,798,474 of NC_132972.1, forward strand.
GTGGCTTCGGATTAACGTCGTTATATTTCGTCAGTCGAGGAGAGAGACCGTGAGAGTCTCCTCTTTCTTCTTTGCGTGCGCTCGCACGTGGAGTGGTCTGGAATTTTTTAAATATTTTAGCCCTCCCCATCGGGAAATTCCGTAGAGATTTTTCAATATGATATATATCTATCATTTAATATACATGTTCTTGGTTAATTTTTTGTCGCGAAATTATCACGATGAAATTCATCGAAATCCTTGGAACGATGTATGGGACCAAAAGATGTGATATTTTGCTGCGAAAAACAGAGCGTGACTAAAGTCATCGACAAAAAAAAAAAAAAAAACTATATTTACGGGCAACGTTGTAACCGGTAATCAAACGATCATGTTGTTCCGAATGAGCGTAGGATATTATTACGATGTAAAAGAAAAAGTTCGTTAATACGATGTGTTCTCTTTGAGGAAGTTATCGTCCGCGTCAAGTACACCTTGCAACTTTACTCTTCTAATAGTCCAATACAGAGCTCGATTAATCGAGCTAACTGGGCATATTTTATCTTACACCAAAACATTTATTGCGCGTAATATCTTATCTTTTATTCGTGGGACGCGACCGAATTAATGTAAGCGATATATCGTAGATATCATCTTAAGCGACGACGTGATTCCGCGGCTGAGCGTAAAATCGCGAAATTCCGTTCGATCACGTTCCATTTTGCTATAGCAATCTGTACAAGAATGGTCTTCCTGGTTTACATCACAACCGAGAACACTAATTCTTAGAGAATATTCCTGCAAAAGTTGACAAAAATATTTTATTGATATATAAATAGGTATAAATCAAATTTTAAAATTGAAAAAACTCGTTTGTTAATTCGTTACATTTACAACAATAATTTTTCACATTTCTAACAAACTATTTTATATTATAAAAATATGGCATTAAAGTAAAAAAAAAAATAATAATTATATCATTGTATCATTGATAAATATACATTTGTTATGTATAGAATATATAAAATTAATTGCAATATTGTTTGTATGTTCAAAAGTTGAAATATTAAACATGAGAAAAGCAACTTACATTCTTTGACGTTCAGCGAGAGACTACACCAATCTCACTTGGATCTTATCTTCAATAGATAAGTGCAATACGGAAAAGTGATTTTTATTGGATCGACAATCCCCTTATACATCTATATAGTAATCTCGTTGGAAGAGAAAGAACATCGTACGCTGCACGTGCGTGTATGCGAGTGCATTACCAAGCTAGGACGTGAAATTGAGAGAAAATGAGATCGATCACTCCTTTGATAAAGGTTGAAGCACCTATCCGCGAGCCTTTGAGATTGTTCACCATGGAATGATAGAGCTTTAACGATGATTTCGCGTAATATCTCTTCACCCCGAGTTTCCGTGGACGGTAAATGATTCCCGCCAGAACGAAATTACACAGCCAGAGGAGATCTATTGTGAACTTACTTGTCGCTATTCGTCGCTCAAAGAGAAATTCCGTCAGGCAAGCGAAATGTTTTCCGTTCGTTTCCTCCAAGTTTCATTCGCGAGTCTCTTTTTTTTAGCTCTTGACAAGAAAGCAATTTTCGCGAAACAGTAATACAATTCGCAACGTCGTGAATGTGTATTTACAAAATCAATGCGACGCCGACATCTCGCAAAAGGTCGTCACAAGCGTCTGTACAGATACGATATTCGTATTTATGCATATTTATGTATATTTTCCACGTCATTGCTGTGAATCTTATTTTTAGAACCAAATTTACATTTCTTATTTCTTTCGCTAAAATTCCTTCAAACTCAATCCTTCGACAAAATCTTTTAATTATGCATTTAATTAAATGAGAATAGATGATGAAGTATTATTTCGAGCGGCCTGTACGCGACTGGGGAGATCTGTTTACTTTAACGGATGACGTACGGCCGTGAATCGAATTTCTAGGGAAGACGAAGACATGGGAAGCGTGTGACGGGAACACAATATGTGGGAAAGCTAAGGAGGCTCGTGTATACGCGCGACGTCGATAAGAACTTTGTCCCTAGCCTATGACCTCTTCGCACGGCGCCACGCACGCGGATGGACGTAATGCATTTTGGACGTGGGCGATTTGAGGCAGACGCAGGATAATGAGTTCCTGGACTGCGGCTTATATTGGCATGCGACTTATAAGGATGCGCGCCAATCGGGGAGTAGTAATAGTAGGCGCAAGATCGATGCACATCCCCGTGAATAGACGATCCCCGCGCGCTCAGCTATTATTCGTAAATCGTGATCCGGGGTCAGGCTCCCGCCGACAGACTACACTCTGTTACTCCAGGGTCCGGGAGATGGCAATAAGGCATTTTGAGAAAGAACCCTTGCCCCCTATCATTCCCCACGAGATCGGCCGTCCATGACGACGTAGGATGAACGTAATGATGCTCGTCGACGTATCGTGCTAATGTAACGGTACGCTGTCGTTACTCAGGATATATATTCGTCTAATTTTTGCGTCCATAGAATCTATACATATATATGTCATACAAATGCTAATACAAATGATAATAGCGCTTCGCTCGCAAATTATTATCGCAATATGGAACTTCAAGTGCAACGCGATACTTGGAATTCAATTTAACGAAACTTTCAGATAAAATAATCAGTCGTATTCATTTCTCTCGGCTTTACGGCTGACTTTTCTTTTCCGATAATTTATGGTATATATCTTTTCTTGTCCATTGTCATATTTTAATATTAAATATCTCAATAACCGTCAAGTATTAATTTCAGTGAAATTTTTATTTAAAAAAGCCACTTTATGCTGGTTTAAAAGTATAATTACATATCTAGAAATGAAAATGGAAATGGAAAATGGATATCTCATTCAGGTACGTAATGTACATTTCTACTATTCTGCTTCTACAAGTATATGATCAAAAGTATATATAAGTATGTGTTCATACGTAGTATCTAGTTAATGTAACTACTATGCAGAAATAAAAAAAGAGTAACATAAGTATGTATTCGCAGAACGGTTCTGTTCACTCATTACAATCGCTCGCGCGATTCTACCCTTGATTTATTCTCGACGTAATTTCAAACGACGCACCGTGTCAATTGCATTCGGTATCTCGATTAGACGTCATTTAAAATTGAATATCAAAGCAATAGGAGACACGTACGACATGTAACTTAACGACCAAGTTATATTGCAGGGTCAAGTTGCGGTGGAAACACATTTGTACAGCTGCTCCATATGGTAGATCCTTTTACGCGCGCAAGACGATGTAATAAGCAGTAACGACTCGTCAGCTATTTTTACGGACGATCGACAGGGTTTCGGATTTTATTGCATATGTGCAGCGGCACAGCGTTCATACGATAGGCTGTAAATCTTGGACCTGAAAAGTACGCGAGCGGAGCGTAATTCCACCACACGATACCGAACCCACCTACCTAGCGACCCAGCTACCTACCTACGCGAAGAGTGCACGCCACCGCGGTGCATCACGTGCACACGTTCGCGTTGCACGTGCATACGTCCCGCGCGCGCGCGCGCACGCTATCCCGACTTGGCTGCCTCCGCTCTTGCTTCATATAACTCTAGCACGCCATACTCCGGTACACTTTATCTCCGGTTATCTTCACCGCGGTGAAGAATCGTAAATTTGTACTCGAAGGTAAAGTTACGCGCACTTTTCGTATAGTACTATAGCCAGCTGGCCGACCGGTCGCATGATTTACACGATTCCTCGCACCTTAAAGAAGGAATAAATTACATTCACCGGGCACATTCCATTCACTGTATTTTTTCTTTCCTTCTCGATCCGCGACACGCCATCGAATTTAAATTCGTACACATAACATGCAGTTCAAAATTCAGAATAGAATTTAGCAAAGAAAATGAACAAATGCAATTGACAAGTCTTCAACTTTTTGTTTGAGAGCATTATTATTTAAGAAATATAACATTTTATACATACATTAGCATTATTTCTTAAAACTCACTACTTTATAAAAAAAATTAAATTAAATTATTTTAATTATCCACATGATATATTGAATATTAATCATATCTATTATTTTCGTCTTAATTTGACTACTATCTTAAATCAGTAATTTTAAACTCGCGTCTATACATACTGATTTACAATTATATTTTTAATATAATTTTTAATAAGAAAAATTTGAAATAATACGTGATTATATTACGATACGAAGTATCGCTTCAGAGGATCTAAATTACGTATCATGCTTGCTGACAGTTTCTGCTTGCTTTGAACGAAGTCATCGACATCGCGAAGGCGTCCATCTCGCGGCATTACCTTTTACGTCCGCTGGTAAACTTGTCCAGGCGCACGTAACCACCTACGTGCCGCGTCATCCGCTTCCGATCGTGGTGTTTTTGCCCAAGTGAATTGAGTTACCTTACGATTATCACGTACGGATATATTCCATGTATGTATCGGTTTAATTTCCGGCTGGAACGATAAGACGATATCGCCACGTTTACAAGCAAACCGATTAAATACAAAAAAAATATAGACACAACAAAAAAGGGAAGACAAAAGGAAGGAGAGATAGATCGTCCGATTTATATAAAGATTAGGAAAACAGAAGAAAGTTATCAAAAATAATTCTCGCCGACAATATGTTATCGATGCACTCTACCGTGGAGGACACATATTTATATTCAGCAGAAAGAAATAACACGAATATTTCAGAGCACTGATGCGTGGATTAAGCGAGTTCTTAATTAATCGTCGCGTAACCGATAATCAAGCAATTATAAATATACAACTAATGACTTTAGATCAGATAATCATTAACGTTCCTGTGTCACGCGAAAATTGCTAATACTATAAAAAAGTAATGAAGTGATCGGTCATGCTACAAGAACTTAATAATCTTTTTGTGCCTTTAATATATGCGTATATTCTAAATTTTTATTTTACTGTTTTTTTTTTGTCTGCCGGCTTGTAGTAATTAGAGCGTAACGCTATTCACGACAAATACAATATTTCACGCATGATGCTGGGTAAAGTTGATAAATTAGTTTGAAGCAGGTTTACTTCGGATATTAAAACTGGATCCTTGAGCGTAAAAAAGACCTCTTAAAAAAGAAATGTTATTACATTATTTTCAATTTTTATTTCTTCTAATAATCGATTTATTTAATACCGATACTGCAATGGCCACACACATATAATGTTTAATTGAATAAAAATACCGATAATAAATTTTTTATGATCAACAGTATAGACCGCATATACTGGCATGTCGGCAAATGTCAAGGTTTCTTTCGCGACTTTCTGGTGACTTGCCGGTGGCGCAGACGCCCTCGAACACCGTCAAGGAAAAACGACAGTATTACAATTAGCTTTGCAAATATTATTCCACGATCGGTACCTTTTTCTCGGCGCGCCAAGGTTTCCGCGAACAAAGAGTTAAAAATGCCGCGGTCGAGGTCCCGTCGTTCGATTTCGCGCTAACGCCATTTCAGTTGGTAAAAAGAAAAAAATCGGGCTACCTCTCGCCGAGGAAAGACCGCTTGCACATCGCCGCTTCGTATCATCGCTAAAAGAGTTTATTGGCGTGAGAGCAGTCAGCTGCAGGTTGCACTTGCAGCTGCGGCGCCAAACACGACGGCAGCCACTTGCTATTGGCTGTCGTCTGACACGAGAAATAAGTCCACCGCCCGTTTATTGGAAACGGTTCTGTTTATTTTATTACTTCTTCCCGTCTCCGCGCACCACACGCTCGTGTCTCGAACAGTTATCGATTGGACATATTGCAACTCTGATCGCGTTTCCGATTGATTTCTCGTTATTGGATGCTCCTGCATATCATAATAATATATATATAATCTATAAGTATCAAATCTGTATATTTAATTAAACATTTGAAAAGGAAATTAAATAAATCTCTTATTTACTAAAAAGAAAATTTGAGAAAATTTGAATATTTTACTTTTTAAAAGAGAATAAGATTTTAAAATATATCAAATTTACGGATTAAAAAATGAATATTTTAAGATTATAAAATGACATAAAAATCACTTAAATAAATGTTTTTTATGTTTCGAAATAGATTTAAGTCCACATGCTATCAGCTAAGTGCATATCGTACGCATTATCAATAAGCATTACAAACATGTATCTTTGTTTAAGCAAGAGTATTTATCTTGTTTTTTATTAAATTTGTCTTATGGTAAAAATGTACAGATATACTTTTACGTTTACTTTTCCACTTTAGTAGTTTAAAAATTTAATTTTTCTAAAATCCTATAATATGCTCCATGATAAGTAATTTTCTAATTATTACTTATTTTAATTTATTGTAAAGGAAAAACACATTTCCTATTCTATACAGGATGTTGCCGTACAACAGGATGTTATCGTACATAATTCGCTATAATTAGCTTTATCGATAGAACGACGACTTCTTCGATCGTTTTGCATACATAGCAGTTTTATCTAACGTGATGACGAGCGGATTGGCTAGCGGCGCATTAATACCTATGGTTCATACCTTCTAGTCACTTCCTTTCTGACTCCGATTTCCTGCTTTAGATTGCAATTTGCAATTCAAGAATTTCTATATATATATATATATAATACGCTTGTAATACTTATGTAATAATATTAAATGTCAATCATTTTGCGATTTGCTCAAATTATTTGCTCTTTAACTTTGAAGCAATACATTCACATTCTTTATTTAATATTAAACTTAAAATTATGTGAAACTTGAAATTATATATTCATATAAACACCTGAAATTATATATAATCTGTGTAATTTTCTTAAAATAAATTATATATAATATAATAAAAATCCGATGATAAAAATATAATATAATACAATTATGGACTTTTTAAATACATTTTAAAAATAAATACTTGTTTACAGTCTTTACTGAAAGTCTGATAAGTGAACAAGGCTCTCTATAGAATACATTATTAAAAATATTCACTTAAGATTTATAATTAAGATAATCTTTATTGAACAAACAACTTGAAGAACTTCTAGGATGTGTATATATGTATATGTAGTATATGTTTTTCAAAGATATCTTTTGATGATAGATAGAGAATTGCCTAAGAGAATAAATTTTATGCACCTGTTTCTCGTACATTGCTATTTATTATGTACATCATAATGCTTTTAAAAATTTCAAGAAATAAAAATGGCAAAAAATATGTAGAGAATAGAATAGATAACTCTAGTTTGATAACATGTCGCTAACACATAATAGAGTACCCTTCTCAGATCGACATATCATTCATAATCAGCTTGTTAAATCAGATGCAAGAACACAATGATTCTATGATCGCAGCTGCAGGATATACCGTCCGTCAACGCGTGGCGAAATATTTCGCAGCGATCAGATCGATCGGTCGATCAATCGTAACTGAGAGAAAAAGTCGACTGTGGAGATCCGGGGAACGATCTCATCGGCGTGTCCCAAGAGAGAAAAGAGCGAGAGGAGAGATGAACGTTACGGCGAAGATAGGGAGACGTAATAGATTACACCGAACGTGCTACCCATATTAATAAACTAGTTTTTATCGGGACATATATATACATTCACCATCGCGGTCGTTCGCTTATTACCATAAAGAAGACCGCCAGCTACTGAAAATGCAGTTCGCCCGTTAGTTCCCGCTGCGACTGGCGTCGCCAATGCCACCGTTGCCGTCGTGCAGTCACCACGACTGAACTAATTAGATAGCGCGGAGGTTACCAAGGTCGTAACGAGCAAGTCGCACTCTTTCCTTTTTCATCAGCAGCGATCCGCTGTCGCCGATTGGGAAAAACGAATGCTAAAGTCAAAACGATTATTATTAATCACGATGATTAAACTATTTTCGTCGCGCGGTTGGCAAGGATGGAGAGATCCTGCAGAGAGTCATGACTGTATGTACAAAAAGTACAATAAATCATTGATCGAATTATTTTTAATGTCTGGGATACTTGTAATTCTGCATGTCTGTCTCGACTATATTTTTCTAAAAATTAAAATAGGTTAAAATAAAAATAGATTTATATGTTAAAGAAATAATATAATAATATAAATAATATTCGCATTCAATTGCAGGAACAATACTCAAATAATTTCATATAATTTCTTACATAATTGAATAACTTGTATATATGTATTTGAAATAATTGCGATAGATGTTGAAACTTCTAACAATTTTTTAACAAAGCGTTTTTAATAAATGATACACGCGAATAAATGCAAAAAAAATGTGAAGAAAAGGGGACGGGTGTTAGAGAGATGGGCGAAAAGCTATGCACGACCGGAACGCACGCTAGCCGACTGTCATAGGTGATTACATCAATCCGGTCCGTCAAGGCAGCTGGCAATTGTACGGTACCACGAGGTAAAAAGACAGCACGGTACGCTTAGCATTGTTCTCAAATTATGGCCTTGGCGTAATCATTCACAGAGACGTGCTCGCGATTTTATTAGTCTCGTAAAATCCGTTAGGGGCACACAAAAAAAAAAGATAAACATTGCATAAGAATCTTTTCACTATAAAATTCTTTTACGATTCTTTTCAAGTTATATCTTAAAGATAGGGTTTATACAAAGTTACAAAAAAACGTTCACAATTTTATTAGTCCATACCTCTAGTGTCGCGACTTATTGGCGACGAACTGAGCAGTGACCTTTCTGTGTAAATTTCTTTCTCTGGACAAATCAGAACGTTCCTTCGGTACAAATAAGTTTTGTTAAGAATACGATGAACAAAAGTGAAAAAGCGAACGAATTGGCCAATAATTGCCAATGATTTGCTAATGCGTTTTCGATGTACATTCGCTTTGTAATCGACGCGCGCTCAACCTTGGACAGACCATTCCGAGACTAAAGTTTGCGTAAAACCGATCACTCTGTTTCGAAAGTCAATCTTGTTCTTTGGAGAACATCTCTAACGACGTAACTCACAGGATATAAATTTACATTTTGTCGATAAAGTTTATGCTTGGCAAAGATTTCTTGTGCTTGAAAAATTTCTCTTCTTCATATCTCCGTTTAATATTTTATCTCATTTTTATATTTTTCTCGATAGCATAACTGATTGTTACAGCCAGTTTTATCGGATACATACACGATTTCATTGTTTCATAAAATCTAATATCAGCTTTATAAATAGATAAGAATAGTACATATATTACAAATATACAATATATTTTTTGTCTACATATTTTATCGCACCTTAATTTTGTTTTTAAAGCCCAAGATAAATATCTAAGAAGGTAAAGGTAATTTAAAAGATTATTCCAAAGTTGAACTTTTGCTGAAGTTTATACTTAGACGACCAAACTTTATAGCTACACAAAAAATTGGAAAAAGTCGTAATAGTTAAACTTTTTTGTACCAGCTCGATCTTTTCATCTTAATAATTAAAGAAGTATTAGAGTATTAAAAGAAACCATTATGTTTAATACGGCATAAAATTTATTTTTAGAATTTGATTTTGATGAACAAAGCAGAAAATAAATTCATTTTTAAAAAAGAACATGAAAAATATTTTTTATTTAAGGTGTTATAATTTGTTTGAGTAAATGTAAATAATTAAAACATAGGATAATTATATAAATTATTTATTTTAAAAAAATGAAATTTTGTTGATAGAAATCATTCTATACAATATGTAAAACTGGGTTTCTGAATTTATCTGTTTTCATCAGCTCGTGTCGTCTAACTAATGCTTTGTAAATGAAAAGCTACACATATTTATATGAACGTGAGTTACAAAAAAAACATACATATAATTTCTCTCTTGCTTTTGATATTTATAAACATCAAAAGCAAGATTGTTATAAATTTAAAAAATTTTTCGATTAAAAGAATTCAAGATCAGATCTAAACTATCAAAGAATATTTTTTAATAGAATTTTTCTTTATTACGGAAAATTATTATTCTGTAGAAGTAATAAAAATAAATATTAAATTTCTAAAATATGAAAGAAATCATGAACAAAAATATTGTAAGCTTTAGAGGAATAAAAACTAATTGATTAAAAAGCCAACAGGCGGAATGCGTTTCAAGCTTTTTATAATAAAAAATATAGAGAATGGAGACGCGTTTGAAAAATCGAAGAGACCAGAACGAAAGGAGAATCGGCTACGAGAGACTGCCAATCGGTTGAGGAACTTAGTCAAGGACAGACAACGTAGGCGGATAACGACAGGATGGACAAAGTATCTCTCTCGGGGATACGGTGACGCACTCAGTGTGAAGAGCAAAAATCGGGAACACGATATTCCACTCGGCGCGCGCGCGCGCTGGACCGTGCGAGTTAAGAAATTGAAATCGATTTGATGTAGATATTTCGCTCTGATAAAGCGGCTACTACAAACGAAAGGAAAGACACTACAAGCGATTCTAAAAAAACATAGTGCAAGTAGATATGTATTAAGATATATTTAAAATTGACAAATATACTGTAATAATTCAATTACTAATGAAAGAAAAATTATATACAATTACAAACGATTTTGATCAAAATATGTTAGCAATTTCTTTTTTTAATCTTTTTAAAATCAAAAACATTTTTTTCAAAATGCTATATTTTTTACGGCTTTGACGAACAAAATTACAAAGTACTGTATTTAATCATTTCTTATATTAAAAATTTAGTTTTTCGAAAGGATGTCAAGAGAGAAAGAGAGAGTGCACATGAATTACAATTTAAAGAATGAGTTGATCCGGTTGCCATTTAAAAGCCAGAAATTTAATTTTTGAAATTTGTATTCTTCGGTGGTAGATGTTAAAATGATTTAACTACGATTTGCGAATCAACAACCGAGAAAACGTTTTCGGAATATTGAATAGTGAAGACTGAAAAAATAAAAACAACATTTAATATAAATGGAATTAATATTCTGAGGCTTCATCTCCGAAATCTCCGATTCACAGTCAACGTGCTGCACGTGCGCAAACATAGTCTAACATACCAATGAGCTATATAAACGCAAGCATTCGCGTATGTGTCCTGAAACCGCGAAGCGGTGCTTCCTTAACATTCACGTCTGCGCTCTAACGCTCGAGACACTTAACTGTTTCTCGTTAAAATTATCGGAAACGACGTCGTAAAATTCTAAGCCTCGTCAAGTTACCGTTCTCGTCACGGGGCGCGGAGCACCGACAAGCAACGACGAGTAAATTGTCGCGGTCACGGGACGAGCTATAAGGAGAGAACCGCTGCGACGCGTAAAGTTCCTACTGAGCCCAGCTTAACGACACTGCGTCAAGCAGCGGCGGGGTCTTAACGGTCTTTATTATTCTCGCCTAACTACATGGGCCACTGCGGAAAATTACTAGCTATTCTCGGTCTATGCGCGCAATTATGGCATTGTGAAATCGTGTGACCAAAATATCCAAAGATATAATGTTACAAAACTTTAAGAAAGATAATTAAAAATTTACACGCGCGTAAAACGTAAAGCAATAAATTTGCAGGCATTTATTTCAATATCGGTCTCAAGATCCTTTTTGGAGAAAAAAAAGTCTACAAAAAATATGCATATCCGAGAAATCCAATAATAATATAATTCAAGAAACGCTCGCGCGATTTTTTTTTGACATCATGTTCGATCGAAGAGGACAGCTGTCGCTACTGTCTTTTCCATCTGATAAGTAGTTGTTAAATTAAAATCGCCAGTGTCGCAGAATAAAAACAATAATAATAATAATAATAACATTTTGTTTATTATTACCAAACCGACTATTCGAATAATTCTTGACCGCTCATCAAAATCACGATGTGTACATATATAATCCGACTCGCTGATTGCCAATCGGCCAAGATATCCGCGTATCATTTTAAGACGATGTTGTTCTCCACATTTACGAAGTACCGTGCACGTTACGCTGTCATTCGATTCGCCAGGCCCGAACGACACGCATGTCGTCCGGAGTGCGTACGGCGCGTGGGCCGGTTAATTGAGTAATGAAATGCTCGCGTGCACAACGTATATGGCATATATCGCCCCGAGCAACGACGACGACGGCGACGGCAACGACTACGGCCAAGGGCCATAAGGGCAGCCCTGCCGTGAGGAGAAACGAGCGGATCATCGCGCGTCGTGTATCGATTTAAGCGCGACCGGATGGATTCAATAACTCTTCCATCGAGAACGGCCGAGCCAAGGTATTCCGGTTAAAACGTGCGTGGCAACCGATATTTATCCATCTCATTATCGGCGGAATTTATGTTACGATGCACGGCGGACCGAGAGACTTCTTTTCTTTTTCTTTTCCAGTTTCCTCCTGCCGCCATTAGAACGCGAGCGAGCGTTCGTCAATTATCAGAATTATTCGCGGACGGACCATATCAGATTTGTATCTTTCTCGTGTATCTGGCGGATATAAACAGACCACTTTAACGAGCCACATAAGTGTGCCGCGAACTTTTTCAACTAGACTCGTCGCAGCATCCAAACGATCGATACTACCGTTAACCCTTTAATACCTAGCGTGACCAGTCTGCAGGTGTTGGCTAAATGGTTTCTCTACTCATCTATATTCCCTGCGCGAAATGGATTGTGATTTTCCAGAGTATTCAAAATAGATGAATATTATTAATGATTTTCTCAATAATTTATAGATAGTTTAAGATAACGGTTCTTGATAATATACGTGCAAAACGTCACGTTACTATTGCATCGACATATTGCAACAACTTCTTTGATAAATCAATTTTTCTTCGACGCTAATGACGAAGGAAAAGGCAGGTCTATAAATGTAAAAAGGAGCAATTTTGTAAATAAATTTTGCAATGTAAACTTTTTGATTCTCTGAAGGACGATATTTTCTCCTTGTTCAAAATTTTTGATCTATAAATAGCATTTGATAATCTCAATATTCAGATATGAATAATATGCGATTTAATAATAATAATGTTAAAACCTAATCGAATAATAATTGTAACAAGGCTTTGTATAACATTGAGATTATTTGAGTTTTTATTTTTTTATCTTATATGCAGATGAACCAATTCAAGCTCAAGAATTTTTTAATTTTTTTTGACACGAATTCCAAAACATTTGTAAAAATAATGTTACATCAAGCAGATACTAAATTTTTACTACAATTTAAATAATTACGAATAAGAAATGGCACTACTAACGAGTAATTATTGACTTTGCATCTGCGAAAAAATGTAAAATTATTTTACAAATTAAATAGATTTAAGCAAATTACCTAGTTTCATAATATAAGAATGCTGCTTAATATCCACAAAAGAACAGTATCAGGTAATCATGTTTAATTTAATAAATGTATATTTTAGGAAGCTCCTAATAAAATAATCTAATAAAATAATTTAAACTCCCTTTATCTTAGAAGCTATTATTTAAATATCAATAAAATTCTGCTTATCGACATTTTTTTTTAAATACATAAAACTTGAAATCTCTTACTACGTCGCAAAGACTAATCTTGCTAAAGTAATCTAATCTTACCATATGGTGTATATTTTCTTGGGAAGATTCAAAATATGCGTTTCATGACTATGATATATGAACGCATCAGTCTTATGATCCACGCAAAGAGAGATCGTCGGCATGACCGGGAGTGATAAAAACAATCATCATGGATGGCATCATGGATTTTTTCGTCAGACTCGATGAGCGCCGCACACTGACGATGCACTTACAAGATAACAAAATCGCATATCGTACACGTAACGCGTCACGCCCTGTAACGCTAATAGGCTTCGCATTTAATTAACGCCAGAGGCTACCACGAATGACTCTGTGTAGATAATCTAAAGTGTGTTATAAGCCGTGAATCTTTTCGGGCCACGAGGGGAAACGAAAATGTCGGTTCGACATAATTATCAAGAATATGCTTGAAATCAGACAGACTGTCGCAGAAACGATATATGCACTTACCTCGACCTTTGCATTAAATTTATAATTCTGCAATATTTTATTATTGATTGACTATATTTATCTCTACGGCGTATAATTTACTGAATAGATTAACTAGAGATAGATTAACTAATAGAATTTTTCATTAAAATATTCTGATATGCATAGCTATATCATACTTGTATAATTGTATAATAATATCTCTCTATAAAAAACATGTTATTATTTATTTTGAATAATTTAAATAAGTATAGTTTTAAATAAGGAAAACGATAATTGTTATCAATAACATATATATGTATAATAAAAATTATTTTAATGTAATAATCTTTAAAGTACTTAATTTAAACTTATTTGTTTAAAAAAAGAGAAAAAAAAGTAGTGTTTTCTTCTATACAGATATAATAAAATTTATTTTACTAATCTAAATTTATTTTTAAAATTTATCATTATCTTATATAACGCAATCTATCAAAGTTTTATACATGTATCATTATTGCTATTTGTTAATTATTTCTCTATTAGTCCGTTTCAACTCATTACATTAATTAAAAATAGAATTTTTCTTCCACAAAAATGTCTGAACAGTTGTATAAACAAATTAAGAGAAAAACATACTTTTTATAGTCATTACCAATTCATTACTACGAATAATAGATTAATTTAATGCACGATTATCTATTATATAAAATATTTTGGGCAAGAGCGAAAAGAATATAATCTGCGGAATCATTTTTGATAATGTATCAAAATACTCATTTTTCATATTTCAAAAATAGTTGATGCGGACAACATAATAATTGAAACAATCTTCGTCGGCAGTCATTATCTACACACTGGCAGAGACAAGCAATACAAAGTTAAGTACTCGGCAAGCGCTAGGTCGACGGACGATTCGCTGATATCGTGATGCTGACTATAAAGTCCGCGGGCGAACTTACATATATTATTAGCTCGGCGAGAGGAGACCGTATAAACGTATCCACAGGTGACGTCCCGACATCCCGATGCTCCGGGCGTACATGAACTCTGTACTTTAATGGGCTCGTTTCGTTCCCCTCTCATTCTGCAGCCTGGCAAACTCTCGCGTTTTTCTCGCCTTTCACCATCGCCTCTTTCGCGTCTCCTTTTCTCTCTCTCTCTCTCTCTTCTTTTTTCTTCCCCTTCTGGAGCTTGGCTCCACAACGTATATCGAAAGGAGAGTACGCGCTGCATACAGAACGGTCTTCTGCAAATGACACTGACCGCCAAGCGAGAAGGTTATCCTCCAATTAATCGAGCACCGCCGTATACTCCGTCAGTCGCTACCCTTCGATACACGTCGAGGCGCGAAATTACTCTTCGACGGTGGATCCCCTGTGGTTATTAACGCGCCTCACCTTTCCACACCGTTTCGTTCTGCCCGTGAAATATGCAAATTTGCTACTGCTCGCATTTCTGCGATTATTACACCTGTTTTCGATAACCTTGAGACGCGATACGGATCTCAAAATTTCAAATAAATAAAAAATCGAAAAAATGTATAATCTTTATATAAATAGAAATAATAATGCAATAGTATTGTGTAAATATCGTTGATTGAGATACAAACATTTCTACAAATACAAATTCATCGAGTCAAAATTATTAATTAAAGTGATGAACTTTGTACGAAAAAAAAAACTGAAAAAACAAAGAAATTTTCTTGAAATCGAGATAAGAAAAATAAAAAGCATAGAAAATGTAAAGTTATAACATCGTACGCGCTTGGGAGCAAGAATTCAAAATTTCAGTTATTCGAGATCTAGGATCTCGCGTCACCTCGATCAGGAGTCACGTTTCGATGGGACTGGGGGAATAAGTCGTGACTGAAGCGGAGATCACGCGAGAACCATCACGATTCTCTACAAGTGCCGTCATAGAATTGGCGTATCTACTTAAGTTTTCCTCTAGGTGTTATCGCGATCGCAGTATTTCACATTCAACATCAAGACACGAGATGGTAATCTATTATCCTTTATTAAAAGATCCACGGTACAATACAGGTATAAATATATAGAATCAAAACGCACACAGAGATTTCAATTTTAAAAATCTTAATGTCTGATAAATCTAAATGTCACGTCGCATAAGTACGCACTTGACGAGAAAAATTTATGATGCACATGTAAAGTACATATTCAGAAATATATATATATATATAAAACAACATATATGAGAATTCTGAATTCTGGTTCTGAAAGACGTCACACGGCGCACATAATTGCTATGTACTCGGAGATATCGTGCTGCTACACCTTCATCATCCAGAACGAGATGGAGGAAAAAAATAGTTTGATCAACGGGTACGCGACTGCGCATATTATGACTTACGTCTATCACGTTGAATCCTTTAGGTACATCAGCTTCACTCATATTCCCCTCGAATAACTGACGAGGTATCTAGACTCGCCCGCCCGTCCCGCGGTTGCATTCGAGAGCTGACTCGACTGCACTCGGAGAGGAGAGCGGGACAAGCCGATAATTTAGCGGTTTTGTTACTTCTGGGGTAGTACCTGCGTACGCCAGTGCACTCCCCGCGTTTTACATGCATTAAAGCCACTGTGCGCGAACCGGGGCCCTCTTCTCTCGCTCTGAACTGCAGGCCGTCAGGTCTGCAACCGCCTGCAACCGCCTGCAACCGCTTCGCCGCAGCGGTTTTGCCTCGCTCGGTTTCGATTTCTACGCTTCTTTGGCGCGATCCTCTCGTCACCCTCCCTCTTCCGCTCGACCTTTGTAGCGGCGGCACATTCGAACGGAATATATCGTTTCTTCTTCGCAACGATATACCACAAAGAGAAGTCGCTTCTTCCTTCGCCGTCCTGATTATAGTTTCCGCGCGTCATCGCGGGCACGATCTCGTGGAAATAGTTACCGCCTCGCGCGTCAGCGGGACGGAAAGATATTCTTTTTTTTTCTGACGCGCATAAGAAACCGTTGCATAAACGTCAGGAAAAATAGAGTAGAACGAATAATCTTCATTGCTCCGACGAGAATATCTATTAAGCGTTCCTCGCGCCACGCGGAGAATTAACGGCCGCAACAAAATCGCCCGGAGCCACGTCACGATTTCCCATTCACGGTTTTGCACGATCGCCATTACCGTTGTCTGCCCGCGACCGCATCACGCGATTCCACATATCCAGATAAGACGCTCGTTGCCGCACTTGCGAGTATAACGGCGAATCCAGGGGGTGCATAGTGTATTAAGGGACGTCGTAAGAGGAGGTAGAGGCGAAAGGGGAGGGAAAGAGGGGGATTGGTACCGTTGTGTGTCGAAAGATCGAGGACAACCGTGAATCGCGATTCGCAAATCATCGTATGCGCCAGCAAGTTTCTATCGCGGGTATATTAGATCGTTTCAGTAATGCAGGATGAGAGATACTCTCCCGATCGATTTGCTTCGTATGTCGATCGATCTGACAGTATTGAAACCGGATGCATGTTTTTTTTTTTTGTCGAGCTCGCTCGTCACGCTTGTATAACGAGTTTAAACAAGTTTAATCACGTTTCCTACGCAAAAGCCGATTTCATGGCAATATGAACAGGCGAGAAATTGTGCACAGCTGTCGCAGCTGTAACGACTTCCTCTTTTAATATTTTTCTGTCTGCTGTGTACTTGCTTTATTGTTTTGTCTCTCTCTCTCTCTCTCTCTCTCTAACGACCTCCCCGAAAAAAGTATGCGTAAAACAATGGCGAAATTAAATATTAAAGATCATTACGATGTAATGCACGATCACGTCAGACATTCATTATCATAAATTCTCAGTATTTAACGGTCACTGAATTCTTATGAGTTAACCCCAGTCTTATTATGTTTGCGTGATCAGAATGTCCAGATATGGTAAAATAAATGAGAATAGTTGCTAATTGATTCTGCTAAGGACACCGTTAATTACTTACAGAGAATGCATTATCAATGACGCGAAATAACGTTACATTTAGGCGTATGTCTAATAATAACTAATGTTACTCAATCAATAATTACAATGTTATAAATTATTAAATACTTTTTTAAGTACAGATTTTTTTAATAATCTATTATTTATCAAAACTATTATTTAGAACCAAAAATTTTAGTTTTAAGTAATATATAATTATTTATTAGAAAAAGTTAGTATGTCTTATAAAAAACAGAAAAAATATATTTAAAAATAGTCGGAACAAAAATATAATTAAATTATTTTTCTGAAAAATAGATCAAGAATAATACTCTCTACTTAAGCAAAAAGCATCTCTAACTTTTAATGGAAAGAAAGAGACATACATTTTGAATGATATACGATGTATATATATATATACAGTACCGGCCAAAAATATATCACCGTTAGTATTTTTGAGTATAATTTTATTCAAAGTGCACATGGATATTTATAATATCATAATATATGTTTTGATAGTAAATACAACTTACTAAATAAAATATTTTTCATAAAATAATATAAAAACTTAATTTTAATAATATAAAAAATTAATTTTGTAAGTAAGTAAATTAAATTAAATTTATGCTAAAAAATCCTAAAGGTGATATATTTTTGGCCGGTACTGTATATACAAAAGGAGAAAAAAAGAATTTATTCGTCGCTTGGTAGCACACGGATCAGATGCTTATACCGTCGTTTCGCGCTGGTAACACTTGAACGAGCATTGTGGCATTGTTCTTTTATGGCTATGTGCTCTCCCACGCGCTTGTAATGCCTCGTTTCATGGCATACGCATCCTCTCTGGAGAGGAGAAACGCAGAGAGAAAATCTTCTTAAATTTCTCCTTCAGTCGTCTATGCCATCCATTCCTTATTCTCGGCGGTAACGCGGACGAGCGAGCGCGTATGCATGCGCGTTGCACGATTCATAGGCTCGCCAGCAAGACTTACGAGCTCTCTTCTCGGTTAATGGAATACGCGCGCATAAGAACGATGGACCTTCGCGAGCGGACGGCCAGTCCATTTAATTACCTCGCGTCCTATTCTATCTCCGAGGCTCGACTCGCGTCAACGTCCACGACGAGTGAGGCAAGAGCGATAAACGCGGAAGCGACTACTACGTCGACTTCTGTTATTAGGGGCATCTTTTTATGCGTCACTTCTATCTCGTGCGTGTAATCAGGAAGATTGAGATGATTGAGAATGCTGGACCTTGATTCGGAACCGAATAACAAAAGTTGCCATTAAAGCCTGCCCGGTTGTAAACAGGGAGAGAAACTTTTAGGGAGAGTTATCGCGCTCTTCTCTCTTCTCAAGAAGCGTAGGGGGAATTTCCTCGAGCACACACATAAACCGAACGCAAATAACTCGAGATGGCAGACCGATGAGAAGGCGTCCATAGAGAAAGGTCGTGACTCGACGAAGGATCGCGAAATCGTTTCCCATCGTACCTTCCTTATAGCTTTTTGCCTTCCTTAAAGCCATCATCCGAAAGTAAGCGCGGTAGCGAAAATTGAACTGAGAAAAGAGTGGGAGAGAAATTTTTCAAAGATTTAAAACTTTTTTACAACGGTCAGGATATAAAATATGTATAAATGTTTAATATTATACAATATTAGGTTCTACAACGCATTAAAAAGCAACGCATATCATTTCTTAAAACTAATAATATTTAATGCGCGTAAGAGAAGACTATTTATCTTTGCAAATAAAATTATATATGTATAATTAATTAATAATATGTCTTTAAAGATATTCGTTTATATACATTTTAATATTCTGCTATATATTTATTATGTAGTATATATACTATAATATATACTATAGTATCTGAATCTGAGAAAACAACGATAAATAAATATATATAAATATTTTTAATACACACCTATAATTTTATTGATAAAAAGGAAATTAACTTATTGAAAGCGCTAACAGACATCGAACGCAAAAAATCAAATAACAATATTACGCAGCTGTTTCCACAACACGTGTCTCGAAATAAGATGCACGTGTAACGACAATAAACGAGATACTATACCGACCAGAACAAAAATTTAAGAGCCTATTACCGAAGTAAAGATACAGAATCGAAGTAAGCCTATATTATGTTGAGGATATAAAGGTGTTATTGCGGCCTCGACCGCGTGAAATTTCAGATACCGCTTTATCGAACACATTACCAGGCAGCTATAGAACCGGTAAATCTTGGAGAAGCAGGAATTTAAAGATTTGTTAAGCAAAACACTCATGAAAAAGCATCGCAGGTAAAAGGTATGGAATATTCACGGATAAAAAAATGAATATTCCAAAAAGGAATATCTTCAAGCGGCGATTAAACCCAAAACTATTGCGGATCATTTCATCCTTTCACGTAAGAATCTTATTTTGTGTGTTTTCTTCATTTTTTTTCGTATTCAAGAATCAATATTTTGTATAAAAAGATTGCATAAACATATTTAATGACCATTTTTAATATTTTCTTGGTGCCAATCGGTTTTATATTTAAAGAGTTGACTTTCTTTTATAAGGTTCTCGTGATATAATATATAAAAAAAAATCCATTGATATAAAATATTTCTATATATTAACCTGAAAGAAGAAGAAATTACATCAGCAACACTTCTGAATCAAAACGAGTATAAGTGAAAACATAGAAATGGAAAACATATATGTCTAATTCAAGAGTTTGGACAATATATATACAGTTTGAACGAAGCCAATACTTCTTCATCTGTTCTAACCGTCCGATCAGAAAATTTCGAGCATTAAACTAAATCGTAGCAAAGTATCTTAAATCTTTTTATCGAGATAACCGTCAAAATTTATTGAGCGAAAAACTACTTTATTATTAGCGACGTGGATCTATTTACTTCTGCTGTTCTGATGATCGAAAATAACGCTTGTAACACCGATGAAATCCCGAGCTCGTCAGAGCTTAGAGAACGATGCGCGTTTTTTCGGAAAATTAGCGGGTATCTTCGTCGATTAATCGCGGCGGAGATTATCAGGTGCACCGGCCATTTTATCGAACACGATGTGGATAGACGCTCGCGATGGGCGGTCCGGTAATCCGGCGGTCGCTATCAACGTAGCAAACCTACTATATAAGAAGAAGAAGAAGAAGAAGAAGATCGGTAGAGTGAGTAGCCGTGAGTGCCGTCTCTAGGTCTCTCAACTAGGAAACGATCGGTTCCTCCGGCTTTGCCTATACCCATTAGCTGCCGCCAGGATAGGAAAGTAATTACCGATGCATAAATCTGCCGATTGGAAGCCCCACGGCGAAAAGCCATAACGGAATGTCTCCGAGAGAGTGGCGTCTACTCGCGCGTCGCTCGTAATTCGCGGGGTGTAAGTCGTGTCACGTACGAACCGGCCGTTTTGCGTGTTCCGGCGACGAAGCAGGAAACGTCTGCTGGATTATCGGAATATAATCCTGGATAATTGCCGGTATTCCACTTCGATTCTTAACTACTTAATTAGCGCTGGAGGCCGTCTCGCGCACGCCGGAGAAGTGCGTGCGATTCTCGCACGCATCACACTTGAGTGTTCCTTCAAGTCCCTACGTGGAAGTCCTTGCGTCAACGTGGATGTATTGTATCTTTTTCTACTCCTTCAGCTCCGATAAAACAATGAAATCGGAAACTTGTTATATTTTCTCGACAATTATGACTGAAACGCGCCAGATAAAATGCGATAAATTGAAAAATTAATACGATAACTTTTAATTTTATTTTGTGAAAAACGAATTCTTTTACAATATAAAATTGAAATTAACCGTTGTAAAATATATAGGGAAACAATTTTAAAACAATTTTTAAAACATTTTTCATTATTTGTAACACTGACTCTTTACACAGTATGGAAAAAAAATATATTAAATGTAAAAATACCATTGTAAAATTTTTATCATTTCCTACAAGCGACTTTATCTCGTCTCATCTCCATACATTGCCTGACCTTTCACATGCTACTGTACTTTCGCCTTCCGATTCGCGCATACTATTTCTTGCCGCTTCTGTCTCTCTTCTGGATTCTTTCACGTTCATCTCTCTTCATTCTCTTTTCCCCTTTTCTTTCGTTTATTCTGCCCACCGTGAAGCGTGAGCTGCTTGCTGGTCTCAAAGTCGATCACGCGTTGAACGATGTTGTATGACTATCGCGTACGGTCGAAGCACGCGGGGAGACTGCATTTAAATCTTCCTCACGCGATTGTGATCGCTACTGGGCGATCGCTAAGGAGGACTTTTTGCAGAAATTACGATAAACGCGGTTTTGTCTGTCGCGTGTAACACGAGAGAAGGAGAAAGAAATCGAAACCGTGAGAAAAAGAAATCATATTTGACGAGAAAATAATTGTTTTTTTTTTTCATTTTTTATTTCTGAATCAGTGACACTCACGTGTCGCACGATTTCCAGGATCACCCTAACGCGTATGCATCGCCTATTGCGATGAACGTCATGTGCAGGCTAATGCGATGATATGTATTGTGGAACGATCGTTTTGTTACGGACCTGTCAATCCCTCTCGATCGATACGGGCAGTAGGCAAAGTCACTCGGAGTCAGACGACGCCCAGAATACATCGGCTGACGCGCTCGACTTAACTCGATGAATTTCATAAACAAGATCGGTATGTTAATACTGAACAATTTATGAAAAAGAAGGTGCAAATAAGGTATGAGAATACGGCACCACAGTTCTCTCACATGGTACGCACGCGGCTCTCGTCTCAAGAATGTCGCCCTGTAGAAGAAGAGAAACGGCCGCAGTACATCTCGCACAATGATACAAACAGCAATCGTTCCAAACTTATTATCGCCGGTAAGAAACTCATAAATGCTTATGACTTGCTTGCCGGTTTTTGCTGTGGCGCTCGTACGATCCAGTTAAAGCGACGTTTCGTCAGATTGACTCTCAACAACCAGTTGGAGATAGACGGAAAAGCTGGAGGAGGCTCGTTGCATCTCCATGCAATACGTTCGCGAAAAAGCGAGAGAAGCGAGAGAACGAAAGAGAGGGAGCGATAATAAAGGGAGAGGGAGGATAGGAGTACAAAGAAGAGGTGGAGGAGCCTGAGGAGTCCCTTCAACGTCATTTGTAATACCGGATGGCCTAATGATGCGACTGGTCGTGACAGGACAGGAATAACAGTGGAAGCGTGCGAGAGCGCGCACGATAGAGATTCTGGAGCGTGTTCTGGGTCCCCTGTATCAAGGTATACGAAAGGGAATATATAGAGCAAACCTCCGACGGGGGGAAGGCACACAGAAGGGAAAAGACGATCGTATATAATACATCCACGTGTCTCGGTCACTCGGTTGTTAAGGACGCGCGGAAAGCCTCAGGGTATTCGCGATGCGCGACGGCGATTTGCTTCGTCGTGGTTGTAGATCCCGGCGAAGGGGGATCTATCTATCTATCTACCACCACCATGACCAACGTAATATATACGAGTGTGACTTTTTTTGCGAGCGGCGAGCGCGGGGAAAAGTACACGCGAGCGCGCGTTGAAATTAATCTACCACCGGCCGCGCCGCAACGACAAGGGGCCCACGATAATTTACTCGCGAAGGGGGCGATCGTGCGTGTGCGCGCTCATTGCGTGCCTCGCCTCGAATCTGGCGACACGCGTGCGATCGGCAAAAAGTTGATGATCCGTGGAAGGAGTTTTGACAGTCATTCGACCACGTGGTTTTTCATCGATCGCAATGCGCGGTTAATACAGAGGCCCTATCATTATTGTAATGGAATTTCGATATCAAATTCTTTGATAAATGTAGAGCTGAGTTTTAATTCGATGAATGAATAGTTAGATTTATTTGCTCTGAGATTAATTATTCTTGGAGTAAAGATATTCCGTGCACGTCAAATTGAAAAGAGACATTTCTAACATATGTTGTTTAAAAACATTTAAATGTATACAGATAGAAAAAATATAATTCTCTCTTTTGTGTAGATGTAATTTAATTTATCTATTATGTTAAAAACTCGATTCGTTAGACTTCAAATAAGTTATACTTTCACAATGAGAGAGATGGAAGATTTAAGCTACGATTCATCTTAAGTATTTAAAAAATATTAACATATTCAGTACTGGTTTAACGGCAATTTATTAAAAAAAATCATTAATAGTTAAAAAATAATTAAATATTAAATGTACGATATAGGATATAGAAAGAAAAAAATGAATCTGTTGTAGCTTTTCATAGTTAATGAAGAAGAAGATAATTAGAACCTTGTGATGTATGTAAAGGATGAATATTTCGCAAATAATTGTCAGCCTCAGAAACGTAGATATACGTATGTGTATTGTCAAGTGTTACGACGTAATACTCGATGTACTCAAAGCGAGGTCGATGTTACATAGAATGATTCCCCCGCAAATCATGACGATCTTTGATGCGACGCGCGCTTTTCTTCCCCTCAATACTATAGTGCACAACGATGCACTTCGAAGCACGACGTAGCTAATGATGCAGAACGTGCAGCAGTGTTTTCTTGCAGCCAACCAAGTAGCGAGACTTGAAAAAATCAACAACCCACCGTAAGTTATGTCTGTATGATCGTCATCTACGTTAAAAAGTCCACGTAGAAGCGCCATAAATTATATACTGAGAATGATTTAAACTTAATTTTACTTAACGAGTGTCACAGAATTATCTCTTCTTACGAACCACGTTGATTTATTCATATTGTAATATTTGTATTGTATTTCGAAGTGATTTATAAGGAATCTTTTGCGCGAGAAAAAGAAAAAAGATGAAAAATCGAATTAAAATTAGAACCTTATATGTGCAAAAGAAATATTCAGATATCTGCCAAGAAATATTATAAATTGATCAAAGTAAAATAAATTAATAAAATACTTTTTAGACTGCAATTGAAAAAATTAGCTTTTTAATTTACTTTACTAATATACCGCTTTGCAATTCATACGCTGTTAGTATTTATGAACTATCAAATCAATGTTTTATCTTGATCCTATCGCATCTTATCTAAGTAATAATATTTATCGCAATAGTTGATTTAATACATAACTCAGTTCATTCCGTCTAAGGTGAAAATATTGTTAAATAAACAATTTAAAAATATTCTCATGTTCTTTTTACGTGTAAATTGCAGTTAGACACCTATAGATAATAATTAGATAATAATTTTGCCATCTATAACTGTGGCAAAATGTTTACTTCTGTTCTGGTCGATCAGTTCTGCTGCGGCGCAGGATCATCAAGATCGAGCGATTGGATTCTCGCAATAGATATTAATCATGACTCGAACCTTCTTTTGTTCGATCAACAACGCGACGCGTCGAAATAATCGGCAGAGAATTGGGCCGACAATAAAATTGCACGGTGTTAAACGCGCGCGCTATAGTTAGCGAGATTAATCAGCGACACACTTTGATTTATCTCAGACTACAACACGGCGAGGCATGTCGATTAACGATGTTGTTCGTCGATCGTGTACCTTTCGCACACGCCGTGAACGCACGTTCGTTACAATAAGTAAGCCTTTACGGCTTATTAAAAATTTCGAAACTTTTTAAAATTTTTATGTATATAAAGTTGTGCACGTAGAAAAGGCTACCATGTGCCTATAAAAGACTGCTTGAGCGCTCGTATAAGATTTACTTCTATACAAAACTGCTTATGCATTTATATCAAGCAGCTTGTACGCTTGGGAAATACTGTACTTTTATATTAAAATAATTGTTGCATATATTTCCACGAGATAGAATGTCTGCAAAAAGAGATTAAAAGATAGATAAAAAAAAAAAAGAAATTCAAACACTTTTTATGTGCGTAATTTTTGGTACGTATCTCAATATACGAAACGTTTACTTTTTACAATTAAAATTAATACGAATATTATCAACGCGTTTTCATATATCACATAATAGCTTTGCCATGTATAAGATTTATCCAAAGAAAAATCATATCTATAAAGATGTAAATAACTGAAGTCAAGAAAATATCAAGGAATGCCACTAAATGTGTTTATGTAATCTTTTCACACGAAAAATTAGTTGTTCAACAACACGGAGAAAATTAATGAAACGCACAGATAATATTTATCTTTAAATTACTATGATTATAAGGTGCACGTGAAATGCTAAGTGCATAGCATTAAGAGTTCTTTCCAGGTCTCGCTCTATTCATCGCTGTTTATATGAATCATAAAAAAATAACATGCACACGTGTGTGTATGTGTGCTTGAAATAAAGTAAAATAGATTAAATCTCTCTTAAAGGTTTATTTTATTTCTTTGTTAATATTTAATTATCCGCTGCATTTATTACGACTATATGCTAATACATCATTATTAAAATAACTATCCTTATTTCACAAAGCAAATATTTAAATAATCTAGTATTAATTTGTTACACAATATCAATTTTCAACCGATTTAGTCAAAACCGCAGAAACCAATCCCAATACCGCATAACAGGCGTGAAGGAGATATTGATAGAAGCGTACAGAAGCGACAAAACGGAAATGTAAAACGACAAGAAGGACGAAGGAGACATGAAAGGAGAGGAGCATGTGAAACTCGAAGCGATTCACAAGGATGGGACAAGGTAAACTCAACTAACGTTGTCAGAAGGTACAGAGAAGCACAAGCGACCGACCGACCGACCGACCGACCAGCCGGAGAGCGGGATGAAGCTAAGCTAAGAGGCAAGTCAAAGCAAGTCAAGAAGAGTTAGGTCGAGGCGAGGCAAGAGGTAAAGGCGAGTAGAGACGGGGTATGGCAAGGCGCATTGGCGAGGCATGCTAAGGCAACGGGTCCAAAGTCGTACCACGATGCGAGGCCCCGGCCCCGGTGGCGCGTTAACCTCCCGCTCGAACGCAGTACGCTCTCGACTCTCGCGCAGGCCAGGTTGCACCAATCTTGTCGGTCGATCCGCCGACCACGTGCTGCATCCCGCCGACAGGCGAGAAACCGCGAGGGAAAAAGATCCGATCGCGCATACACGTGCCTTACGCGTACCAGTAGCGAACAATTTCGGCGGGAGAAAAAAAGACAATGGAAAGAAATTTTTTCTCAAAGAGGAAAATCTTCTTCTCACGGCGGGTTCTGCTTCTAACGTCTCCTAACGTGAAATTCGCATTCGATAACTCTTAGAGAATTAGCGAAACCCACGAGTGACACGAGATTATGCCAGTGCGGATCAAGATAAAATAATAAATATCAAGTTCATCTAATTTTCTCGTTCAATCTCTCTCAGTGTGTTTTACACTAGGGGAATTCAATTTTCAAGTGTGCGAGAAGATAATCCGAAGGAAGTCACGGTGCTCGCGACCGGACAGCGAGATTTAAGACGGAGGTTGTAAATTAATTCGCCAGAGATTCCGATCGCGCTCTTTGGATTTGGCTACGAGCGGTTTACACCGGGGGTATCGCACCGTGACGGCAACCGGGCGGTTAATTTAATTCCGAGGTGCGTTTCTCACGCCTGCGAAATCGGTTCTGACCGCGCGCGCGGAACGCGATTAAAAGGAGGCGGGTGCCCCGTCATTTCTAACCGAGCGTTCCACTTTCGGTGGTCGTGCGTGAAATCGGCGGGGCCGAGGCGAAAACGAATCCGAAATGGTCACGCCGGCGCGCGGCGCACGTGAATCCCTCCTCTTACCACGGCAAAAATGTAATCGCGGTGCGATAACCTGCGGGATCTTCAAAAGTTTTCGCGCTTCGCTGAGTCGTGGCGAAAAAGAGGGGATCGATCAGAAAAACCTCGACACTCGGAGATCGATCGAGCAAAACGAATCGAAATAATTGAATTATCGAAAGTCTGAAGAGACAGAGAGAAGACGCAGAACCCCGCAGGACGACCATACATGGTCGTCGTCTACCTACGAAGCCGAGGAACAAGCGGGATCGCCTTGTCGTAATCGCGTGGGAGGCGTTTTTTTATATGAAACGAAACGGAGAGACAAATTCGTGCCCTCGCTCCGGAACCTACACGCGCACGGAGCACGACTATTTAAAACCGTGCATCTTACGAGTAAATTAATTATGAGACGTACGGATCTTCCAGGAACGACATGACCGGCGCCGCCGCGATCTCTTTCCCCGATGCGTCGCGAGAACGCGTGCCGAGACGAAGGCGACCGACAGATCGAATAAGATGACCGCGTGATCGGAGACGAGAGGAACCTGATTCCGGAACAAGTTTGTGCCGCCAAGTAGCAGTTCGAATAATTAGCTACAACTAGTTCGTTAGGAAACCGTGACTAAATCTCCACGCGAATCAAATCGCCGCGAGCAAACCGAGATAGGAAACTTGCTTTCGAAAGAATGTGAGGAAGAGAAGGAGAGAGAAAATTTCATGGCAGGCAAAAAGAAGGAAATAAAAAATGGAAACGAGTAGGCAGATTGCAAATCTACGCGTCACAACGCAGGAAAATTGTATACGAAATGAAGTAAATGCTAAGATCGGACAGCGTTGAACTGCACATGGCGTCTACATTCGAGATGCAGTTGCGGTTAAAGTGCATTATCGAGACAAACTTCGTTTGCGGAAGACTCTGGCGAAATAAACTGTTCGTCGCGCTGTCGTTACGCTTGTGACAAAATGCGCACAACGAATGAAGATTTCCACTGCGGATAAAGATAATAATAAGGAAGAAAGAGAAGAAAACGAGAGAGAGAGAGAGAGAGAGAGAGAAAGAAGAGAAAGGAAGAACATGCCGGTCGCGGGAACGAGGAAATTATGCAGAGTGGGACTCGCCGCGATCTTGGTCACCGCGCTGTGCATCCTGACTCTGTTAGACTCGCCGCCAGCACGACTCCCGGATCCGCCGACCGATCCTCCTCCCACGCCTGGTAAGCAATTTTCCTCTCCCCACCCCTCCCCTCCTCCCTCTGAGGCATCTCCGCGGAGGGCGCGAGCGCCGCGACCCTTGCCCTTTTGTTATCGGCGAACGGTGTTGTCCGCCACCGCAACCTGAAGACGGCGGTAACATCGCGCATCTAGCGGGATTTTTTGCTGCCGCGCGAATCGGTCGTGAGCGTAGATAAAATCGAGAGACAAATCGGTCTTGTTTCGCACGACGTGACGTCTCGCAAACCTAATTAACCCTTTGAACTCGAGCGATCTCGCAGAGAAATCATCCATGTCCCCATTATTCTAATAGTACCTAAGCATTCAAGAAATCGTGTGCCCAACAATTTTTCAACAATTCACAGCATTCATTATTGCATTAAATTTGAAATTGTTTAAAACGAAAACTCTGTGTAATATAACTATTTTATATAAACATATCTATTTTATTCTTGAAATTATAATTTGAGAATTTTAGCAATCGACTATGCAGCGTAAAAAACAACAATATATTGAAAAAAATAATACATTTGTCTCATTTATTAAAGTCTATACAAAAAATAGCAGAATTGTCATTCTTGATGTATTAAATTCATACAGATTTTTCAAAAGATTAATGTATTAAAGTATTCGTGCAATTTGTATATAAAAATATAAGTTTATTATTTTAATATCATTTCATAATTAGAATCATAATCATCTCGAAATTCTATGCATGTTAACTTTAACCAATAAAAATTAAATAATCATCTGGAAATTTTATACATATTAAAACTTTAAATAATGAAAATTACAAGTTAATTAAACAATAATATTTACAAGATTCATACATTGTCAAGCATAAACTTAAAAATAATTTATGATATGTAATTTTAGCTTGGTAATAATTGTAATTATTATAAATTATGTTATATAGCAAAGAATAAAAACAAGGAGAACTTCTATCTTTTATTTTACGAACACAATCGTTACGTACAGAAATGCAAGAGATGAGTCTACATAAAGAAACAGTGATAGTTAATGTACTCTCGCAACCATTTTGTTAGCGCATAAACCAAAGTACTATCTCAACACGTATAAAAAGAAATTCGCACGCAATCGACTCGTGCGAAGTATCTGTGAGCGATGATTTGTTACTTTATACGTACTATTTCCTAGTCGCGTAAAGTTTCTCAGCATTAAAATGCTATCCGGCCGAGTCGAGAAGGAAGAGCTCCTGCTCATTGCTTTTTTAAACGCACGTTCATCACGCGTAATTGTACGGACACTGCGCTTTCTCTCTTCTTATACTAACAAAGAATATGATTACGTTTAAAGGGTCGATACCCATCAACCCACGCTACGCATCGTAGAAATACAACCGAGTTCCGCACGCAGGATCTACGCTGTCCCTCCGAGAAAAACTAAAAAGATACGAAGATAACGCATTGGATGCGTACATGCGTGCGCACGCAAAAAAGATACGCGCTACGGAGTTATAAATAAATATATCGCAAAGGTTTGGTACATATAAAGCTCACCAAAGAGGTAAATCTCGGAGCTGTTACTTAGTAGTAGCGACTTCATTAGTCGACATAATTTATGACGCGATTCATCGAATGACCGCCCGTCGACTCGCGTGCTTTCGCGTATTTCACCTTCGCCTCCACCATGCAAACATTTCGCGAGGAATTATGACAGCTGATTGTACGGCAGACCGAGGCTGCATACTATATCTACGTGCTCGACAGGCTCGACAGGCTTTTGAAATTTGTCCGTGTTGTACGAAGATCGCCTTTCATGTTATCAAAGGGCTGAGGATCAACGGGTCGTATTTAACGCTAAATATAAATTGTGAATACAGATTCATCACCGCATTTTTATGACGTAAAAATGAAGTTTAGTTAATTACGCGGATAATAACGATACGGAGTTAATAATTGGCCAGTTTTATAAAACGTCTCCCCTTCAACAGAGGTTGAAGAATTTCTTTCGTCGAGAGTACATAACTTCTGACTAATTAGCGATGGATCTTTGAAAATCAGAACGATTTACTTGCCGTGCGTTGACTTACCTCTACCAGCTAGATCCACTCTCCGTCCTGACAGTGCGATTTCCATGAGAACGCCGCTGTGCATTAGCGTATATCTAGCGTGGTACGAATGCCTCTCTTTCTCTCTCTCTCTCTCTCTCTCTCTCTCTCTCTCAAACGTAGAACCGCGTTTACCTTCTCGTAAAGCTCGCGAAGCGTGGCCGGCGACGGACGTACGTACAGACGGACGGACGGACGGACGGACGGACGAGGGGAGGACTACAGGTAAAGGGCACGGAGTCACGAAGAATACTCGCGGCACGCAAACACGTAATACCACCATCGGCGGCCTCATCGGGTCAAACGCCGACTTTTAACGACACACCATGACGGATCATCATCTATCCCGTCGCCCGCGGAGGCGAACCCGCGATGTATCAGCGGGATCGACCGGTCTCGTTATCTACCTACGCTCTCCCTCTCTCTCTCTCTCTCTCTCTCGCTACGTCGAGAGATCGTTGGGAAAATAGTTCCGGGCGTCCGTCGATAACGTTTCACGATCCATATATGTCGAAGGCGAGTAATTGCAAACGAGACGAGTCACGAAACGTATGCAGTGCCATAAATTTACCCGCCAGCACGATGTCCGCGACGTTTACCCCCCCCCCCTCCCCCCTTTTTTTCCTTGTCTCGTCGCCGCCGCCATCGTCCCGTCGCCGCTGTCTCACAGAAATAATTATAAACGAGACATAACGAGAGTCCTTAAAGCTATCAACGACGTAGATTTATTCGCGCCGCCGTAGGGCAGCGCGTCTGGCGAACATGCCCCCTGTCATATTTCATAAATATATTTATTAGATACATTAATGCACGGAAAAGAGAATGGAAAATCTTCGCTTCGGCTCGTGACTCGGATCTCCGTGACTACACGGAGAACGAGTTTCTTCACGGAATACAGGATATAAGCGGCGTATCAACATTAGGGAGTCTAATTAGCGGTCACGTCGATTGAGATTCCGCCCAACTAATTTTCTTTCCTTCCCTCTCTATCTGTACTCTTTGAATATTAGATTAGAGAGAAAGCACTGCGTTAGAGTATATGAAAATCGCAATTGCACTACATGCGACGTTGATAAGCAACTACACGCGACACGCTGATAAGCGAGAGCACACAGATACTGAGACAAATATTTTTAGATACAAGCATAGCAAAGTTCAAACGAATGTAAACGTATTCATGGTACACCACGTCCGTCTCTAGTACATGACACGCGTCATTTCCACGTCCGGTCATATAGTAGATAATAATATCTTGTCGTGTCGATTTATAGACTGTGCTGTAGATAAGATCGATTTTCAACTTAAATAATAAGCTGATATTGTGTGAATAAAACAAATATACACGGCTACACCATTATACTCGCAGATATTATAAAATGATATATTAACAAAAGTATGATGCAAGTAATACTATCAGTCCAATAGAGTAAAAGTTTTGATAAGCTACAGATAGAGTTAAGTGCATAGTAATATGTGTGAGCGACAGCGCGAGCGCTTGTTCTTACAAGAAAACACGGTCAACCAAAACTAGTTAAGTTGAATGAAACTTTGTAAATATAAAGTGACTTCAGTCGCATGAATATGCATTATATTTGCTTTTGAAATTGTATAGTTAAATTTGTATGAAGAAAGTCACACCAAAACGTGAGCGCCAAAATAACCAAAGTTTATTTCAGTGACTTAATAAGTTGTGAATGTTAATAACATATTAAAAAAAAAATGCTGTTCCAGGCGAGAAAGATTTCATGACACATTTGCAACTCATTCAGTAAAGCACATTTTATTTATTTTGATGTATGTAAAGAGGTGTAAAATTTTGAATGTTTTCTTTCAACAGCAAAAATATGTTATATGATAAACATTCGATAATATTTTTGTAATTTTGTTTTTTAAACCTTTTATTTTTTCATACTAAATTCACTACAAATTTTTATTTGAGACATTTTTTCTAAATACTAAAGTTTCAGTATCATCTAAAAAGTAGAATTTGTTTTTTTTTTTAACATTATACTTTGAAAAAGCAATTAGATATAACTGAAGCGTAATGCGTTATCAATCTCTTGAGTATATAATTCAAAATTTTATCTATATATAAATTAATCCATGTTGGATTCCAAATCGGTAACGTTTCTTTGTTAGTTAATAGAATTAAATTTTTTTTTAGAAAAATTCCTGAAAATAATAGTGCATTTTTTTGACAAAATTGTAAAAACACTACCTTTGAAAAATATTCGATTTTAAATATTTTAATTATTTAATAATTTTAAATATTTCTATTTTAATATTTTATTTTTTATCGAAAAAATCGTGAAAGAAAAATATTAATTATGTTTCGATACTTTACTATTACACATATATAAGCAATATTACATACGTTTCGAAATTTAAAATAGATGTATTTTTGAAATACAATCTTTGCATTTCAACGAACGCGGAATTTTGATCAATTAAAAATATAAGTTTCGATCACTTCGATAATTATATTTTCAAAGATAAATACTACTAGAGGAGAAAGGAGAGCAAGTTAACGTGCAACTCTATAATATCTAGTACAAAGACTAGATGATTTACACTCTTAACAAAAACATGAGTTAGCGCTATATTCTCCCTCGAGTCTCTCAATTAACTCCTTCATATCGATCGTTCTTTCTCTTCTCTTTTTCTCTCTCCTTCTTCCTCTATACGTTTTGATCAAACGACTTCTTATCATCATTCTTTGCACGTATTGCAGGAGGTGAACCGCCCGGCACAAGAAGCATCGTCGCCTATTCGTGGGCTCGAAGATTGGCACTCGATTACAGGCCCACCAAGCAGTGCGACGGTAATGGAACGCGCGGAATGGCGTTAAACGCGTACGAGTCGCCCGGCACGAAATGGCTCGAGACAATCCCGGGACGGCTCTTCCTGTACAGCGCCCACTTGGACCTCAGAGTTGTCGGTTACCCGAGCATCAGAGTGATTGGCGTTAAACGAGGGGCTCTGCCGCCCTCCGCGCTCTTCTGCACTATATGGTGAGCTATTTTTCACGTCGTGATGCAGCCCTTTACTCGTCTATCTCTGACGAACGTTAAACACGAGGAAAGAGAATCACTCAAATGATGTTCATAAACGCGCGCTCTAATCACGTGTCGTCTCTGCAAATCTTGCTGGCAAAATGACTCGGTTAATTAGTATCAAATTTTTCAATAATACAAAGATCTAATAAACTCGTAATTATATTTAATTATATTAGAACTATTAATATAAAAATGTTTCTATTTAATTAAGATTATACATTATATAATTAATTAAAATTATGAAAATTTTCCACAGAAATCTTTTAAATCTTAAACTTATGTATATATTTTTTATTAATAAATCGTAATTTAAAAATGTTTATTTAAGGGTTTTTAACGAAACGTTTTTCTTTCTGACTTTTCTATAGTTGGAGCAAATAACAACTCTTTTCAGGTTATCAATGGAGATTTCAAATTCACGTTTGTTGGTGTTTTCCACTTTAATATAACTTTAATAATTTCAAAGAAAATTCCGTAACTTTTATTTGTTTGCAAGAAATTTATAAAAAGAATTTACCATGCGCGAAACATATAAAATCAAATTAATAATAAGCACGTTGAGAAAGTATGATTTTAATTCATTTTGCACTTTTAGTTTCAGCGAAATTAAACCTTGCTAACACGAGTCAAACTTCCATTTCATTTAGAAGCAACTGAACTGTTTCTACGGTAACGTTATGAGTAGCGATGAGGAGCAATGCAAATGTTAGCAGCGGCGCGAAACGGAGCATATTCGTTTAAAATGCATGGTTGGAAGATATAAATGTCTTCCACCATGCGTGCAGGTGTTTTCCGCTAGAGTACTCGACATTAATCAGCGCACTCCCTTTCAATCGGAAGCGGTAGATTAAGCGTCTTGGTCTCGTTATGTTTCAGGTATCAAGAACACGGTGAGACACGATCGTTGAGCGTGGAAGCGCTCGTTTCGACGATCTGGTTGGACGAATGGGACGGCACGGCGAACAGTTACACTGGAATCCTCGTGAATTGTCAAATGCCGTTAGATGACTCGATACGCGGCCCGTCGCGGATTTACGTGGGTCCGAATCCCTGCTACGAGAATGCTAGTCATAGTTTAACGAGCCGCTCGGAATACGACGACGAGATCTCGGTGGAGCGGCGCCAAGAGTTCATCTTGTGCATCAAAGGACTGGACTTTGATGAGGATATATCGCGCAAGCTCATAGCCTTCGTCGAGTTACACCGCATTCTAGGCGCCAAGTTGTTCTACTTCTACGTTTTCAACGTGCATGAAAACGTGCTAAAAGTGCTGCGACTGTACGAACGATCAAACGTGGTACGATGGTTCGCGCTTAATCTACCAGGCGATTTGCCAAACGAAAAGTCGACTCGAAGGCGATTTTTGGGCGAGGATATCTGGACGAAGAGGCGAATGGAGTTAATCCCGTACAATCACTGCTTTTACGAGAATATTCATCGATCGGAATTCGTGGTGCCAATCGATATCGACGAGGCGATCGTGCCAACGCGCCGAAAAACGTGGCACGAACTATTGCTGGATGAGCGCGCAAAACTCGGTAGAAACTTCAAGGATTTCGCTTCCTATTCTGTACGGAACGTTTATTTCTTCCCCGAGTTGCAAAACAAGACCGATCGGTCGACCGGACTCGACGAGGAATCTCGTCGCTCAGTCGAGCAGCATCCGGATTACTTAGATACCATGAGAGCGGCCAATATCTCGCCCGAAGGTGATTCGGTAAAGAGCTTCATATCTACGAGGCGTGCGCTAACGGTGCACAATCACTATGCTCTGGCCACACTGAACCCGTCCACCAGGCGGGCTCATCATCTGGACTCAAACGACGTGCTCAAGCATCATCACCGGGCGTGTGACAGTCGACATCTCGACTGTGATCTCTTAATGGAAGACGTTAGGATCGACGAGTCCGCCCTACGCTACGCGGATGAACTCAGGACGAGAATGAAGATCACTTTGGCCGATCTCAATGCTTTGCCATAGACTGTAATATTGTAAATAATAAAGGTCTCTTCTCGAAATTCTCGTCTCTTGTATCTCCCAAATGCATGTTAACTCCTTGCGATAATCTTCGAGATATCTTTCACGCGTATGGCTAAAGAACTTCGAAATTTCGAAATAATATTCAATGCTTCTTTATGTTAAGACAATGTTAAGATCACGATTAAAAATAATTGCAAACGAATAAAGCAATTAAATGATAGTTTGCTATCTCTTCTTTAATGTAAAAGCTACTTTAGAAAATAGTTTTATCCTTTCTTCAAAATTATATAACAAACTATTATTAAATAATATCAATGATATTTTAATTTAAAAAGTCGAGAAGTGAAATGCAAATGTTCAATATTAATTTTAAAATATATATTAGTTTCATATTTATTCTCAAATATAAACATTTCAATTTTATAAACATTTATTATACATATAATCTGACACAGAAACTTTTTTTATGAAACTATTAAATTTACTTATATCTATTGCTTGTTAATAATTGGTTTAGAGTTTGTAAGACTACCTCTCAAGAATATATAAAATACCAATTCTTTATATCTAGTAGAGAGAGTCTGATGTACGACAAAAATAATCTAGAAATACTTTTTTATCATCCATACCCTACTATCTTTAAAAATAAAATAGATCGGTCAAAAAGAAATTCAATCAGAAGAAACGATAATGACCAGTATTTTAAAACAAAAACTAATGCTGACATTTCTCGAGTACGTAGCACGTATTTAAAATTATTGCGGTCGAGCAAAATAATAAAAAAATGTATAAAAGAACGAATGCAAAACTTGACGCTTTTCAGGCTTGAAAAAAATTATTACGACTGGCCACAGAATAATTGAAGAACGTGAATATAAATAAAAGGTATGAAAAAGTAAAATAAAAGGTACGAAAACAAAACCACTTTTCGTGCTTTTCAACCGTGGAATTTCAGGTTGAAACTATTGAGGCCGAGTATAATAATTGAAAGTATTTAAAATCACAAAGGCATGTCTGACGGGTCTTCAAGATTGAAGGACTAAATTGTAATGACCGGACGCAATAATTGGAAAACTAGAACGGTAGAAACAAAGTTGATGGCTTTTCAAAGCGTAATGTGTTCGGGATGAAGCTTTAACCTGCTTCCGAAGATTCAAACGACTTTAACAGGTTGAAATGCATTTCGCAACGCTGTAGTCTTAACCATCTGACATTTATCAAATGAGACAAAACAAATGCGCTATTTACGCGAAGGAAAGCATAGAAAAGGTAAGAGTCTCTGGAGTTAACGAGTATGTACGAGGAGCGGACGACTTTATAAAGCGTTGCATCCATCATGCTCGGTACGCGCAAACGACAGTTTCAATCTCGCTAAAGTGGCGGTTCGGTGGTCATCCATTAACGCTCAAGTTCTCGTTTCACACACGGGTCAAATGCTTTGCAATACTTGCAACCTCAAACTGCCTCGAAGCGATTTCCATCGCTGTCGTTATCGAGTGATTAGGTATCAAATCGAATTACTCACCGCCGATCAGAGCGACGTTATGCGCGACAGCCATCAAACATAGTTTTTACAAACAAAATTATAGAACGCGGAGATGACTTTCCTGCGGGCGAGCATTCGAGGCAGAAGATAAATGTCATTGCCGGAGGCACAAACAAAGATACGAGCGTTCGAAATACGACCGCGATTTCCTTGGATAAGTTTTACGACGCGTATCGAGTGCGACATGATCAAGGTCGCAACTAGCTTCAATAGGTCATAAGAAATGCGTGATATCCGCATTCTTTTGTTATGAGACACAAAGATAAAAGCGGAGTTTGTCATTTTGTCGAAAGATAAATAAGTTTCGCGGAATCCTGAAATTATTCGCGGACATTCATGGCATGCCAGGCGCTTCTCGAAATGTCGTTTCGTCTATTTTTCAAATGTCACTGCTACGACTTTGGAATGGAATAACCGAACTCACAAACTTCCAAAGTCTGTTGGACGAACAAAGAAGTTTTCCGTTGTACTTTTCAGGACATATCAATCTATCGGCGCTACTATCAACGTTAAGACAGCTTGCGAGCAAAGTGTCGCCAAATATGTATGCACACATCAAGATCGTTCCAGTTCCATATAATAATGTACCATGTAAACGAAACAGATCAACCTGATAACATATCCTTGAAACGGGTCACGGTAAAAGAACTTGCATCGATTATACACACAGCTATTACATTGTATAGATTTTGTTACCGATTTTCGGTTAAGTTACCGCCGTCATCTCGGTCCGTCTAACCCATATATGTCCATTTCTTTATCGACCATATAATTTTTACGCATCCATTCTGCCGTTTAACGAGAATTCGAGTCCTACTTTTAGTAATCCTCACAAGTTTAACATTTTGTCAGGAAAACTATTACTTAATACAGTTTTTTAAAAATATCGTACATCTTTAATCAGCCGTAATAAATTATTCACAAGCTTACAGTTAAGTTAAATTTTTGAATACAAATATACTTTCAACCACAATTGTATTGTGAAATATATTTACAATTTAATTATGCAAGTAGCTACTCTATATTCATGGTTACATCCAATTGCATCTCTCACGCAGCCTTTACGATCGGTGCAACATGTTGCGAAAGCACAGAATGTAGGATATAAATGAGTTAACGCTCCCGCAGCGTGCACAATTTCGGGAATTAAAATTTCAGCCGCGGAGCGTCCAATCCATCATAAATCTCATTATATCCTTCAGCCCATGTACGTTAGCGGACGTATCTCTTTACTGATTTATATCCGTGGAGTTCGAGTTGCAATGTTTTTTCCAAGCTGACAAAGTAATCTCGCTAAGTCACGCCTGAGGGGTCCCATTGAATGCCTCGTGCGAGGTGCGTTAATTCGATCGCGGAATATTTTCGCGCCGCACGACGACGATGACGACAACGAGGAGCCGTGCTCCACTTAACAAAGTATCCGCGTGAAGGCGTCCGTCTGACAGCACGTGATAAAATTCGTGCCGGTGTCGCTTATATTCACCGCCCGCTGGCAGATACCGGAGCTAAGACCGATTCTGAATTAATGCGGTGATAAATCACGCAAACTTTAAGAGAGAACGCGTTTAGAGAAGCTGCACGCGCTCAGTGGCCGCCTAAATTTATCGGCCTACCGTATTTACCGAACGCCCGCAACTCTCTGTCTCTCGTTTCGTATCGTTGCCGGCAACGAGACGACGCCGCAACGACGACGGAAGCTTCATCTCTCTTACCCGCAAACCGCCGCATGGAATTCGCATATATCATCGGTAATAATGTCTCCGCCAGTCGAGCGTGCCTGGCCTTCCTCCGCTGCGACACCCTCGCTCCATCAAGGCGCCAGCTTCTCGAGTTGTTATTCTCGAGGAGAACACACGGGAGAGTCATATTATTACGGACACGCGCCATCGAACAAACCTATTTGAGCGTCGACCTCGTCGATGATGACATTCTCGTGGATAATCTATCGCGCGCGGATGAATTTTTACGATTTTTTTCCCTCTCTTCTTTTCGAAAGATCAAGGCCCCTTTAAAAAAAATTGATTCCTCTTTTATCAGCTCGTTGCTACTTCTAACGAAACCTATGTATACCCCCCCCCCATTGTTTTTCCCATTCCCAGGGAAATTCACCCTGCTTCCTGACGTTATTCCAAGTCGTATCTCACTGTCTTAAATATAGCTACGTTTTCCTCGGTTCATTGCGACCGACAGATTACACACTTGTAAAGATAGGTCAGGTTTTGCACGATGATGGACAGAATGGGAATATAATGTTATCGCAAAGACAGCTTTATTCGTAGAAATAAACTAGAATTTTCTGAGACTACAATTTCTCGTTGCCAGACAAAATGGGTCGTTCAATATCAAAACAGCATATAATGCAGTTGTTTTGGACAATGCAGTTTAAAAAGAAACTTAAGTTATAACAAGAGCGCATGCGATTTTAAAGTGCTTTATAAATATATGTATAATTTGTTAAAAATTTTTTAAAAATACAGACTAATATTAACTGTAATTATTAAAACAATAAGAAAAAATACAAGAGTAAACCCTTAAATAGAATATTTTTATAAAAGATGGAAACATTAAGAGTATGTATACAAATATTATAAAATAAATTAAAATATTCAATCTTGAAAAAATGTAAACGCTCTAATATTACGATTGATTAATTAGTACAATTATTGTTTAATAAAATTAAGAAAAAAGAAAAAGATAAAAGTGTTAACCAAAATCACTTTTTGAAAGCTACAGAATTATAATTTTTAATACATTTAAACCATTATTCTTTCCCAGAATAGTCATAAAGAAATTAGATTCATGTTGTTCCTTTCTTATTCATTTTATTCTATATAAAAAACTTGGAAAATCTTTTGCGTGAGTAAGCTTGACGTAAAACAGATATTAAATATTAAGAGCTTAATCAAGACCTAAATCTACAAATTCACAGCAAGTATGTATTCTACTAAATTATGCGCGCGTCATAAACTTTAATAAGAACATATGAGCACGCGAGTCGAGTGCTTACAGTACTTGTAACATAAAAAAGCTCGTCGCAGAGAATCGTCGCAGCTTACGAGATTCGTCGGATATCTGCAAGCATGCGCCTGCCACCCGTGAAAGCGAGAGGGAGAGAGAAAGAGAGAGAGAATACAGAGAGAGGGTTGATCGCGAATAAGCAGCACGTGCGTAGCAGTCATCCTGGCGCATTCGCCAGGACCGCTTGCATCACGGAAGTTATCTCTCCATCATCGGATGTTACAGATCATTATATCGTGCAATTTGCAATCACACATCGACACTCATACACGTCATTTGCGAAAACTTTTAATCAACAGCTATATATTACTTCATTATATTTTTCGTCGCAAACATCACATTTTTTTTTTTTTTTTTAATTAAACTCTCTTAATCGAATAAAAATAGCTAAAATAAATATTCGCAAAAAAGTTTAAAAGAATTTATCTGATATTACGCAGAATTACTTTGGTTTATTTTAAGCGTATTTTAGTGGATGTATATAGTGAACGTCGTAAACGTCGGTGACACCTATAAAATATGCATAATTACGAAGAATATACGTGTGTGCGCGCTCTGCGCATATACTGCATTGAGAATACGATTTACTCGAAAATTATAACATTTAAATACTCACTGCGGATCTTTTTATCGATTATAATTTCCATTATTCTTGCACGGATACAAACCGCCACTTTAACAAAGTGGATCACCGCATCCTCATCTTCGAGAATAAGAATTATTTATCCACTAAAGGATTACACCAGAAAGAATTATATTGGCTGCAATGCGCTCGTCTGAGTGACCTAAATAGAGTTCGAAAAAATTTCTGGCTTAACCAGAATGATGATCAACAGACGGAATAAAATGATGCATAGCAGTTCTTGGCCCGATCGAGCACCGCAAACAGTGAAGGTGCGTATCGATCCTTTATCTCGTGCCTTTACTATTATTCCAACGAGTCGCGAAACGGTATATCGATTGGAACAAACTGCACCGCGATCCGATTGCTTGGAAGAAGTCATCCTCCTAGATCGATGCGCTTCTAAAGGAATTACGTCTGTGATAAAACGAAAGTTAATCGACGGGAGGCCGTCTATAAATAAAAAACCTACGAGTACTGCCGAAAATTCATCTGACGTAAATAACGAGACGAAGAGTATATCAAATTCCAACCGATATTTTATGCCGCGCAGTCTTTCATCAATCGATACTACTGCAATTAATCAAAATGCTGTCATCGTGTTAAAAGAAAACGTTTTCCGAGATCAATCGAGATGTAAATCAGATTTTTTCGCGAAAATCGACGAAACGAAAAAAATACAAGATATTACAAAAATATCTCTACTGACTCGAACGACCTCGGATACAACGGATACCCCGAAATTATTTCCGAAAAATTCACATGTCCAAGAAGGATCCGTAAATGCAGCCGTACGACTAACAAACAAATCTCCCTCATTCGAGGGGACTAACGCCTTTGATGTAATAGTAAACGTTGCAAATGAAAGAGTGCACGCAGCCAGCATCGCGCAAGTGGATTATTCACAAACCCGAGAAACGGATGGGGTGAGGAAGGAGTGTCAGATTGCCATTTCACCCGTATCTTCGCCAAGGGACACTACGTCATCACCGCCACACATCAAGGTGGACGACTACGATGATTATGCGACATCCGTTTCATTCTCGTCGAAAGGGGATCATCACGTCTGTCCAAAGTGCACGTCTGAAGGTCTTCTTCGCTCGCAAATCGATCCCTTCCGTTCTCCATCACGAAATAAAAAAAACAATGACGCGACGGTGATGAAAGCGCACGGTTTTCGACGCGATGATTCGATCAAGAGCGAAAAAAAAGAAGCGCACGACAACCGTCAAAGCAAAGATATCTGGTACGCGGGATGCTTGATCGGAGAGGCAAGAAATGTGAACGGTAAAAAACTGGATCGGCACAGCAAAAACGACGGCTTGTTGCCGGCACGACCGGCTATAGACTTTAGAAAAGAGACTACTCTTGGACGACATTATTACCCCGAGGGAGG
Organism: Anoplolepis gracilipes; assembly: GCF_047496725.1. Lineage (NCBI taxonomy): Eukaryota > Metazoa > Arthropoda > Insecta > Hymenoptera > Formicidae > Anoplolepis > Anoplolepis gracilipes. Next base: position 12,840,800 of record NC_132972.1, read on the forward strand.
TTGGGGATACGTCATTGTCACGTGTTCCGTGCTGGTGCATTTTATCGGGGTGGGTCTGCAACTCGCCGCGCCCGGATGCTGGCACATTACCGCCGAACGAAAGTTTCGACATCCTCCACTGCATAGCGCAGGTAAGAAATCAAATCAAAACTTTATATATATATATATATATATATATATAATACCATAAATAAATGCAATTTCTAATAGGTATAATTTAATCATTTGAAGTAATTCTCTATTGAAGATCATTTATATCCCTTTGCGTCAATAAACATCATAACACAGATACATGCATATTCAACGTGTTATGACTTATAAATGCAAATGTAATGCAAATGCGCTATGAAAATGCGCTATAATAATTTTGGTAAAAAACGAAGGATCCCTCGAATTCTAATAATAAAATAAATTGCAATATACTAATTTCATGGAAAACATATTAATATATGTATATTTTATTATTGCAACTTTTTATCGTGAAATTAATTAATTCAATAGGCTGATAACCATTTTTTATAAAGATATGATTGCAAAGAATGACAATGGATTGTTCATTTGAAATTGCCGCCAAATATGACAGCACAAATATTTAACGTAAAAATTTCGAATAATTTGGTAATACCTTAATATACCGTGAATGTATTATACATAATGTATTATATATGTATAATAGCACAGCCCTAGTCGCACGCAGCTGCTTGATGTCTTTACTGCATCGCGTGAAATAAATATTTTTTTACGTCTCATGCATACATAATATTAATTTACGTTTCGTTTATTTTCTTGAAAAATAATAACACATACTATCCATCACCATAATTATTACTTATTTATCACCATAAAAGATAAATTTCGATGATATTATCCTAATTTTGACCTAGATATGTCTCCTTGTGGAATTTGATCACGTTTTATGTAACTATACATATACTCCACCCCCCCTCGAATCTGATCATGTCATAAATAATGTGTTCGCGATATCTAGAGTATGATGGTCGCAGAACGAATCCAAGAGATGGAAACCCGAAAAACCCAGATCTTCGATCATGCAGGCTTCAGAATCTACTTATCGTATCTGTCACCTATGCTTCGTAATTTTTAATGAAAGAGAGTAAATACATAAAATTGCATTAAAATAAAATATCGTTTATTTACTTTCTGCATTTTGCACAAACAAATAATGATAATATTAAAAGTTTATTTGAATAATACAAGTTCTAATAAATTTTATTCTATTATAATATTTTATGTTCTGTTTTATATTTTTATTAATAAAAATCAATATATTAAAAAAGAAAAAATCCTGCTTTTATTATATATACGTATATATTCTCATATACATATACAATAAACTAATTATTAATTATACGGATTCTTAGTAAATATAAGCAAATAATAATCTTCAACATTTTTACAACATAAAAATGTTTGTTAAAAAAAATTTATCCAATAAATCTATTTTATATATCAATTGTATATAGAACACGACTAAAAATTATATTCAAGGATTTTTAAGATAAATTGTAAAATAGATAATAATTTTAAGATAAATTATAAAGTACAAACTTTTTAAAATATAAGTTTACAAAACTTCATTAGCAATACAATAACGAAAATCTTGTCGGAAATAATGTTTAGCATTTCTAAAGAAACTCTGCAATTGTAGTTAAAGTTGGGGACAAAGTTATTTTCAACTTATAATATTTGGAACATACATTGATTTTCTTGGCGTTTTCTGACAAGTTTTTGCAAATTATAAATTGTTTATTTTGTTATAATTAGAATTTGCAGCATTTGCATAATTTCTCAATATCTTTCTCTTTTTTGATTTTCAATAAACATTAATAAATTTTTGCTCATTGTAAATTTTACACGAAATGCGATTACACATATGTATGTATATATAGAGAGAGAATTGGATAAATTAAAAATAACAAAAACATTAAATAAAAAAGACACAAATTTTAACTGTCAAAAGTGCATAAAAAATAATCTTTGACCTAAATAAAAAAATAATATAAGTACGCAGACACGAAAAAGTCAAAACTTTTATTGTCGACTGATATTAATTTCTCATCTAACAATACAAAAATTTAGTAATTCTCTAATAATAGGTTTTTCACATTTTTTTCTGCAATTATTCCGAAAAGACAGAGACATTTCCTGCCATTATCAGTTATTACAAAAATACATTTTTTATATTTGTTTTTCATTTTTAAAATTAATACATATAAATTTTACGATAAATTTCGACCGTGTAACGTCATAAAATGTACGTGCAAGAAAAATTAGGACAAAGCATTGATAGGCGGGACGCGTCTCGTGACTCACGTTCGGTTTCACGCGTGCGAAGCATCGCGAAGTACACGCGAAACGACAATGGATTTCACACGCTGAACGACAGTTCTCGTTGGAAATCCACCGATGTTGTTAGTATAACTTGATACCTAGTTCAATTTTTGGTTACATAAACTCTCTCTTGTACCTAAAATCCAATAAAATCAACCACAAAAGTAAAAATGCGATTAAATAACAAGATTTGAAGAAATGAAAAATGTCGAGCTGTGAATTGAAAAACTATTTCTTATTGTCAGTTCTAATAGTGTAAGTGATGTAAGTGGCATATTATATCCTTAGGTATCCTACCGTAAGATACCTATAAATATATGAATTGAATTGAATTTTAAAAATAGATAAGAATAGAAGATAAACAACTATCTATTTTTTTATAAAAAAAAGATACAAATTTAGATATATAATAAATATCGCGTAATTCACGATTTTTTAAACCATTATGATAAGTCATGCAATGGCGTGTGACTATGATATGACTTCGTCGCAAACTTCGTTTCCCTAGAACAAAAATCAGCTGAAACATCCGCCTCGATTGTACGTCTTAGAAACGAACCGCGAAATGGACTCGACGAGCCCGTCGTGCGAGGAAGCTGCTTATCGCAAACGTCGTCGTTCTTATAGCGCGGCTATAAGCGAGGAGAATTCGCTCGACGAAGATGATGACGACGAACCGGAGGAAGAAGAAGAATCCTATCCTCATCGTGACAATGCAACGCGAGCGAGCTGCTGCCGGCGACGCGAATGTAGCACGCGAAAAATATCTAATCCGGAATCCGAGAGCGGCTGGTCGACCGAGAGTATCATTTCGAAGCGGATGAGGTGCTCTTCCGGCGACATCGCGAAATCATGGAGCGAGATCGAAATCCCGGAGTTGCTGCTGGCGCATCCGGAGATCCTATCGCGTATGATGCAATGTCGTTGCTTCGTGCCGCAATTTTCCGCGTGTCGGTGTCGTTGCGCTCAATGTCAGTATCACACACAACGCCGGAAGATTTCGTCCACATCCTCCTGCTTTGCCAAGGAACCCGCTCTCCTCCTTCAGGGAGGAGTTGGCGCGAAGCGGAAGGACTCTGGTAACTCTGTATCGACCTGCCAGAGCTTTCTGCCGCCGTCCTCCGGTAGGAATTCGGCGGGCAGCCTTTATCATTGTTGCAACGATGTCGGGGACAACGGAACGATGACGACGACGATTCAGCGTCGGCACTCGATCGCCGCTGGTCCGATCCCGTATCGTCGATACTTGGATCAGATGCACTCGCTACGCAACTGCAAGATCGACCGTGCAGATAATCGCCAACTCTCCGAGCAATCGCTCGTCGGAGATACGATCAGAAATTGCGAAAGCATCACCACGAGTATTGCGGAACCAATCACCGCGAGCAAAACTCATCCGCGAGCGTCTCTAAAGACGACAACAACCCGCGCGACGCAATCACTTGCCACATTTCACGGCAACAATTCCGTACCCGCCGATATTAAGACGTCAAAAAATAACGAATCTCGAATCGCTAGCAAATCCTTCGCTCGTTTGAGTACCAGCGGAAAAAATGCTGAAGCGCACGATAATGCTGCATTTACTGCTCGTAAAAATAGTGCCATTCCAATTACACCTAAGATGATGAGAAGGCGATTCTCCGAGCAACTAATCCTCGAAGGAGGCCTCGGTAGCGCCGGAGACTCTGAAAATTTAGTCGATCAAGCCGAGGACGTCGACGACTCCTTGACCGCGATAAACGCTCGAAAGAAAATCACGCTTAAGAAGCATTATTATCCAGAAGGTGGCTGGGGATGCGTCATTGTCATAGTAACGATTCTTGTGCATATAATCTCTCATGGCCTGCAATTGGCATCCGGCTTACTGATAAGTCCAACGATGGTACAGTTTCAACAGACGATTGAAAATGCAGGTATGACGTACAAAATATTTAAAGACTGATCTTTGGGCTGAACATATAACATATGTTTTAAACTTTTTGTGAATAAACTGAACTTTTTCAAAATAATCGCACGTTCTATAAAATACGGAACTTTTTATACGACAGCATTTTATAAAACTAGACTGGTTCGTAAAAATGATAAACTTGAGTTTATGACATATATATCGTGTATATGTGTGTGTGTACATATATACATATATATGTATATATATATATATATATATATATATATATACACGGAGAAGATTTTATATTAAAAATTACTACAATATATATAGTAACTGTGGACCATTAGGGATCACTCTACATAAGTTAAAGTGGTATGTAAAATTTGCGTAAATTTATGTAATTTTTATAATTTTACATAACACTTTACTTTAGAATGATTCCTAATGGTCCACCGTTATTACATATCGCAGCAATTTTTAATATAAAATTTTCTCCGTATATATATATATATATATATACACACACACACACATATATATATATACGGATATCGTACAATAAAATATATGCCTGTTATTACACATTATATGTTATTTATTTATTATACTAAGCAAACTTGTAAACACAATTTATGAAAATTATGTTTCTATGCTGTAATCGCATTTATAGCTAAATGTATTATGTACTTGTTTTTCTCTCATGTTGACATTAAACGCATTAAGAAAACTATCATTAGAATCAGGCCGTGGGATACTTAGCGTCAAATGTGTCGTGAGAAGGTAGATCATAAATTATGCATAAGGATTGATTTCTGTCGCGTGCCCTAATCACAAAAAATTATTAACGGCTATATTGAACTTAAATGAACTTAAAGCTTTAACGATGCATTGTAAAAAACTTACGCCCGTAAATCATAAATAATATGACAAGGCAAGAGTGTCTCGAACGTATTTTTCATTCCACATCGTAATTAGTAAATCGAATTATTGTGCGTTCGCGAGAACTGACCTCTTCCCCACAGAAACTAATCAATCACAGTCGAATGAATAATCGAAATGCACAAGATAAGCATAATACGTCATATTACGATATACTCGTTAATATGTAAATATGCGAAATTCGCAGAATATGTGGCGATTCATATCTGGTCAAAAGACACATTGTTCTAACAGAACTCTGCGAAACCTGCAGCGATCTTTAGAGAAGATGCCTCGGGCCAAGACATGCGCCGTGTAACTGATTTGATACACCTGTAACAACACTGTCATCTAAATGGTATTCGGCTACTATAAATCGCACTAGCTCAATATACGGATTTCCTTATAACTTATATATAATTTATAATATGGAGCACATCTGCATACATTACGTAAAGATGGCGTGAACATTAATTAATTATGTCACTAGTTAGATTAGCGATCATCAAAAATCTATTATCATATCATATTTTTATCAAAAAGGAAAGTTATATCTATGGTCTAGAGCAATTGCATATATGGCGTTGTAATGATAAATATAAGTTATCCATTTCAATTACAGAATGTTTTAAATTTTCCTATTGCGTTTATAAATTTCTTTCTTTTGTTTATATCTTTATATTTAAAAAAATGTCAGTGTTTTATTTATGAAAAATTGTTACTGCTTTAGATAATTCATACATTAATCAACTAAAAAATATTTTTATTTCCCTACACACGAAAGAAATGTAAAACTGCAACGCAAAAAATTATTGTTTCATTTAATTTAATCTATAAATATGTTAACATAATTTATAAAATTCCTTATAAACTTCCAATGCATGAATGCATTGTTGTACATTTACGACACAATTTCGTTAATGTCCAAAATTGATCAATGATAAATGTATGATTTAAAATTGAATTACTCAAAAATACCATGTCGAAAAAACATTGAATCAAATAAAAATTTGATTTGATTATTATAATGAAGAGCGAAATAAAGCAAGAATTTGCTACATAACATTTAATCGAATAGTAAATTATTTGAAAACATATTATGAAAATAAAACGAGGAATTTTTATTGAATTGGAAACTTGACTTTTATCTGCTCTGACCTGATTTGATTTGTCTGACCGCAAGCAGGTCATCAATTCTTTCGATGAATTTTTTACTGAATAGAGAAAAAGAAAAAGAAAAAGAGAAAAATTCTTCTCTGTTCTATTTATTTTTTTGAATACATTTTTTGTTTGAATACTTGATTGATTTTGTTTGAATAAACTTGATTGATTTTTATTTATATTCATTTCTTTTTGAGATTTTTACTTTAATAAATTATTACCGATTATCTTTTCATAGAACAAAATATATTTTCAATAAATTCTCATTCAATAACTTATCATTTTGATGAATTTCGCTTTCACAAAAATTTTATATACCAATTATGATGTGATAAATAATTACAAATATAAGAGATGCCAAATATTTTCCTAGCTACAAGATCTACCACAAAAACCGGCAAGTTTGGTTGCACATAAAAATCTCTTACAGGATTCTGAGGAAATTACTGGATATATGTGTATATACATACGTTTGGTATATGTTCGATTAACTGTGACAAATTTAGCGGCATGAAATAGATGGTAGTGAATTAATTCTAGCTTCCTGAATTAATTCCGGCAATCCGAAACTTTTAATCTGTCTTCATGTAAGTACGATAGTTTGCGCTCCAATAATGTTTACGCTCTAATAATATTTGCAGAAATATAATTCTGAGGCAAAAGCATACAATTCACATATAGATATATAGATATACACTAAATATATAGATACATACATAATCTGACCGGTTTGATATTTAATAATTCTACTAAATCAATATATTTTTTACAAATAGTATAAATGTGATCATTTTTTGCAAAATATTAAAAATTGTTGCATATTTGCTTTATTAAAATCAGATTTTACATATATATTGTATATACATATTTGAAAACTTTTACAAATTACAGACTTATACGCAATATTGAAGAAAAAGACAATTTTGATATTATTGTGTATTAATTATTCTTTAATAAAGTAGATAATATAAAATTCACGCTATCTGATCATGTAGATTGTAGATCAAACCGTTTTACCAGCTTATACTAACTTACCGACAACTCGATGCTTACCAAGAGTTGATCTACTTTTTACGAAAAACTTTACTTTTTACAAATATTTGCAAAAAAAAAACAAATTGTAAATTCTTTCTCTTTTTCTTCCACTTGTTTAAATTCTATTCGAGTAAAACAGTTTTATCTGTAATATGAAGTTAAACCATTCTGTACGATTATTCAATACTACATCTCTCAATTGAACAAGTTATACTCTCGATGACAATGCATGATATTATATAAAATGCATATTAAAATTTTAATTATTAATACAAAAATTAAATAACTATAAAATGTTAATATCTATCAGTAGTATCACTTTTCTCTCTTCAAAAAAATACAATTATTAAATTAATACCACAGCCAAATCAATATCAATAGCAATTTGAGAAATTCTGATATCATAGTTCTGAAAATTATCAAGAAATATAATTAAATTTATTAAATTTGACCTTTACGAAAATCGCCAATTATCAATTTTATTGTTGTTCGTTAAGCATCACAAGAATTATGAATTCAATGTAAGAAATCTGTATCAAATACATATTTTATATTTATGATTAACTCATGATTAATATTATTTTGGAAAAGAATCTTTGTATTTACTCAAGCTTGATTAATTATGGAATTCTACAACATCATGTTTAAGGACTTTAACATTGTGCGCTGTTCAACGAGCAATAAAGAGATACCAGTAGTTTCATTACGATCTCCATTCTGTTTTTAAATCTATCTAGGGAACAAAGGTAACATAAGAACGAAAGTCTCTCGTATGGGTACGAAACGTGTTTTTCGTTCTGCTACGCGGTAATGGTACAAATTCTCAAATGGTTATAGTCTCTGGAGTGCTGACAGTAACGTACTTTGTTTTTTCAAGTTATATAAAGATTAAGATAATGATTAAACTAAAACTTTATTAAAACTCTACTATTAAAATTTACTAATTACTAATAATCTAGATCTCTATCATAACAAACAATCGCCTTTCAATTCAAAAAATTATTTTAATGTTTAAATGAAAATTTCTGCTTGTTATTTATACGATCTAAAATATATAAATAGATATATAATACAAATTGTTTTCCTATATAGTATAAAAATATTATGTACTATATAAATACATATATTATATAAATAATATCGAAATATATAATATAGAAAATAATATTAAAAAAAGTTATTACAGTTACTTTTATAATTGAGATAAAAAATATTGTTCAATTATTCAAATATTCTAAAATTATAACTAAATTCATGAAAATCGAGTATATTTAGAATCTAGAAGTTCATACATATCATTATATGTGTTAAAAAATATAAAATTAAATTATTATTAAAAATTAACAAGATCAATCATCTCGATACATAAGCAACAAAGAAAATTCAGAGAAAAATAAATAAAATAGTCTCTCTTAAACTAAATCAGTAAAAATGTTACTGATTACAGCAGTGACAAGATTTTAATTCAATAAATATTCTACTAATCTTCATAAAAATACTTCTACTATGCCCTTTTTTCTTATATTTCACTGATTATGATAATAATCTGTGATCAGATAAATCTGATAATCAGATTTCAATGAAAAAAAACAACCACTACTTTTTCTTTTTTTTAGCGAAATTCCACTCAGTTTGCAGTGTTATAACTGACACTACTATTTATCACTGATAATACACTGATTCAATTTAGAATATATCCAATTAATTGTAGGAATATATATATGTATAAGTATATATTATTTAGTGACATCTGTCAAGGCTTTAAATTAATCACGGTTAACGATGCCTGACTGGAATGCTTTCGACGCACAACGAAAAGAAACTGTGAGGATAGGTGAGAAGCTTGTTGCGAGCGTGACTAATGATCTAAGAGACATAGTCGTCGAACAAATCGATATACATACGTCGCTTCCCTCTGCCGAATCGCGCAAGTGAGCAATGATAAATGTGTCTCGACCGTCGTGAATGCAAAATACTTCAGATTAGCAGATAACTGTATAGTTCGCTGTCTGCAATCACACCCACATTTGCCTTTTAAAATCAGTTCGACTGTCTGACAGAAAGAAATAAACAGAGTAAAATCCAGACAAAGATGAAATATTTTCTAGCAATGTAGCAGCCAATGTGTATAATGTGAAAATTTACATTTGTAAATATATACTTTGAAGATTAGATAATGATATTACCATATTATGTTATGAAATAAATATCTATGTAAAATTTGGCACCCTACTTTTATTATAAATATACTTTTATTAAAAGTAAAGTGCTAAGTTTAAATGAATCAAATAAAAACTTTTTTCCGAAAATGTGATTATATACATATATCAGAGTTAAAAAAAGTAGAAGCAAAATTTTGCTTCTGTTAAATGATAAAAACTCAATTAAAAAATGTTATATATATATATATATTAAAATTATTTTTTTTTTATATAAAGAATTTTTGTTTTATATAGAAAAAGAACAATATGATTTTTTTATATTTTTATACAAATCTCAATAAATTTAATTAATTTCATAACTTTTATTAAAAAAAAATTGTTTTTAAAAATAATTTATTGCATACTATTTCTCTTCTCATTTATTGAATTATTGCATGACCAAGCGATATTTGCATTTATCTTTACATTACCTGCAAGATGCGTCTAATATACACGAAATGGCAAATATAAATCTTAGTCACTTGACACATATTAGAAGTGATAAATTCATCATAACTAAGTTATTGAATTGCTAATTTTATCGATACATATTCCAGCGAAAGGTATTTGCATAATTATGCGGCACATAATTATCTGAGCCATATTATGCTCAGTGAGAAAACAGAAGACCTTGAGTAACGTATCCAAAAATGTTCACAGATGGTACACGATAATAAAAACAGTAAAACAGTAATACGCTTGTATCGAGATGATATAAAGTCCATGAGAGCATGCAACCAGCAACTGGAAAGTCGTAAATGTAAGAAATGTAAAGTAATAAATGTGTAAAAAACCGCGAACAATATGCTTGCAGAAACTAACAAGTATAAAGAAGTAAAGTCAGCTAAAATTAAAATGTAGTCTCTAGTAGTCTCGGATGACTATAAACAGGCATTCAAGAGAACCGTATCAGCTCTTGAGTCTACATATTTAACGTACATCACACTATTATTTCATACTTGAGATCACGAAAAGTAAAAAAGCAACATGATTGAGGAACTTCTCAAATATATTCGAATATAATCCAAAGCTTATATTATTATTTCTAAAGAGATAATATTTTTAATGCGATAATATCAAACGCAATATATTAATTATATTGTATATAATATATTGTATATAATAGCGAAGAGTGGATACTTTCCGTTCAAATAGATTTTGTCAAAAGGTGCATTAAAAATTATTTTAAAAATATATTTTAAATAATAATTAAATAATTTTGATGCATGTTTCGATAAAATATGTTTAAACAGAAATCCATCGCGCTATATTTACATATATATAATTAATAGATTGTGTTCGATGTTATCGCATATTCGAAACATTATTTAAAATATATTTATTACATTTATGTGCATTATCGAAAAATATATTTATAATATGACGATTAATAACAAACGATTAACTATATTCTAAAAATCTATTTAAAGTAGAAATTTCAAAAAGAAAGTAAAAATTATATCGACAAAAATATATCTAAAAACAAGACTATTTTAGTCAGATATTAAATTGGCAAATTCACAATCCACAATCCGCTCGTTCGGCTATCGAACAAAAATCTAATACAAACCAAACGAATACACATCGCTCGTCTATCACAAAAGCTCGCACATGTATAGGATACGGTTGCATAGCTTGCGCTGTCATAAATTTAAGTATCTCGAGAAATGGCGATGCAACTTCTAAGATTGCAAATACTGTTGATTCATTTCAATATGGATAAGTTTCCTCCTTTTCGAATATAGAAGCAGCTCTTCCCTCCACGTTCTCGTAAAACTTTATTGGAACTAGTGACTCTCTTCTGCGTAGAAAAGTTTATAGTTCGCGAATATGCCGGCGAGATGACACGAGACGACAAATGAAATGAAATCGGCGAGGTCGGTTAATGACATACGAAAGCATGTCCGCGATGACATCGCCGCAACGTTCCCTCGACCACGCCTGCCGAATCAAGTTTTACTTTCATTCGGTGAAAGTGGTACCCCCCGAGCTGGTCCCCGCGCTCGCAACGAGTTTATCGGACGCGTGCACTTTTTCCTTCGTTCTCTTCTTCCTCCGCCATCGCCCCATAGTACCCGTCGTATAATAAACGTTTTTCTCGGTATCCTCCCGGAACAATCTCGTCTTTTTCTACGATTGCGAGTAACATTGGTACAATATCAGTTTCTACAATTGTAGAATGTTTTTTTTTACAAAGCTCACAAATGCAATAATCAATAGTAGTAATTGCTCATTGTGATATCAAATGTTTTATCATAAGTTTAATTATCATTTGAAAAATTTTCTTCAATTTAATTAATTTTATGAAAATTTTATTTTGTCACGTATAAAAAAAACAGGAATTAAATTTTTAATTTATTAAAATAAATAAGTATTTAGATTTAAATATTCAAAAATTAAAATTAAAATTCCTAATTACGCTATAATTTTTTTAACCACGACAATAACATACTATTTAATTGACCGTGATTATATTTGGAAAACTCATATATATATATATATATATATATATATTATGCCTTTATTTTGATAATAATTTAAAAAATAAAAAAGATTCAATAAACATTCACAATCGCATCAGCAAAAACGTAAAATGTAAGTATGTATTATCAATCGCATCGCGATTGTGATTGTAAATTTTGTTTATCAAAATGTGTTTAGACGAGTTGACCTCCAACTTAAGAAAAAATAAGGCGTTCGGCGGAATATATTCTTTTATCCATCGACATAATTGTAAATTACCGTTACAATGAAATGAGGAAGTGGAATGCAAACAATGTAAATCGTGCAAATCGGCGATTTTGTGGTATGTACATACATAGGTACACGTAAAACTCAGACTATTGTTCTGTGACGTGAGCACCCCGTTTAATCCCGGTCTCATTTGATTTTAGATGAACTCTATCCGACGAATTCCTCCGAGAGAAATTCCATTCTATTCAACTGCCTCTATACTTGTCCTACACATATAAGCACATCGAAGACCCGCAGTTCTTTCTTGCACGCATTTCCGTTGATCCGGTCTGGAAAAAAAACCACCGGATTGAAATTCATGTACGCGAGTACAATCCTACGTTCTTTAGATTTGGTGAACATTCGAAAGTTTCGCATTCCAGAAGCGACTATAATACTTGCCAGCAAAAAGAGAACTGACAGTAATTGCTTAGCATATGAGATTGTTTTAAATACAGTTATTAATTATTATTTTTATCACCACCTACTGTAAACTTACCGTTTTATTTAAAAAAAGTACATTAAAATAAATAAATGAATAATTATATATATCATTTTAAAACATAAAAAAATATTAGAAAAATGTATCTTATTTTTTGTGCTGCGTTAGTGAAATCCTTCTATATATCTATAGTTATAGAATCATCTGAAAATTATTCTCACAATGAATGCTTCTTTTTGACAATTTTATTTTCCAAGAGTGAATTTTTCTTTTATAATAAAACAATGTGCTTTTTGTGAAAATAAGCATTATAGATATATATCTTTGCAAAACTCGCACATAACTTTTTTGATATCGGTTTGTAAATCACATCTGCACAATAGTATTCGTATTGTTTTAGTATGTCGGCCGAGGAATTGTGCGATAAGATATGAGAAAATATGTATAACTCGTATGTCGATGCTTTAGCAGTATCAGTGCGTCTTCAAGCAATTTGTCTAGGATTGTCGGCAATACAGAATTCAGCAAAACAAGCGTTTCTATATTTCTCGGAAGAAAAATTCCTTAAGTCTTATAAAAATATGTAAATTTGTGTATGCTATGAGCTATGGAGATACAATATTATTTCTATAAGTCCTATTTACTTTAATTCTTATATATTTATGATTAAAATAACTGCCAGCAAAATAGAATATTATTAATTTTTATATTTTGTAAAAATATAAAAATTCTATAATTTTTTAATTAGGCAAAATATATATTAATTTAATATCTCAGTTCTAATAAAAATGACTGACAATGAGTAAAATTAGTAACAACAATTCAAGTTAATTTATTGTTTTACCTTCACTGTCAAAGATCCGAATGACTGAAATAAATTTCACTAATCCAATCGCCAAATCAGTGACGATCGCACGTGCGTTTGATCGTGCGATGAGTCAGAACGCATATGTACGTCGGTGATACTTTAAGAACTGAGCGGAATACTTTACGAGGAATACTGGCGGTGATGTACGTTTATGCCGGTCTGCGGCGACAACAAAAACGAACTGACGTATGTCGCCCGATATATAGGCGAAAGTATAATTATGCCGCGTAATTTATATATGCCATTCGCGCACGTCCGTGATACACACGTCACGATGAGAAAGAAGCGCGCGCACCGAAAGAAGAACGCATGACACACGCATGCTTCGGAGGGTTCGCTTTTTCCGTCTCTACTTTCGCAAAGTCCCGAGCATTCATAAAGCGCAAATTCTAAAACCTTCACTGCTGCAGTGGATGCCTCCCGGATTTGTCGACTTAAACTCGCGAACGTACGATGACGCCGATGACGCGTGACAGACGCATTTCTTTCACTATTTCTTGTACTTTTTCGCGACGTTCTGCTCGACGTCCACCAGTTACTGTCAAAGTCATGAAGACAAAAATAACATAGACGAAACAAGTACGTTAAATTGAAGATTTGTATTTAGATTGTATAGGTTTCTCGACATCAAAAATATATTGCTAAATAAAATAATTATAAATCTGATAATACCGAAATAAATTTTATGTTTTGCAATGGTCTAATAAAAATATAACACAATATATTAATCTCTATTTTAAGTTCTTTTATATATAGTATCGCGAAAGTTTACTAAATTATCTGAAATTATGTAAATTTTCAGCTGATAATTTCAAATAAAATCTTCAAGTCATGGTTATTTGTATTTTTTAAATCGGGCGTGCGTCACAGGTCATTAACCCACAATCCGAAAATATCAAATCTAATCTGATCTAAAATTGATTTATGTTAAAACCTATTTAAATCGATTTTTTGCAAATTTCTTTCTCCTTTTCCGATTTTTATAGAAGTAGCAATTTAGTTTCAGTTGTTCTTTCACTTTTGCCATTTTTATTGGATGCCTGTCACACTGAAGATACAATCTTACTTGAAGCATCCGGCCTCTCGGCAACGGAAGTTGCGAGTCAGCGTCGCTATTACGAGCACGTGTCTCTCGTTCTCGCGTCTTTCACGGAATGATAGGAATTTCAGAAAAATACTAATCGTACGTCTTTCATGGTTTCTTGTCATATTATTGCAGTCAATATGTTCGTTAGTTGTAAAAATTTTTATGCATTTGCCAATTTCTTTCTAAAATTTCCTTCGTAAAATTTACGAAAATAAATTTATGACAAATTCAATAAATATTTCGCACGATAACAAATAATCAAGAAATGAAGAGAAAAATAATAGTAAAATAATTTATGAAAAATTAGAGAGAAACAAATTTAAAGTGTTACTTTTATCTTTAATGATGTCTAGGAACTTGTAATAAACTTTTGCAAAATAGAAAGAATCTATGCTTGACAGAAATTTACAGATGTTATGGTTCAAGAATATTTATGAGATACCAATTTATTTCTGAAAGCAAATTTTATTATGCAATGTTATGAATGGCAACATCCTGAACATATAGGTTCTTCTAAGAAATGCCTAGAAGTACAGATGCAAGGACAGTGAGATTTACAAGACGATGTAACAACATCAGCAATGGCGATGTGGTCTTTGCCAAGTGATGGTGGTGGTGGTGGTGGTGGTGGTGGTGGTGGTGGTGGTGGTGGTGATGCTCGAAAGGCGACGAAGGAGAATACGAAAGAGGGTACAGAGGGGATAAAGGGAAAGAGCCTGTCTCTCGTCGGAGCATGGCATCAGTCGACGATACCGCGCGAAACCCTACGCTCCACAAATCCGTCGGTCTTCAGCAACAATCACCTTATACCGCTTAGTTTTAGTTACTTCATCCCAATTGCAGAACTATCTGTAATTCGATTCAAACTACGTTTAATTTTCTCGAAACTGTTTCAGCGATTTTAAGTCAATTTTGTAAACGCGTTTTATACGTTCGACTCTTTTTACATATACTTTTATTCTCTTTATTTTTCCTCGTGCTTGTAACCGCATTCAATCCGTCCAATCGAGAAACTCGCGCACAGCTCGCTCTCACCGTGGATTTACGCGATCATATGAGACTGTAAATCGGTCACGAGAAATAAATCCATTAACTGACTTCGGTAATCATTTTATGGCGCATTCGTTACTCTCTCGTTCGAAATTGAACGCAACCAAGCGATATTCGATATACGCAATAGTCCGTTATCTCACCGGCTATATATTATCACGACACAATTACCTCCGAGTACTCTTACAATTACGTGAAATTTTATACGATTTATGGTTAGAAATAAAATTCACAATCGGTGCAAGACTTGTTCTTTAATAATGCCGGTATTATTTTTACTTCATTTGTTTGATTATTATAATTCTTTAAACATTATGTGATTAAAAAATTGACGGAAAACAAATTATTTAATAGTAGATAATTATTCAGCGCTTGTCCCCTTCTAAATACTAATATAATTTGTGAGTACACACACACACACACACACACACACACACACACATGTATAAATAAAAATTAAAATTCTAATTAGAGCTCGAGTCATTGACAATAATTGAATACTTTTAAACCTAATCATTTTTTTCTTTTATACATTAATATATTCGTAATAATAATTGTTAATAAAATTTGTATCAACCATATTAATAAAGAGAGAAAAGTTTTATCTATTATATGTAAAATTATATTCAAACACTAATAGGTAAAGATAATGTGTATTCTAAATTTATATATATATATGATAATACTTTCTTTAATTGAATCTTTAATTAAATCATAATGTAAGTTCAAATTTTAAATTGTGAGTTGTCAAATCTTACATTATGTGTATCTAAAGTCATTCAATAATATTCCAAACACATTCGAAAATTCTCAAATTCTTAAATCACAACAAAATTATAATGTACATTTATAATGTATAATTTATACTTAACATAAGTTTAAAGGGTAAAGATTCAAACTCTTATTTTTAACCAGATTATAAAAATTAATTAAACGGAACAAATTTCGTATTATTAAAGATTTTTTTTTTAATTGATAGAGTTGATTAAAGATTAATTGCATATATCACAAAATAACAGGAAATGTCACAAAGAGAGTATTTTCTAAATACATTTCAAACATCTATAATCTGCAAAAAAATATACATTTCATAACTTCATATGCCTGTTATGTCACCAACTTATTATAAAGCACAGAATTATAATAGAATTATAATTTTTTCAATATACTGATTCAATAATTTCTCTAATTCTGTTCATTCCATTACTATGACAAATAGGAAAAAAAGGAAAGTTGTTTTTGTCGAAAAGTTTAGTACGATAATTCGTTCTCCGTTTGGTAAACGACGAAAGCTTTTAAAGAACGGCGGCGAAACGTGTGCGCGGAGATTGTCGAGCGGTGCATTTATAGACGTAATAAATCGCGATGCTGCATAATGAGAGGAGCCCGCGTGCTGAGAATTTATTAAAATCGAGCGTTTAGAAAATCCGTCCACGCGCATTAACGGAAACGAAGTTGTTAGATCGATCTCTGATACAAAAGCCCGCATGGAGTTACACGCGATAATTTATAATAGTTGATTCGGCAGATTTGCTAAATTAATTCATTGCAACAACTCGTGAGAAAATTATTTCAGTTATATTTTACATAATAGCCATTATCCAAACATATCGCGAACAAAAACTATATAATTAATCTTGCCTCTCGAACTTCGAAAATCGACATTATCTACAAAGCGCGTTTCATCACTCTTCATCTCAATAATATGATCAAATTTGAATTAATGAGCAAAATACGAGAGTCTATTATTAAATATAGCTCTCAAAATATCGATTTTTTTTAGAAGTGATATTAAAAACCTTTCAATCATCCTGTCATCAAGATCGACGTTTGATGTCAAAATAACAAACTGGTATCATGGAGATCTAAACATTCATTCGTTAGCAAAAATTGACGTAACTAAATGATGAATTAATAAATCATAAAAAACTTTGATATAACGATAAGAGATAGAATATAACAGTATTTGAAAAATATTGTATTTTTTCAATTTAATCAATAATAAATTAAGAATGGGACATCTTACATTAATAATAATCCTTTTGTAAACGTAAATGTATATTATACATATATTTATATCATTAAGCTTTCCTTACCTAATAATTTTCTAACACAAATATAAAGAAAAAATAATCGCTAAAGCAATAGAAAGGGACAACGCAAAAAAAAAAAAAAAAAAAAAAATATCTACAATATATCATTTTTCCAAAATACCACAACGCAATATCGAACGTATAATCGGTACGCTCCGTACATTATCGGATCGGCAAACGTTGGCGTGCAGCTGTCGCGTAGAAGAAACGCATGAGAGAAACGTACGCTGCCGTCTGGACGATCGACAGCAGCATGCTTATGACAGCACGCGCGCGATCGCACGCAACATCGACGCGTGCGACGCATACGAACATCGTACACACGAGCAACAACGATACGGGCACCTAGCTACCAAGGGAGTTATTCTCCCTTTTGTGATGTCGATATCTCGTGCGCGATCCTGGCCGTTGCTGAATACAGCAGGCAGAGGCAGCTACACCGCCGTCTCCGTCGATGACTCTTTCCTGAAAGAGAAGAGTCATCCGACGGAAATCAACGACAACGAGGATAAAAACATTGCAGCTGTGCAGCTCGACGAAGGCCAAAGAGTGCAAGCAAAACGACTACTCTGTCGGCATTATTATCCTGAGGGAGGATGGGGTTGGGTAGTCACCTTCGTCGGCACTCTCGTACACCTTCTGGCATCGGGCTTACAATTCTCGATTCCAGCCACCGTCGCATTACCCGCTAAAGTCAAGTTCTATCATCATCCGTGGCATACAGCCGGTGAGTTTAAGATTTCCAAATAATTTTGTCAACACAATTTCAGACATGAAACGTAACTCTAACACGTGAAAGAAAGTAATCAAAGCCGTATGTTATCTAATCGTATATACATCTTAATATATTTCTCATTTATGTAATACTTTAATTTAGAATTTAGTCGAAACAAATTAAAATTTTTTAATTTTTTTGAAATCCTATTATTTATCTTTAGATATTTTCTTTAATAATTAAATATTTTCTCTAACGATTGAAATGCTAAAAATAATAATAAAGATAATTCTGACAGACTTCAGCTATTTACTGTCAAACTAAATTCTGACATTACGTTTTCCTTGCATCAAGAATGCGTGAAATTGATTGAAAAAAAGAAATGTTAAAAGAAAAATCAATACTCTAAATCTTTCTCCTAGTAGTAAATTAGGGCATAGACTTCCTATCTAAGCGCTTTAATGAACAAGTCGCTATCTCAGCCTCAAGACCTTATTTAGTACGTTACTAGAGTAAACTCTCGTCAGCATGCCGAAAGCTATAGCTAGCACTAGCCATAGTTAAAGACCATAGTTATACGAAATTGACCGCAAAAGAAAGGCAATCAAGAAACGCCGTATATCAAAGTTATGGAAGTTTACTATTTAGACAAATAATTAAATACTATCAATAATAAACCGTAAATAATAATAATTTATTACAGTCCATAGATGATAAATTGTATAAGTCTATAAAACTTTGTGTATTCTTTTTATGTTCAATCATATTTGTCAATGAATTAAAATTTTATTACTACCTAACACACTGAAAAATCTCTATAATAATAGTAATACGCGAACTAAGTGACAGTTTGAAGCGTGACGTCCACGTTAAAGAAATTTTTTTGTGATTTTAACTTAATATGGAACGACAAATTATTTATTCTACATTCTATCAGTAAAAATACTTTAGACTAAATAATTTATAGTTTTATATTATCAGGTAAAATTTAAAAAAATGTCTTAAAATTAATTAAACAAAATATACATATACATATTATATTGTTTACATAAATTGTAAATAAAATAAAAGAGAGAGAGATTTTATTTTATTTTTATATAACATACATCTCAATCAAAATCTCACAAACTGTTCAATAAAATTTGAAACTGAGATTCGAATAAAAATTCATTAAAATAGAAATTTATGGAATTTATTTAATAAAAGCTTACAAAAAAAAATTTAGTTAATACAGAGAAAATCTCATAAGTCTGCCATCCATGTTCTCATTTCGTCATGATCTTTTAAAAAATTTTAATTTTTCTTATTTGTATATATTCTGTGAACTGGATTAGTGTATTATTATGATATTATCTAACGAGAAGGTTATTATAAAAAGACAAAAGAAATTAAAATTTTATGAAAATTTCTACAACTCGCTCGGTTCCTTCATCATTTGACTTATCTTTTTTGACACGTTTATAATATAAGAGTCCAACCCATCGTTAATAATTTATCCTTTCTCGTTTGCTGTCTTATATTCCTTGTTCTTTGAGCACGCGTCGCGATGTGAGAAACAAGTTTCTCGTACGATGAAAGTTGCGGTAGAATCCTTAACACTTATGAAAGATATATATTAAAGTTTCCTGAACTTCCCACTTTGCTATATCGAAACGTAATATTTTCGATCGATAAATAAGCGAATGATGTTTTCAATATCCTCTGCTTATTATGCTCGTTTAACTAGCTAAAGATAGTTTAAATTAAAAAAAAACAGATTTCTTAATTTGTGAAACTATAAATGTTTAAATAATGTTCAAATTTGATGTACAACGCGATAAATTTATAAAACGAGAAAAAATTTTTGATATTTTAGTAATAATAGATAGCTTTAACAGAATATTTATAACAAACTAATATTTTCCATCGCGTAACTTGTAGTTTGTTACATTTTTTTATACTATATATTTTTAATTAAAACATACTAAACACACACACGAGTATTCTTATCGTGCGAATATATTAATTCTAAAATTTAAACTAAGTAAAATTAAATTTTTTGTAAAATTTTTGCTATAAAATTATAATGCTATTTTTCCTTCTTTTAATGATAAAATTTTTATTACATAGATACTTTTCATTATTATTAAAATGTCATATTACAACATTAATACGTGAAATAAAAAATTGCAATAGAATTGCATGTAAAAAAATATTTTCACTAAAATTAAAAAATTATATTTAGATTATATATTCTATTATTAAAATCTTATAAAAAATGTAAATTGAGAAATGTAGTCTTATGGCACTAATTTATGATTAATATAGGTACATTTTATACTGCAAATAAAAAATTTAGAATTTTAAATAATCTCCATAATAAATAGTATAATGAGATAAATAAACAATAAATTTTATCCAAAAATTTCTTAATTCTTAGAAACAAAAAAAAATAAATTTATAATAAATAATAAAATTAATTTATATTAAGTTATGTTACATTATCAATTCGACAAATCTAAAAGAAATATATAATTTTAACGAATTATATTCTTATGAAAAAAAAACATTTTATACTGTAATATTTACAGGATAAATTACTTTATCGAGTTACCGACGTTGAGAAGATAACATAGCTCTCTGTTTTGTGAATAAAGGCTAAAAACAGACTGGAGAAAAGCATCGGAAGAATGCCGAGCGAGACAGTAAACGTCTCACGTAAAAATCAATAAAAATTTAATTTAAATTATTATCTCTTATCCAAATATTATAAAATATTATTAAAAACATATAGCTTTGTATATTGCCAAATTATATATTGTAATTTAATATGTATAACGTATATATTTTCTATTTTTATTTAATAATTTTAATTATTTAGTAAATAAAAAAGATAACTACACGAAAATTTTTCAAGGAAATATATTTAAAAAAAAATTTTTTTTAATAATAATGTCACATATAATAAATTATTAAATTTTAAAGCTTCTTCTATACTTTAGTTTTCATTTTATATATTCTTAATAAAAAAAGATGTATACGTCTCTATACGATAAAATTTTATACTTATATATGTATATACATATTATTGTATATTATAAGATTATAATAAAGTTGAAAAGATATTAAGAAATAAAAATTGTGTATTATTTTTTCTAATAATTTATATATTTGTCTTGAAACTAGGTTTTATTGTGATATATGTATATATTTGATATAATTATCACTTCAATTAAGAATCTATTTAAATTTGTATTAACTACAAGATACAATTACGAAAAAAATAACATTAAGAATATATAGCTTTATATAACATTCGTGAATTTTTATAAAAACATATGATGAAATTGTTTTTACTCACCAAAAAGTTGACTAAGTTCAAGCTGACCTAAGTCCAATCCTGTACTCTATATGCAGCTTATCTCACAGCCGCGACTGATGTTATATGTGTGTTGCATTGCTTCCCCATCTCTGCAAATCATTATTTTGTTGTTGAAATTAGATCATTACTTATTACAGAATTGAACATATTAAGCACTCTCCTCTCTAGTTGGTAGGCCAGGGGGTGTGACTCAGCATATCTATTATGAAATAGTATCAAAAATATATTTTAATTATGTATTTATATTAATCTTGAGTGTTAATCGTCAGTCTCTAACGGACTGCCTTAGTAGAAACATGATAAGTTTTGAACCATTGTGAATTCTGTGAGAATGTGAAGAAATGGATCAAAGGTATTGAAGTACTTTTTGTAACAGAATTATTTATACTATTTCATAATAGATTCACTGAGTCACACTCCCTGGCCTACCAACTAGGGAGGAGAGTAATGGTCTAATTTCAACAACACGATACCACAGTTATGTATTCCATGTCCATCAACAATAATAAACTTGAAGTTTGTATGATTAGTAATGTATAATTTTATTTATGTTTGTGCTGAAGAGGGCCAAAATTTAGCCGAAACATACGCACTTTTAATTATGAATTAGAACTTCATGCGCCTATTTTAACTGTAAATTTTAAGAGATTAATTACAGAGCTTGGCTCTTATTTGCATATTATCCCTTAGCTTGTTATTTTATTTTAGTTTACAATAATACTTGTATACTGTACATACATTTACAATTTCCTTATTTGTCACGAATGCTTTACGAAATGAATTTGAGTTTAACATTTTCATATAATCCAATATTTTGAAAGTATAACAGTTTTGAATGTATAAAATGTCAACTTTTAAAATAATAATAATTATATATAATTTATAAAAAAATATACATTTATTATAAATTATTAATTAAAACAGTATATATCAATTAATAGTCAAACAAATTTATACCATTTAGCTGGATATCCGAGACTGCAAAAATAAAGAATAGAAATGTTCAATTCAATTATCTCGATGTTCCTCGCGACGACCGCGCCGGGAGTCGTTCAGACAAAAAGCAACGAAATGACTTCAATGCAAGAATTCGCGACAAACCCATGTTCGTTGTCCTCTAATAATCTAGGAGGCTTACCAAGAGCAGCTTTCAGCTCTTGGTTTACCGAGAAAGAAAAAGAATTTTCTCAGATATATCTAACGATTTTCTTTAATTTCTGACAATAAGATTTCTATTTTTTTTTTCGATCCAGATCTTTGTTAATCTGTTTCTTGACTCGAGATATAACTTGAATGTATGACATTTAATTATATATGATATAATTAAGTACTAATATAATGCCAATTTATTGCTCGCTTAATCTCGAATTTATTACTTCTACTTCATTTTATGCTCTAATACAAAAATTCACTCGCAAAGACACGGATAATTAATTAATCACGCGTATATTAAATAATTATCAGAATACAACAATCGATCATTTATACATTTTAAATGGATGGAAACATAACAATTGCAAAAATTAATTACTTGTATTGCTGAAAAATCTTTAATTATTCATAGAAAAATCGTTTGGTCCTTGTTAATCATTTTTCGAGAGATAATACAATAATTTATAAAATTTTTTGTTACCAAAACGTAGGTTACGTTACAACTCTCACTGCGCAAATGAAAACAAAAATACATGTAAACAATAGCGTGCTGTACATCGTAAAATTCTAACTGGTATTACTCAAAAGCGATCTCGAATAAAAGATGCCAAACGATTAATTCTAACAATAAAAAATTATCAGGTTAGATGCGTATAAGCAACGCGTAAAAGGAAAAAACTGATTTTACGATAAAATTGGATAAAATCATTATCGTTTCATCATTAAGACTGCTATATATAAATTTTAGGTGCACTCCATTTCAAAGCAAAAATAGTGTCAAGGAACATCTTTTTAATGGATATAGAATACATCTTTCTTAACGCCTGGTTCACCGATCCTTGTCTTTTTCCTTCTTTCTCGAGACCTTTATTGTAGTGACGCGCTTCATTACATCACATTGACATATCATGAAATATGTAAACAAGAACCTACTTTCTTACATGCAATTTATTTTCATAATTATTGCGTCTCAATTAAATCACGTACTATTACATAATATTGCGTAGTATTAAGGTTGACCCGTTATTTTCAAATTTCTCAATTATTAATCAGTTAAAAAATAATACAAATATAAAACAAATTGATTCGAGCACTTCGTTTAATTGATAAGTACTATTAAAGATTTTGTATTTTAATATTTATCAATCAGGCAACAAAATTTAATTTAATTTTAAATTTAATGCTTGTACATTGATATAATCAATGATTTTTCGCGTTCCCCTGTATATAATATAAAATAACACCTGCGGTTAACGTCGAAATACATAAAATGTCGCGCAATAATCATCTGATGTATATGCAAGTGCATGTACAATCGCAATTAATATAACATGTTTTTGCAAATTTGTGAATATCATAAAGAAGCAATAAAGGATAAAAAAGAAATCAAATGACAGAGAAATGAAACACCCATGTGAAGAATTTATAATTTCATCGATTTATATTACTTGTTATTTGTGAAATTGATTACTTGTTTACTTCTGTGGTAAATTCAAAATTATAATATTTCGGTGGAACTCGGTACAATTAATTCGAAAAAAAGTTTTGATATTGAACTGATATCATCTGATAAAAAAATCTGATATCTGATATAAATCTGGTATAAAATTTTTTTGCGATTTATGTATTTGAACTTAAACCATTATATTCACGAAAATGTAGAAGAAGCCAATAAACATTGAAATAAATCTGATTCGCTTATATATATATATTTTCTATACGTTACAAAATTTATGAATTAAATTAATGTATGTAATTGATAAAAAAAATTATAATTCATAAATATAAAAATAAAAAGTTTACAAAATAACATAGATTTTAATATTTTTACTACTTTAAAAATTTTTAAACTAAAAATATATATTGTTGCATTCCAGACCTATTGCATTCAATGTAAAAAAATATCAGCGTCCAAATACATAAATAAATTTAAAAAATGCAATGTGCTTTACAACATATGATAATAGTGATTAAAATAAAACTCCGCAACTTTATAACTCTTCTCAAATTAACAATGCATGCAAAAGACATTTACATACGCAAGAAATGTGAAATGTTCTATGTGATATCGTGTCAAAACTAACATTAGACAAAAAAATACGCGGAACTTCGAAGATTAAATAGGGATTATAACTTCATAAATGTCAACGAAAATCTAGTAATGCGTAGGTGTAAAGTAATTTGAAAAGGAACATCTGACGACGTAAAACTTATCAAGAAATGTCATGGATAGGGCAATTTGTAGACAGATCAGTCTTATTCAACTTTTCATTTCAATAATGTATAATCGTATTTTTATAACTATTCATCTTTTTTTTTTATGTATTATATCCAAACGGTGCAACATATAAGATAATATATTAATGTAATATTTTATATAATGTATACAAATTTATAATTTTGTTAATTAAAAAACTTGTTTTGTTTAGGGTCTTTTAAATAATACATAATATTATATTTTATTATTATAATTAATAAATTTTGTATCTTACAATAGAGAAAGAGAACCATACTGTCAAAAGTTATATCTATTTTACTAAAATACATATTTTGTGATTTTAAATACAATCTAAAATATCAGCACACAATCTGTTCATTTCCTTGTCTAGTACAAAATATATACTTCTATTGAATTGTGCACATTAAATAATATTAATAATACTGATATAATAATGATAATATAAAAGTCGGAAAAAATGATTGTATTACTGAAAATGAAAGTCTACATTTATTCTATGGTGACTGAATATACTTTATAAGTATTATCTCTTAAACTTCCCCTCAGACATGACGTTTTGACCGAGTAATACTTAGCTGCTCGACAGTTTCTTTGTCCGTCCATCACTGGAGGACACTGTTCTCCTGTCAGTAGTATTGTACTGTTCGCATCTTGCCATAAGATGCTATATCGAATCGATATGTAATAACGAGTGAAACATGACACGCGGAAAGAGTGTTGACGAAGTCTTAACGGAATGACATGCGAACAATATGATGCTAGCATGACACAAGCATTTAGTTAAAGCAGACCAAAGCCTTTGGCGAAGTAATCCTTAACCCCTTGCGAATCATTTTCATGACTGGGATAGGTTTATCGTAGATCTTGTTTAACAATGTGATTTTGACGACTCATACATTTCTAATTTTCTAATAAGCATAAAAGATTATTTTATTTAGAATTGTTTAATTCTTATATGATACTTCCATTTTTAATTATAATTTTACATATTTTTTTTAAATAAGAAAAATGTTTTATACATTGCACATACTATGTTTCGTATATGTTTTATTACGAATACAAAGATAAAAATTGCACGAATATATAAAATGTTTCCGCAATTAAACAAAATAAATAACACGACGAAAAATGCTGTTAAATTATACCTTTTCTTCGAAGATTAAAGATTTCAGAATCCAGTGGATTTATCGATTTCGATCTGATAAAATATTCGCTTAATCCATAGATATATAACTATAATAACAGCTGCGCGCTTCTCAATTCATATATTCCGGGTAACGAGAGAATAATGACCAGAAAAAGGAGAGGAATGAAACGAACAGAGATTTACAGAGGAGGGATCGTCAAAGGAACCGTTCGCGAAAGGACCTTTTGGTGCGAGAATAGAAAAGTTTAGATTATCGCAGCAATTTAGATTTTTATTTCTCGCGTAATAAAATGACTCGGCCTATCGTAAAAACGTTGATGTACAAGAAAGACTGATTATATTAAACTGAAGATGAACCGAAGTCGGCGAGGATTAAAACCGATTGCGAGATACTTGCGAAAAGTTTATTTATCCCCGTTCCAAAGGAATCTTTTGTGCCAACATTATTTTAACACGAGTCTATCGGAGAAAGTACTAAATCATGCACGCAATATGGTTGCGTAATACATTGTGCTAAAGCTTTGCCTTTCGCACGCACAGTTTATACGGAACGAATGTAATTTGGCTGACTAATTGTCTATTCGAAGGCAATGGACATGAAATCAGTCCGACATCGACCTTCAACGAGAAAAGACAAAGTAGCTCTTTTGCACGATTTGTTCCACTTAATAAATTATAGAGTGCCGAAAGTAGTTGTCCATTTATCATTTAGCGATTGAAGGAAATTTCAAAGTTTTTAAATTAAAGTTTCATGAGATCGAAATTTTATTTCGAATCGTATATTTTGTGTTTAAATTCATGAGAAAAGATATAATGTGTATCGTAGTAACAAATTTCTATGCAAATACGATGTTAAAATCTCCTCATAAATGTACACAACTCTATAATAATTATAATGCAATAAATTAAATGCAATAAAGTCAAAATTAGAATTAATAAAATAAAACAAATATGTAATACTGCAGTTAACATCAACGTAGCGCAATTCAAATAAAATTGTTGTTAAAACAATAAATAAAATCAATTTTATTTAGCAATATTTTTATCACAGATGCATTTATGCAAGATTTATAATATAAGAAAGACTAAGGAACAAAGTTACGCTCACAATTTTATTGCCCGCGATAATCCATATCATAAGAAGTGTACTGATGAAGAGCTTCACACAATCATAGATTCGAGAGTAATCTTCAAAGAAATGAAACGAAAGAACACATTTCGACGGATTACTTCCGTCGTAATACTAATCATTTTCATAGAGATACGCATAGATAGGTACAGAGATAGTACAATTTATTACGGTCTAAGATAAATACTCAAGATCATTCCGACAAGTCTGGCGCGTAATAGCCACATTGATCAACATAAAAAGTAAACAGAGAAAGTAACTCCTGATGAACGATAGTCAAGTCAACGAACTGGCGCAGAGGAAACGGAAAAAGGTAGGAAAAATACCGATCTGCCACCAAGTGGAGCCGCGAGGAGAAGAATCGCCGACGAGAACTAGAAACAGCCATTGACAGAACGTATCTACGGCTACTGATGAATGACGCACGGCGTCACTGCGGTGGGAGGGAAAGTAGAGTAGCGTAGAACAGATCCAAGATGAGAGAAACACGCAAGAGGGAAGGAGAACAGAGACAAGAAGGAGAAAGAAAGAACGATTCGACGATCGCGTCCGGTACAACCTGACAATCCGCGACGACTCCGCTCTTGAAGCGGAGAGACGCCGTGGCCGTAGCCGCAGCCGCAGAGAGACACTCGGCACTCGCGCGCCGAGATCCGAGATGAGCGCTCAGTTCGCGCGCTGAGCGTGTCGCGCCCGGTCGACGCGACGGTTGGTTCCCCGTGCGATCTACAATAATATCCCGTTGTTCACAACCGGCGTATCCTCCGAGGCAGAGGACTTTCATTTGGCTCGATTTAATCGCGACCGTTACCAGGGGACTACTCCACGGCTATTTTCCGCCTACGAGATCCAGGCTACTGCGAAATGAAACTTTCCGGAAGTTTCGACTGACATAATCGCGGTTATGACGATCTTGACGCATCCTTTTCAAGAAAGTTTTATTCTATCTTCGGAAACTCTTCTCCGAAGTTTTACGAGATTTTTCAATTAAATGATAATCACCGCGGGACGTGAGAATTATGATTCTATTTACGAAGGCTTTGTAGCTGTAATAAATTAGAACCCACACGACGGTGGCGTTAATTTGAATTTAGATTATTTACGTGCAAACAAAAAACCAGTTCAATTTTTATTTTAAAATTTTATTGATACTCGTTTACATACATATAGTTTGATAAATCTGATATAAAAAAAGTTAACAGATTCCAAATTATATTTGACAACAATTCCTATAAAAATGCTATATAAATATTTAATATAATATGTAAAGAGATTAATGTATTTTTATATTTTCTTTTTTATATAAAAAAATGGATCGTAAATTAATTATATTTATGTTGAACCATAATAATATTAAAATCCTCATAAAAAATTCAAATTACTTTTTGTGTGACAGAAATAATGCACCAAGAATCTTCTATTTTCCGTTTCGATTGCAAAATTCAAATCTCGAGATAAACGCTTTTCGAGTTTCGAATTTCTGATCAAGAAGGAGATGGAAGAAACCGAGGAAGAGGAGCGACGACGACGACAAAGATGGCGACGTCACTGAAGAGAACGAAAACGACGAAAACCAGAAGCCGTGTGCCACTTTGAAATCAGAGAAAGAGAAATTTGGATAATGGCAGCCTCTCGTGTAAATTTCGAAGTTGACGAATACCAAGTGACGCCTGCAACAGCTGCAGAACCGTTGAGATCTTCGAGTGAAACTCGCATTATCGTGGCCGACTATAATAATGACTGCGTCGATTATGTCGAAGAGCCTATTAGCGGATCAAAATTCCGCAATCCTAATCACGTATCGAAGTATTCATATAATGATACCACCAAGAACCATTGCATACGAGATGGTGAAGAATGGTCAAAACAAAAAGAATCATTTCTTGAAAATGAAATTCAAATTGCCAATAAATCAGATATTAATGACGATACGAGTCATGATAAGATGGATAGCGATATTCGCAGCAATATTATCAGCGATCGTAAAATAATTATATGTAAAAAAGAAAACCAGAAGTTTAAAAATCTAAACTGTAAGATTGGAGTTTCCTGCTTATTCCGGCCAACTGACAAAATTGAGGAGAATCAAAAAATATTTAAAATTTATAATAGAGCGAACAAAACTATCCTCGACAATGAATATTGCGATTTGAAGAAAAATCGCGCTGTTCATGAAATAAAAGTTGCAATTGCACCGATAAACAATCCATGCGAATCAGCATATCGCTTCCCGGGTGCTGGTAAAACAATCGGCTCGAACAAACTCGAGCGAATCAGAAATATCGAGAGCCGTAAAGATGACTGTAACAAAGAGAAGATGGAAATCAGTTCGCAGCAAAGTTGCGGGTATTCTCACGGGGACGATGTCATTGTATCCATGCCAAACACAGACGCGCTCCAACAAGCTTCTCGAGATGAAGCGACTCGTAAGATCGTTCACATCTCCGGCAAACACAATCGCGCGCGATCGCCAAGAAGAACACGGCGAACCGCGTCCGCGAGGAACGTTATCGGGAATCGGCGAGAATCGAGGGAACGAGAAACGAATATCGTCGTTCCCTGTACGGAGGGTGACGCAAGAAAATGCGAAAACGACGGGGAGGCGCACTTCTCTTACCATCGACAATCTCATATGCAAAAATATTCAGGTTATTTGAATCGCGATGATGCTGCAACCGTCGACGTCTATGAGACGGTGAACCAAGACGCGACCAAGATCGTCAACCGAAGAAATGATTCGACGAGACCGCCGGCGCCGATCGCCACCGCACTACTTCATCGCAGTCGATCGTTGCCAAAACTGTCATTCCATGACAGCGGGATCGCTTGCAGCGATCACACACCAGTGGCACCGGAACGAACACGTGCTACGTCGCGCCAATTAGTCGCGGACCTGAGACAATTACTAACGCTAAAGCAACACTATTATCCGGAGGGTGGCTGGGGCTGGGTGGTTCTCCTCGTGGGTTTGTTAGTACAAATTCTATCACATGGCACTCACGGTGCCGTTGGCATTTTTCTTCAGCAAGTGACAGTCAAATTTGGCTCCCACGTGCATCTACAAACAGGTTAGTTTAGAGAGCAAGAAAGAATCAGAACTATTCGTTACCGGTCACTGCTAAACTACAGATAATAATCAATCGTTCCCGTCCAAATTTCATTGGGCACTCACATTTTCATAATTTGTTTTATCTTTTACTTTCTTTTTTTACTATTTTTGATTAAATATTTCAATCTTTAAAAATCAAAGATGTAAAATAAATTTTGTAAAGTTATATATAAACTTTGTAAATTTATCAATATATAAACATTTCGAATTTTATAAATTTTTTAAACGTTATTTTATATTTAGCATAAGATTTGCATAAGAATAAAATTAAGAATTGATATTATTCATTGATATTTTTATCTTTAATATTTGGATTGTAAGTTGTGATATAATCTTTGTCCTTATTTATAAAGTCATTTTTAGAAATCACAATTAAATTTCATAATAATTAATAACTAATTATTAATATATTTGTAGATTGTACATAATGAAGACAAAAAATTTAAATCTTATTGCGTTTTGACAGACAAACAGCGTAGAATGAGTAGAATGTAAACACTTTTACTTTCGTTAATACGTAGATGGTATTGATCGACGGTCGATGAATTTTTATTAGCTGCGTGTTTACATAACAAATCAAGTACTTTAAAACGAAAACATTAATTGAATCAAGAGTTTCTCCGATTTAAATCTCTCTCATACAAAGCTACTTAAGATCTTTCATAAATAACATGGAAGCCGGAAATAACAACGATAAGAGCGATGAAAAAGCACAATCATTCACTAATACAAAATTTTAAAATATAATATAAGATCTATTGGCCAAAATCGTTTTAGAGCAAAACATTATGACGATAATTCTAATTTAGACCAGAAAAGAAAAAGTCTCGATTACCAAAATTGGTCGCGAAATGAGAACGTGTCAACTGGCATTACGACTACTATCTGGAGCGGTAGTAAAATCGCGGTGCATTTTTAACATCACTGGTTTAACTTTGGACACTTTGTGATATTTCTCTGTAGAAATCGCATGCGTGCAAAAGTCGCTTCACTGGCATACGGCCAAAAACAGAAAATTGCTTTTACAGATGCATATAATAATCGGCGTTTTTGTCGCATTTAATACTATTTATCTGAAAGGGATAAAACTGGAACGTCATCGTACAGTTAAATCTCTATTCGCATGTAAGATAATATGTTTCGCGTATGAGTCCATCATGTATCGTAAAGTGTTAAAACATCACACACAGAATATAAAATGTTATAAATAACAGGAGAAACTTAAACTATATTTTACTTTGTAATATACTAAAAATGTTTTAATTAAAAGAAGAATTCAATAATATATGCTTGAAATGAAAAATAACTTCTAACATTATCTTCCAATATTTTCTTAAAATAAATAATGGATAAGTTTCCCTTCTATATAAGAATTAGAAGGATGCTTTGTTTCATTATATCAATGAGCAGTTTGGAAAGTCATCACGAATAGATCTTAATCTCGACCAATGATGAATGTATCGATATATCTTTTCATTTTTAGACGAAATAATTTACGAATCCATTTAGAACGGATTCTGGCGGCATTTGTATCAACGGCTGTTCTGTAATAATACTTCCTTATAAGGTAATTTCGCGCATCGGGGTGACGGGCACACATGGTCTCTCCTTCGAGTTTACGTTGGCCCAGATATCTCACGAGACAGAAGCTCTCGTATTGCGACATTAAGGGCGAAATTGTGGCGGATATGTGCTTACAAAAAATTGGTATTACTAACTTGCCGCTTTATAATCGCGTCAAAGGAACTCTCTCTTGCTAAATAACTGACGAACATATTGTAGTTACGTGAATTGGTGTATTGAAATGCGTCAAATAATTAAAAAGATTAAAGATATGAAGAAAATATTTAACAGACTGCCTTAGTTATTTTCAAATAAGAGATATATGTCTGTTTCTAATTTTGATATAATCTCCAAACATGTTGTAGAAGAATTAAAAAGGACAAGTTTGCCCATGTTTTTTTATCCGCACTGCCTCGTGAATTTAAGATAGTCTTTTATAATACGAGTTAGAGAAATAGATATTAAGACGAATCAATTCACACACACACACACACAGAGGAGAAATTGGTTCTCAATTTTTCTGTACAATTCAAAATGAATGATAGATAAACTGACGTCATCGAAGCAGATTCATATCAGAGCGTTGATCCTGTTCGCGTTTCAGAATAAGTCACGAGAAAGTGCTCTTTGCATATAGACACACGCACGTGACATGCGTATTTTGCCAGGTCTTGGCGCAATTTAATGTTCCCTCTTTAAATATAATCTAACGATACTTCTATTTTAATTATACTATTTAATTATTTTTCGAATTTTTTTTTTAGTTGTACTTAAGAATAACAAAGAATAAAAATAAAGAAGTCGAATGTAAAATGTTGTGTAAAAAGAAAAATATAAATTGCGAAAAAATGTAGGAAATTATTTTTATATTAGTAGAATATATTTTTATCGAATGTCTCGATTGTATAAAAAATTTTGAATAACCGTATACATTTATCTTCAGTTATAGATTATGCAAAAATAACACAGAATCAAGGACGAATAAACATTAATAACATTATGAGTTCTTTTCATTATGGCTCTAAGAGAGAATGTCAGACAGGTAACGAATTAGCACATATGATAAGATTGAATTCAGATGAGAGCAAAAAATTTGCAAATGCGTCAAGAGAACGACAGATCAATTTTTTGTTGGCGTACTTAAATGCCTGTTTTGAACATCTCTCGAAAATACTGGCCTAGAGCAATAAAGTCTCATCATCGTCAAAAATCGCACCTTTCGCCAACCTACTATAGGATTCATTAACATGTCTTCTCGTTTATAATCATTGCTTACTTTGTACTGCATTTACGTAAATATTTTATGATAGTGTGCATTAAATTACTACTTCTTCTTTTATTTTTTATGAAAATTAATCAGAAGCCTTCCTTTAACAATTTATTTTTTCATATTGTTTTAAATATTTATTATTAATATATTGCTAAATTAGCAATTTTTTATTTAATTTAAAAGTATTTTTTAGATTTTTAAAATTCTTGTATAATTTATATTCTTTTAACTTAATTTATACCATAATTATTTTATATAAAAAAATTATATTTTAAAATTACATTAAGAGAAGATCAAAGTTTTAAAAGACAGTGAAAAAGCTGACCCTTCAATACACAAAAAATATGAATTGTATGATCGTTTCTAAATATATATATATATATATATATATATATATAAGAGATAGAAGTAGAATATAAAACAATGATATGTAAATGAATACTAATGCAAATATGATACATATATCTAATATAAAAAATTTTTTTGAAGACTTATGAGAGTTTCGTGACATGCAAGTTGTAAATCTAAAGCATGATCTAGTTCTAAAAAACTCCAAGAGACATTTTTATTTATTTTGAAGAAACAGCATACTTTAAATTAAACTAGTTTATTCAAAAGATTATATATATAAAATTGAAATTTAAATGTACAAATTTAAATGTAATAATTAAAAATATACAAAAATCAAACTTTCACATAAATAATATTTTTACTTTTTAATTTTACCTTTGTTTAAAAAACTAATTTATATATATACTGAGGGAGTACGAATCATCATTGAATATCAACGAATAAACGTGAAAAAATATTAATTATTTTTGAGAATTATTTCAACACTTTTATAAAAATGTTTTACAATTACTCCCTCAGTCTAAATCTTTTATGTTAATTTTAATCAGCAGTATTGATGTACTCGTTATATATTATGTAATAAAAAAACAAAGATAAATATACTCAACATATGACACTTCCCTCAAAAATTGTACTGCTTGTATGCTGAGAAAGCACAAATAATTTTCCACTGATCTAAATCTAAACTAGTTACGTCTCTGGGTTTATCCCTAGATTCGCTCGGAAAAAATCCAGAGATTAAAATTCCATCGGATTAAAATCCAAAGCTGCTCGCATTTTCTCGCGGCGTCTGGTGTCTGACCTAGCCAGCACTTTCGATAAGGGATGTAAAATATGCGTTATGTGCCGGCGTAGGAGCGCGGAATCGGCGCGCGTACACGTTAATATTGAACATAAATGAAGTATCTCAAAGTAGAACCGCCGTTGTATCAGACTATAAAACAACATAGATGAGAGAGGTACGATAAAAATTGCCGGACTAAAAAGTTTTTTTCCTCCCTCTCCCCCTCTTCCCCTTCCGCGGCGAATGCTTTCAACGCGCAAAACCGACGTAAGTTCATCAAGATAAAGTCAATCTGAAATGCCTATTGTCGCACAGACGCCTCTCTGTCTGCTTCTCTCAAGAGAAACAAAAAGGGGGGAAGGGGAAAAGAAAAGCAAAATTCCGCTCTGTCACTTTGCACATTAAAAATTACATTGAAAATATCTCGAGAAAAGTTTCATTTATAACATTTTTACCAATTATACTATTTCGTCAACCGATAAATATTTATAAATCAATAATTTATTTAAATATTATTATTATTTATGATTTATTACAACACAAAAATATGACGATAAAAATTCTATATTTGCTCAAAATCAACACAGTAATCTAAATTACTACGAGTATCATTCTGTCGAATGGATTAACCGCACGAAATATAATCGAGATATGATCCTCGATACGAAAACGCAAGACCGCTCCGACATCTAAGAGGATTCGGTTATCTCCGGAGATGGTTTTTTTCGACGGTGGGCGTCGTTACCGCAATTGTAATCGAGAAACGCTTTACTTTTTCCGCGTAGGATGTCACCCGAAATTGTCCATTGCGACTCGCGACGAGTCTCGTAAAAAAGGCGTCGACCTTTATTTTCGTACTTCTTGTCGTTCTCTTTCTCTCTTGTTTGTTTCTTTCTTTAAATACGTCCGTCAGTCTATTTGTCTGTCGCACATATTCTTGTTACTGAAAATGCGTACCAGACGTGTACTGCATGCGGAGACCGCATCCGTAAATTTTTCGGTTTGCAATGAATTTAACGACTTGCACGTTGCTCGCTAAAAAATATTGTTCCCGGATGAATTCGTCAGTCATAAATGTCAACATCAGACAATATTTGTCATATTTAAGCACTGCAAAAGAAAAAATTGCTTTTGCTTTATTAACGTTATTATTGTTAATTCTCTTATTTGTGATTTGCTATTATTAAACAAAATATTAATTTTTTCATATTTCATATTATTGTATTGTATATTTCTAATATACGCTTCAACAAGAAATTCAATCATTTTTAACACTATTTTCCTAACGATAAATATTTTATAACAATATTTAAAACATAATTTAACAAGAATATTAGAGAAGAAATACGTGGAGTAAGACACATTTTTTATAGCTCGTTTTTATTTACAACAGCACCTTAATTACACCGATACCTAACCAGAAAGCTGCGACCATCACTGCAATTATCACGTAATTGATTTTAAACTAATTGTACGCTCACGCATTCAAACCATTTCGCATAATCTAATTGAGTTTACAAACAGAATTTAATCACAAATTTAAATTTCTCGGACTAGTAAGAATTTAATCCTTTCATACTGCATATTGCTAGCATCAATTTCTTGAGCTTCATTAATATTATGCGTCATTGTTACGATATTTGTATATCAAACAAAATATTTTAGAAATTTAAATATTTTTATAATATAAATTTATAATTTATAATATAAATTTAAAATATAAATATTTTTATTTAAATATCTATTTCATCCTTATATTTCTTGTGTATACTTATATATGTATCTTTCTTAATAACGATATATCCACATGTTTTAATAATAAATCTTTAACAATACTATTCAACAGAAACGATCTGTTTTTTCGCAGAACTAATGAGAATTTATTAGTCCCTCGAAAATATATCCGTCAGTGAATCAATGTTGCGTGGAAGTCGGTCTTTTTTATAGATATGTTTTTTTAAAGAATGTTTAAAATAAGTTAACGTAGATGAGAGAGAGAGAGAGAAAGAGAGAGAGAGAGAGAGAGAAAAAAGAAAGTAAAAAAACAGCTATAGAAAAACATTAAAGCCAAGATATAAGATATAATTGCAAGATATAAATAATATTTCAAAGAGAAAATATCGCACAAATTATTTTTAAAAAATAATATAACACAATGTTAAATTTGTTCTAAAAATTTGAAAATATTTTTCGACTGATTAATAATTGCACTAACAATAAATGTCAAGTATATAATTGTTTTATATTAATAATTGCATTAAATGCCAAATATATTATAATCTTTAGCATGATAAATCATATGATTATTTAAATGAAATATGTCAAGCTTATTGTTAGATATCATTTTCAGATTTAAATAAAATTTTTTTGGAATTAGTGTTTTGTCGTACAATTTTTTAGAATTAATTTTTTGTCGTACAATTTTTTAGAATTTGAAAGAAATCTTTCTATTGTATGAGAACAGAAAATGTATACAAAATTCAAGAAAAATTATTTTTCAACAAAAAGAGGGTACGTGTGAAACTGGCGTCTCACTTCGTAGAAACTCATTAATTATTGAATTTCTGAATTTATTTTTAATAATTCTAGTTTTTGATAGATTAAATAAACGGTTCTATTAAACAAAAAATGACTCAGAAGATAAATTGAGATGCCAAGTTCACGTTGTGTCTCACTTTGTTCACCAATAATTTTTTTTAACATTTTTTTAAGATTTTAAACGCTTGAAAATTCTATAATAATTCCATAAAAAGTTTTATATATACATAAAAAGTATTAGAATATCAATTAAATAAGTTAGATCGCTCGAGGCGCTGAGGTGAAGTGAGACGCTGGTCATATTTCGATAGTTTTATCAACTTTAAATGAGACTTTGTATTATTCTACAATCACTTTTAATTTCTAGAGACAATTCTATGCATAAAAATTATTAGCATATTTATTAAACAATGCGTAAAAATTATTAGAATATTTATTAAACAAATTAGATTGTCTGAGACGCCGGATGTGTAAGTATATCGAGGACCGAGACGCTGTATTATATTTCGATAGTTCTATCGACTTTAAGATTTTTCGTGTTATTTTGCAATCACTTTTAATTTTTAAAGAGAATTCTATAAAAATTATTAAAATATTTTTTGGAATTAATTAGATCACCCAAAATGCGAGTGTGTAACACGAAATTTTATTTAAAGTCGATAGAACCATCGAAATACAAACATGAGTCTTACCTCGGTATTTATACGTCCGACATCTCGGGCGATCAATTTAATTAATATTCTAATAATTTTTATGCATAGAACTATTGTAGAATTCTTAAACTTAAAACTGACAAGAATGTTAAAAAGATCGTCGAAGGAAAAGTGAGACGCAGCGTGAATCTAGTGTCTCATTATCAATTTATCTTAAGCTTTTTTGTCTCGAGCCATTTTTTGGAATGACCAGAACTATTTATTTAATTTAGATTTATTATTAAGAGTTCTAGAATTATTAAAATAAAAGCCAGAACTCTTAAGAATTAATAAGTTTACACGAAGTGAGATGCCAGCTTCACACTCTAAATCTAAATAGAATTACACGAAATACATTATGACCGTGACAAAAAAGATTAATTCCGCGAATAATAAATTACCTCATGATTGCTCCGACGAAGCCCGATGCCATCCCAGGTTGGCTCATCTCTTGATTCTTTGTCGATACACTTCAAAAGCATTCACAAAACACTCGCGTTTAATTACAAACATATTAATTAAAACTCGAAAATAACGATCGCGCAACATTTTGTATGACACTCCTGATTTCAATACATATTATTGATACACAAAATTTATGTCGGATCTGTACCTTCCCGCTTATATATCTCCGCACGAACGATAAATCACTGTACATAGCGCGTTATATACATGCAAAACATCGGCGTATACTTTTTCGCGGATTAATAGATATGTCCAATAAAACGATCGTTCGTTTTCCAATTCAGTAAGTACACTCGACTTTTGTTCGCGCACGAAATTCACTCGCAAAATACATGCGAAAGCAAACGACGCGGTTACAAAATCGGACGACCTCGAAGGTCACGAAACGTCACGATTACGACGAACGCACACGGATAAATCTGTCTAGAGACTGCAGCTCATCTCTATCTAAATCTCGATTCTCTTCTGACATGCACTTGTACACTAATATTCGTTTGAAATCGACGAGAAGAACACGGAGCATCGCGATCCGACCCGGCTTCATAAACACTGGGCGCGAAATGACGGTCGTGAAGGCAAACTCTGACTCCATTTTCGCGTAACTGTATCAGTTACATCGTATTAAATAATTATCTTTATACTCGCATATATAATTCGCTATAAAACTCAAGTAGAATTCTATTTATAATTTGAAGTCCTATGTGTCCCTTCCTATCTCTTTCTCTCTCTTTCTCTATTTATTAACGTATATATGTGTGTCCTAATAGATGTATGTATATTGTTTTTAATTCTTTAATGCTTTTTCTGTATTATATACGATGCGTAAAATTATAAATAATCCAATCTCATTTAAAGTCGATATCAACTATTAAAATATGATTCATTTCGGTGCACTTATATGCAGTTATTTGCAGTGTTGAGGATGATCTAGGTTTTTTTGTTTAATAAATATTTTAATAATATTTATTCACAGAACACTATCTGGAAATTAAAATTAATTACAGATTGACACGAAATCTCACTTATTGTTACACCTATCCGAAATACAACCGGTGTCTCATCTCAGTAGGTACGTCATTTGAAGCAGTCTCATTTAATTAATATTTACATTTATTTAATTAATAATTTTTACTCATAGAACTGTTTTGTAAAAATTATTAAAATATTTATTAAACAACTTAATTAATTATATTAATTATATTTAAATTTATGATATATATTTGTACTCGAAAAAACTCACTAAAAATAACGTACGCTATCCATTTCATATCTTGATCGATATTGCAATATTACAATCACGTACGAAGATCTAATTTTCTATCGACAGCCAAGAAGCGAATTTTTGTATGAAAAATTAAGCATTTATTTCATTGCATTCTCCGATAAAATTCAATTATCTTGCTCGACCTCATACATCGATCTCGTCATTCATACAAGCTTTCCTAATACAAAGAACATATTCTTAGTTCGAAAAAAATGTTTGACTTTCAAATACACCATATATTACTATAAAGCTATTTATAATATTGAAGAATTTTATTAAAAAGTAATATTGATCCGAAGCGTACGAGTATAATTACAAATCTTATTAATTTATCAAATACGTTATTATTAACGTAAATACGTTATTATTAACTTTTAATAAATATATTCGGTCAGTTTTCTCGTTTATAGTTGATATTATTATAATTTAAAAATGATATATCCAGAAACAATTACGCTATAATAATTTAATGTAATAATATAACAATTAATGTAATTAATGCAATAATTTAATGTAATAATAATGTAATAATTTTTTACTACAGAGATTAAATAATAATTATAAATCACACATATTAATATAAATTGCAAAATTTGTATTGCAAGATATTTTGCGGTGAAAAAACGCATGGGAGAAGAGCTCTAGGACACAATTGACATTGGAATTATCGATTCGACAAGCATGAACGCAACAAGTTGATTACAATCTTTGTATAATACTACTTAAGATACAGAATACGAGCTTTGCATGTACTTAGTAGATACGCATATAATGAAATGACTCGTGTTAAATTTCTGATGAGAAGCAGTTCCTTCTTGAATCTTATACAATATCAATCGCGATAAAAAGAAACGAATGAATTGATCTTTCTAATATGTTGATAAGATTACAAATAGAAAATTGAATAATGCAATGTACATATAACAATGTATTCAATCTATACAATAAATAATTCTAATATAGAAATATATACGTATACTATATATAATAATTGATATTTTAAAACTTTTAAAATTATAAAAATTTTTAAAAATATAATTATAATTAAACATTTATTATTGAAACAATGTTTTCTCGTGCTCTAAGATATTCATTATCGTTAAAATCTTATTATTCAAATTTTTTCATAGTTATTACAATTGTGATAATGATTTACCAAATATGTAATTGATTTTTAGTAAAATATTTATAAGAAATTTAAGAAACGAATTTATAAACCGATCGATGTATTTGATGCTTTTATCAGAAAAGCTATAATATCAATATTTTGGAATTAATATTGAGAA
The DNA here is from genome assembly GCF_047496725.1 of Anoplolepis gracilipes. Lineage (NCBI taxonomy): Eukaryota > Metazoa > Arthropoda > Insecta > Hymenoptera > Formicidae > Anoplolepis > Anoplolepis gracilipes. Next base: position 12,881,696 of record NC_132972.1, read on the forward strand.
TATTGTACAATGATTTTTTTGTACTAAAGGGATGCCCGTATCTCCCGAGGGTCTCAATGGATTCTAATCCCCTTCGTCATCAAGTGAATAAATCCGAACCTTCTGTCAGAGGCATCGTCTGTTTTAGAAAGACAATGGGATCAAGAGAGAGAACTTTGGCTAGAAAAACCTTCCATTATTCACGGATGTAAAGATATGCGTATACAAAAAGAGATAAAGATTTGCTATCATGCTGTCACTGACAGAGATCAAAAACTTATCACAGCAGCCCCAATGTTTTTCATTTTTCAAACGATTAGAGCTTCGTAAAATTAGGTCGTCGTATTTCACTTTGCACGGAAGAACCAGAAGAAACTCCGATCGGAATTGATTAATTACAAATTTTTCGTATTCTCACTTACTTAGTATTACGATTATTGCACTAAAATTATCTTATCTTATAGCAATCTATATATTAATAACTTTATAAGAAACAAGAGTTTAGACAATAGTTATTAAGAATATTAAATATTCTTTGCAAATTTAATATAATTTTTAATTTAATGTATGCTAAATAATAATTCTAAAAAACGTACAACGCGCTATATGCATATTACATATATCCAGCTTCCACATTTGATATAATATACAAATTTATCTGAATTAGATAACTATGTTTCAAGAGAAATCTTTAAGGGAAACTGCTTTGCCGGTCACAGATTTGTATGCCATGGCTTGCTACAACCATTCGCTAGAATACTATAGTTACACGATACTATAGTTTACCATGAATGAAGCAGAAATATCTACCTACGATTGGTAGCGCTTATTACATTATTTAAACGATGTTAGTTCATTTTCTATATGAATAAAAAACGGATGACTACTATTCTTTTTCAAATTTAAATTGAATTAAAAAATTAAATATGTTCTATAATAAAATATATTTTATATATATTTTTATATAAAAAGTTTTAATGTCAGATTCATTATAAATGCATCTTTAATCTATGTTTTTCTTTAATCTTAATAAATAGAATATTTGCATTTATTACATTTTCGGTTATTTAAAATTATGAGCAAAAACTTTTAAATATCCTTAAAAAAGCTAATAAAAATAAAATTTTATTTTTTAAATAATTTTAAATATTAATCATAAAGATAAATTATGACAACCAATATATAAAATCAAAAAACAAGTTTTCACAAAAAAAAATATCAACTTTGATGAACCATCATCTTTAAATTAATGAATAGTATTTAATTGATTCACTTTTAATTTCTCCAAAATTTGATATTAAAATCAAAATAAAATATCGAATTATTGTAAAACAGATCTGTTCATCATTTGAATTTATTTTGAAAACTCAAATACGATTTATCATAATTTGTCAGCTATTTGTTCACTATGCTAAGGAATCTATGAAATTCTTCATCTTATAATCAATGTGGATAAAGATAAACAGTTTGTAAGTTGATGTAACTATTGAATAAACACATAAACACACAATCAAATATTTCGTAGCAATTACGGTGACTCTAATTGTAAATGCTCGTTTCATCTTTTCGTAGTATTAATACCTTTTCAATGTCTCAAACATACACTTTATTTTATATATACGCACAAAATTTTGTTAAAATAAATAAATTAAAAATATAGATAATTTTCTATGAAAAGTTTTCTAATGATACTAAATGTCATGTCTGATGATTGCTTAAAAAACATAATTACAACTCTCAAAGAACTCTATAAGCTTTTGACCAAGTATATTCCGCGTCTCAATGAGTCGTATCGACGTTCTGATTCGTTAAACACATTGATCGAGAACGAAGAGTTTGGTAAGCGGACGACGAAACCTCGAAAGCTGCTCGCTACTTCAACTATCTTCTTCTCTTCATGCAATAGAGAGAAGTGCTTAACGACTCGGCAATCTGAGTGACTCATGTTCCTTCTCTCGAGAATTACGATCAAATTACATTCGCGATCTTTCCTTTCTCCTGTGTTCGTTTCTAACTATTTGCGGATTTTGCGACAAATATATATCCAATTTGCTTGACTTTTAATCTCAATTTTCCTTTGAATATAAACCAAAGCCAATATGTAATAAGAATATATGTGATAAATATTTTATTATTCTTTTTGACTCGATAATTTAATACATAAAGAAAAAATATAACGTATATAAAATATTATTCGTTTGAAATCGTATTAAGCATTTGATTAAAAATTTATACGTTTAAATTTGAAATTATCTATACATATACATATATATTTTTTTCGTGTGTTGTTCCTGCCAAAAAATAGGCAACTAATGAAATTCTATATTCCGTCAACTTTATATTTCAACTATAAAGTTAATTATTCGCATATTGTTTTCTTTCTGTAAAAGGAGTTTATAATTACTAGAAGCACATAAAAAAATAAATAATTGTTTCTGATTTCAACCTTATAATCTTTGCATTTAGTACCTTCTTTCGGATATAACCTTATATTAACACATGTAATCTTTTTCACTTATAATTAGAAACATTAATCGTAATTTACGAGAATCTTGTAACTTTCGCTTCGAGAAATTAAAAGTGGATTATCACGGATTTGGCTTACTGTGAGCGTCATCGTGCGATTTATCCTACTTTATTTCTACTTATTCTCTTTAAGAACCTTGACACTGAGACCTTGAGACTTTTTGCGTCACACTATGACCACTCACACGAACAAATTGTTTCACTCACGTTTGCGAAAAACTATTAATGTTACTGTCTCTTAATACAACGAGATTGGTTAGGGAATTGGAAGAGAATAAGATAAGACAAACTACCATTTAAAGACTAAGAGTTATTAATCATGAGAAACAACGACTTGGTAGCTTGATCCCTTTTCATCTTTCGTCGCAACCACCCCTATAATTTAGTTGCGTAGAATAACAATAATACGTGCAAGAAAAGGAGTTTAATGGATTATTACCGTTTGTGTCGCCTATATTGCTTCTATCTAAATATGACATTCTAATGCACAGTCACACAGACAGTGTGTGTATTATTATATTTGGATTAAATTCTCCTAATTTTAACTATTCAAGATATCAAGTTACGTGTCGCTTTAAAAAAATTTAATTTTTTTTATATCTCCTTGATCGCGGATTTGAAAATATAAAACTGACAACATTAAAATTTTAAGGTTTTACTTTTTATATATTTGACATAACAATGTTACCGCACTTCTTGAATTAATGACTATATTCAAAATTTGATGTAAAAATAGGTAACGCGCGCGGTGCTTAATTTATTCTGCGATCGATAATAGTATTTAGGTCGTATCAATCAAATCTTTTATGTATTCCGTGCGTGATAAAATTTCGAATTTCAGATCTCGAATATTTATAGAAAAGAAGTCAATAATACAAACACGAACAACGGCTTTCTCACCTTTTAGACACGTGATAAAATCATAGCTCCTGTTATCCATCGTTACCCAGGGCATTCTAATTATCGAGGAATTGGACACAACTAAAAAACAAAAATAGAATGTTCAAAAGAAGAAACACATTTTATATATCAACGAAATTAAGAGATTTTTCATATTTTCGGAAAGAGCGGAAGGAGGGAGTGTTTAAGACGACGAAATGCTGTCGCGAGATTTATAATGGCCTGCGATTCGACAGCTGCAACATGGTTTCGTGGTAAAAATAGGCGTCGTCGACATCTTAACGATACAAGGATCGAAAACAATCTGCGAGAACCGTGTGCATAATATTTATGCATTTTGACCGACAATTCTGAACTCTTATTTAACATTTTGAATATATTCCGTTGCGACGATATAAGAAAATATTAATAAGCATCTGCTTTCTAACGTGTATTTCGTGTTTATTTTGACAGAAGAAAGTTGAAATAGTTTTGATTTATATTATTTCGTTCAACTATTCAACTATATATGTATCATACTATATCATACTAGTACTTAATAAAAGGTCGTTATCGAATATCACACGCAAAAGTGCGTGCAAAATATAACGTAGTTGATATTAGAGTCATACTTAAATTCATCATTCTGTCACATTTCTGGCAATGTATATTATTGATTAAATATAATTACCATCTTATCTAATCGTCATCTCAATTTATTTTGTAAAGTCAATGACTTTATAATGATGAATTAATCAAAAGAAAATCTGATGTTTTTTTGACTACATCACACACATATACAGACTCTCATCTCTAGAAATAATCTTTTTTCTAAAAATAAAAAAATACTATGTCAATAAAAATCTCAGATAAAAAATCAAAATATTTAGCTGGCAAAATATTTCTTGTTAATTTGAAAAAAATTTTTAGAGTAAATTTATTTTAATTTTTTATTTTATTTTTTTAATCTAATTCTTTGTCACAATATTGTATAATACTATATAATATAATTGCATATAATATTTATATATATTATACAACAATTATATATGTATAACAATTGTATATATTATATAATATATTGTATATAACATTTAAAGAATTAAAAATAGATAACATTGTCATATTAAATTACCATCACATTATTGTCATACACAAAAATCGTTAAATCCGACTTTAGGTTACACTTAGGTGCTCTATAAAAAGCGTAGAGAACAGGATATACGATGTCGCGACGGAAGGAATCGCCAGATCTTTCGGACGATCGAAGCCTACTCAAGCGTGCAGCAAAAGATGCTGCGTGAAACCGTCGGAACTTTTTCCTATATGTCGCATTTATTGTAGAATCTTCGCTATCGCGACGATAGTCTCTCCAACACCGATTTATTGCTCCTGGACCTTGAATTATTACATTTGAAACACTTTTTCGCAGTTTTCCTATCTCACCATTTTCCATGTATCACAAGAATGCAGATAAGGAAAACTTCTCAAGATTTAAATTATTCTTTTATATTTCGAATTTTATACAGAATAAAATATACCATCAAAATTTAAAAATATAAATATAAATAAATATCTTTCATAAAAAGATATCGAGATATTAATACTTATAAACAATTAAAAATAAATATTTGTTAAAAAGATTGATTTTGAATTTATTAAAAATATATAATTAAAATGTGTTGCGTGATGAGTTATTTTGTACTCTTTGTTAAAATTATAATAATAAGATATAATAATATATCTACATAAGATATATTTACACATTATTATTTTAATATATACATATTAGAAATCTGTTATTAACATTCATTAAATATTACTATTATCGAACAATAAATTCATATTGCATGAAATAATTTGCTGTGTCTCGCAAATAATACGACAGAATGAAATTCTAAAACAGCTCGACAGCTTTTTATTAAGTGAATAGCGAATAATTTCGAAGTGAGCAAATCGATATATGTATTGATTAAATGCATCCTGTTTTGTAATCTGCGCGCGACTTGCCTGCATAATTCACTAAAGCGACAATGCATATTTCGAATCGTTCGATTACCTAGTAATCGTATAGTCATACAATCGTGATTGTATCAGAAAAATATTACATTGCCGATATTGGTCAATGAGGTATTGTAACTGCTCGATTATCGTGCAGTTGCATGGATACTTCGAATACGCGAAAGCCCGTCGTTAGGATAAATTTTATGGCATCAAAATTTTTAATTTTACAAAACATTTATCGTTAAAAACAAGTTACTGCACATTGCGCTTCCTTTTTTTAATCTACCATTTTAAACTTTGTTGAAGGTGATAAATAGTAATTTAATCCTAATTTCCTGTCAGAAATTTCGGGAGACTTGACAAATTATACTTAATGAGCCTTCTTTGCACGAGAAAATTAAATCCTTTAAGCTGCTACTTCTATAATAAATCGCATATTTTTCGAAAAATTCTGGTTGTACAATTAATTTGACCGAAGAAGTTTACTTATCCCTCAATGTATATTTTGACAAGCTAATTTTATTTTCTTTTACTGTTATTGTCCCCTTTCATGTATAAGAGGAAGTTTACGGTGATTCAACTTCGTTTAAATGAAGCTATCACATTCCTGGTATATAGACATAACAATGATAAAATCGCGTCGACAAACAACATCGTTATATATATCAAGGTTTCACCTCGCGATTGGTCCTGTTGCAAACCTATCGCCTACAAAAGCACGTGGTGAACCCGGGAGCACAAGGGGATTGGACCACTCGCTTCCTCTACGCAAACTCGGTTTGCAGAGCGCGCGTCTCTTCTGATCCACCTCGGCGAACCCAGTCGACGTTTGGCAACGCGTCTCTCATCTAGCGTTCCGACAATCCCTCCGATCGAGATGCGCGATATACGCGCGTAAACGTGTCGATAAAATTATTATCGCTTCCGAAAAACTCAATGCGTCCGCTGTGCATCATTCGTCGTAATTCAATACATAGTACAATATATCGTCATATCAAAATCAGAAACATTTATTGCGTTCAATTATTAAAAATAATTCAAGATCCGACAAGATGTGACAATAGAGCAAAATAAAATTTTACAGGCGAAATGATCAACTAGTGAGGCAAGAAGGAAGGCCATTATTTTGAAAAAAACTCCAGTAAAGTGATCGTGTTAGATGTCATACATGTTTTCAATATCATTGTTTCATCAAAATTCCGCAGTACGTTCGTTATCCGCTTTACATTAAAATTATATGATTATATTTTTGTTATAGCAACAGTACGTGAATTAAGGTTTTTTTTTTTTGTATTGGTGGGAAATTACGTTGAATTCTTTCGAGTTTAATATAAATGATTCAAAATAAGAGTCAAGTATTATATAGTACTGCAATTTTATTAGATTTTATATATCTCTCAAATTTTTTAGAATAACTTATTGCCCAACATTAATCTTTCAATTAATTTATACAATTTTATAATTAGTTTGCAAAAATTAATTTTAAAACTTTGTTTAATTAAATTATAAATTAAATTTAAAATCGATAAAAAAAATTTGAAAGTGTATGATAAAACGCATCACAACAAAGTAATTTTTCACGATCAAAATGTTTCTCTTTTAAAAAAGTATACGTTTGTGTAAAAAGGATGTGGAATGCAATCACGTTCTATTAAAACTCATTCAATTTTAAGCCCCAGTCAAATCAGGAAACGTAGAAACATACAATTTCGGAATTCGCAAAGGTAATTTAATTTTGAGAAAAGTTTCTACCGCAACACGATAAACTTTCTGGAATACGAATTTTATTTTAAATGTGAGATAAATGTATACGTCATTTCAAGTACTGCAAAGTCACGGGTCGTTTATCTTCTCTTAAAATTACACAATTGTTGAATTAGCCAGTGTGATAAAAGCGCGACACGCTCCGATGTCTCCCGCTTCTTTTCTCCTCAATTCTTCTCTTCCTTTTTTTATTTCCTAGTTGTACTGGATTCCTCCTTTCACTCACCACTCTTGCAACCCTCCATCCCTAGCTTCCTTTACAGATTCTGTTTGCCTAGCTTTTAGCATAATGCACTCTTACACGTGTATATATGGCCACCGAACATGCCACGAACGCCACTATAACGACGAAACTTATAACTAGAAGCATGCATTATCTCACTGGTTAACTCATTTTGATTGCGATTTTATCATCCTTTATATCTTACTTTTTTCCTCTTTGACGTATTATCGTAAAGAGAATAGTAAGTTATATCATAAATTAATTTAAAAATAATAGGTATTAATTTCTTGTAACTTTCTCTCTTTTCGTAGAAGGTTATTGTGTTTTAGCATTTGTTCAAAAACGTACATTCATTTTGCTTATTTCTCTTTCTTATCTCTTTTCATTTAATTCTGTAAATATTCATTAACATTATAGAGATAAATAATGAAATAAATAAAAGATTCTATAAAATTCAAATAAATGCAATTTAAAATTAATTTTTTACTATTTTCATCTGCAATTAGTCAAAGAAAAAATTTAAAATATTAATTTCATACTGGAGGTTACGACTATCATACAACGTTTAATTCAATTTTTAGTGTGTTGTAAAAGAGCATAACTTCTGCATAATAAATGATGATATTATCGCGAACGATCAGTGACTCCAGCAGCGGCTTGTAAACTCGTATCATGGCGAACGAGCAATCTTTGACGAGAATACACATCATATCGGTGTCGGAAAAGGTAATTAAAATCGTGTATCATCGTCGGTATCAAAGAGGATAGTCATCCTAAATCGCGGAATGAAGAACCGAGTTCAAAGTCCTGTTTATGAAGACAGCGGAGTCGCAATTTCCGGCGATCTCGGCGAGCCTTCCTTTTCTGGGGAATGTCAGGGAATAGTGTCCCTTCAAGTGCCAAAAGAAATCGAGGAAGATGCAAATCCTGATCCTAGGTTTGAATATATAAAGTATTACAACTGTTGAACGATCGAGATGTTATATTTCGTATCAAATTAAATTAAACACTATCTGACACAATTGTCTTAAATTTTAGTTGAAGTCTATCGTTTTTATTAATTTACAAATTTTTCTAATCTAACGTCATATTATTTCAAGAAAGATTAATATTTTTAGTTAATTAATTTCTACATTGTTAATATAGAATATTTCAATATTATATTATGCGATACTTAAAAACTGATATTTTCAAAATCTTATATACCTTTCTACAATTTCTATTTTCTTAAACCAAACATCGCGTGCGTTATGAAACTATTTATAGTATGATATTTAATCATATTGTTTCCAATATAATTATGTGATCGGGATTGGATATGGTCTTCAAATTATATTCAGATATGCTGCGCAATGCACTATAAAACAACATTATTACCCCGAAAACTGTTGGGGTTGGGTCATCGTCGTGACGGGTGTTATGGTACAGATTCTCGCCACGGGAATTCAAGGGGCTGCCGGGGCTTGGTTATTACTTGATGGAACAAAGCGATATCGTCAGAATCTTCTCAACGTAGGTACGTGATGCAATAAGTGCGTAAACATTATTAATATAATAATGTAATATCCAATGATTTTATCAAAGTACCTGTTTTAAGCTAACTATAAGGATTAAGGAATGCAAAAGAAGAAAACTATTTTTACAGCTTATTAAATATTTGCTTCCAACAAATGAGAGGTGATATTTGCGAAAAAAAAACTTGATTTATTTAATTATTATATTTAGATATATATTTCTGCATTTTTCAAATAATTATTTTTCTTTTTTATTAATAAAGACAAAATGAAAATAAATTAAGAAGTACATATAACAGAATGAAAAGAAAGAAAGGAGAAAATTATAATTTATAGAAATACATAAGTTTCAACCTTTAAGAATGATATTCAATCTATAAGAATGAAACTTATACTTTGCAATATTATCCCTAGTAAAGAAAGAGAGAAATATCGAGAATATACTTTCAACATTTTATTAGGAAAGAAACAAAATACAAAATCGTACTCTCAAGTGGTTTCCAATACTTCTAACAATAAGTACAACGTCGGCAATACTTTCAAGTTTCTACGAGGTCCCTTCATTATGATTACTTGCAAGGGATTGTATTACAAGCGGATTATTATCGTCCTAATGAAAACGTATTTGTCGAATAATTTTTGACGATTTTTAAATGCTGCTATCTTTAAATCTAAATAAATTTTGATAATCCTACGACACGAAATCGTATCCCAAAATGTACTGAAATTTTATGAGAAGCTAATTCGATCCGAGCGACTTAGCGGGAATTCAGGAGGGACAAGCGGAAATGAATGGATCGTGTTATCTGGCAAGAATCCCAAACATTTGAAGAAGAGGAAACACTCTAATTGGCTTGTTCTGTTGATACAAAAGATACATTCTTGACAAAAGATATATTTGCTAAATTGTTATATATGTTTAAATTATTTATATGTTTTTTTATTAATATATTAAAAGCCAAACTCTGTATTTTATCAATTGATATTTTTTGATGTTTTTATGTCTTTAATTTTCTTGTTATCGCTTCAATCTTTGATTAAACATTTTAAAAAATACTCTAAACAGTTTAGATTAATTTAAGTTTTTTTTTTGACATATAAATTTTATCCTTTTTAGAAATATTTATATAAAAAGAAACATCCTATTTATTCACATAATTATCGTAATTCTTCTTTTATTTAAATATGCATATATTATTTAATTTTATTAAATAATATTAATTATATTATTTAATTATATTAAATAATATTAATGTAAAAAATTTTAAATTTGATGGTTAATCTGTTATATGTATGAAGCTCTCTCACAAAACGTCTACATAAATTTGTTATTATTAAATTAAACCTAAAAAGCATGCATTTTTCTATTTGTTGTGTAATATGAATATTTAATATAAAATATTTAAAAAAATAGATTCTTTTGTTGTTAAAAATTATGTATAAAAGCAAAACAATATTAAGTATATTATACTATAAAATTATATTCTTATTTCACAAAAATAATAAAATTACTTTTTTATGAAAAAGAATTTATAAATTTATTTTTTTTTGTTTTAATGCGACGTTACTTAGCTCGAGCATATAAAATCTATCTAATTAATTGACACCAAGTTATATGTATAACAAATTAGGACATTTCTTACATTATTATTTAAAAACACGAAATACATTCTATTCAAAGTACGCAAAAATTCGAAACTTTATAACAAAACATTTATTTTCGTATCTGTACGATGCAAAAAATTGAAAGATAAATGCGAGCAATGCACACTTGCTGGTTTAAGCCGTTCGTCTTGCTCCTTAAAGAACTCAGTGGGAAAATTCTCGCAAATCGAGCTTCTTCGTCCTTCGGGAGGACACGTTTGCTATGTAAAACCCGACCAGTCCGCAAGTCGTTGACCCTGATGGCAGCTCTCGCTCTCGCCAATTCACTCTCACTGTCGTTTCACCCATTCCCATCGACGGAGACTATCTAGGGGTGGGAAGAGTACTCACACGATTCTCGATAAAGAATCTCTGAACCTGACCGAGAAAAGAAGCGAAAGGAAAAACGAAAAGTGGCAGAGTATTATGATAAACGTCCTCCTAGCACTTCACGAAACAAAATTATTTTATTTCCTATATATTTATTAGAGATTTCACACATTTTCACAAAGTATGTATCATAACTCGCTCTTGTCATGTGCAAATGAAAAAATATGCATTAAAATCTGTTTGTTCATATTTAATACAAAAAGTTATTTTTGTAAAAGAATAGATTCTTGTGCTCGACAATTATTAATGCAAACAAATTGCTAATTCCACAATCGATAATCACCGTAGAATAAAAATAATATTGCCACACGCTCACATACAAATTTTATATTCAAGTTTTCCAGATATTACAGATTTATGGACTTTATCATGTTACCGGAAAGGCACTCGAACGTATTCTCTCTGCATATAAATCTCTTTCTTCTGAACTTTCACATTCTTTCTTCCTTGTCAACGTCCTAAACGATAATAACAGAAACAGCCTGTGTATATCCCAAGACGAATCCGAACGTATATATTTATTCCCACGCGTGGGAGGAGATTCCAAGACGGTTGCAAGCTCTCGGGAATCCAGAAGGAGAAAGAATCGAGGGAGAACTTGCGAAAGGCACCAGTCTTAAATGACGCTTCCATGCGGATAAGTCACCATCGTTGGCGAGCGATATTTAACGGGTATCCATCGCACTCCCCTACAGCAACAGTGAGATTAATAACTGCTTTTTCCCGCGCACGATGCGGCGCCCGTTTGTCTCCGTAACCGGCAACCGGTTACTTACTTCTGCAATAAAGAGAACTCGCCGCGATCAATGAGCTCGCGTATCGATGCGACCGGTGAAAATTAATTAAACGACTCTCCGCCTACGGCGACCTAATCGCGTCCGCTTAATGACTCGGTGTCGTAATTAAAACGGTCTTAGTGAGGCAATCGAGTGCTCGTTCGGTATTTACTGACAGTCGTATCAATTGACGTCTTAACGAGAGCGATTGGACCTGACGTGACAGCAAATGTATTTTTTACGTATAGATATAATACATTTAATTGATTGATAATTTAAAATATATTTTTTTATTAATTTAAAGTGCTACGGGAACTATGATAACTTAGAGATGTAAACTATCGTTGTTTGCGCGAAAACCTCCCCTTGCTTCGAAGTTAAGTAGATGCAAGAGGTATCCACGGCTTTATCCCGCCTTCAGACGTGATTTATCGATAAGATTTCATGGTTACGATAGACGCACTAAACTCTTTGCGGCAAGAATAAAAAGAAAAAAAAAGAAGCATGAAAGAGGATACATATTCGTTAGCACGTCAATGTGCTCTGAAGATTCTTTGGATGTTGCGACTATCATAAATCATTTAAGAAACGATGGATGACAGCGCGTAAACCTTATTGGCTCCGACTTGCCGCGCATCTAGGCTATGACAATAACTTAGTTACGTTAGACGATACATATCGTGAGTCTTATAAGGAAGTATATATATATATATATGTATAAAGCTGCTGTATATTTAATCCATTTCCGTAGGCTGGTAATGTACCAGACGAAAATTGCGACTACTCAATTTTTGCTGACGAAGGAGATAGTAAGGAGAGTAAATGAAATTAAAGAAAGAAGTATTATGCCAAAGAAGGCAATATATATATATATATATATATATATATATATATATATATATATATATAAGGGAGAAAAGATTTAAATATCTAATGCTCAAAAAAATAAATGTTAAATGTTAAATTATTCCGAGATATATATCTATTGTTCCATTATTTTCAAATACGAACGATGCCGAAAGTAGCGAGCCAATCGATGCGGTAAGCAAACATTTCCCGCCGTGATCACATTGCCAATCGCGGTTTATCCTTCGATCGTAAAGTATCGGAGAAGATTTGTTGGATTCTATTGCTGTAATACACAGTCCGCAAAGCGAATTCGTTTTACTGTTGACACGTCTCCCAAAAACCCAAGCGGAAAGTGTGAAGCCACGAATTGCAACCCCATTCCTCGCCAGACATCGTTCGACGTTTGTCAAATAAATGGCGAAAACGGATGGTCTACGTTGATTTTAAATAGACAAACGAATAAATGAATAGAATGAAATAAATAGATGGTTGACATAACAGTAGCGACATAACCGAGAATACTATGTCAAACGAAATGAGAACCAGCTGTTAGTCATTAGCATTCTGTTATGTATGACACGTGACAAAGATCGAAATCTTTTTAAAATTATTATGCAGGATTTGACATTTATATTATGGAACAGATTAAGAGTAATTTAGAAAAGAGTCGTATCTCCTTTGGGATCAACAAATACGCCGTTGCAGTAAAAAAAAGTTAATAACAACTCTGTGAAGAGACGTTCCCTCAGATATCTTTCCACAGTGAAATTAATTCTGTCACGTTGTATACGGGATCTATGTAACTATCCGTAACGTGACGGAATTACATCCACTGAGGAAAAATATCTAAGGGAAAATCTCTTTATGGACTTTACTTACTTTTGTTAACTTTTTATGCTAAGGGCGTATTTGTTGATCTATGATTCTGAAGAAGATAGAAAGAGATAAAAATCTGCAATATTATATTATTAGACGGTATGGAAAAATATTTTAGTTAGGAAAAATATTTTATTAGGAACAATTATAGTTGTTATCATTTCTTCTCGTAATCATGCTCGTTTAGTTTTATATAGATGCCGTCGTCTACGCAGCGCTTAAGTAAAGTTTGCACAATACCTCTATACGATGTTTTCTCGTTACAGGATGGCTGGGGGCAATGTCGACGGGTGTCGCCCTGCTGGTGTCGCCGGTGACGATAGCGTTTTGCCGAAGAAAAAGTACAAGAGTCACGGCAGTTTTGGGCGGCCTCGTTACCGCGCTCGGCTGCCTCTTCACTTCCTTCGCCTCGCAGTTCCACCAATTGTTCTTCAGCTACGGCACCGTGGTCGGTGAGTAAAGATCGTAACGGTAACGAGACTCTAGAGGACTACTTGCGATAGTGCAGTCGTAGATGTTTTCCGATAATATGAGAGCGATGTAAAGATAATAAGATTTTTGAATAAATGAAGTTATCAACTATAATTTCTTTTTTTTTAATCTAATTAGTATCGTCTAACATCTGAATCGTTAATTTTAATAATTGATTACTTTTATTTTAATACAACATAGTAGATTGTATGACACAATATCTTCTAATATTTATATGTATATGTCATAATTTACGGTCCTGCATTGTTAAACGATTGTTATTTTAGCTGCACAGCATTTTATTAATTCATCTAAATCTACTAGTTAATTTTAAAAGTGCATAATAGTCGAAAGGAACAAAATTATTGGATACTAAAAAATCCTAAAATTCTAATAAAACTAGGAATGGAATATTTGAAATATTGATTTTTCTTTCATTTTTATGCAGGGATAGGAGTTGGAATGACGCGAGACTGCAGCACACTTATGGTGGCACAGTATTTTAAAAGGAAGAGAGAATTGGTCGAAATTTTTATCGTGTCAGGAAGCGGCTTGGGTATAGCGGTCATGTCTGCTTTTATAAAAGGAGCAATCACGTAAGTTAAATCGCAAAATAACTTGTCAAAAGCTTGTCTTAATAGACTGAATACTATAAACAAACGGATAAAACAAAACGGAAAACTCATTACATTTTTTAAATTAATCTTCATATAATTCTATCATATATTCCTAAAAATCTCTTATTACTATTAATAAAAATGATTAAATTATTATTTTTCTACTTTGAATATATGATAAGAATATAATAAATAAACATATAAATATTATAGTTATATATATTATATATATCATTATTAATTTTATTAAGAATCAGTGTCCTTATATAAATTTTTCCTCTTTTTCGAGATATTAATTAATTATTACAGAATATTTATAATTAATTTACAATATTACCAAGCAGTCATCAAAAATCAAGAGTTACATGCAAAGATTTTTTTTATTACAGTAAAATCGGATGGCGACTTGGTCTTCAAGCTGTCACGGGAGTAGTTTTTCTCACTTTTATCCTTGGCACTTTTTACCGTAGCGCTTCTCTGTACCACCCTCAACGAAGAGCAATCTTACATTTAAAGAATCAAAAGCGCAAGATAAAAGATAAAAACAAGGCCGATGACAGGCCACCATTTTTTGACTTTAGCACTTTGAAGAGTAAAACAGTGAGGATCCTCTTGGTGTCCACCGGAATTTCGGCGTTTGGGATCAACACGCCGATATTTTATCTGGTAACGACGAGAAGTGAATTTTAAAAAAACTGACGCAGCACATACTGCATCCATTTTCTATGCTTATTCCTGATTCGACAATAAATTGCATGAAATATGATTTTTCGCAAAAAATATACCTTATAAATTAATATATATTATAGGATTATGTAAATATATATTATTATATTAAATTATATAGAGATATAAAATTCTCTATAGAGTTACCTGCAGATATATGTATATATTTATAGAATTCTCCATTCAAATCGTACAAAATTAATTTTATAGTGAATATACAATTTAAGATTCGTTCATTATCATCATTTCCTTTTAATATTGCTTTATTTTTAATTTTTTTTTAATCATTTTATAATCAAATCACTATTTAAAATAAAACGAATTTATAATTTACTTTTACACATATTATATTTTCTAACTAACCGCAAAAAATGAGTGTAACATCTGATATATATATATATATTTTTTTTTTTTAAGCTTGTGGAGATAAACACATAAAATAAATGACTTTTCTTTGTGTAGGCGCATCAAGTGGAGGAAGAAGGTCTCGGGGATGCAGTTGTCTTGTTACAAGCTTATCTTGGACTCGCATGGACTGTTGGCTGCGTAGCATTTGGCCTTTTGGTCGTTCATCGCAGCGTCGAATGCAGGATAGCCCGCCAATATCTCACACAAGCGGCAGTCTTTGTATGCGGACTCTGCATTCTCGCTCTCACCGCAGTTCAAGGAAATTACCACGGATACGTTATGTTCGCGTGGATTTACGGTAAAGTGAAACTTTCATTCGTAAAAAATTAATAGAAGGTCTTCTATTCTTGAAAAAGATGAGAAATGTTAAATTAACAAAAAAATCATTAAATAATTCTTGATAATATGTTCTTCATTTATCATTAAATAATTCTTGGTAATATGTTCTCCATTTAATATATGTGATATAATAAATAAAATTGCGATAATTTTTTTGAATTAAAACATTGTTTTATTCTTTCTTTAAATTAACGAAGATTATCGATAATTCAAAGTGCGAAAATTACTAAAGTAATAATAAAAAAGAGGGTAATAAAGATTTAATAGCGCGATTCAGCAGTCTTTTTTTCTTTATCCTATACCATAAAAGACCATGTTACAAACAATAAAAAAAACATTGGTTTTTTATAGGTATCTTCTGCGGCGGCTATCATTATAGCCTGAAGATGTACACATACGAAAGAGTGAGGGCGCGGAATTTTGCCAGAACATGGGGTTTCGTTCAATGTTCTCAAGCGATACCAATTGCAATCGGAGTACCCATATCGGGTAAGAAACAAAAAAACGTAACGATATCTATGCATTTCAATGAGTACAAACATTCTATCAGATATTATTCCATGCATTGCGATCTTAAGTATTTCATTTGTAAACGAAATCTTTTGAAAATAAAGTTATTAAAATATTTGGAAACGTATTATATAGATTAGGCTCTTTATTTAATGAATTTTCTTTCGGATGTGATTTGTCTATTTCATAGGATATATAAACGTGGGCTGCGGTGGGAAGGCTGGCTACTACTTCAGCTCAACGTGCGTCTTGGTTGGCAGTTTTACTCTCTTCTTCATCGATTTGCATAGAAGAAATTTGTCTAAGCATAAGCACAAAGTTAATGGTACGAAACACACATGCGCTTCGGACAACTGTCCTCAACGACGAAAACCGTCATTCAGTCAAGAGCCCGAGAACGAAGGACCCCACGTGGCCGCTGCTGGAGCGGCCGGAGCGACGGCCGCAGCAGTCGTTCTAGGAGCTGACATTGTACCAATACAAGGTTTATATATATAATAATATATATAAATATATATATATATATATATATATTTTTCTAATTTTATGAATAAAAAAGAGGAAAAAAATATATTTTAAAAAATCTTTAAATAACATTACATATTTTTTGTGTGTGTGTGTGTGTGTGTGTGTGTGTGTGTGTGTATGTGTCCGTGTGTCTAATCTATTATAATTTACGACAACTCTTAATTAAACTCAAGTTCTAATCATTGTGTTATTACTTTTGATTCTGCTTCTTATGTTATTTTTTAATCATTTATTATAATTAAAGAAATAATTTTAATTACATTGTTAACAAATAGAAATAAACAATATAAGATTAATTTAATTTAATTTATCTATGTGAAACTGCCGTCACACATATACATACGCTATCACACTAGTCATTCTACTATTTAATTTTTTCTCTTTCACTGCTCTTATATCTTTATAATCTTTTATATAAATTAATCAATATTTTATTTCTCTATAGTAGGTCTTATAGAATCTATATATTCATATAGACTTTTCAATAATGTATAAAGCATATTGTAAAATGTAAAAAGAATTTTGCTTAATAACATATTCATCATAATTATTATGTATCATTTTTCAGGTGAAGCAATAGATGTCTTAGGAACCAATAAACCGGAGCTCACATGCATCTCGGAGGAAGGTATAGCTGACATGGATTTACCCGACAATCTACTGGAGGATCTCGACTATATAGGAGATTGTATAACCTCGTGTAACAAGGTTGAGAACTACCTTATGCTCTCAGAATTCGAGAATAATTTAATCGCGGAGATGCCGATTATTATGGACCGCCGTGGACGCAGATGGTCCTTGGCGCGATCCAAGACCAGTCAATCTAATTGTGGTCAAACTAGCGGCGTGCAGTCGACAGCTGATGAAGAGGAAGTTAAATCGAAATGGCGTTTTACGAATGTACCGCCTAATGCTAATAGAATGATCACTGTAATCGACGAAGCCAGCGCGTAATGCATTCGAGTACGAACAATGCAACGTTATTAAGCCTAAATTTGACAAGATTGAAAAATAAATAATAAATGTAAAAAAAAAAGATAGAATTTATATAATCAATAGGAAGAAATGTGCATAATTTATAGCGTATTTTTAATGTAATCTTTTTGTAAAGTACTCAATCTATGAAATTAACACAAGAATAAAGTAAAAAAGATGTATAAATCTAATTTATACAGATTTTAAGAACGTGAAAACGCGTTTTACTTATAAATAAAAAATTGCTAATCTATTACAAAACTATGGAACAAAAATGTATCTTATACGATACATTGCCAAGTATATGATTATACTACTATAGAGGAAATTCGTTTCTAACAGTCAAACTTCTATACACATGCATATGTTTGTTGAATATTTAGAGTGCAAACATGGCTGGATTGTTTTTCTTACATTAGAAAAAATAAAATTAAAATTTATTGCAATTACATATATATATCAAATATAATCAAATATATATATCAAATATATATGTCAAATTAATTATCAAATTTTTTGATGTTATTGAATGCAACTTTTAAAATAATGCAAGAAAAAAATAGTGAAACTTTGAAAAATTAATGAGATACAAATTAAGTTAATTTGGCCACACATGTACGTAAATTATTAATATTTAATTTTAAATTAATGAGTTACTTCTGTTTCTTTGTTATCTATTTATGTATTGGTAAAAGTTAATCATATATAATAAGTGACACACTAACTTAAACGACCTAGTTCGCTGAGAATGTACTCTCATAACACTTGATTATTTGATTTGCGATGCAATTAAAGACAATAACGTCGGCTTTCGGCAAAAGGAAAACCACGGAAACGCTCCGTCCACACAAAAATAACTTTAATTCGCATTGGCGTCTTTTTTTTTAATTTTATTGTTATTTCATCGTCTAGAGTAAAGTTAAAAAAGTTATCTATTATTATATGCTATATAATTATAACTTATTATAATTACATCATGTTTTAAAACATTTCAAAGATTGGAAAGTATCTGCTAATTACATGAATAAAATAGCAAGCTCAGATTCTTGGTACAAATAATAATTCACAAATAATTATTATACACTGATAAAGCAACTGAGAATACAATTGTAGTGGACATGGCATTGACAAACAAATATATAAAAAAATTATGTTTAAATAACATTTCTCAATTTTAGAGCACTTGAAAAATATCTAATTTTATACAAATTATTTTCTCTAATAAATTAATTTTTTAACTTAATACAATCTAATAAAATTTAATAAAAGAAAAAAAATACATGTAAATATATAAGAACATATTTTACTAAAAATTTTATTTGATATTAATTGTCGATTTTTATAGATAAAATGCCAATATATATACTTTTCGTTACAATTGTAAATAATAATTGACTGTGGAATGAGAATTAACTATATGTAGAAATATTAGTTTACGATATGAAAACTAGTCTGATCGCGTATTAGAAGTGATAGTATTTACAAAAATATAAGATGCATTACGTATATATTATTCACGATTTTCTTCGGAATTAACTCCACAATAAGATCCGGCGATCGACTTCAAATAACATGCGTTTATTTATTTATCAAGTTATTTATAGAATGTAAATATTCAACATTAAGTCATATGTACATACACTTATTTTAAACATGTGCAATTATCAATCTATATTATTATTATCTATAGAAATCACATGTTTCTTAGTTAATTTATCTATAAATTAACATATTATTAAAACATCTTTTTGAGCAAACAAAAGCTTTATAAATAGAAAAAAATACTTATATCAATTAAACAATAGATGTAAAGCATCTAAAAAAATTATTTTTTAAATTTCAAAAATATTTGCAAGTATTAATAATTTAAAATGCAAGCAATTCATTAAAGCAATAAAAATAATTGATATTTAAAATATACTTTTCTGTGCAATGTGTATTCTTTTACAATTATTCTTTTATAATTAATATAAAAATCAATAATGTATTAATTGACTGCCATTTAAAAAATGATATTGCCAAAAAACATATCTTGCGTCCAGTATTTATAAAATGCTTTTTACTAGAATTCTCTCAAGTTACTGCCATTTAAAAAATACTGCCATGTTAACGGACACATATTATGACAAGAAACGTTCACTTAAAAATATTCAAAACAGTAAAAGTAAAAGAAATTAATTAAAAGTATCGAAACAATTGTTTTTCTAAGTGATTAAATGTTGAAAACATGATTATTTCTGATTTTAATATACGTAGATTGTCAAATTTCAAGAATGTTACATTAAGTTTTTCTAAAAGATTTCTGTTTACAACAACAAATATGTAGAAATAATAATCGTTCAAGAAACAATAATCATTATTAAATTATTTCATAAATAAAACAAACCGTTAAATGTACCATAGTGATAAGATAACATAACATCAAACAAAAGTTGCTAAGCGTATTGTATTCTATTGTCGTAATGTTGTTGATATAAAAATGTGATTTAAATATGTAATTCACTTATACAATTTTTTTACAAAATCCTGATTATAGATTTCCTCTACATTCCTAAGCGAAAAGTTTCCGAATTTCAAATAAACGTTTCATTAGCATGAAATGGTTACGGCGTGCAGTAGTAGACATAATCTGAAATTGGGTCGAGTTCAAAACAGCATTGCCAAATAGCCCCATTACCATTCCAATAAACGTACTATCAATGACATCGCGTTAATTACGAATTTCTGGTCCACCTAGTAGCTTCAAGTGAGACGTGCGTTACGCGTAACCGTTCATACGTTTAATTTAATAACAAAAAAGGTCTATATTCCTAAATTTATAAATTTTTGAGTGATGATTCAATTTTTTTTTTTAAATTGATGGTCTTAAATGTTGTGGTCTTATTCTGTGTCTTAAAATGTTTATTTAAAAATAAGAACCAATGATTTTGTCTCAAGAAGAAGTTAAATTGTGATGTATTAAAATATTATTTATTTATATTTACTCAATGGGACAATAAAATCCCTCTAGTATAGAATTACAAAAGAGAACAAAATACAGAAATATAAAAATACAATCTAGATTTCCATAAATAATAGTATGCATACAGGGATGGACACTTATATAGTTAAGATAAATTAAGTATCAAAAATTAAATCCAACGAGGGAAATTTCTATTAATTGAATTTGGACTCGCATGGAAAAAATCAATATGCGCTGAGAAGTCATTTGCTAGCATACACATCCGATCCAAAAGTTTATATCTACCATAGGACGTTCTATGGGTCCCCACAACGAATAGTTGGTGTTACCTAAGCAATCTACCAGGAATATGTAATTTTTCTTTTGTAAGCAATTCAGGGCAATCGACACTATCGCTTAACAATTTGCACATAAATATCAGATCCAACACGCTTCTACGATCACTCAACGTTACAAGTCCGAGATTATTTTGCCATACATCATGGTCAAAGAAAGAGGACCATCGATTTATGCATAATGAAACTCATTCGACGAATGAAACGGTATTGAATTTTTTCAACCTTATATAAAACTAGTGTTATTAAATAATACATAAATAATATTAAACTATTTATATTAATTTCAAGATACTACAGATATTCAAATATAATTTTATATTTTATATTTTTTTTATATTTTTTTTCTTATATTTTCTAAATATATATTCTAAATTTTCTGTTTAGTTTTCTTGAAAATGAACTTTTATAAGTAATTGTGTGTATATACATAACAATTATTAAATAACTCAATAATATAATGCTTAATATAATACCAGTTTGATCAGAATAATTCATTTAAATCTTTAATTTAAGAGATTATCTTTTTTATTTCATTAATGCCTTTGATTTATGAATCACTTGGGTCAAATTATAATTATTTAATTTTATTTATATTTGGTATTACAAAGATCAAGTGCACATATACGCACACAAATGTTATCATTGTTTCCTATTTATCATTTTTAATCGAAATATTTTCACAGAAATATACATATATTTAGAAATTAAATATCGGATGCATGTATATCGTATTGTCTCGCGTCAAGTATTAATTAGCACGTAATTGTGTGCGTGACAATCGGTATGGTATGTGCGATAAAAGGTACAATGGACAGTCGCTTCAAAGCGTTTCACGA
This sequence comes from Anoplolepis gracilipes, assembly GCF_047496725.1. Classification (NCBI taxonomy): domain Eukaryota; kingdom Metazoa; phylum Arthropoda; class Insecta; order Hymenoptera; family Formicidae; genus Anoplolepis; species Anoplolepis gracilipes. The sequence goes on from NC_132972.1 coordinate 12,903,830, forward strand.
TTAAGTGCTCTCGTGGCATGAATCGTGATAGTATATTCTTATTAGAAAAATTACAAGACTTGACGAGATTCTCAAGGTGAGTTTCGACAATCTTTTTTTAGTGATAGAATTTGATTATCATAAGTTATCAAAATTTCTTTCTCTCTATAAGTCTCTCCTTTTCTTTGTTTTTTTCTTATTTGTATGTGTCATAGAGAATACAAAAAATCTTATTTCTTATTACAAAAATTAATATAGTAAAATTGTCCGGTCTCTCCTTTCGCGTTTTTTTCTTAATAATGTGACGAGTTTTCTGGAATGTCATCTTAAATGCTCATTATTTTAAGAGAAGGAGAAGGGAGAACAAATTTTTGATGCTTCGTATTATAACAGAATTGATACGAATATTCTACGAAATTGATTAATAATAAAATAAAACTATATTTATTTATATTTATTAATTTTTTATATTTATTATACTTATTCGTTCTACACACTTTTGATATGTGTGTGTTTACCTTAATATATCAAGAGATTTATTAAAACTGCGATATAATTGGAAAAAAGATATAATTTTTTATCCCTAACACTCCGTTGATATCCGTGAAATGAACATTATAAATCACACAGAGAGTCTTCCAGCAGTCTCTGGGGGGGGCCTTTTTTGCCGGGTCTTTTATATGAACTAAAATATGTGTCACTTCAACCCCGCCTACAATCTGTTCAATCTTCTCGTTGTCCTCAATTCATCGATCATACCAAGCTATCGCATCGCCACCAATCTTGATCATTCCGATGAAGAATGTGTACGTACAGGTGCGGGTATAGGACGCACCGATCCGCATGATAACAACGCGATAAGAATGACCGTGTCTTGCAGCAGGCCGAAGGTGATAAAGCAAGAATGGCGTACGGGAAATTGCACGTATTACCATTGAGTCTCTTCATCTTGATTCCCGTGACATTCGTAATTACGTAAGTCCGTAATTTTTGAAGAAAAAAACTATATTAACTAAGCAGTTAGTAAAGTAAAACTAAGCAGTTAGTAAAGTAAAACAAATACATTTTTTAATATAAATCAAAATTTAAATATTATAGTGTCTGAAACAATTTTCCTCGATTATATATTCTCTCAAAAAAAAAGTTTTCAATTTAGCTTTACTTTTTCATTATTATATTTATGTTTGTCTTTCTTAACAAGTTTTAATTAGTTTACCTCGCTTGTCAATCAATAATTGTTTCCCAAAATTAAATGCTAAATATGATATAAAAAGTTATTACAAAATTTATAATCAAATCAAGTTTCATTATATCAATCACTATCGTCAATAAATCTGACGAAAAAAACCAATTAATATGCTCTTGCTATTTATTCTCAGAATCTTGAAGACATGATCAGAATATAATCACAGAAATGTAGACAAATTACTTTGATAATATTCTTAGAACATATTTTAAAGATTGTATTTTTTAATGAAAATAATATTATTAATTAAAAGAATCGTATATTATATCAGGATATCAGAAACATCGTAGTTTCTTTTAGAAAAAATTAATTAATTTAAATATTTTATTATTTTATTATTTTATCCTACTTAATGTTATTATATAAGTAATTTTTAAAAGTTTACAAATAGTTACTTTTTAAATAAAAATAAATAAAATTTTAGATAAATAAGTATTTTAAATACATATGTACTTAAGTTAATTAGCTCAAAATAAGAGATAAATTGTTTTACACAGTTTTATATTGTATTTTAAAATATCTGTTCAAATAACAAATGTAGAATTATTAACGATGAAGAGCTAATTATAAAAGAGCTTTGCGAACGGTTGAGAAAGTCGAAGAAACCCGATACGAGCGTTTTATATACTCGTTCACGTCACACGTTTATAGTTTATGAATGGTTCATGTTTCAGATACACCATATCGGTGCAATGGGACCACGTGGTGCCTGGATTCCCTTATATATCAGAGACCGGCACGTTATCACCGGAATCTTGCATATTTGCGCAGTGTCTAAATATTGCAGCTCTTTTACGTATGTATACTGGTCAAAATTTTTAAGAAATGAAATTATATTTATCTCACGCTTTAAAATTTAATTTTCTTCAAAATAGTTTAAAAAATAGTTTAATAAAGAAAAGTTTGAACAAGAAAAAAATCTAAGTAAGATTGATTATTAAATACACACAAATATAAAAGAACTCTGTAAAAAAATATGAAATTCGAAAATAGAAATAATTTAAATAGCAATTAAAAACACAATTAGGCAATGAAGAGCCGACGCGGATGTTGAGCGTGAAATAATTTTAACCAATAATTCAAATAATTATTTATTTCATAATCTATTCGTTTCAGACTCCTTTCGAGCCTTCTTCAGTGACTTAAAAAATATAAAAACAATTATTTCATGCTCTACATCTGCGTCGACTTTTCATTGCCTAATTGTGTTTTTTAATTGTATTACTCAGTAATATTGAGAGCCTCTATATATATATATATACATATGTATATAATTTAGTTAGTTTAATTTAAATAGCGATAAAGTAAACAAAAATAAATAACATAACAAAAACAAATAACATAATAAAAAGCTAAAGAAAAAGGAGAGCTAAAAAGAAATTTTAGATAAATTCTCTTTAAACATAATAAAAAAATTCAATCTACATCTTCCACAGTCGGATGCTGCGTCTATATCAGGCATCGACAAGTATTGCAATGGCAAATAGAGAGAGGCAGTGATCTCATAAGCAAAAGAATTATCACGGTAACTGCGTGTTGCGGCATCCTCGCTTGTTTCGGTCTAGACATACTCGCCAATTTTCAAGAGGCTCGCGTAATCGCCGCTCACATGGTGGGAGCGATGACTTGCTTTTCTGCTGGCACTCTCTATTTCTGTTTTCAGGTACACAATATAGATCTTATAAATCTTATGGAGATTTATGCTTCACCGTGGATATTTCCTCGAAATTAATTTATTGACAATTGGAACCATTCTTTAAATTTTAAAACAATATCTATTAAACATTTTTATTTCTTTAAAGTCGTATAAAAGTAGTTTGAAGTGATGGAATGAGTAAGCTTTATATAAAAAATAATTTTATAGTCATAAAATAATTATTACAATACTAATTGTTTTAGACATATTTAAGTTATAAGATGGTACCAGCTATGAATGGCACGATTGTTGTTTATGTGCGCGCAATTCTCTCGGCTCTCACATTGATATTAACGACTGCTACAATTATTCCTGGCTATATCTCAATGTCTGAATTTAAAGGTAAGCAAATGTAATATAACTTATAACTTATAACTTATCATTGTATACATCTAACAAATACTCAGCGAGATTCACATGTAAAACGACTAAATTCTTATTTATTGAAAGTTGCATACAAACACACAAAAGTGTATTTACATATTTTTAATTTTGTATATATATATATTATTTTAAATAAAAAATTATTCTTATTATTAAATCAAATTAAAATAAGGTGGATTGTGAAATATTCAAATAATGAATGAATAGTAAGAATAAATAAAATAAAAATTTAACTTGTTTACAGGTAATGATTACAAGAAATGGTTACCGGCAGACGGTGGTTGGGGTTGGCATGTCGCAAGTACTACATGTGAATGGATTCTTGCGATAGTCTATTGCGCATTCCTTCTGACGTTTGTTCTGGAATTTCGATTAATTAACTTTGAAGACCCCGTAGTTACGGTATCACATTTAATTACTATAGTAGCCATTTTTTTGTTTAAATTGTTACGTTAGACTAATGGTCCTTTGCGTTTGTTAAATTTATTTCCAGAAATTCATAAACTACTAATGTTACATGATATTCTGTTATTACCGAGTATTTCTTTATTACTACAATTTTTTTATTAGATTCTTAAAAAATTTGAGAAAATAAAAAACTATTTTCAAAACTTTTTTTAATATTTATCTAGCATTTTTATTATTTGTAAAAATTAATTAAATTAAAATTTAATTTAATTTAATTAAAGAATAAAATTCTGTTATATGTTTACAATAATTTATTTTAAAAAAATTTTTAAATGTTTTTAACTAAAATACTATATGCACAGAAGCATAAAATGGGTTCTTTAAAATAGTCCATTATGATATTTATACAACAATTCCAGTGCAATTTTAACGATTGAAAGCATTGCTGGAAATCATTTTCTACCTTCATCATTTTGATCTCTGGATATCCTCTATTTTGAATATTTTCTTTTTGAGTTACAGTGAGTAGAAAATTTTATCGTGATATTTTGAAGTGACGTCTTAAGGCCTTAAGGTATGGATCAACAAACCTTGAATTTCGACAAAGGTTCTATACGTCATTCGTTGTACGGCAAATTTTGACTTTTATGAACTGTCATTCTTATTTCCCATACTCACTTATACTCCCTGCAACATTTTTATATTTCCAAAAATAAAAATGCAGTTCAAAGAGAACAAAATTTAATACGATATAGGAGATTTAAGCTGTATCACCGCATGTGATGAAGACAGAGAATAAGAAGAGAATATTTTAGCAGTGCTTCTGATTGTTAAAATTGCGTTGAGTGTTGTTGCATAAATATCTTTAGGCTTTTTGCACAATTGCTGCAATAGACTATTTAGAGGATGGTAAAGGCATTAATCCTTAGGTTAATTTTTTTAAAGCTTTTAATTTTTTGTGCATAAATTACGGTTATTTTGTGCATCTTCTCATTTTGATATTTGCTTATTAAGGAAAAATTCATTTTGAATTTATTAAGAACTTTAAGAATTTTAAAAGATAAATTATGATAGTGATAGAACGTTTTGTAATACGTGCAATGAACGTTTATTTTTACTTTTATGCGTGATTATTAACAAATTATAATTAGAGATAATAAAATTTACGACAAAAATATATTCCAGATATTAATTTTAAAAATAATTCTGTTTTTAGTTAATGTATTTGGATAAAATCGAAAACACGGCAACGTCACACAAAACAGAAGCGACAACGCCACAAGATACGTAATTTCTTTTCTACATCGATATGTCAAGCTTCCACTAGTTATAGAATACTACTATATTTATAGTTCAACAGCCTATCTCTCTAGTATATTTTATATGTTTGACAGTTATTGCATATTATCAAAGAAAAATACAAAGAAAATAGTAAAAGCAACAAGAGGCTAATAAAAAGATATATACATGCATATGTAATATATACATACATATATATATATGTATATATAAATATATATATGTATATATATATTCGTATATATATATATATATATATATATATATATATGTATATATTGCAGAATGCATATTGCATATTGTAGAATGTAACAAGAAAATAGTAATTGAACTTTTCAGAGAACTAACAATAAGAGTTGACATGAATTTTTTACATTCGTGAAAAACAAAATACAAAAAAATATTAATTAAATAAAATTCTAATATTAATTAATTAAAAATTCAAGTTATTTATAATTCTATTAATTAAGAAGAAAATTTTTATATGCTGTGTGTATACTAATTGCATCTTCCTCAAAAAACTTTAATGTTATTAATTTAAATACAGTTGTAAGATACGTTATAAGTATATAATCAATGATAAATATGTCATTATCAAGAATCGAAACATCATATTCGTAGCGCAAGATTAGATATATTGCGAGTATAGACAAAAAACTTGAGGTTCATATCATCATTTGAATTATTATTATGTGGCTTAATTACAATAGCCAATTCTTATTTTAATAGCGATTACTATATTAAAAAAGATGTGTGTAATTACATTATAATAATTAAACATTTTATAAAATAATATAAAAATAAATCAAATAGAGATAAAAATTATGTTATTCGATATTCAATACCTACGTTATAATAATTTTTGCTATCAATTTTTTATAAATATTTATTAAATAAGTAAAGTACATTGTATATATATATAAGAAAAAATTATATGTATATGTATGATATGATTGACTAAAGTTCGCGTCTACTTAAAAAAAAAGTATTGAAAGTGCTAAAAACATTAGAAAAAATAAAAAGAGAAAACACTCAAAAATATCTCATTCAGATGATATTTCGCTTCAAAAGGGCAAACTCGTCATGTTACCGAAGCGCATACGATCATGAAAAAGAAACGAACTGCGCTCACGCTTCAACAGCTCATTGAAATTCATCAGAAATCGAACGTAGGAATTAGCTCGCGAACTCAAATTGCTGGTAATTATAAATATAATGAAACAACTCTTAGAATAAAGCATAATAAAATATTTAAATCAGTAACTTTAATCGAAACATTGGATTTACATTGATAAAACAAAATTCAGCAAAAGCCAGACAGGTGATGTAAACGCGAACAATTTAAATCAATAACTTTAGAAAGATCGAAACCGTAACTGTACTGAAATTCTGTTAAATTTAATAACGTCACGGAGAAAAGCAAATAGGAGCGCAGAGTGTAAGGGCGCAAATAAAAACTCAAGTTTAAAAAAAGCACTTATTTGAATGCTTTGGGCCATCTTTGGACCATCTTCAACAATACAACGTAAGAATATATGTAGTCATATAATACATTAAAACACTTAAAAGTACGCATGTAAAATGTAATAAGTTTCTTATATCGGCTCCAAACTTTACAAACAAAAATACTGAATGTGTATGCTTAAATGTACTTTCCAATATAACGTTATAATAGCAAAATTTAAATAAAAGGAACCAGGAAGAAGCCCATACAGACGTAATATAAATTATGACAAAGTGCCCACAACTCGTTTAACGCTTCGGACACAAAATTATGTTAAATTTAACATCGAAACCGTTATATTCAATTTATATTTATTATTTTTGATTTACGATGCTTTTTCGGTTTTTGCAATTTATTTATATAACATATTTTTTTATATTATTAATTTTTTATATTTTATATTTTTTTAAAAAAGCCACATAAAATCAAATCTCTAAATTAATTATTCTCTTTTTCGTGATGTCAACTGATTCTACGTGCTGTGTTTGATGAGAAACGTTAATTATCAGATTTTTGTAAGCAGAAAGCGTGAATCATAGTATAAAATTCATTAGATCCGTGAATATTTATAGTAAGAATATTTTAAGCTAATAAGTCATAATTTATGTGCTATTACGCATACTATTTCAAAAACCCGGTTGTTTCACAACATTACAAATCTCACTTATTTAACCACTGACATTTAAAATTCAAAAAATCAGTTAATCGAATACTAAATTAATCATTCTGTACGCGCGCAATCTCTCTCAAAATGATAGATGAAAAGTGTTTTTTTTTTTTTTTTTACGCGAACTTTTGTTGACGTTTGAAAACCGTATGTGATGGATGTCTTTTATCTTTATTACGTATATTTTATCTTGATTAATATTTGATCTTTATTACATGTATACCAAAGTACTTTCCTTTTTCTTTATCGTCACAATCGCGTTTCTCATGAAGGAAACAGATATAAGTGAAAGATGCAAGATAAAGATACACGTGAAAGATAACAATACTTTGCAGTTAGTCGAAAAGCGTCAAAGAATTAATTTAAAAAGCATTTTATTATAAATATTGAGAAAAGAGAAAATGGTTCATAAATATTACATGCTTTAAAGCGCGTTAAATGTCGGATAATAATACCATTTTAGTTAAGGAATTTTACGTATTTTAGAATCCTTTGATGTATATATTTTAACGCGTCAGGTTTTATCACGCAGCGATACTCAAGTTTTTATAGTGCGTGTTTGTTATTGTTTTGGCGCGAGGACAGAGAGCATACTCTCCCTTCTCCTTGACGTCACCGCGTTGTGTAGTAAGAAGTGGTAGGGATATTAGCGCGTGAGGCATGAGCAGCTGTGACGTCCATTCATTCCGACTCTGACAGGCGTAGTGACAGCGCGTACGCACGTGTTCAGTGCGCACTCCGGCGTGTGTGTCGTCGCGCCTCGCGCTCGGTCTCTTTAAAGTTGAGCGTACTGTACGCAGTAACACATATTCTCTCTTTTGCGATACTATACATAAATACATATTATATTACGTAATAAATCTTAAAATACGTAGAAAACAATTCCAGAGTACGTAAAATAATAACATGTAGTCGGCCTTAATAACTATAGCGCGCTATTATTTACAATCGTCTCGGTTGTAATCGCGGTCACGTTCTCACGTCTTCACATTTCGCGTTTTTACGTTCCCACGTTTTGCGATCGCGTTTTCGCGTTCAACTCATATTCTAATTTCACAAGTGTTTCCGAGGATATTTTTAGCAAACTAAATGAGATGTCTCTCTTGAGTTTAAACTCGATAATCGGTTGTTGAGAGTATTACTAATAAAAATACAAATTGCTAGAAAAACAATTAATTAATTTTTAAAGAAGCAGATACATACCATAATACGTAAAATATTTCAGCAACAAATTGACAATAACAGCTGTTTGATTTTGGCGTATAGCACTATTATTTACATATCTCGATCTAATTATTATTCGTACGACACTCGAGCAGTAAAGTAGTGACGCGAAACGTTTTGTATACTGTCGGATTATTTTTCTAAATGTGGTCGCACATCAACTAGTATCGAAACATAATTCGCTTTAATTATTATAATTAACGATTATTAAATTTTTGATAAATGACAATCTATATCGCAATGATAACTTTATCGAATCGCAATCATTCATTATGCGAGTAAAAATTAAAGCAACAGAAAATTATCGTTTCTTCTTTTATGAGCTATCCTTCCATTATTAGAGGAATAATATTGTGGGACTGATTTTAGTAAACGTATGTACGTGTAAGTGTATGTGATTCGTCAAGCGTGGTCAAGTATGTTTACGCCACACCGTGTCTAAAACAACCGCGCTTTAAATAACTAATAATAACAAGATCAGTATACAAAGGATCTGCGAGCTTGTTGTAAATATACTTCTCCTGTCAGACAAGACTTGATGTCCGGACAGAACTTGTAATTTTATTATAGTAAAGATCCCTTCCGTTAACACGTGTGTATATTAATTGAATGAAGGACAGTCCTACGACATTAATTAATTATTTTTCTACTAACAATGCTTAAAGGCAAATATATATATATATATGTACTTTACATTTTCTTAAAGTGCGATTATTAATTAAATTTTATTACGGCATTTCATTACTTTAATTTTTTAATTTTATGATTTATGTTATTGTGTTATTATGTGTCTACTACATATATACAACAATAGAGATAATTACTGTAAAGAGTGACAGATGATTTTGACTTCCTATAAACATCGTTTTCGTGTTGCTCTCTCTTACGATACAATAAAGTGTATATCTCATTTGATTATTTCGTGATCGGAAATGCCATGCAAAGTGTCTCGTCATCGTTGCGTATACAACTAATCATAATTAATCATGTTCCGTAAGTAAGTGTGAGTGCTACGAGGAAACAGCAAAGGATAAGCAAAAGGGGAAAAAAAGTTTGAGCAACGGATCAACAATATAGTGTGAGGTAAGTAATTAAAAAATTTAAATTATTTATCATTTATATGATTTTCAAAATATGTAGATATACGAAACATATACACTTAAGACGACCTGGTACGTCAAGTTTTTAACAATATCTATGATCTTTTCAGAAAGCATGTAATTGTAAAAATATATATAATCAATAAATAATATATACATATAAACGAAATAATAATATATACGAGATTTATAAAATACTACGTGTAAAAGATGATTGAACATGGCAGTGTTTCACACTCGAAAACAATAGTAAAATAATAAATAAACCAGATGTTTCGATCCAACAGCTTTAGAATTCTCTTCAATAGGACGCAATATATGTTAATTACATCTTGCATAAATATAACTGTTAAATATAATTTACCAGAAATGTTTTTTAATTTTAATAATTAGAAACCAGCTAATGATAAACGATAAAAATCGTGCTGCGTGTTAACTTATCATATGATAACATTTTCCTTTGTAAAAAAAAGGAATCGCATCTATCGGACGGAAGTAAATTATCGATAACATATATTATGTTTTAAAATATCTTATAGAGATCTATACGTATTAAATACAACTGAATATAAAAGTACTAATACTAATTATAATTTTTGTTTGTATATTTGTATACTATATGTAACTTTCACTTATTACATCTACTCTTTATTTTTCAATTTTCTAAGTTTTTCAAATGTTTGAAAGAACAAACTTTGTTACTTATTATCTTAATATTACTATTATATTTTGTAATAAAAATTATAATTACATAAATATTTAATAAAAAGTTTAAATTTAACAGTAAAATAAAAATTATATTTTTTATTTTACTTTTAATAGTAATATTAATTTAAAACCCAAAAAGAAATAAAAACACTAGTAATATATACTATAATTGTTAACTTGTATAATATAATTATAAATGTACTTGTGTGTTTTAAAAGTCATGTACAAAAAAGAAAACTTAAATTTTCTAGTTATTCTTACTTTCTAAAAGAATGACCCTTGAGATTATTTCAATTAATTTAATTTTGCATAAAAATATATTATTTAAAATTTACATAGTATTCAAAATGTATGCTTTTCTTTACATTCTTATCAAATTTTATCGGTATACCAAACTAAAAATAAAGTTTAACAATACTTTTACAATTTTTTTATCATATAGCCGTGGCAAAAGTGACGAATACTTTGTGACGCGACGAAAAACGCTCATTGTCAGAGTGTGGTAGGAGATATAGTCTTTGGCGAATGTGCTGGTCAGACAGTAACGACGCCGACAGCGCCGGCGACGATACGGTGCGGCGCAGCTGCCGAGAGCGTCGTTTTCGTTGACGCAACATCGATCGCGCACCTCCATAGCCTTCGGGTCATAGCCTTCGCATTTCCCGACGAGTTTCAACGCAAATACCACAAAGTTTTGTCCTCCAACTAATTCAAACGAGATAACTGACAAGTGGACAAGTCTCCCGCCTATATTTCCAATTACGTGTAATATTCGTCGCGACTTCCGATATATGTTCTGTAAAGTGAAGATTACGAAGAGTTACGACGTCGACAACGTCTCAGCAACCCTACGAATGAAGGAGTAGAGAAGGAACGGGAGGAACCATTGTTTTCAGGGTGCAAATTCTTTGTGCGTCGCCCGATGTGTTGTCGAGTGCGTCTTATGACAATTTTGGTTTTAATTTTTTAAATAACACGGAAAGAGTAACAGAAAATTAATTAATGAATTTTCTTTTCCATAAGCCTCTTATAATTTTGCGCATCGTAAAAGTAAACACGAATGGAAATTATCACTTTCACTATTGCACGTTGTGTTATAAATGTGCATATCCATTCATCGATTTTATTTTTAGTTTATAACGAGCAGATAATGACAAAGGGAAAATGTTATTTAACTGGGGATTTCTAGCTTGTCATATCCGTTTGCATCTCGTATATGTGGCTGTTTGCTTAACCGCACGCTTCTCTCTTTCACGCAGACAACGCCCGTGTGACAGTTCGCACGTTCATTAAACATGACGTGTCGTAAGCGCTATATCAGCATGGTATTATTTACATAAGCGTATAATGTAGTCTTCCTTATTATATCGCAAACTTCAGTATGAATTTCTGATCCGCAGTAGATTAAATGAATGTCATTATTATCGAATTTATTGAAATGTTCATTAGTACACGCTGTAAAGTCCACAATGTAAAGTCCACAACTCTATTTATTGCCACACATGTTATACTACCAACAATGTATATTATTCCTATATCTAAAAATTCTCTCTTTTTGCTATTTTCTCTAATATATATTTTAATATATTTTTTACTTTCCGTCTATCAATTACTTTAAACTATTAGCATTTTGATATTGTATTATTATTATTATTATTTATATAATTTTTATTATTGACTCATATTTTATATATCTACTTTTACTGATAATTATTCAAATCTTACTAAATAACCTTTTAGAAGATCTCGATTAAAATTATAAAATTAGTTACACGAAGCAATTATAAATTTTAATAAGGATTTGTGTAATCTAATTAATTATTCTATAATTGATTGTTTAATTAACTATGTAATATAATATCTGTAGTAATTAACCTGCTCGTATCATTAAAAGCAAATATATATCATTAGAAAAAAATTAAAATAAAAAATTAAAAGTAAGAAACGTAACAATTTCAAATGGCCATTACAATCATTTATTATATAGTAAAAAATTGCAATGTTAAATAATTCCTTACTATTTTATAAGAGAGTTAAACCCTCTCTAAGATGATATCACAAAAGCAGGCTTTTTCAGAAGCCGCCAACTATTCCGACTATGATTTACAAGAAATAATGAAGGAAATCTTCTTTCGATATAAGGATAAAGTCAGGGACAAATTGATCAATGTATTTAATGTACGTGGCAACTAACTAGAGATAACTTATAAATTGCGGACGTTACAGATGCATTTATAAGAATAAAATAATGTTTCTTATCTTTCAAAACTTATAACTTATTGCACATTTAAAAAAATAATCGATTAAATTTTGATCAAAAAATATAGCGTTATCTATTAAATTATTAAATATATTTTACAAAATCATCTCACTCGTTCTGAAAAAGAATATAAAGTTACGCACAATTTATATTTATATTTTAGTTATAATTACTCAAATAACATATATGAAAATATATAAAAAACGCAATTATATATATACACACACACACACTTTTTATGAAATTATGTTATATAAAGAACTATTTAAAAAACGTTAATTACCACGTTTTGGCGGAAATAATTGTTGTCGATCATAAAATCTCAAAAGTATTATCATTTATCTCTCTCGCACTAGTAAAATGAACTACAATATATTATATAAGATAACGTATTATTTGCATGAAAAAAATAAAGACAATTATTTCTCTTGCAGAATCGAAGGAATATTAATGGCAATTGAATCGCGGTGCTATCGTTGGTTTAGACTTAGACGTTGCGGAGATTGATACTTAATAAAAAGAGGATTAAAAGGCCTATGAATAGCCACCAAGGAATATGAATAATTGCAATTCGTCGGCGGCTGCATCGACGCAAGACTCTTTCCGATAACGGCGTCGATCGCAGACGTCGACGATTAACATTATCATCACCGGCTTTAACATTGACAGCGACTGTACATCGAAACCATGGACAAACAGGAATTCTTTGCTAATCTACATTATCTGCCGATCGCCGTTTTTATCTCCTTGCCTACGATCTTCATTTTAACGTAAATCTAATTATATTTATAAATCATTAAAGAATTTATATACATATATGTTTACATATATTAATAGAGTTATGATTCAAATTTCTTTTTCTTTTTAAAATCATCTGGATATCAGCTATTGTATTCATCTAATTATACATTAATTATTATTTTCCCGGTAAGCAAAATCGATTAGAAATTTGGAAATACAATCTGCGTGTTAAAAAAAAACTTTTCAAGTTTTGACGTGTTAAAAAAAAGTTTTTTCAAGCTTAAGGAACTAATTTATTATAACTATGAATATATATATGCTCATACATTATATTTATAATAATAAATTACACACACATACATATATATATATATTTACTTATTTTTTATATATATGTATATATATTTATTTCTCTATATCCTTTATGTTATTATTATGATTGTTACTTTTAATTTAATTTAATTAAAATATAAAAGGAAATATCCTTAAACTTATCTTTTATTTATTCATTTTTTATTTTGTTAATAAAATTTAATAATAAATAAATCAAATTTTTAAAAGGCTATTTTACATCCGCAATTTGCAGATATGTAATCGCTGTTTTACTAGGACACGTAGAAGCTGGTTTTCCTTACATTTCCGATGCAGCAACTTATGCACCAGAGAGTTGCATTTTCTCTCAAGCTGTCAATTTGATTGCTATTCTCAGTAAGTAAATACGTATAGCACGTTGTTGTTTATCATAAACAGCACTCTTGAAGTGCACATGTATTTACGATTATAATAACCAATTTTCTCCTTATTGCATCAAAGACAAAAAAATTTCGATGTGCAAATGTTAAAAAATGATGATACGCTAAAGAAAAGATTAGAAATTTTACGATAATAACATAATAAGAAAGCAATTATTATTTATAATGTATTTATTTATTAGTATATAAATATTATGTATCGATAAAATGCAACTGTATCATTTATATTGCAGTGTTCTTTATGATCTACATAAGATATTCTCAAGTTAAAGAGTGCACCAGCACTTTTGGTTCACCAGCCTCCTTGCCGAAATGGAATCATTGGGCCTTAATATTCGGCCTCGCATCAACCGCCGGTCTATCAATTGTCGCGAATTTTCAAGAAACTTCAGTAATCGTAGTTCATCTCATCGGCGCAGTACTCTGCTTTGGAGGTGGTACCGCGTATTTTTGGACTCAGGTGCGTATTAAAAGGTCACTGTTCAAAATAGTAAATGTGTCGAAATAAACTTTCATTAAATATTTATTAATATCAAGATTATTTTAATACATGAATAGACGATATTTCGAAAATACGATAGCCTTGTAATTTGTGAAACTATTGTAATTATATAGGAATAAAATTATCGCAAATTATTGAAAATTAAATCTATAAAATCATAAATTTAAAAAACGAGACGAGATTAAAGTGTTAACGAAAAATGTTATAAAAGTTTCATAATGACTTTGTTCTTTTCCGTAACGGAAAAATGGTTTTAGAATTATTTTATTTACGTTAAATATATATAAAAATTATTTTGTTCTCATATGCACATAACTCACAATAATTTTCTTTTTTTACAGGCTGTATGTTCATTTTATTTACACCCGTCAGGATATTCGTTACGACTCGCGCATCTTCGCACGGCATTATCGACTTTCTGTACAGTATGCTTCTTCGTGATTCTTATCACAGGCGTACTAGCTCATCTCGCTTACAAAGGTTAGTCCGCTTATTTTCACTTTTAAATCTCTCTCTCGTACGTCTTATTATATTAATATTTATTAAATTTTATCCTATACTAGGAACGAACCCTCGGAAATGGTACAAAGAGGACGGCGGCTGGGAATTGCATGTGGCTAGCACGGTAACCGAATGGCTTTGTGCAATGGCATTTTGCGCTTATATTCTGACATTCACGGATGAATTTAGGGACATTAGAATAAGTCCTCCAAAGGTAACTTTTAATGACAATTTAATAAAGTAGCTAGTTTTTTATATATCAATTTTTTATATTCTTTCTCTTGAAAAAAATATCCTTTTTAGGACAAAAAATAAAGTGACGAATATATAAAATGTAATGGTTTCATTAAAAACTTCCTTCAAAAATACTTGATATTATACATGTATTATGTTTTAATTCATATTAAGACGTGCATCTATAGACGTGTATTGCAATGCAAAAATTTTTATTTTTTTTAGTAACAACCAGATATTAGCATTTTTTCATTATCAATTATGTAATTGCCATACATATTGTCTACAATTCCAATTATGAAATTTTAAATAATACATGGACATATAATACTTCTATAATAATAGAGATTTACAGTAAATATTCAATTTGTTTACCTTCTCTGAAAAATAAAATATATTTTGTCTATCTTTTTTACTAAGCACCAAAGAATCGTTCATAGATATTTTCATTTTTATTTTCTACCTGTTCGCCAATAGGTAATATGTAACATGCATCGTCTAAGATCGAGTAACGAAGCGCTGAATGAGAGCCAAAATTCCGCTGTGATTCACAATCAGATGAATCCATCGATCAGTACCTGATCGCTCGTAGGCAGAGGCGCCGGTGGTTACGTCAATCTTCTCTCGCATTCACCGGTCGACACACCCTGTCCCGGCTATCGATATCGCGGATCCAGAGACAATCTACTGGATGAAGCAGCGCCATTGGTAACAACGACACCACCAGAGCTGCGCGATAACATCGAGAGAAATTCCGACGTCCTCTGCCCGGTGCAAATACACGTACACGATCCTACAATACGTGAACGACGACGACATCCCGAAAATAATCGCTCCGAAAAGCGTCGTCGAAGAGCCATCGAAGATCGTTCCAAGAAATGGATCGATCTCGACGAAAATGTGTTGGACGGTTATACCCTGATTGATGACAGAAATCTCGGCCCTTCAGTCCCCGAAATCGACAGTGAAGAATTATTGTATCCCGAGGATGCTATTGAGTATAACAACGATGATGATGACGATGACGATGACTGTGACAAAGATATCGGCAGTCATGGCAAACATAAGTGGTCGATATACAAACGATTGAAGAGAAGTGATTCGAGACGTCGACCTGATTTTGACTTTGGCGCGACATATCCGCTCGCGAATAGTCACGGAAATGCCTATCAAGAGTCGAGCAGCCATAGCAAATACACGCAGTTGTATTCAGGATATCAGAGGGCCAGAAATAATCTCAACACGCGCGATCTTGACGTAACGTCAATGTACGTGATGGCAAACAGTCATGGCAAGAACGGCGATCCTGCAGTCGACATGCAAAATCGAGATTATAGGGAGAACATAGAAAGCGATAATTTAGCCTGGGATGTTAGAACGGAGGGTGTGAATTATGAGATAGCCAACAGCCATAGCAACTACCGCGTATTCTACGACAGTCAAACGCAACATCAAGTTCCCCTGATGCCTCCCTGGTCTTCAGAAATGTGGTCGGAAAATCATCGCCAAGAATCTCAAGTCACGTCGAAAAATTTCAAGGACGGTACCATGAGAAAACCAAAGAACGAAGGATGCGAGACGAACAATGCAAGTCAATCGAGAAAGAGCGAGCATGATTCGGAGACAAGCTGCGATATCGAACAATGTTTGGTACAAATTGAAGAAAGTCTTCTGAATATTGAACAAAATCTCCTTCACGTTCAGGATCTGGACATACCGGAGTTGAGGAACTTACTGTACAAGAGTCCGAGTATCGAGCGAAGTCTTTACGAAGTACAGGATCTCCTTTACGCCGATGGCATCGTTCCAGCCATCACCAAAAAAAAATCCATGTCTCTCGATTCAGATGAAGAAGAGGAGGAGGAAGACGAAGAAAATGAAGTCGAAGAGGAAGAAGTATGGGTAGGGCAAAATATAACAATCAAAGATAACGACGATCAAGACGGAAATGCGAGCGCGCCTCTGCTAACTGGCTCGAACGAAGAATCTTCGGATACAACCAACGTTGACGAACATAATCCCTCGAGATCGATCAGCGATCACCGCGTCGACTGGAACGACGAATCAAACGTTTTACGAGAAGAATCGAAAAATTTCCAGATATGTTCGGAAAAGACGATGAACTTTGTACCTAACAGTCTCAGCAAAACTTTACCTAGAAAAATCGTTCTGGATGAAGTTAAGGAAAACATTAGGCTATGTTCGTCGGAACCAGAAGAGTCTATGATTACAATCGATTACAATCTGAATAGCGCATGCGCCGAGAAAAAATCCCTCTTCCGTGACAAGTGGCACAGCAGAACAAATTCGTTAGACGAAAATTCGATTTTCCAGAATACGGAACCTGGCGACAAGGAGAACAAAAAATTCTCTTTGCAAGATATTTTTCTTGAAGCCACGGGGTCTCGTCGCTTGGCAATTAATGCGAAAGCACAATCAGAAGGCACGTTACAAACAGATCGACAGAAACGATGTGACAGAAGAGGTTCTCACGAGGAAATACTTCTGCAAGCCGTTGAAGCGACAGCGGAGGATTTTCGGAAGAAGCTCGAGAGTTTCGCATCACAGCGACGATCCATGCTGGACAGACAGAAGAAAACGACGCCGAAATTAACCAAGGAAATATCGGACAATACGGTATCGCGATCGCAAGAGAAGCGCGCGACAACGACCGCGTCTAAGATGCAGGATAAGGACAACAGTGTCGGGAAGAATCCTGGTTACGATAAGCGAAAGAAGAAGAAAACGTCGGGGAAAAATCAAAGTGTCTCGGAAAACGCTCTAGTACCCAGTAAACTGATTTCGCTCTCGTTATCGCTGCTTCTCGCGGCCCTGCTACAGGCTGTCAGATGCTTGACAGACCTCGTCGAGGATGCCTTCCGATCAGTCAGCTACGATAAAAGCGGATTGTTACAATAAGTATTGCAAAACTTTTCCAAGAAAAATATTCAAGTCGACAGTGCGACGAATATCTCGCTTTATATCGTAAATTCCATTGACGGATACATAATGAATGTATCATAGATGATCAACCACGTAAATAATCAATCTCGTAATTCAAGAGTTACATCCAATATCTGTGATATATACGCTATGCTTAGGATTCTCAATGAAATTGCGTTACTCTCTACTTCCAAAATACTACAACCAATCTCGAAATTTATCTCATTAAGAATGGAAAAATTTTAAACGATTTTTAAAAAAAGAACTTTAAAACTTAAGAAAAGATTATATTTGTTGTAAACGTAATTGACTGACGAGCAAATTAATTTCGACAATTGCAGTTTGAGGCTCTTCCGAAACGTAAGAATGATAAAAGTTACTTGACAGAGATAAAATAACACGAGATAAAATAAATTACGATAGTAATAAATCTGACGCGATAAATCTGGATAACTCATCGATGGTGCTGAATAAGGGCTAAGTACATATAAACAATTAATATTATGTATATATGACAAAAGTGCCTAAAAAACCATCGCGTATCACATACGAGATGTAGTACACGATACACTATAATATTAATAACGCTATTTATGTCTACCTATGTATAAATCTCCTTTTTCAAGATGTAAAAGCATTGAAAGAAAATAAAGCAAAGCAAAAGACGAGATGCTTGAAACGTAAAAGCATTCTCGCGCGTAAGTCACTATTCCCTGCTGTAACCATCCTCTTTACGATTCAAAGTACATAAATCTGGAAATGCTAATATTGTGCTTTTCAAGTGTTCGACTTGAGAGAAACCTCTTATTAAAGCAAGCGCAGATAAATCAATAGAATTCTATTATAAATTCATTATTTATCGGATAATGAGATAAAATGAAGATGTTCCTCGCAAATTATATTTTTGAATTCATCTAAAATTCGGTCAAAATATATTTACGGCAAAATATTGACTCGGGTTTTATTATAGCGTGAATAACAGCGTTGAATAACGTAACGAAAATAAATCGTTAATTTCAGTTTGCTGTCATTTCAATAGAAAAGCAGATATTTTCTTCTGTATTCTTTCAAAATTAAGGAATAAAAGATATATTTAAATTAAAAAATCGTATTACAATCATATAAATAATAATAAATTAACTTTCTACATCTATATTTCTAATTCACGAATTATGAATGACTGTTACATTACAATTACGTTGCTTCACAAATTTCTTTTTTGACGGTTTATTTATTTTTTGACGGGCGTTCTGCTCATTATCGATTTTCTGCCTCGTAAATCAATATAAGATAACTTATATGTTTACATTTTACGCACGAAATGTTATGTGAGGAATGAGAGCAGAATTCGGATCGATGTTCTGGGCTTGTCACGCATCAAAGGGGCGACATAGAGTAATGCGACACCGAATTATTCCGACAGAATTGTTCGTTTCGAATTTCTCACCTTACAATCAGTTAAACAAAGTCTCGAGTTTCCCAAGTCAATGTTATCGTTCACAAAGCTTGCTCCGAAGATAGTTACTTCCTTCTTCGTTTACATACCATCGATCACAATTGACATTTTGCCGTTAATAGAAAAAATTACATGTGAATAACGATATCCTTTTACAAGATCAAAGATTATTTAAAATAAAATAAAAAAAAATTTGAAAAGTTGCTTGTAATAGTTTAAAAATCTATGTCATTTGTGTAAATATATATACATCAAATGGAAAGTTTTTTATCTTTAATTTGAACAAAAATCTTTCGTAGGAGATCTCTCCTAGGACATTTTGAATAAAAATGAAAGTAAAAGAAATCGCGAAACGACGTTATTATTATTGCAACATTTATCACTATATAATAAACGCGAATAGATAGCGCGGTCGGGTAAGTTCACTTTCCAGTACATCAATCGTTTACGAACGACATTGCTCGTATTCTCCTCTACGGGAGAACCCGTTCGTCCAGCTAGCAATGCTAACATAAAAACGCCATTACGAAGATGGAGAGCTAGACATCGAGTGAGTCTTCGGAGACTTAATACTGAAATATACCCTCATGTGAAAACGAAATTCGAACGCTCGGTTAAATCGCGTCTGCTCCCGCCAAAAGAAAATGCTCTCGTCCTTCTTGAGAGACTCGAATTTCACGAATGTTCTTCAGCACTTCCCGTGGAATGCATCTTGAAGATACCGCGTCTCATTCCTTATAAATACTAACCGTCACGCGTTATACGAATAAACACCATAAAGGACCAACGCATACCGGTATGCAAAACATGTCGCTACTGCTACGTTAACGCGCATCAGAATGCGCTTCAATCTCTCCGTAATTCTAGTAAACACTGCCATGTCGTTATATTTATGCATTCCTAACTCCAACAGCAGAGAACTAATACAACTATTTCTCAACTAACACAACACACGCATAAATCTCATGCTATGAACAAAATGCGGGTAGAGCACTTCGTCAAAGTTTAGAGCCTTCTTAGAGTGAAATCTAAAATTTGATAATACCAAGCATGCCTGCAAAATAACTTTATATACGTGTATTTATGATAAAAAAAAAATAAAAATCTGAGATAAATAAACAAAAGAATTAAAAATTATTTATTATTGAAAGGCTCAAATATATATGTATATATCAGTTGGTAGTAAGAAAGGTCAAAGAGAATTAAAAACTATTGTAATCCAAAAATTTCTATAAAAAATCAACGTTATGTATTAATTTTCAAATCTGTTTAGTTTTTTTATTGTTTATCAAATTTATATTTTTTTATTATAACCTTGTTATAATTTTTAAATGTATTTTACAAGTAGCTATTTATTATTGTGTAACTTATTTTATACCAGTAATTTCTAAATTTTTGCTTTACGCTTTAAACTTCAAACGCTTTAAACAAACTGATAAAGCTACTATAAACGGAAATTCTCAGAATAATATGAATAAATTATGTGTATTTACGGAGTTAATATAATACATCTAGTTTCACCAGAAAGTATTTCCTGTTCTCTTTCATAGCTATCGTCTAAATAATATAATTATTATTCAACATTCTCATTTCTAGTATATTAAACAACGAGCATACTAACGAACAAGTTAATATAGTATTCTGTTAATTATAAAATTGACGAAATATCTCTTTCTTTTTTCTCTCTCTGTCTCTCTACAGAATATATTTTTGTTAGATTTACATTCTACTTAACGTTTTAACTTAGAAGCCTCATTTAACTTTCATAATCCTTTGAAGCGCAAGAAACTGATGATCTTGTTCTTCTAATTTTCCCCTTGTTACTTACGACACAAAGAACTGAATAAAAAAGTACATTACATACCTTGGAAAAACATACTATATATTTGCATCCTGCATTTCGCAATGTTTCGTCATGAGAGTAGATAGCTTTTATTTGATTTAATGGAAATTGTGAAATTTATTAAATCAACTAAAATTTTTTTAACAAACTAGGTAGGACTAATTGTCTCAATCTCTATTTAATTATGCAAACAAGCAAGGATGAGACAAAAACGCTAAAAACACACAGAAACAGTAAAATAAAAAATTAGCTTAATTTTATTAATTTTACATTTTACATTTAATTATTTAGTGAATAATGGAACGTAGAATACATATAACAGAAAAAATCGCTAAATTTAAATCATGAAACATTTATTTTGCACTTCCGCAGTTTTTAATAAAAAAAAAGCTAAAATGTGCGGAAAATTGTATGTAACTGCATGAAAAGCCCGAGTTCACGTAATTTCCGCAATTTTTGAATGCATTCGACGAATCGTGCAGTGAAAGCTTTAAAAGCTGAGACTGAGATAAAATATTTCGAATACGGTTTTTATAAAAATAATGACTAAAATTTCTTTCTATTGTTTTCGATTTCAAAAGATTTTTACTATGATTGAAACACAATTTGAATAGATTATTGTATACAATTACATGCTGTCCAATTGTATGCCCATTTGTCTCACAATCAAAAATTAAATCTTTGAAAAGAAATTTAAAAAAAAATATAATTAAAGTAAAAAGATTTTTCGAATGTACATTTAAAGTAAGAGTTATTATATTTTAATACCTAAAGAAAATAAATATGCTTACTATACCCAAATATACTTGATAATTTAATCATTAAATACCTACGTATACTTGCAAATTGCTATTCATTTTGTAATTATGTCTTCCATATGTTCCGGTAAATTAAAAATAACGATGTTACGCAATTTGTAGGAAATAAGATTACAGCTTTGCGACGGAATTCGCTTAGAAGTTAATAGAGAGAAAAATTGTCGAAGAGCAAAGTTTAAACTGTACCACGAGCGGTATCTGTAACCCGTGATAATCCTCGGTGGATCGTGGTAGATCACGATAAACGACGATAGAAGTTCGTTCTTGATGAATTTATTTTCCTCGTTGCTCCCGCCGAGCAGCGTCGTTTAATTTTTATAGCGCTATGAACTTCTTGGTTTATCTTTTTTTCGCGCCTGCCGTGACATAATAACGAAAATCTTCTAACAAATTTTCATCGATCACTGTAGAAACAAATGTTCTTTTTTTTTTGTAGACACGTTACTAGATTGGAAACGTGTTTGCGAGCAGATTCGAAACAAACATCTGTCGATTGACGCACATCAAGTTGATGTCGTCGCTTGCTATTTAATTTCGATCAACCTATATGTATTCACTTTTTCAATATTATGTCATTCAATATTCGATAGTTATTAATGTTATTTTTTTAAAGAAAAATTTTTATTTAAAAAGACACGTTTTCCAAGATTATTGAAACAAGAATGCTTTTTAAGCTTTTAGCATTATTTTATAATACAATTTTAAAATACAAAGTCTATTAGGAATGCGAACAAACAAAGAGATCGAATTTAATTTTCATAACAATTAGAGATAAAAATTTTATATTAAAAATTTAAAAAAAAAACTTAAAAAGAGATCAAATTAAGAGCGAACGCTCCACCAAATATGTCACATGTAATTAAAAAAGAAAGCAAAGCATATGGTATAACTGATAATATAATTTTCATTACGTAATAAAACAAACAATTAAAGTTAACAATCAAAGCGTCGCACCAGCCATCGTTGCAGGAAATTGAAATTTTCCACATAGCCGCATAAATCAATTTACCGGCTAAAGTTATAGCTGAATTTTAATTATGATATAAATTTTCGGAAGTTAACGCGAGGGAGAAAAACACGCAGTCCGATTAAAATAAATATTCGACGGATTTGTAATCCCATTTTCAGCGCCCAATACTCAATCGCGTCAACAATTGTTCGTTAATGAATCTCCGAAACTTTTTCCAATTATCTGTTCCAATTACCGCAAGCGTGACGAATAGGGCCGCCACTTTGCGCCAAGCATGATATGTGCATTACTCCTGGGATACTCTCGGTATACTCATGCACATTCATGGATATTGCGGCACCAACTGTGGCAATAATGAATACACGTCCGTACATATGTATGTAGATCGTGCATAGTTCTTGCAAAAGACAAATCTCATTTATAATAACATTCTACCCTACAGCTATACCATGTTCGACAAAACGAAATTCGAAAATTCCGTTTAATTAAAACACCTAACTATTCCTGTTTGAATAGAAAAATGAAAAAAATTATACACCTTTTATAGTTGATTTAAAAAAAGCAATAATCAACATGTATAAAATACGTATAAAATACATATAAAATACGTTATTTTCAATTAAATTTTCAATGCAACGAATTGTTATTTTGACTAAATTTAATTGCTATTCCATTTTCAGCTACAATATTGCTTTTAAACGCTTTTCTCATATGTAAATTTTGATTTTTAGTTGCAATTTTATCTTCGTATTTTTATAAACTAGTTTTATTTTAACAAATTCTTTTCAATAGGGCACTTTCCTTTAAAATATTATTTTTTTTTAAATTAAGATATAATTTAAATATATATATAATATATTAAATATATATATGTATAATATATATATATATATATATATATATATATATATATATATTATACAATATAATATATATATGGTTAAAAACATGGCAGTATTAATTTATTTCTTATAAAATTAATTTGTGAGTATGTGTGTTTACGCATTCAGCATATATTGGTATAGATACGTCACGAACTTAATGACAAAGAGTTCTGATTTCCACTTTCCAAAGAAAAATAGTTATTTTCAAAAACTATCTACTCTATGCCGGATGCCAGAGCATAAACAGAGTTGTATACGATTGACTTATATTGCCATTCGCGGTTAAACATATATGAAGTACTTGAAATATTAATATTATCTCTGGGAAACTTCTAGAAATAAAATCGATGCACATTCGTGATTCGAGAACGAGGTTAGATAAAAAATAAATCAACTTTTAATAACGTATTAATTGATAAATAAATTATAATCTAATTAAATTCTCTCTCTCTCTCTCTCTCTCCTCCCCTTTCTCTCTCTCTCTCTCTCTCCCCCTCTCTTCCTCTCTCTCTCTTTCTCTCTCTTCATATATATATATATGTTATATATATATATATATATATATATATATATATATGCATATATTAGTTTTACATCAGATTATGTTATGTTTTTTTATTTAAAAAGTTAATAAATATGAAAATTAAAAAATAATATGTATAATATGCATAAAATATTAAAAAATAAAAAGCCTTAATTTTTCCTTTTCTTTTAAATTATTATTTTAATAAAGAAATTCAATGAAGCTATTTAAATATGTTTAAAAATAAACACTATACATATAAAAAAAAGAGAAAAAGATTTATTTAACCAAAGCTAGCTTTAACAATAAGTAATGTTAGCATACTTCGGCTTTAACATTCATTTAAAAAAAGATTTTAACATATTATGAAATAAAATATCACTAGATGAGTTTAAATCTAATTTTGTAACTTGTAAACTAATATAACATAGGAAATAAATATCACATTTAGCCATATATCTCAGATGGAATATACCGTCATGATGGGGACGATAAATCTTGAATTTGCGTCACATTACGAAAGTTCGAAAGAGACATGTATATATCAAGGTGTACACGCATATATATATATATGCCAATCTGCAGGTACATGTACACGCGTAAACAGGCCAGAAAATGCATTTCAGTGAAATTTAATAATAGATATGGAATGTATTGGAAATCGTATGCATTGTATCAGCATTTTATTCGATCGTCAAAAATATATTTGAGGTAATATGACCATCGAAAGGATGATAGTTCGTGCAACTTCGTTAAATTCTTTCTGAATATTAGATGAATTTCAAATTTGCCGATGCGCATGGAAACACGACGCTCACCGGAAATTGAAACTAACTTGCGCAAGGAGAAATAATGCGACCTCGGTAGGACAGAATCAGCTTTATACAATGCGACCCATTAAAACTCAACTACGCGCAACGGAAATGAGAGATGTATGAGAAATGTGAAACGCAGCTTGAAATTGGAGCTACGATAAATTTTGTTGGATCAACAAAATAGAAATTTTATTCAATGTTAATAAATAAGTTTATATCAATGTCGCTTTAATTCATTGTTTGTAAAAAAAGATATAATTACCGAATCTCTAGTGATAACCAAATTAAATGGAAAATTAAGACACTAAAATTAAAAATTAAGACACTAAAAATTATTCTCGCTCGTAAAATTACGACCTTGCTACATTAATATTTGTGAAGTTACAAGTTTCTTGGCCAACTTTTCGTTGAAACTTCTCACTCTTGACTACACAGCGCGAACAAACTTTTCCGTGATAGATGTCCGACGGAGTAGAATATCTCACGATAGTTTGAAGAAATGAGAGTTAGCACGAGTTCAATAACGGATTGGTTCGAAAAAGAAGAGATGTATCAAGATGTTAGGTCATGGCGAATAAATGTGAGATTCTGGAGGGATCACTAATGCAAATGAATTCGTAAAGGACACTGACGCAATCGTCAGATGTTACGTAAAAGTGAGACTATACGTTTCATCGAGGAATTGCTCGACTTTCACGTTTAGACATGTCTTACAATATCTTACCTTGCCTTAAAATTAACATGCGAACATGTTTTCCCTTGAAAATATATCCGAATCTACCTTGAACTTATTTAATTAATATTGGCCCACATATCAACGGAAATAATTTAGTTGTTATCGTAACAAGTGAATAATTAATAAAACAAAGCTCAAAATTGGAAGCGATGAAATCACGATAAAATTCACTGTATTTTATTAAAGAGTTTATCTTGAATGCATAGTACTTTTTGATTGTTTTAGTAATTAGAGTCAAACAAAGGCATATTCATTCTAAAATTTATTTCACGCTATTCAACTCCCATAATATATTTCCCATAATTTCCAATAATGGCTTATAAATTTTAATCAACAAGTGGTATTTCGAAATTATGTGTGATTGATTAACATAACTATCGTGCTTGAAATAAATATTTGATTCTTTACAATTATATGTATTTTAATTAAAATTGATCTACCAATATTATTTTACGAAACAATAGTACAGTTGAAATACAAAACTTATAAAATTTTATTCTCATATAATATCAAATATCTACTTTTTTTTACAAAAAAGCTATGATTACAATTAATACACGGTTTTTTTTTACAATATTAATAATTAAAAATAATATTAAAATAATGTAGCATATAGATTATTGCATATTATAAACTCTAGATTACTATAATATATATAATCAAAATCACGTATAATTAATCAATCAATCTATATATATATATATATATATATATATATATCTGACAAATTTTATGTAATTTTATGTTATTCTATACCTATGTAACTATATCCTACATGATTACATATGTATACAGTTTTGCTAATAAATTTTGAGTAAATGTCTTCTTAAATACATCGCTAATTTTGAAATAATAAATTTATTTTCAATAATATAAAAAAAGAACTTTAAGTTTAACTTTAAATAGAGCAAGATAATGTTTATTTTTTGAAAAATGGATAAAATGGAAAGAAAGGACAAAGAAAGTGATAAAAGAAAGAGATTTGAAAAGAAATTTATCAGAAGACACTCTTATTTGCTCTATAGTTGCTCTGACACGGCAGAGATAGACACGCACTTGCGTCATCATCATCGATCATGGTTGAATACTCTAGAGAAAAATTTCTACTCAAGATATCCATTCAATGTATTCTACCCTATATCTCTACAATGCGTAAAATCTAGTGCTAAGAACTACGAACGACACAGGCTTAACGGATATTGAAGGAGAAAAAAATCATACAACAATCCGCGAACAAAACACAACAGTGAAATATCAATAATCGACAATATTCTGATATCGCAAATATATCCCCTTGTGCTTATTATCTCCCTCTTTCTTCCTCTTTCTTTCGCTTTCTTTAGCTTATACTTATAATCATTCCTGTGATGTTTTTTCAGCATTCTTTTTAGTTATTAACTTTATTATTCGCATATGGGTATATAAGTATTATGCGTACATATTGTCATTTCTCTCCCCTTTGCAAAGGGGATAATATGCATTTTGCTTAAAAAATAAGGACAATGCTTTGATTCAGTCTTTTATTCGTTTTGTTTTTAAACGAACTAAATATAATTATAAATCTGGGAAAGTGTGGCGATACGAGTCAGTCGTAGTTGGTGAGGCGCAAAAAATTTCTTTAATCAGTATTAAAATCAAACAAACAAATTTATATGTATTTAAATTTGTTTGTTTGGTTTTAATACTGATTAAAGAAATTTTTTGCGCCTCACCAACAGCGACTGACTCGTATCGCCACACTTTCCCAGATTTATAATTCTATTTTTAACGAGTCTTATTATTATTGTGATCGAACTAAATATTTTAGCGAGCCTGCATACCAAATAATGGAAAATTAATGGAATAATAGCACGTAATAGAAAAATATCCTTGTTTTGCAAGAATTTTAATTTATACATAGAATTTTGATTTATGATTTATTTATCGGAATATTTACTATATAATATTATACAATATTTAAAAGTCTGAAAAATATTAAAATTTAAACAAATTTTTAAAAATATTAACTTACTAATATAAACGAATCTGCATATGAAATGATGTTGATGTTTTATTCAAAATTATTTTATATAGAAATTTTATATAATAATTTCAAATTTCCTAATCTTCTACATCTTTCTGAGACTAAATGTCACGCATAAAACTCTTGGCGCGTAATGATATTATCTTGATTTGTACGCGAATTAATTGTATAAAATATGACAGGTTTCCTGTAACTTGGTCATTTCTAAACGATTTTAAGAATTGAATTGTTATTAAATTAGCTGTACACATACAACATAACACACACACAAATATATATACATATATATAATTTTTATTTATTTTATTATACCAAATAAATTATTCATATATATAATCATCATTAATTATCACCTCCATATCTCTTCATTAAGCTATATAAATACAGCTACAAATATAACATATAAATTCAAGAAAATTTTTATAATATAATAAAAATACGAGATTTTACAAATTCTACTCTCATAAAATATCAAACATACATCATATACGTTTATAAAAAAAGTCTGATCAATTCTGTTTGAATTTTTGCAATATAAAAATAAAACCAGCAAAATTTAACCGTAATGTTATTTCAATGAAATCACATATTATGATTATAAATAATATTGATAAATATAGTGGCTTTTGACTAATGTTGAAGTTTTCTTTTTTAGCAAATGTTTTACTTCATTATCGGCGGTTTTTTTATATTTCAAGAAAAAGTAGTAAGTTATCAAACACAAACAATATTCCGCTTAGGTTTTGTTAAAATAAAATGGCTTTGATTCTTTGCTGAATTAAATTTTACTATGCTCTGAATCATATTCCCTACCAAAACTCAATTATAATTCTGCCTGTTACCTCGTATATCGTTACTTTTGTTTTTATCTCTTTTGTGTTTAACCGCTTAGTTGTTTCGCATTCTATGCATACCAAGATAAAATATAGCTTTGGTGTTTTGCGACTGCCATTATACTGTTATTTATCTACAACTTCCCCCGAATCGTATAAGAAGAACGGAAACTCACCGCACGGGCGGTCACGTTCAGCAATGTAAAATGTAAGGAATGCCGCTGCGTGCATTATTTCGTGAACACATTCGCTCGCAGCATGTATTGTGTGAGACGCATTCGTTCTTCCCTCGTTCCCATTTCCCTGCTTTTCGCAAACAGGTGCATTTCCTGAAATACTTATTAGATCGTGCACTCCGCTACCGGAAAACGTCGTTCACCTACTAGACTATGTTAAATCGCGTTCCCCAAAATTCCGAAAATTCAGCACGGAGAACTGTCTTTTCCACGCTGAACAGTCGATCGTGCGATTCACTCTCCTAACCGAGACAACGACAAATAAAAGCACGCAAAACAAGGCGTCCGCCACAAAGAGAGTAATGCACGGGCGGTAATAGAACAACGCCGGCATTGCGTTAGAACTGTCTGCAGCAGAACGTTCCTTTACAATAGACCAATACAACCAGATTTAAATAATCACCGATGCAAAATTCATCAATCTCGTTATAGATAGTCGCGTTTTGGTTATTTAAACACTTTTTTCTAATTTAAAAAAAATAATGTTTAATTTGGTATAAAGAAACTAAGAAAGAGAGAGAAAGAAAGAAAGTTGCATATATCAAATTAATTATATCAAATTAATCCAAACTTGAAGCAAATATTATTTTTATAAAATTTGGTTAACTTTCAAATTATGAATATATATTAATAACAAATCTTTTGATACATCAATTTAAAAATAACAACATTAATAACAAATCTTCTAGTATATACAAAATATTAATTAAAACTTTTTTATATTAAGATGAGTAATATTTGAAAAAAGAAATATTTACAAGATTTGATATATCTTCTTTCTTTAAATACACTCTTTAAATGAAAGTACTGATAAATGCGCTAAAATTTAATTACGCGTTAGTATTTCTCAATATTGTCAGTAATTAAAACTTTGACGTATAAAACTAAGAAAATTATTTCATCTGTAACACGCATAGATCAAATAGATAATTTATACGAAGCCATTAACGAATAGCTAGAAATCAAAATTGCTAATTTATAAATAATATACGTATAATGCAAACTTAATATGCAAATAAACATGTTACAATACGTGAGAGAGAAAGAAAAATAAATATGTGTGTAATTTTCGGAAATAATTTTCAAAGAAAAAATATGTATATGATTAGTCTAATACATATTTAACAACTCTATGAACTAATTTTATTATCAAATTTTTAAAAGTTTAATGTTACTGGCTGAATTAATCGTAAATACTGATAACTATGAAAGAAATGCAAGAACAAATGAAAAATATCAGAATAATAAGTGTTGTATCGCCAAATTTTGCAACAATTTTCAGAATATTAATAATAAAAGAAGAAATGTAAAAGTAGAACTAAGCGATAAAACTAACTTGCGATAAAAATGATGGAATGCTTAATTAGTAAAGTTACGCAACTTCCTCGAGAAAAGTCTTTTTTCTTCGTTTACATCGGTCTTACTCTTTCAATCATTTCTGACAGGTCAAAAATTCCATTTTGTTATTTTATGCTCGTAAATCTATTGATACCATTCTGAAGTCTCCTTTTATGTCAGAAAGAAGGATCAATGTGCACTTTACGAACATCGAGAGCAAAAAAAAAATCACTAAAAAAGACTACTAAAAGATAGAGGGAAGCAAATGGAAAGATTCGCGATAATAGATGTAAAGAAACTGAATTTGACAGATGGATTTGATGAACCGAGCTGGCAAATGAGAACGTTCTTCTGAGATTATATATCCGTCTTTTCTGTAAAATTATATTTAATATATAGTATGTGCATATTTGTGCGTTTCTATATAAGATGAATCATTTATAATATATATATAATAAAAAATTATTAGTATTTTATATTTAAAAAAAAATATATTAAAAATTAGTACCTATGGAGTAATAGATGTATACATTAACATCTGCTTAAATATGTGCTTTTTATTACACTATTGTAAAATTTCATGTGTTGACGCATTTGCAAATGGCTAGATAATAATATATCATAAAAAAGATATTCTTAATCACAGGTAATATACGCACTTGATGTCATTGCAACGAAAGCATTGCATTAATTTATCTACTCTATGTTCTCGTCAATCATCTATCAAATCCTTCAGTTTATTCCGTGAAATACCGCTCATGTGATTAATCGCACCGATATTAGCTGTTTATAAAAAGATTACATAAATTTTCATAAATATAACTTTATATTAGTAATATTAAAAAGAAATCACATAATATAAAATCACCTAATATTATAAATAAAATCATTTTTTGAATAATTGACTAGATAATATATTTTAGCTTATTATTCACCTTTATTCTTTATAGATATTTAAGTAGTAATTATATCCAAAGTTTCAAATTATATAATTATATGTCAAATTTTATAATCGTACGTTATTTTTGCCAGACATAAATTTATTTGTTCTAAACTATAATTTATTTTTTTATTTTTAAATCAAATAATATTTTATATTTTATCTTACTTTACTTCAATAAAATTCTTATCAAATTATCTCTACGAATTGTAAGAATACTTAATTATGATCTCAACATGAAGAATGTAATTAATGAATAATTCTATGTCTTATTAACATTATCTTCGCGGAAAATAAAAATAATAAAATAACTGAAAAGATTCATTATCTCAGATGTGATTTTTTTCTTACTACAACTTTTAAAGAATATATAATAAGACACACACACACATACGTTCATTTTGAAAAAATATATCTTCTCTAAATTAGCGTACTTTTTAATTATACGTATCCCATATATTTTTTAATTTTCTGTACATATAAAACCTCAAAGGTTTATTGATTAATGTAGACCAACTAAGAAGCATGTTTCCGAATATATCAAAGGTAATTGGAAAATGCATCTCGCATTTACGAATGCATCATAAACTAAAGTAGGTCATCACAAATGCTTGCTTTTAAAAGTTCCCACTATTTTTTCTGCTATGTGCGCGTAGATGAATACCACAATGAATACTCACACAATGCCGTTTTCGCATTTGCCAAGAATGCGACGCACATACGATTTACTACAATAGATCGCACATCGCTATATGATGGTGAATGCACTAGCGTTTGCTTATAAAACGATGTAAAAATTGATTGTATTTCATATTTACATTGGTTTTACAGGTCTAGCTTTTTTGCTTCGACCATTTAAACTATCGATGATTACGTTCTTTTACAAACAACTTGTAACGAGTGTCATTTTAAAGCAAACGAGAAGATAATGGATATTACTCCTGCACGTAATTACTCTAAAATTGATTTTTTCACCAGTGCGTGCTTGTTCCCATCAGAATATTCACATTAAATTATCTCTGCTCTGATCATCCATTATTAAGTAACGTAGATAGAAAATGTAAACGTTAATAGTTGAAAATCTCAAAATACTTAAATTAAAATATTAAAATTTATAAATATATTTACATAAATTTGTTTATTTATTATTATAATTATTATAATTATTTTCTATTTTATGAATAGTGTCAATTTTAAAAAGAAAGATTATATTAAAAATCTAAAAACTTTTTAAAAATTATTTGTTATATGTTTTTTTATATTAAACAAAAAAGATTTTTTATTATAATATAAGATTAAAATTGTATATAATGTGTTTTTCTTCATTATTAGATTTTAAATAATACTATATATTTTATTTTATAAACGTCACTTAATTTTACTTTATTAGATAATGCGATACTAAAATTCGTTTTATGATTATATATCATGGTTGACAAGATAAATTAATATTAAAAATAAATTTCTTTTTTATTCACTGCGCTTAAAAATGTTTATAAATTTTTAACAAAACGAAAATATATTAGAAAAATATTTATGTATCATGTGTAAAACATTAATGTGACAATAATGTGAGTATTATCCGTTTATTGATTACGAGACCGCAATGTTTTAAACCATTATCCACAATATTGTATTGCATTATATTTTCTACTTACCATATGTAATTGTAAAAAAGTATCTGATTTAATGTATGATACGGAAAACACGCAACCACGCAATATACAACGTGCAAAAAAATTCATTGTTTAGATTGTAGTAAGAAACACCGATAACTTTGTTATTTTTAACGTATGAAATTAAACGTGCGGTTAACATAATAAAAATACCACGTAAGAATTAATTTTACGTGACATCATTAAGATTATCTAGCTTTATTGCCGATTCTTGAGGTTGTTATCGCGAAAATTAAACAAAGATTAACGGTACCTTTTATCGCACACAAACTTGAGTAAATTTGCTCAATAGACAATGAGCAAATTCATTAACCATTAATCATATTTCTCTTAAACTAATGTAAGCTTAGTCTTGTAATAAAACAATATGATAATTCAACTTGGATTTTTCTATAAATATTTTCAAAAAATTGTGTGTGTTTATACTGATATATTTAATATATATATATATTATATATATTTTGTCTTTTTATATTAGAAAAAATATTTCTGTATAGTTTTCATTGCAATATTAAGATTATATATAATGTCTTTCTTCATTATTAGATTTTAAATAATACGGTTAGTTTTATTTTACAAACGTCATTTAA
This sequence comes from Anoplolepis gracilipes, assembly GCF_047496725.1. Lineage (NCBI taxonomy): Eukaryota > Metazoa > Arthropoda > Insecta > Hymenoptera > Formicidae > Anoplolepis > Anoplolepis gracilipes. Next base: position 12,937,659 of record NC_132972.1, read on the forward strand.
TTTTACTTTATTAGATAATGCGATACTAAAATTCGTTCTCTACTCGACATTCTTTCTTTATGTAATTCTAATCTGATAGTTATTATGACACGCAATATAAATCAATAAGGTAACAAAGGTACGAAAAAAGACTATTATAGTCCGTAATGGATGAAAATACTGTGATGGTTCCTGTGTAAACATGCCGACAGAAAGTTTCTCGTTTCAGAATAAAAAAATATATATAAAACGTACACGTTATTGAAAATCACAGGGGTTGGATTTTGCTTCGTTGGAGCGCAACACTGGCTTAAAGGTCGAGGGCGTGTGTTACACAAGGCTATCATCTTTTTATATATATCTCAAGGGAATTACGTACGTAGAGATAAATATGAAAAAGCAAGAAATTTAAGCCATAATGCCCCAATATAATGTTTCCAATTACCATGACAGAGTAATATAATAGATAAATCAGACGTATTTTCATTATATGAATGTATTGATTTTTCGTAACTATAAATAATAACTTCAAAAATATTCATCTAATGCGAGTATAATATTCATCAAAAACTGGATATGGTACGTACTAATCTGATTAAAGAAACTACAACAGAATAGCTGCAAAATTACCTCGTTGAGGTACTACTTGTGTATGTATGTATGATGTCGTTTCTCCAGTTAAGTTATTAAATTACAAAACATCATATATACTCTTATAAAATAATAAAATGTATGCAGAGAATATTATATAATTTATATCCATCCATGTAATGAGATTCGTTGACTAATTGTAGTTTTATTTTTAGAATTTAATTTAGAATCAACTTTCAGATTATAAAATTTAATACATCACATCTTTTACTCCGCAAAATTTTCAATATTTAATCACAATTAAGCTTAAATATTTAATCCAAAATTAAGCTTTACATTAACATTTTATGTAAAAATCCATTCAAACTTACGCAAGTAAGTAAGACTAATATTTTTTTGTTGAATAACATTGTGTTTTAAAAGCTTAAGTCAGAATAATTTTTTTATTTTAAAATGCTTATAATTTCAAAAACTATTACTGTTCGACAAACAAATAAATAAGAACTCTAAATCAATCAGTCGTATGTAAATATTGTGAATAAACATAGGACGGAAAATCTAGGACATGCATAAACATTTATGCTTAGCATTATATACATCTTTAAATGTAAATATTCGACACCAATGCAGATTTTCAGACTGCTCGTATAAACCGGAATTTTAATATCGAAAAACAATCGAGATACCGAATGGACAGATCCGCGGATCTGACGCGGGGCCAACGAGCAAAAATCCGGAAATTTCTGTTACTCCGAGATCGAAGCTCTAGCCCTTTCAACTCCGCTTCAGCCGAGCGCAGGATTACCCAAAGGGTCAACAGAGCGGAGAACGAATAATGCGAGATTGAATTCTGTGCATTTGATCGCGCGCAGGGTCGAAATACATTTGTTTGAGATAATTCAGCACTGATATAATCGTCACTTTAACACTTTGTCACCGATTTGTTGACTCCTATGTCATGAAATTTGAACAACACAATAAATGACCAATTATTTTTTACTATGTTAAATTTATCTGTAAATATTCTATATTTTCATACATGCATTACAAAAATGCGGTTAACATGTGTATAAAGTTTTGCACGCACATAATTCGATCTTAATTTTAATAATAAATAATCTCATAAAATTAAAAACATAATTTCTCTTTAGCAAAAATGTCAAGCGTCAACTGAATTTCTGACAAGTTATAAATGAATCAAAGAGAACTATTTGCCAAACATTAAAGCACAAACAGAACAAAATTAACTTTTCTTTAATTAATTACTCTTTAATTAATTGCAATATTTTGCTTTAATAGAATATTAATTAACATTTAGTTACACAGAATATTAAACATGCAAAAATTTTTAAATAAATATTTTTGTTGAAAAAAGATCGACTCCAGATTCCAGAGTCACAGCATCATTTCAATTGAGACCAGAAGTTATAGGACACGTATATTGACTGCATATATGATAATTTAGTAAAATTGAAAAGAATGTATAAGCAAAGAAGAAATAAACATTTGTTATCTGTTTTCCAATAAAAAATCGACAAAAAATATCAATGAAAATTTATGAGAAGTTGTATCGGAGGAAATTTTATTTGCATCATCTCTCGCGGGATCGCAAAATGGTACAGAATGCAATACGCAATGTCGACGACGAGACAAGCAGAAGAGAATCGCGCGACATGGTTGTAGTCGCATAGGATAACAAAACAAAACGTTATCTCTCGAACCAGTAATTTGATCCCGAAGACCATCGGGATCGTAAACCCGGAGCTTCGGTGATGAGAAAGGCTTATCATCCTAGAATGATCGAAGGTTCCCCTGTTGACACCGATACGATTACGCCCCGGATGATAAGTGCATTCCGTTTGACAAATACGTCATTTCTTCATTTTTCAAATGTATCGCTCGAATATCGATCAAAGTAACATGTATAATCTCATAACTTAATCCCTTTACTCTATCAAGAGGGATAATAAAGTTACTTTGATGGACCAGTTTTTCTATTACATTTTTTTAATAAATAATTTTTATAGCAAAAAAAAGGCTGAAAAAGATCTTTTTCTTATTATGTTTAAGATAAAAAGCAATAAAAAATTAAAAATATCATTCTTAAAGATTTGCGAATGAGAAAGCTTCAGTCCTTAATTGGCAGAATATCTTTTTTTCTTGAAACTTTTCTTGAAATATAATAGCCAATTAAAATGTATCACAGCGAGAAGAATCATCTTTCTTTCTACTATATATGTATACATCTTTTTAGACGCTTCTCTCAATCTGTTTTTCTTGCCATCTACCTGTTTCCGATCAGATGTGGACAGGAAAGCGAGAGAGCCTCGTGTTTCCATTTACCGAGGACGCCTGCGCGCTGCTTGTATTGATCAAACTGTGAGAACATTCAGTCCGGTTCGACCCATCGAACCAGACAGATCTGAGAATCCGAAATATGATTGTGAAATGTTCGTATCAATATTGATTTGTGACTGCGGTTCCTTTACCGGATCCTTATCAGAATTTTTCAATCCTGCGAGCGTAATTCTCGTGCACAGACATCTTGATTTTCCTTCTTCCCTTTTTCTTTATTTTAACAATAAAGCAAATAGTAGATCTGATTGAAATAATACAAACTTGAAGAAATGTACAATTCATTCTAGTAAACAAAATTTATAATAGCAATTCATGAGAGAAAAAGAAAGAAAAATGTCATTATTAATAGTTGAGATAGAACTGTTAGTTACAAATATGTCAATATGTACAAAAAAAAAATATATACTTGAAACTGATAATTTGCTACTTAAATTAATAATATTCAATATGATGTATATATTGTATAACGACAAATTAATGCTAAATAACTTTGCGCTCGTGATGACATATTTTAAATTAATAATATTCAATATAATGTATATATTGTATAACGACAAATTAATGCTAAATAACTTTGCGCTCGTGATGACATATTTTTTGTTAGATTATAGTTATTCAAATTAACAGTAATATTTATAAGAAGATAATTTTATACAACATTTTTTTTGCAAGAAAAGTAACATATTTTATATTAATTATTTTTAACGTATTTAAATGATTGCCAAAATCTAAATTTGATTGATATATTATCATGTATATCCGAGATAACAGAAAGCTCAAAATCAGATATTTACATTCAATCTTAAATACAAACATTCCGAATCAATCATGTTAATGCATGAGAGATATTGATTTTATCTGAAATAATTTCTATCCATTTCTAGAACACTGACTTGTATTATAATACCGGATATTAATTTCTTTACCAAGTGGGACTGCTTTCTATATTTATGCATTTCTAATATCAAAAAAGAATTATTTTAAATATATTTTTTATAGAAATAAAATAATATGTGTAAAAATATTATTCAAGAACTTTTTCTATATTGTACACGTAGTACATAATATATACTTTTTATAATCTATCAACTAAGAGAAAAAAATAAATTTAATATTCTTACAGGTATAAAAATATCTTGATATTGTTAGATTAAAGAGTAATAATTATAAAAAAAAACATGGATGAAGGATGTTAGAAAAAAAAATCCTTTCTGTGTGTGTGTGTGTGTGTGTCGTATAAAAAGTTACTATGGCGCAAAATAGAGATTTCAAAAAAATTTTAATTGTTTCCGATTCATTAGAGGCTTCCCGAGATCCCTCGCGGCTACTCATGATTGCTGCCGCAAACGACGTAACTCAATCTTGATCACTTACCGGGAAAATGCGGTCGCCGTGAGCGACGTCGTCGACGTCCGCGGAATCCACATCGAACGGCTCTCGAATACGAAATACTATTACGCGCACATCACGATAGAGCGATCATCCTTTATAACGGAGATATTCGAATAGAGCATTTTCAGAGGTATCGTCGTGATAAGCTTTATATTTACCTCTATAGTGAATTTCAAGAAGCAATTTATTTTTCCGAGTTTCTTATCATGTATAATTAAACTTTCCAATAAAAATATTCGAATAACATCATCAGATAGATTGTGAAACATTCATACATTTTACATACATATAATCTGGCAATGTAACGTTTTTCAAGGTTCAAAGCAACATTTATCATTTTGATGTAGCAATACAATTATGCCCTTAAAAAATAAAATAATCTTGTTTTGCAGTACATACAATACTGCGTAAAAAAATTGACTGTCACACAGAGATTTTGCGTGATAAAAAAAAAATAAAAACGAGTCTATCTCTAAATCTAAATTTCGCTGAATTTTTTTAGAAAAAAAACACATTTTTTTCGTTTGTGTAACAAAACTTCGTTTTCTATTGTAATTTAGTTGCTCACGCAACATGTATTCTAAACGTCATCGCGAATCTTTTTTCCCTGTGCATATTCCATCTGAAAATAAATTTCCGTGCAATATCCGTATAAAAAATAATAATACGAGATTACTTATATATATATATATATATGTGTATATATATGAATACATGTGCAAGAACTGTGCAAAATTATCAGCGACAAATCCAGGACAAGGACATCGTTTAAATAGCTCTTAATTTTCCTATATTCTGTAAAACCGCCTTTAAGAAAACTGTAATTTATGAGAAATTTTAATTATTATTTGATAGCTTGTTAATAATTTTCTGATAATTAAATACAAACTTATTTTCTCGCAAAAATCATGCTGATACAAGATTAATTTTGTATCTTTACTGATACAACATGGCGTTTTTCTTCACCTAATTAAATTGCTCGCACATAAAATACATAAATTACAATTACGCAAATATTGTTATTAAAATATCGCAGATACCTGAATACTGTTTATTATTCTTGAAGGATCTTAATCACATCTCCTGTTTAAAAAATCATGTTCAAATATTAATATATATTCTTCTACAAATTTCCCACACAATGTTTCCCCTCTTTCTTATTTTATTTTTAATGTAAACATGGGCGACTATATTATATCCCTCTTATCACGTTAAATTGAAATAGCTTACCATAGAAAAAAGGGATTTCTTTAATATAAAACTTTAGTTGAATTTTAATGGCTTCGAAGCCCTGTAAGACGTTATAACACGTTACTGTAATCTGAAACTGAGAAAAATTTTTTTTCTTCATGATCAAACTTTCTAGGCTTGTTTCGCGACTACCAAACTTTAGGATAACATATAAAAACTTTTTTGGGCAAGAAGTAACTTTTATCAATGTTTTAAAAAATAAATTTCAAATCTCGAGAAGAATATATCAAGATAAAATTGCTAAACACATCGTATAAATATAAATTTTTGCATTTTATGAAAAGCCTACAATACGTAGTAGATAATAGAATAAAACGTAGAAACAAACACACGAATAATGTTCCTTTTCGTATTAACTTAAACTTTCCATTAAGCAAAAATACATATTTTTTAAATATTTAATTACCCAATAAATATTTATTTTAAAATAAAAGGAGATTTGATACGCAGGAAAGAGTAAATATTCTCGTTACTTCATTAACAGCTTCTACAAGATGACCCCGTAGATCTTCATAAGGTGCCATAGTAAACAGTATTCAATGCGAGTCCCTATCTGAAAATTATATTCGTCGTCGGGGGAAATTGCTGGCACCTCGAGTATCCGAAATTCGCCAACGAGCACGAGATTGAAATTCTCACTCCGGCCACCGCTCCTCGTCGTCGTCGTCGTCGTCCTTCGAACCGCAGCACCGGCCGCAGTGTTATAATTATCCGATTCGATCGATGCCGGGACGAGAGACGCGGAGGCGGTGGAAACATAGGTCGAGAGAGATAATTATGAGTTAATCGGGAAAATTTGTACGGCAATGATAATACACGCAGCAAATGGAAATTCGAATAAACGGACGGCTTTGCACGAAAGCGACCATCGCTTTATTTGCACCGGAATGACACGACAAATGGCTCGAAAAATTGATAAACCGCCAAACGAAAGGCAGACTACAGAGCAATCTGAAAAAAATGCTGCAACTGAAATATTCAAACTTTAACTAGAAAATATGTTTTTCATGTTAATTCTTTTAACATATTTATTTTTTAACTACTTATTTAGTTACACTTTTTATTATAACTGTCGCTTATATATTTGTTTATTGTTATTTGCGTTTTTACATTTTTTTCTATATAAGGGAATTTAAAAATTCTGGATAAAAAATTTGAAAAATCTTATTTAAATTACTTCATCTAAGATTAAAATTTATACACTCATATATTTCACTATAAAAAAAATTCAATTAAATTAAATTAATTAATATTAATATTAATCTTTTTACTTAAACTAAATAAATTTATTTTTATTTTAAGTTTAGCCGCAATTGCTGGTACTTTATCTATATTAATAATTAAATAATTTTCTATTAATAAAAAATTTAAATATATGATAAATTAAAGTCTTAATAATAAATATAAATAATAAAATATAAAAACTTCAGTTCCAGATAGGATTATTATATTTGTATATTATATTGCAATTTGCAAAAAAAGAGACAATAAAATTAAAAGTTATAGAAGTTACATGATTTAATTCCAATATTTCACGAATATGAAAAATATGGATTATCAAATGCTATTTCCACAAAACAGAAAGAATTCTCTTACATATGATGAAATTGCTGCCTATCATTTTTATTTACTATGAATTAAAACAAAACAATAGATTTAAACATATAATAAACGTAACCAATAAACAAAAAAAAATTAAAGAAATATACGATTGATCACGATTACTAAATAACGATCATTTTAGCACTAGCGCGCTATTTATCTCGTGATTCACTCATCACTCCGGAAATTCATTTGATTCGTTTGATTCATTTTCGATGTTCAACAAACTCAATAAACACGAAACGACGATGTGCTGTCAGAAATGAAATATATAGGAAGTATATATACAATCAGAGTGAGATATCGAATTTTTTAATTGACAACAGAATAACTGTTTGTTTTGGTCGCGTGCAGTGTTCCTTTTTACATTTCAATTCCCAATTTGTGCACACTTTTAGATGAAGGTCAAATTACAGATCGATTTCTCACCTCAGATAAGAACACTGCATCTGTACAGCTTAATGTGTTTGCAATTCATACAAAAAATCACCCACACTTTTCACTTTTAAAAATATTCTCTTCCGTCTAAAGCTAAATTTATATCTGACATTTATCGTATAACATTTCTCATTAGCATATTCTTTATTGTTGTACAAGGAAATAATATTTCTCTGTTTAACAGAAATTTTTTTCTTGCATTTTGTATCTATACTATTCTCAGCTACATGCTAAACGTTACGTGTAAACCTAATTTTAAAAATGTAAAATATAGTATGTACAACGATAATCATGATAACTGTCTATTTCATATATAATAATATAAAAATACTTTAATCCAGTTAAGTAAAATTATGATAATGCAGCATTTATTATAATATATGATTATTATTTTAATATTGTAAATATATAATAGTGCTAAAAAAAGTAATAATAAGTAATAAGTAAAAATAATAAGTAATTTGCATTTATCTCTCAATATATTTTTGCATTTTATTTAATTTTATAGTATATATTTTATGATTATTTGCTCTATATTTTTTTCACAAATTATATATGAGCATTATTGTTTAATCTATTCGTCTAATATGATGTGAAATTTTCAAAATATTGCCAAAAAAAGAAAAATATGTAATATCATTTAATTTAACCTATTAATATTTTATGCTAGTGACACAAATATAAAATGTAAAATGTATTATTCAAATATTTGTTAGGAAAACAATTACAAATATAACTATATAAAAAATATATATTTGTCGAATTTACGTTTTATTCTAATTATATAGTCATTATATTTTTTGAATGAATCCGTAGTGTAACAATTATATAGGATTTAAATTAATTATACGTATAATATGCATTGTTGTCATATTATCCAATAGACATATAGCACAGCAATTATGCAGGATTTGTATAATTAATATAAATCCTGAATAATTGCTTCGCCTCTGCTTGATAATATGATACGATATAGAACGATACAAAATATAAATTCATGTGACGCAATAATAACGTGTCGTTATTAACATTATTAAGGTTATCGAAGTTGATAAATTAAACCTCGTATTTAGCTCGATGCTTGAAAAGTCAGAAGAAATGCTCAAGAATCTCGCTTTATTAAGAAAATTCAATAAAATCGATAGGAGAACTCACGTCGAATTTTATAGTAGAGATGATACACGTATAAATAAAACAAATAATATCTGATCTTTTGCTATAAGAATTTAAAAAAAAAATGTGAGATGTATCGAATACACGCCGCACTGCACATTATATATTGTTTCTTCCTGCACAATTTTCTTTAGATTCGGATGTCAAACTTTTTTAAATTAAATTAATCTTATTGTTAGTAAACACATGTTCTTAAAATAAGTCTTAAAAAATAACTTAAAAACGTTTTATTGCTTTTTATTTTTAAAATGTCATTCAGCTTTCTTGTACTGTCTGGAATGTTTGACGAGGGTGTATTTAATTTGGATTAATTGATTTTTATTTGAGCGAATATACGTACGCACGTAATAAATGTATATTAAAAACTGTAAAAAATAAAATTTAACTCAGGACCGTCTCAAATATTATTCTGGTCTTTTGTAATTTTGCATTCTGTATTAGATAAGGAAATTAAAATCTCGAATAGGAACATGTTATGTCGACTTACATGCAATAGTAAAAATAGAATATTTCCATAAAACAAAGAGAGGACAATAATACAACATAGTATAATAAAATGGCAAGATAAAAACTATAGTCCATAGTCAAGAAGAAAAAAAGATTGTATCATAAATAGCTCAGTTCAAATAAATATGTGAGGACAAAGAAGGATATAATAAAGTAAGTGCACCACTTTGTCAAATGGTAAATACTGCGAAAAATAATGTGCAAAATAAATGGAAAAAGATAAACATATATGTTGAAGGAAGAAAATACACAGAAATGTAAGAAGGTTTTTTAATTCAGTTAAAAGATCAATCAAAGTTAAAATCAAGTTGTAAATAAGAGTTAAATATTATAGCAAACTATTCATAGAAAACCAAAAAAAATATACAAATTTTATAAATGTACCTAAAATAAAAATCCTGAAGTAAAAATAAAGCTACTTATTTTTAAATTTAATTCACTTTGTATGTAATATTCAAAAAAATAAAACATGTAATATATTTTAAAAGATTATTGTTATTGTACATATACTCTCTTGTTCTTATTATGCCAGATTGTTAAAACAATTAATATTTTATGAAAAAATTATTTCTATTTTACACAACCGATATATATTGTTATACATATATTGTATATACACATATATATATATATATATATATATACTAACATACACATCGTTTTTTTCGGAAGTATATCCTTAAGCTCTACCTGCATTGCACATGCATCAAGGTGCTCCGGCACATATTTTCGCGAGAATAAACCGACATTTTTAGAATCCATAGAATATTTATACATACGGGAAAAAGGGAAATGCGCGCCTGACCAATAATCGATATTTCCTGCCAGAATGGCGTTATGAACAAAATCTCACTGTAAAGAGAAACGCCCTCAATGAAATTTTCTAACCGAAGAATTCCTTGATCTTTTTTTATCTATCCATATCTGAACAATCTAGCAAAAAAAATATTTTTCAATATTTAAAGTACAATATCTAGAATTAAAAATTCTTATATATAAGAATATAGAGTAAATACATTTATTTATTTTTTTAAATACTCTTTATAATAATAAATTTGTTAGTTTAATACGTTTATCAGTTTATTTGTCAAGAAGCTATGTGATTTAAAGTTAAAATAACGTATGATGTATGCGTACTTTCTTTCTTTTACATTGATTTCTATGAATAAATAAAACTTATTCATAAATTTATTCGATTATCATCAATTAATTATCATTGAACTAATTTCGAACTCATAAGTTGTAGTTTCGATCGATTAAAAATGTAATTATAAATTGCTCTTTTTATTATATTTATAACAATGTTTTCATAATTCTACATTTCTAAAATCTGTTTTTTTTTCTTCAAAATATTTCATAAATTATTTTATAGAAAACATCAAATCTTCCTTATTTCCATTAAAATCTTGCAACTATATAAAGAATATATATGTATGTATATATACATATAAATCTTTGAAACACTCCCTATCTGTATATAAATAATATTATCTCTTATAAGAAAAAAATTTTGTTCATAGGAGTGTTTTGCATATTATGTTGTCATCAAAAACTTCAAAGAAAATGATAAAAACAACGTCGCGTTATTCGCGTCTTCAACGAGGCGTTGTCGAAAAGGAACTCGACCTCGATTTTACTTACGTCTCGTTGATGACGTTTACTCTTTCTTTCTCGTTCTCTCGCTTTCCTCTATCGTTGGTGGATGAAAACTCAGCAACAGATTGCTCCCCTATGTAGCGCAGCTCCGCTACATCTCCAAGACGAGCTGGGCGTCCGCGTTCGTGTAAGTACGACAGTTCATTCAAATAGGCAATCGAGTTTGCATCCACCATCTTCCGACGCTTCGTTCGTTAACACGCAATCTCCTCCTCAACGGAGGAACTATCATGCGAGAAGAATCGCTTCTTCCTTTTCTCGATTGACAACAAAACGATCCCGTCTTGTTGCAATTAATTTGACATTGCATATTGCATCCGTTGTAATCTTTCCGAATATTTCCTCTGGAGTTAATGAAAATTTCATAGCCCGACATTTTTGGACCAACAACTTTCATCTCTAAGATATTCAAGATTCAAAATTATTTCGAATGACATTCATGTTAATGGCATAAAATTTGCCAAGATGAATTTTGCAGAAGAGCTATAATTTGAATATATCTCTTTTAAGAAGAGCTACAATTTGAATATATCTCATATTTATCTCAAAATAGTAAACCCATGAATAATAATTTAATAAAAACTACTAAATTTATAATATTTATAATTTTTATTATTTTAGAAAAAATATATAAATTTTAATAATGTTACTACAATTTTGTGTTTGTGCTACTTGTTATTTTTGTCATCAAAAACTAATTTTATTATCTCTAGTTTTTCACTTTAGTTTTTTTTTTAATTTCAAGCAATTAAGGATAAAACTGGAATGAATCAGCTATGTCAAAAGTTAATAAATTTAATACATTTCGAGATTCATGAATTTGACATTACGCAAAGCACTTTTAGTCTTTTAAAATATAAAATTAATAATTAATTTCTGAATTAAAGTAAACATTTGTTCTGTAAAATGTAATTTAATCTCAAAATTGTAAATATTATCATATATCGAATTAACTTTTTTATAGTGACTGCACGCGATTATAACTATACACAAAAATTTATGAAAATAAAAATTTTAATTTTACAGGGCAAATCTTTACTTTAACTGAAAAATTAATTATTAATATTATAGTATAAAAGGCTAAAAGTGTTTTGCGCAATATCAAATTTATGAATCTTGAAACTCGAAATATATTAGATTTAGTAACTTTTGACATAACTGATCCGTCTCGTTACTCCTTAATTTCATCTTATAGATTATCATCCCTTATGCATTTCAACGTAGAACGAAAATTAGACACTTTACTTGATTCACATACAGCAGAAAAACTATTCTGGAGTAATATCATTTCTTTCCTCCATAATGGAAAGCTTAAAGGGAAACGTGCGCTACTATCTCTACTAAATTTCGATAAGTCTAGAATATATTGTAGAGCAACGCAGAATGTAAAAAATGTTTTATATTTATATACGTGTTATTGCAGATTTAAATATTTTCTTTTAATAAGTCGATATATTTTAAAAGATTATGTATATAAAATATATGAAAAAAATTTGTTTTAACCAAAAGTTTTATGATATATAAAACTATTTTATATATTATATATATATATATTTATATATATAAACTATATTTAAGTTTCCCACAAATAGAAATTAAAATTACAAAAATTCTAAATTGTAAATTCTAAACATAACAACATTATATAATAAATAATATTATATAACATATTTTTATAATATATTTTTATTTTCAGTAGCAGTATTATTTATAAAATTAAGTAAAAATTAATCTTAATTTAAATTGTATATCAGGCAATATTATGATTTAATATCTCCTAAACAATAAATCTAGTAATACTTTCTTAAAAAAAAAAAAAAAAAAAAAAAAAAAAAAAAAAACTTTGAAAAATGGATCTTGTACAGAGTAAAGACATGAAAATTTTCATGGTTTTATAAATAAGGGGCGTAATATCGTAATTGCAACTTTACAGAAATATACGTATGTCAATTAAAAAAAAAATGAGATATTAAGGCATATGCCTTACATCTCAATAAAGCTGCGTACTAACTAATCTAATAATTATGAAAATAAATACAGAAATATTTATTTATTCCTGTGTATTAAATGCTAATTTTAAATCGTTTTTCTCATTTCTGTAAAGTTGCAATTTTGATATTACACCTTAATATTTCAGTTTTCAAAAAATTAGGAATACGTTATGAAACCGTTAACATATAACATTTAATCACCAATTCCATTAAAAAAATAACTTGAAAATGTACTTGTTTAGACCAAATAAAAGAGGACATTTATTAAAAAAGATAAATTTTCTAGATTGTGTTTTATAAATTCAGCTATAATATTCTATAATATTCTATAATGTTCATAGTATATAATGTATTCATTTGTATATGTGTGAATTTCCCTACTTGCCTAACTGGAATACAAAAGAAAAAAAAGTGTAGCAAAGAAAACTTAATATAAGGACCAAGATAGACCAGAAATCACGAGATATGTGGATCCAGGATTACCATAATCACATTCTTATATCATCTCATTCTTTTATTTCTCCTCTTTTTATACTTAGATATACGTATATACATATACAATAATTTCATATCGCGTCACAGTCTTACATGCTATCTAACACCGTTCAGATTCTACTCGTTAAATTCTCTCCAATAAACGGGTTCCGAGTCTCGAATATCGGAATCAAATGTTTCCGCAACGCGCGTTGCAACTTTTAGTCGAACTATTTCTCAAAGAATGTCAAACCATGTGCAATGCGCTGGAAAAAAACCTTTTTTCTCTCTCATCTCTCTCTCTCTTCAATCCATAAATATATGTATTATATATTAATACATAAAGTATTTTATACATATATATATATATACCTACATTCGATTGGTCAAGATGTCTCCTAATTGAATTAAAAGAAATACTTTGATAAATTACTTCATCGTTATAAATAGCACAAAGATGTCTTCTAATATATTATAGATATCATTTGAAAAGAAAATGATCAGATTATAAGCAACTACATATTATTTTTTCTACCTTGTGTTTCCTATACTCTCTATTATCTTACAAATAAAATTGGGAATGCCATCAACTTTAAACTTTTCTCCGGTATTTACAGAAACTTTATGTTAAAGAAAAAATTTCACAGAAAGTTTATAAGAAATATATTTAATTAAAATGAAAATGTTTTAATCAAGATTTGAAAAGTTCAAATCGTATACTGAACATAGTATAGCGAAGAAGAATTTGAAGATAATGTAAAATATTCTTCATTATTTTCTAGATATTTCATATAAACATTCATAGAAAACATTGAAGAATAGTGCTAACAGAAATAATACTGCTAATTGCTAAGCAAAGATATGTGAACAATCGAAAGATTTCGATAAAATTCGAAATTCTGCGTTAAAATCTGATAGAACTCAAAAAGCTTTGAGTTTTATCAAATTTATTCACTCGAGACTCGCTCCCTTTCGCGGCGAGTTATAGTACTGCTTCTAATTTACGAAATAGAGCCTCTATATCACGAATCATAATCGACATATCGTCGATCTCGATGTTCTCCACATAATACACTGGTGCAGGGAAATAAACAATCTTACACATATCCGAAAGTAATATATCTTCTAAGGCTCACAACACATAAGTACATTTTATATAATATTTGCATAAATAAATATACGCAAAAAAATATATATAAATGCAACTCAAAGAAAGATTTTGCGAAAACCTGAATATAATTAAAAAGAAACATATATCAATATATATAAATATTGATATTTCAAAGAGTTTAATATATTAACGCACATGTGTGAATATGTTTATATACCTTTTTACTGCATCTGAAAATCGATCCCAGTGTATCTTAGAAATCAATATATATTAATCAGAAAATAGTTTAATTCTATTTGACAGTATATAGACGAACGCATATGGTAATCAGTCATTGTAATGTTAACGACTACAAAGACTCAATGTGAAATAATGAATAACTTTTTCAATAATAACAACTTTTTTCAATAAACTTTATACATTGCAATAAATATTTGTTTGGGCTTAATTTTGCATGTATATTGTGAAATTAATATGAAATTACATCATAAATTGAGAAATTCGATAAATGGTTACGTTGAGTGTTTGTTAAATGAGAAAGTACATAAAAAATAAATATCTGAATTATATATATGTATACTTTGGAAAAGGATTAAAAATTTGTGCAATCGTAAAATAAGTTGAAAGTTTATAGTCGCTCTACGTGAGACTCTCTTAGATTAATATCTTGCAACATCCGTCTACTATCTTACAAGTTTGATTTACCTGAATGTCTTTATTTGTACAGAGTAAATGGAAGTAGGCGATTTACTAATGTAATCGCAAAACGATTACGGTACACACACCACCACCTCACATTAATGGAATCTCCCAGCTAGCAAGATTTGACACGCTGCTCATTGCAATCGTCATCATCGTGATCAGTTGCATATAATACTTCAAAGCTGGTCTTTCGTAAGAGGCAAATTTGAAAAAATCGAAAATGTCGTTCATTCGTTTCACTGTGATATATCATATGATATCTTCATTCAATACATGAAATATTATTTTAGGAATTTTAGCAATTAACACCATTTGTCTCAGTTACAAAAAATTAGCTGTTTCAATGAAAGACGCAATATAGATGAATTAAATTTTATCAAACACACATTGGGCTATCTCGTTACATTATATAACGCTTTATGCTGACACACATAATTTACACCCGAGAATATAACGTCATTATAAATCAATCTACTGTGGACGCAGATAGAATAACATATAACACACTAACAATAACAGTTACGATTCGCATCATCGCATCGCCCCAAAATTTTTTCCGACGGCCGTAAAGGAAAGGTATAAGCCATAAAGCGGTAAATTTTTATCTCTTGGAATTTCAACAGCAATAAATTTTCCCAATATATAATTTCAGTGCCTACTAAAAAGTTATAAAAGCGAAATGTGTGTGCTTTTTATTAAAGCTGAGAGCTAATTCATCATCTGTCTAATACTAATAAATGTCACCTCGTAACAATATTAAGAAAATCTGTTACGACATGAGAATTATAATATTGCGTTATCTCGATCATTCTCAAAAAAAAGTCTTCGACATTGTATACTTTCATGATAACGAAAAATTAATGCGCCGGCAAAACTCAATATCTATCTCGTCTGTTCAGTGCCGTCGGTACTCTTTCAGACAATCGCTAAACATTGTCCGTTACATGATAACCTGTTGCAACAAAGATTATAATCAAGATAAATTTCTCGAATCTTTCAACAATTGAATATGCAAATAATTATTATTAATATTAATAAAAAAACAAATAATTGTTGCGTGTGTGCGCATATATAATAATCGAAGAATTTAAAATCTAATAGTTTCTATTTTAAATAATTCTACTTACAGCATATAATAAAAAAGGTTAAAAAATTAATGCTTAATTATATAAAGTAAGTTAAACTTTAAATTCAAGTATGTGCGCACAGAAATTTTATTTAAAAGTAACAATAATTTAGTATTAATTTGTTTAGGTGTAATAAATATTTTCAAAGTTCTTTTATATCTTCCATTTCTTCCTTAAGAAAAATCTTTTTCTTTCTTTCTCTTGAAACTTTTTTTATCAGACATTTAGTCTTTTATTCAGCAAGAAACAATTATATATAGAAAAGAAAAATACTTGGGGTTTGCTCTTAGTTGAATAATTTTGCAAATGCATTTCTTTTGTAACTTACGAAATAGGACTCATTGTAAATTCATAACACTTTGCTTTCATCATATTTCAACGAATCTTTCTTTCCTTCTTTGGAAGTCGATAGATTGAAAACAATGCGAACTGGCTAGCATATTTACGCTGCACAAAAAATGCTTTACAAAAAAAAGAACACAAGAAAGAATTAAGAGAAAAAATTTAAGACACAAGAAAAAAATATTACCTTGTACGTGCTCTTAAGGACTTGATAAAGAATTGTTAGAAGAGACGAGTATCCAGCGTTCCGTTGTTTGAATAGCGCGTTTGACATCGTGTCGGGTTGTAAGTACACGCATTCAACAAGACTGTCCGGCCATCGAGAATAGAATTAGTAACCTGTTTAAGTTAAATTTGTCAAAAGGCTAATTCACCAAACTTTTGAATATTTATAGCATTCTCTTGAATATTTGCAAGAAAAATCACATTTTTTATGAATATTTTCTATTCCAAAAAATATCTGTTTCTTGTACACCGTTAATTAATTTGATCCAATTAGTGATGAACAAAATAAGTATTCGGTCTGGTCCATACTCTAGTAGTGACTACCTATTATTTTTATTCACTAATACTATTTACCAATTTATTTACAAATACTATTTGATAGTACTGGAGACTTTTTTTTTAAATAATCTCGATAATTGAAATTTTGTATTAATTTTCTTTTATGTCAGACGCGATAAGAAAGACGCAAAACGTTATTGTGGGTCATCTGCGCGTTCGATCTTTCTAATTTTAAGATACTCTCATTCGTCAAGTCTGTTTCCTTACATTTTATCGTCCGTCGCTTCCGACAATATTTATCACTGACATGTACTCTGACACTGTTGCCCTTTTAAATGGTCAAGTCGCGTACGTTCGCAGATATTTCAACATCACTAAGTCCTCGCCCCAATCCGCTTTCCTCCACCGCCTTTCATTCACCGTCTTCCTTTACGTCCACTACCAATGAAAAACGTCCGACATTGGCGTCTTTCATCTTGTGGATTTATGTGAGACTACTTTTTAATAAACGTCTCTTCCTTGCAACAACCTTTAAGAGTGAGTTAGATTTTTGTCAGGAACAGCAATTTTAGACGCTGCCGTCGGTACGTTCTGATTACAGAAAACATTAACACGTCGTGTTCAGAGTAATTTATGGCTCAATTTGTTCAATTGTTAATCAAATTCATATAGAATTAAATATTTAATTATATGTAAAAGGTATGTAAACGATATGATGAAATGAATTCAAATGAAATTTCATTGATTTAAAACATTTTCGGGCTGTTATAATTCGACTTGCTGTTCAAATTGTTAATTTTGTATTACGCAATTTTAACAAAATTATCAACATATGATATTTAAAAATCCAACATAATTGACGAGTTAATAATTATCTTTTAATATATTTTTAATTTCTCGTTATCATTATTAATAAAGCATCAATATTTCAAATAAGAATTCTAATTCAAAAATCTATCTTTGCCTTATCCTCCCTACTTTGATGAAAAAGCCGATTAAAGTGAAAAGATTTCAAGAATTAATGCTTCAGAAAAAGTTGAGAATGTTGATACTCTCGGAAATAGAAACGTCCCAAATTCCTAGTTATGTCGACATTGATTGATTATAATGTGATAACTTTGGGAAAATTTCTAACGAGACTAAATTAATTAAGAACCTCGCGAAACGAACGTTCGACGCTTTCGTACGAACTTTTGCTAAATCCGATATTATATATCGATCTCATCATGTATCCAATCAACGAGATAGTCTCATATTTATCGCGCATTATACTCTCACACGTTAAACACACGTGTTCTCACATTTCTTCATTTTCGCTTCTGCTCCTGAACCCTTTCAAGTACCTGAGGAAGTCTTTTTCTCTGTGTCCCTCTTCGCACGTTTAGAAGCTGCAAAGAAGTCATCGATGACAATCAGATCAGTAGTAGCCGAAGTACACTTTACTCGCGATTATCGGAAGATATTGGCCGCTAATGAAACTCTTTAATCGCGCACGAAGACGAATTCATTATAGTGATTCCAGCGATTCTCCTCGGAATCCACGCCAGGTTTCAGCTGGTCGGAGTTGCTGCCGGCAGTGCCAGAACCGCAACTACCCGCCAACCTGAAGCCCTGCTCCTGCAGCATGTCGAAGGCCTGCTCGATGACGCTGTGTTTCAGGAAGAAGCGCGACGTGTAACGATCGGACATGCCGTGGTCAGGATCGCGACTCTCGTTAAGCGTCTCGCCGAAGACGTCCCGGCAGAGTGCCACGCGGCCACATACGAGGATCCTCGAGAGCTTGCGAAACTTGACGTCGGCCAGGCCTTCGCGGCCGAAGGCGAAGCTGCCCCGGTAGCCGATAGTGATGTATCCTGGCGCGCGTTTGCTGACCGCGCCGCCGATTTGCCCGCCAGAATCGGTGTTCTCCACAATGGCCTTTTCTAAACCAGGAAGACCATAGAAATTAGCCTCCTGCTTGAGCCTCTCGCGTTCACGAAAGCCCTCGGGCAAGACCAACGCTTGATTGCGCAGGAAGTCCAAGACGTAACGGAAGAGCACACCGTCGCGATCCAGGAAGTATTTGCCCTTGGCGTCTTTTTCCACGGTGGATTTGCCCGTGAAGAGTGTCGCCAGATGCGAATCACTCTCACGAGTCAGCGTGGTCAAGGCAGTGGTATAGAAGACGCCGCCCACATTCAATTCCACCACGCTCGGTAGTGTTTCCTGTTGCTCCTGGTCCCCCATGCTGCTTCCGGTTAACGTGACGCAAGAGAGAAAGAGAGAGAGAAAGTGAGAGAGAGGGAGAGGAAAACTATGATCAATTGGTCGCGTGGACCAACGGGCACGAGTTGTCTTCACCGATGAAATGTTCAGAGTCGTGTGCGGAGGACACTAGCGGTTGGAAAATTTCCACGGAGGATTAAAAACAACAAAGAGGATCACGAGACGGAACTGCACTCCGCTCGATGAAACTCTACACGACACTCGCGCAAGACGACCACAGGTCGACGACCCAGCGAATCCCAGAGTCAATCGTGATACGTTGAAGAAGATCGCTCTCCGAGGATTTCGACTGACGAAAAGTAACAGATTTTAAAAGTCACTCGTGTGTATTCGCACGTGAGAACACCTTTGATGATGCTCTCTCAAAAGATGAACTGACCGAATCCTGGTTGCCTTAGAAGCACGTCGTTATTCGAGGCCGATTTGAGCACGATGTTGATACTCATTCGACTACTATTTGCTCGAAGAAATGAACGCGACGGCGAAGAGGGATAAACTGCGTCTACGTCGGAGCGATGACGAAAGCCGAGCTCGGTTCTCTCGGCTGCGCGCTTTCTCACCTAAGCGGTTGGCGCGCGTCAGGACGCACTCTCCGCTCGCTCCTCCGTGTCGCGAGGGTAACGTGATGGTAAATGCTGCGCTGCCGACGCAACGAGAGCCCGCGCCGTGTGTCAACGCGCAGCCACCGATATCGCGCAACAATCCCCTCGACACGCGCGCGCAACCCCCGAGAAGTCGCCACTCGATTCTCATCCTTGGAAGAGGCTACGTGTTGTGATAAGAGTTTTTCCAGGTTGTACTCACCTCCAAGTCTATCCAAGCCGAACTGCACTCCATATCGTTTCCGCGATTGGGTTTTCTGCAACTCCTTCCGACAACGTATCCCAGCATCCGGATTCCGCTGCAACCTAGATTACCTCCGATCCATATTCTGCTTTATGTCCTGATGCAACTCAAACTGGACCTAATCCAAATAATGAAATTTGTGATTCTAAATGTGTATTTCAGACGAAAACTATAAACTACAAATGTGATGGAAAAATTGGAGTGCATATTTAAGATTACATAATATTTAAGATTACCTCTTGTCCGGGTTTCCACGGATCGATGCTCCGTTACATTGCAACATACAGTCGGTCTCTTACTGCATTGTATCTCTCATCCGATATCTCATCGTTGTCTATCTGCAAATATTGAATAGGTAGCAATGTCAATGTACAATGCGATTAATGTTGGCGTATAGACAACTATACATTATTCAAACAATTGCACACTTGTTTTATTCTATTGTTAGAATTTACATACGGTTTATCTCTTTATATTATTATAAACATTGTTGATGATTTGAATTGAATAACATAACTTTGTCATATAGACGGAAAAGGATGTTTCTTATTTGACGTTCTGATTGTATAAAATCTTATTTTATTTCAGTTTATAAAATTCTCTTTTTATATTATATTTCATAAGTAAAAAAGAAAAAAGTTGATTTGTTTAAAAAAAATGTAAGTAAAGACAAACCAAACAAACACATTATGTAAGTAATTATAAAATAAAAAAATGTAATTATTGCATGAATTATCTGTGTGGTTACCGATTCATATTATATATAATATGAATCGAAAACTATACAGATAATCTTTGCAATAATTACATTTTTTATTTCATAATTACTCAACTTTTAGATTAGATCATATTTAATTTTTTATGTTAATACTCAAACTTTAAATTAAATTTTTATATTTATATTTTGATGATTATTCTGATTATTAATAAATCAGTTTTATTATTTTTGCGACAATGCATAAAAAAATATATAGAAAAGATAAAAAAAGATAAAAAATGTAGAAAAGATAAAATATAAAAACGATAAAAAAACACAAAAAAGTAAACTGTAGCTCATTTTCTTAGAAAGATGATAATATTAAGATTTTAACACCATTTTATTTATATTAAAAAAAAATATATATTTTACAAACTAAAGAAACATTTTCAAAACCAAGTTTAACAAATAAATTATAATTTTTCTTTTTAATTAAAAAGATATGTATCCTTTTCTTTCAATATATTTATTCATTTATATATTTTTATTATTCAAAAATATTTATTAAGAAATTATATTTATCACTACTTGTACTTTTTTCACAACGATGTTATTTATCTTTATCTTAAATAGTATTTTAAACGAGCAAATAAACAGATAAAAAATGCACAGAGTAAAATTATATAATACAAAACACAAATCTTTATAAAATGCCTTATTTTCTTTTATTGCGTAATATTGTAGTGCCGTGATATTTTTTCTTGAAAAATGCATTTTGTTGAAAAGTGCGTATATATCACAATAAGGTAGTACAAATCTTTACGAGAAGACACATTAAAAACGCATTATATCACGTTTAAGGGGATACCTACACTATAATATCTCGCCATAAGGATCAAACTCTAATAAAAAATGAAATGAATCATTAAATTCTTTCACGGAAAAATCTCAAATTGTTTAATGAAAATTAATGTAATATTTATCATAGCTCGGTCCCTTCTTGAATCCGTACTCGAAGCCGTAAATGAAATCAATTAACCAACATCCAATAAATGAAATCAATTATCGAAAAACAATATTGTTCAACCTATCTATTGTACCGATGTTACCGATTGTGAAAGAGATAAATTGTGAAAGAGAGAAAATTAAAAGAAACTATTAGAGAAGGAAAATATAAATAAAATCAAAGTAGATGTAAACTTACACTTGATGCCACGATGTCGATGTATGTCTTCACATTCAAAATGAAGTACTTCCGGAAAGTATCATGTTTATAGATTAGATATCGTATATATAGATTTTGTCATAGATAATGCATCATATCCAAAGTTATACCTATAACAATTTCAAAGCTCTATTTGATGATTGTAAATATTTATAAATACATATAAAACTTAAGAATAAAATAATTTATATACACGATACCAATTTTGAATATAATTTTATAATATATCGATACAATTAGTTTTCATCAGATAAGGACGCGCAAGTACATATAGCGATATCTGGAGGAATTTAATCGCGATCATCCTGACCACGTGACCTACCTCTTTACAGACTCGTGCAACGTAAAGAGTTTTTGGGGTCCACATAGATTTTTAAAATGCATACTTTCTTACATTAATAATATATAAAATATTATAATACTACACTTACATTTCTTATATTGAGCATATAGATAAATGTTAATAATTTATAATAATAATAAAACTTAATTTTTTAGAAATTATGTCTCTTATTTCTTTTCTACGATATGGTGGCCCTAAAAATACCATTTATTTCAATAAAATACGTACGCTGTTTAGAGTCACGTGATATTTGCTTACTACTGCGCATATGCCGTAGAATCCCTCCATCTGACGTCGTTCTACGTCACGTCTTCTAGCGTCATCATTCTTTTCTATCACTGACAGCCAATCGGTGACGCGCGTCGATCAGTCAAACTCGGTCTTTGCATCGAGGTGGATGGCATGCGATGGCTAATTTGGGATCGTCGCATCTGTTAATTACGTGCTACGCTCTGGTACGTGATATTTAAGGTTGTTTTGCACGTGTGGGGCAAAATATTATTTTCTTACGCATTGTTATACAGATCTACGCATGTGAACAGCTGGATGTTTCATTACCAGTCGGAGAGTGGGACGACAACGGCTCTGCAGGATAGAAAGCTGCTCGTTTGTTGACGTTTTTTATTTGAGCTCGCTTATCGATTCAGTGATATATCAGAATCTTAAAGAATGGAGGAAAGTCCAACACGTAAAAGAATCCACGAGGATACCTTTGTGGGAAATAAGCTACAAAACCACACCTGGAGCCACGGCGACGAGAGTGAGGAGGAAATCGCCAGCGAGAATGCGTTGCTGACCGAAGGCAACGAACCCAGGTTTGTGCATAAACGAGTGAGTTTATGTTGAAATTATTTGCCGATCGAAGATTATGCATACGCATAATTATCGCGAGAGCCGTTAAATCACGTCAATAATTAAACGAATCGCGCGCGTTTCTATTCTTGGTATCGTTATGTTTCTTTGTTGCGGTTCAACCGAGTGGACTCTGTTCGCTCATATTAAAATATATTGATAGCATTGCGCTCGACTGTTTCTGACGTTTCAATATAACATTTCATTCTGATAATCAGTAACGGTGACAGTAACGGTGCTTGATAGATAGCGTGCAGTTAATAAAAAACTCAAAAAAGATTATATGTTTCGCAACATTGATTAATTGAACAAAAGTCATCAATTTTATATAATTATCAATAAAAATATAAATGAATTTTTATATATATATATATATTCTTTTGTGATTATTATAACAGAATTTTACTTGTAATCCAAAATAATTAAATTCTAATATTATATTTAAAAAATTCTATGATAATAAAATAAAATATAAAATAATCTCTTGTGCATTATAGGCAATCTCATTCTACTCCAATGAGAAGAAAAACTTGCGTGATCACAACACTTGCGGAGGAAAAGATGCGTCGCAAACTGCGATTCTTCTTTATGAATCCAGTTGAGAAGTGGCAAGCAAAACGGCGTTTCCCATACAAATTTGTCGTCCAAGTCATCAAGATAATCCTTGTGACAGTGCAGCTTTGTTTATTCGCGCACAACAATTACATGCATGTAAATTACACTTGGGACAATCGAATTACATTCTCTCATCTCTTTTTAATGGGATGGGACTCTACTCAAGAGGTATATAGTTCGATCATATATAAATGATATTACTCAAAAAATGCTATAAAAATAGTATAATGAAAATAGTATATATATATATATATATATATAAAACTATACTTTAAGTATACAGCATGCATTAAACATTCTTATTTAAAAGTCATCTAAGTAATTACTGTGTTGCCTTTGCTTGCAAACTAACTTTTTGCATTTTAGTTTCTCATAAATGCTTTATTACTGCTACTGCAATTATGGTGTAATAAAAAAATAAATTCTTCACTTTGATAACTATTTCTCATGCTATAAATGGCATAATAATTTTAAATGACATTTCAGGTACCTGCATATCCGCCTGCTGCAGGACCATTGGCCATCTACAAACGAAGCAATTTCTACGATGCTATTGATTACGCTCTGCATGGTTTCTACAACGTCGACGACGCCATTGGTTCGTACTCTTATATCGCCGAGGACAATTCTATCGGACCTGTAGTTTTGTGTCTTTATCAATACAAAGAAGGCGTCATATTTGGCTTCAACGAGAGTTACGTATTCGACAGCGAGATTGTGGAAACCTGTGTAAACATCAGTCTTGAGATTTTCAACACATTTAATACGTCGCACAATTTTCTGCAGGATAGAAACATAAACGTTAAGTTTCCCGCGCTAGTACGCGCTCATCTCAAGTTTGCTTTAAAAACGGTAAATTTGAAAGCAGCTGGACCGATGACACCGCCCGATTGTTATCGTTTCAACATCAAAATCGACTTTGACAATCGCGATTTTGATGGACAGATGCTCCTCTCCTTAGACGCTGAGGCAAGAAAATTACAATGCAAGGGTGACACTCGCTATATCACGGATAATCGCATCGAATCGGCGCTAAGGACTCTGTTAAATTTGTTTGTCATACTAATTTGCGCGATTTCTTTGCTGTTGTGCTCGCGAGCAATATATAGGGCACAGATGCTAAAATTCGAGACGATTAACTTCTTCAAGAAGACATACGGTACAACGCTGAGTTTCGAAGGCAAACTAGAATTCTTAAATTTCTGGTACATTATGATAATCGTCAATGATCTATTAATTATTATTGGCACTATCATGAAAGAGCAAATTGAGCGGAAACATTCCGAGACTGATCATTGGAATATCTGCAGCATATTTCTCGGCACCGGCAATCTGCTGGTATGGTTTGGCGTGTTGCGTTATCTCGGCTTCTTCAAGACATATAACGTTGTCATTTTGACTCTGAAAAAGGCGACACCGAAAGTTGCAAGATTCCTTATATGCGCCATTCTCATTTATGCTGGCTTCACATTCTGTGGCTGGTTGGTGCTCGGTCCGTATAACATGAAATTTCGTTCCCTCGCGACTACCTCCGAGTGCTTGTTCGCGTTGATCAATGGCGATGATATGTTTGCCACGTTTTCTATCACGTCTTCCAAATCATCAGCAGTACTGTGGTGGTTCTCTAGAATCTATTTATATTCGTTCATTTCGTTGTATATTTATGTCGTTTTAAGTCTGTTCATTTCTGTGATAATGGATGCGTATGATACAATCAAGATCTATTATCGTGAGGGCTTCCCGAGAAACGACCTGCAGACATTTATTGCTCCATGTACGGAAGAAGCGTCGAGCGGTATTTTCAGGGATGACTCCGAAACTAGCGATCTGACGGAGTTGTTTGATCGATTCTGTTGTTGTCGAAAAAGGCCCTTTTATGGATCTTTCTCGGAATCAGTCACGGATCCCTCGACCAAGTCCGAACAAGTGTATGGTGGAGGCATCTGCATCTAGTGCATTAATGGAAAATACCTTGAGATGTTATGGTGCAACTATAGATACGCGGTATAACACTAGGATGATTACATCAACGTCTTTAGTTTAATAATCTCTTGGTCGATAATTTTTTTTTTTTCTCCTGAAGAAAGAAAAATTATATGCAATGTGATTTCATAGCTTAACACAATTCTTAGAAGTCTCTCCTTATGTAACTTATATAAGAAATTATGTTTCTAGAGTGAAAATTATAATTATGTTTTAAAGAAAACATTTTTCTTTAAAAGCAGAAAGGTGATCAATTTTTTATAATTAATTAAAGTATGATAAAAATAAAATAGCTTTTATATTGCTAATATATAATCATTTCTGCTAAAAAAAACAAGTTACCAAATAACAATCAGACAAAAATCTAATTGATGTTGGTGCAATCAAATACATTGTCAATGTATTTGTTCACTAATGTTGATTTGTAGCAAACATTTGTGCTACATGCATACAGTTACCGCGATATTTTTATTACTGCCATCTAAGCTTAGTTCCAATGTAACATTTTAGAAAAACCTTTATTTTATTACGTACAAAATGTATAAATTCATTTATTTTAATTCTTATAATACAAATCAAATAATTGGTTGCAGAGAAATGGCAACTTTATAATATAGTTAAACAGTTCTACTAAACATCTTCTAGTAATCCCTTTAACTTCCAACATGTTGATTAAACAGAGTCAATTTTTTCAGTGTATCAAGTACACTTATATATTATAAGCGTAACGCTATAATATATAAGTGTATATTTGCTATAAAATAGTAAATGCGATAAAAAAACGCATTTGGCAGAAAGCTTTAAATTGTTGACAGAACGAGATAAAACGCTAATATAATGCCAAGTTCTGTTGAAATATGACTACTATTTTATCAACATGTTGAAAACTTAAGTACAGTATTTTATTTTAACAATCACGTATACAATGTATATTTGTGTCTATTATAACATGCTATATATTTATTATTGTACTTCATAACTGTAAATATGTTTGTCTCTAACATGTCACAAAATTATAAAGATTACACTGCTTTTATACGTACACAATATCAAATAAGAAAGCAAAGCAAGTAGAAACCTTGTACAAGTGTTGCAGCTTCGTTGTTACATAAAACATGATGCAGTGTTATGTACCAAAGTTATTATATAAAAAATATGTATAATACATAACTAAAGAAAAAAATCTGAATTGATTGAACTATAATGTATTATAGTTTAGGCAATTGATTATATTAATGATGAATTGATTATATTAATCAAATGATCATATTAATTAATCAAATAATGTAAGCTATTGAAATTATGAATTACATAATTATAATACTCATAATTCTTCCTTTATGATGCATATTGTATTATATTAAAAAGCATGGTCTTTGTTTGGGATCTTATGTTTGTACATATATAGACCATGTACATTTTCATAGGACAAACCTGTACAAAAGCATTATATATCCAAAGAAATATATTTATATATTTACATTGAAGTACAATAAAAACGTCTTATACTTATTTATAATTATTCTGTACTCTGTATATTTAAATGTAATTTAAAAAATGAAACATTTTGTTTTAATTGTTCAAGTAAGAAATATTGTGCCATTAAATATAGTATTAATAAATATATGACTGTTTTGTAATTTAAAAAATTTTTTTAAATTAGATAAGAGCCTTGAAGGGGGTTGGGGAGGGAGCCTTTCTCGATAGTAATTTAATGTTTTCTAATACTCAAAACTTGGGCTACATATGTAACGCCCAATAGATAAATGACCTTATATTCTATGTTCCTTCAAAATACGTATAATTAATATCTCGATATAAAAAATATCAATACAGCATATATGTATTATATGGGAGAGAGGGGAGAGGAGTAAAGAGCAAGTTGAAGAGAGGGAGTTCGTGCGGTTTCGTGCGTTCTCGTATCCTCACAGCTGGCGGCTGTATACACTCGGCTCTTTGTTTATTTTCATGCGATGTACGGGTGTCAGACAGCGAACGATCTTGGCCAACTATTGCTGAGCGACTAGCAGTAGCCAGTAGCAGCATAGTAGGTAGTAGGTAGGTAGCATCAGTCAGTGCCGAGTGCACTGACCCATGGAATGAATAACGGTCATTGACCGTGATTGAGGATCTATTGTTTACATCTCAGGGCGCACTGGTATCCTGAAAAACGACGTCCCGTGTCTTTGGTGGTCCTTCCGATCGTTCTCGCGACGATCACGGATGAAAATGTCATCGTCGAAAGTAGCGGGAAGCTCTTCCGCGAAACCCACGAACAATAAAGGCGAACAACAGGAATTTTCGCTGGGCCTCGATAAGGACGCTAGCGAACATAGCATCTCCAGTATGATGTCGTGCGTATCCATTTCACCGAAGCATGCAGAGAGCAGCCTCCGGATGATGGAAAGTTATTTGCACAAGCAACAACTGACAGACGTTACGTTGATCGCAGGTGAGCGGATCGTGAACCGGACGCTTTGTTTAATGACAGCATGATATTGAGATATTGAGTGTTGATGCGTTAACTTTGCTAAGATGATTTAGATTCATGTAATAATAGTTAATAGTAAAATATATATCTTTATTAATAAGTAAGAGATATTATTATATTCATACTTTTTTTACTTTTTAATAGATTAATTTTTTTTAAGAATAAAAACTTTTATTGATACATATATGTATATACATATAATTGTTAAAAATTGGTAATAATTTAATTTTAATATTGTTGATAATTTGCAGCTATTGTTATTGTTGATGATACGTTCTAAATTTTTAATTAATACCAAAGGAGAAAAGCATATTTTATATGAAAAAATCCTTGATTTTATTTATGTTCTATTTGAAAATGCATTGAATATTTAATTTAAAATATTTCTTTAAAATTATAGTATTTTTTATTTTCTAATCTATGTTTTCTTTAGGAAATAAGCGGGTTCCGGCTCATCGATTAGTATTAAGTGCTGGTTCAGAATATTTTGCTGCCATGTTCACAAGCTCTTTACGAGAATCAGTACAAAATGAAATAGAATTAATGGATGTAGATGGAGATGCATTATGGGCTTTGGTTCTTTATTGTTACACAGGTAATTCTGTGTGATATACTCTTGTTCTAAAAGAACATTTTTTTAAGAATATTAATATTATATTGAAAAAAATATATATCTAAGAATTCTAATTTTTTTAAGCCATTTTTACTAATGTTAATATATTTTTATGTCTATATACAGGTTGCATAGAATTACAGGAAGATAGTGTAGAGACCCTTCTTGCAACTGCATGCTTGTTACAATTAAACCCTGTTATTAAAGCATGCTGCCAATTTCTTGTCAAACAGCTTCATCCAAGTAATTGCCTTGGCATACGAATGTTTGCTAATACACAGGGTTGTACAGAATTATTTGAGCATGCACATGCATATACTACTAAACATTTCATGGAAGTTACAAGAAATCAAGAATTTTTACTCCTATCTGCTAATGAAGTCGCAAAATTACTCGAATCCGAGGATCTTAATGTTCCTTCAGAAGAAACTGTCTTCCATGTAAGATTGACCTTTATATAAACTACTTTATAATATATAATATTATAAATGCAAAACAATATCTTAAGAAAATGAATAAACTTTGAAATTTTGTGTAAAATATTAAAAAATATATATAATATTGATTGTAATTTAAGTATGCTTTTAATTATGTAGATATACTATAAGTAAACATCTCACTTTTCATGCAATTTAAATAGATAAGTTTCAATCTACAGAATAACTGTACAAACAACTATTATTACTATCACAATGTTATTTCAGGCTCTTATAATTTGGCTGGAACATGATCCAGAAAACAGGAGCAAAGACGCTAGTGAATTATTAGGTCTAGTCAAATTACCATTATTATCACCTGCGGTGAGTTCATCGACAGCTTAATCGTTTTACTCAATAAAACTATATTGTAGCTGAACTAATAAATTAAAACAGTTTATAGCTGACAATATTGAGAGCAATGAAATGTTCAAAGACCAAAGAATGGCGCAGGAATTAGTAATGGAAGCATTAAAGTATCATTTGTTGCCTGAACGAAGACCTCTACTTCAATCAGGAAGAACGAAACCGAGAAAAGCTACTGTGGGTACATTGTTAGCTGTCGGAGGAATGGACGCTAATAAAGGTAATTTGTGTTATATACAAAATCATTTATAATAATTTTGATTGTGATTAAAGTAAATGCAATATTATTATATATTTCAGTTATAGTATTTTAACAAAAATAACTTTCAGGTGCTACATCTATAGATGCATTTTCATTACGCGATAACGCTTGGAAATCTCTAGCTGCCATGAGTGGCAGAAGATTGCAGTTTGGTGCTGTAGTAGTCGATAAGAAATTAATCGTTGCAGGCGGTAGAGACGGTTTAAAAACGCTGAACACGGTGGAATGCTTCGATTTTTCCACTCTTACCTGGAGTACATTACCACCCATGAATGTGCATCGTCATGGCTTAGGTATACATTGATATAAAAGAATTTGCGAAACTGATATGCGTGATAATTATTCATAATTTGGCAAATAATATTTCTTATACAGGAGTGGCAGTCTTAGGTGGACCTTTGTATGCTGTTGGTGGACACGATGGTTGGAGTTTTCTCGATACAGTAGAGAGATGGGATCCAGCAACGCGTCAATGGAGTTCGATATGCCCTATGTCCATACAAAGATCTACAGTTGGTGTAGCTGTGTTAAATGATAAGTAAGTTTTTAACCTTTAGAAATTGAGAGCAACCTTTTTTTTTATTAAAAATTTTCAAATATATGCCAAAATAATATTTTAAAAAGAACTTTTAGAAAGATCAATCTAGAACCAGTTTATCGATTTTTAAAAGTTAATTTTACTGTTATATTTATTATTCAATGCAAATTTCATACAAATAATTATTTAAACTCAAAAATTCTTTTTAATAATCATATTTAATATTGTATATATATAAGATAAATTTTTAATGCAACTTTTAAACTTATGACATTTTGACAGATTATACGCTGTAGGAGGAAGGGATATCAGTTCTTGTTTAAATACTGTAGAATGCTACGATCCGCACACTAATAAATGGACACCATGTGCGCCTATGTCCAAGAGACGAGGAGGTGTAGGCGTGGGAGTAGTAAATGGTTGCCTTTACGCACTTGGTGGTCACGATGCTCCGGCCAGTAACCCTAACGCTAGCAGATTCGACTGTGTAGAGAGGTAAAGCTACTATTACATTGTATGTTAAATGCATTTAAAGTTTTCCAATTTGTAATAATGAAATGTGATATTAGATATGATCCTAAAACTGATACCTGGACAATGGTTGCGCCAATGAGTGTACCTCGGGATGCGGTTGGTGTATGTGTGCTAGGTGACAGACTTATAGCTGTGGGAGGCTATGACGGTCAGCAATATCTTACATTAGTAGAAGCCTATGATCCACATCTCAATGAATGGGAATCCGTAAGTGTACGAACTGTTCTTGTAATTTATTAAAAAAATAATTTTATATGTACACTTTATATATTATGAAATTTGAACATGTTTGTATATTTAAAGGTTGCTCCTCTTAAAGCTGGCCGCGCGGGACCTTGTGTTGTTGTCAAAAATTTAGCTACTGGCATTTAAATCATTTTTACTATCAACAATTAATAAGACTTATTTCTACATGACTCTATATTCGTAATTACATGAATTAGGCATTTCAGAACTATAACGCAATCTGCTCTCTTGTGATATTGTGTATATGTTAAATTAATTACAGTGTTATTTTTCTGAAATAATTTTATAGAAATAACTTTATTTATAAATATTAAATTTCTGGTTATTATATAAACAACTTTTATAGGATTTTTACACGTTTTTATATTATTATATTATATATTAAAGAAATTCCAATCATTCTAACTGCCATACGTTTATTTTCGAATTTGTACATATTACTGTGATTTTATATAAATTTTCAGTGTAATAATGATTTTGCTAATGACAATGATAGTAATTTGTATCTATTACATAATTAAAAATAAGCCAAGTTTTTTGATAAAATATGTAAATTATTCTCTCTCAAAGAGTATAACACAAGTAATACTGCTTCTCATAAATATTTAAAAATTGTTCTAAAATGTGTGTATGATAAATTATTGATTAATTTTTGCTATAAATAAGTGATATAAAATAAGTGCTGAGAGAAATGGAAAAATAAGTATTATAGATATAGATACTTCAATAATGTGTATATGTTGTGTATTAAATTACATTAATAACTTAATAGAAATTAAAATTTTGCAAGTTTAAATTTCGACAAATGAAAAAAATTTATATATATAAGAACAATTTTATTTTTCTCATCAAGCTAAATGTCTTTATTTACACATGTATGATGTATGTGTCTATATTTGATGATTATAACTTTTCTTGAAATAAATAAAATCGTCACATTAACTAATTAAGAAAAAACCCTTCACATCATTTAATAAGTTCACAGTACAATAGTTTTTTAATTATTTTCTTAACAAGCCGGAAAAGTCCTAAAATAATCATAACAACAAATTACACATCTTTTACAAATTATAAATAAAAATTTTTTAAATTATTAAAAATCTAAAAAATGTTTGCTTTATCTCTTCACAAATAATTTTACAAAAGATCTATCTATTAAATTCTAAATACGGAAAACAGAGAGTATATTTTGGCTTACCGTGGAAAATCCGAGGCTGGCTCTGCAAACTTATGTCTAACCATAAAAGTAGCAATAGCTTCTGCTACCTTATCTGGGACGTCTTCGTGAACAGCATGACCACATGCAGGTAATACTTGCATTTGGAATTTACCTATTTTTTAAATAAATAAATAACTTTATTAGAAAATACTAAAAGCTATGTCATAGTATACATATACCTTGCATTTGTCCGACAGTAAGTTCACGATCTAATCTATCGACTCCTGCTAATAACAACATTTTTGGAACTGGAACATTCAAAAATGCCGTTGATAAGCCTTTAAACCAGCCAAACCAGTGCTGTTCCGTCTTTGCCAAATCTATTCTCCACATATATTTTCTGTTAGGAAAGATAGCGGAAGACGTAGGTGGTGGTGGTGGCATATTGAATGACTCTTCCTCTTGGATAATATCATCTCGTGGTATAACTGGTTCTGATTCTGGATTAGATTCACATGTGTTGTATTGGGTTGGCAATGAGTCAATATCATGAGTTGCTAATTTGCTAGTTTCAATGCTGAAATGGCATATGTGTAGCACATAACTCGACTTATTTTAATATGAAGATATTAGAAAAGCTTAAATATTTTTAAAAACTCACTAACTTCTTTATCTGTCCAGGAACTGAAACTTTCGCAGACTGTATATTGCGAATTTGTCCACTACGAACACTGAAAAATGATGATTACTTAAATTTTATTTTTAAATTTTACTTAGATAGATAAGCAAAGCTGTATGAATTAATAATTACATTGTTATTTTTAAAGAACAAATTATAGAACATTTTTGTCATAATACAATGATTAATATATATAAAAGTACATTGGTTACTAACCACCATTCTATAGCTTGAGATATAGTGTTAAAACTAGAGGGCCGAGATCTTAAGAAACTCTGCATAGAAGCTAATGCATCCATTGCTGTACCCTCTACAACATCTATAACTCCTAATCCATATAAATTTGGAATTAATGAAGCTGCTTTCACAGCTACCGCGCCACCCATGCTATGGCCGACAAGAATTATTGGAGTATCATGTGCAAGTGTCTCTATAATAGCTGCAACATCCCTAGATAAAAAGATAAGTAATTCATTAAACATAAAAAAAGTTTCTTAAGATTTTATTTTATAATATTAATAGCATAACGTTTATAAAATGAATGAAATATTTAAACACTGTACTTTGTATAGTTTCCAATTGTAGATACATATAATCCCATGGTACTTTTTGCATTCATAGTAAAGAATTTTCAGTTTCATATAATCATTATCTTTCTTGTTTAAAAAATACAGATATATAAAAAGTCTATAATTAAAATAAATATGATACATTTCACTTACGATGCTAAAGTATCTGCGGATAAATCCTCATCATCTGTAGTATGAGTATCTCCGTGACCTCTGAGATCAATGGCCATGACGCTACACAATACCATTGTCATAATCGATTTCTAAAATTCATACCGTATATTAATTTTTTCTCTTTATGCGTGGAGTTAAAAATTTTGCAAGTGATGCCTACTGTAAGTTCTGCCCATGTTAAACCACTGTAACCACCACCATGTAATAAAACTAATAATGGCCCTTCAGTGCCTTTGATGTAAACATGAAATGTATTCTGTCCTATTGGCACATCCTTGGAATGATCAAAATATGGATTCCATTGCACTGGATCATAGTCTCTCTTTCGCTGGGATCTCTTAAGTCTAAAAAAAAAGATGTACTCTTGCATGATTTTGTAACAATGCAAAATGTATTTGACTCCATCTTTTAAATAATCAATCTTATACACAATTTCGCAGAAAACTACACAAACCTGGAATTCAATGCCGAAAAATTGACAGCAGATGGTGGCAACCTGGATTTCAAAATTGACTTTTGAAGAGCAGACATGTTGATGTATCGTATACGTCAGTGGCACTGTATCGGAAATGTTGCTTATGATTTATGATTTATGCTTGTAGTTACACAAATGCAAAAAACATACTCCGCAAGATATAGATTATGCGTACTGAGATAGCGGATAAAAACAGCGCGAAAAAATATATATGTATGACATTAACGAATACCACCGGCGAAAAGATTGTCAAGAATGTCAGACTCACGCACAAACTCCAAACTATCACACATCGACGATCGACGTGATGAGCCGCAAATAGCGTACACTATCGACTATCGACGTACAAACAGATGTTTTTTTTTATTATATATTATGCTTGTTTTTCTAATAGCAACAATGCAACGGTGCGAGAAAAGGAAAAATCTCAGTTTTCAGAGAAATATTGGAAATATTAAGAAATATTAGAATAAAATGCATAAGGAAAACAATATGGCGTAACCAATCAGATTTGTTATCTCATCCTACTTTCCATTTGAAAATATTATCTATGTATATTTATATATATATATATATATATATATAATATTAATAAAATTCATTTATAGTTTTATTTGAAAATATTATATATAATTTATTCTATACTCTAGTAATCTGATAAAAAATATATACTTAACGCGAGACGCTAGAACCGTCTCTTATATTGATATAAGTATAAATAATAAGTTAACAAGATAAACTATAAAGACAGACAAAAAAATTAAATTTCCGATCTAACAAATCTTAATATCCATTAAAACAATTTTTTTCTATTTTAGATATCGTACAGATTCGAAATATCAGGATAACAAAACAGAATTTCGTGATCATTATAAAAATAATGGGTAAAGCATATTATTTATTTATTTATTGAAGAAGAAACAACTCTAATTTATTTTAAGGCAACATTTACTTTAAAGTAATAAAAAACAATTAAAAAATAATTTTTATATAAATTAAATAATTTAGATTTTTTTGAAAAATAAATTTCTGCTATGTTTCAGAAGAAGCATAAACAAGCACAGATAATATATAAAGAACAATATACAGAAAGAGATGCACAAAAATACAGTACTGATTGTTCGTTAAAATAATCGGTAAAACCATTTGTTGATTCGTGTTCGTGCTAAATTCATAATTATATATATTCGTATATATTCATTTGTTCAACTGTGTATTGTTTAATATAACCAAATATATTTAAAGTTATGAAAACATAAAATACAATCGGTTTTATTGTTATATAATAATAAAATTATACAAAATAATTAAAGAAAAAACATTTTTTATAAAAACATGTGGGCTGGAGAAGTAAAGAAAGATGTTGTACCTTTGGTAGTTCATACATATCCATTGTGTAAAGTAAATTGAAATAATTTATAATATGATTTTATTTCAAATGTTACAATTTTAATCACAATAAAGATTTTTTTTCTAGTATAGCGACATGCCAGAGGAAATAAAACAAGAGGCTATAGAAACGTGCGTCACTGCTGTGGAAAAATATCCAGAAAATTATGAACATGCAGCTCGTATGATCAAAGATAATCTGGATAAAAAATTTGGACCACCTTTCCAAGTAATTGTTGGAGAAGCTTATGCATGTGCAATTACACATCAAGAGAAATCACTATTGTACTTGTTTATTGGAGGTAATACAGCAGTTTTTGTATGGAGGACAGTTACAGGTTTTTGATGTATTTTTGACTAAAAATCTAAATTATAATATACTCTATACACTATCATGTATATAAAATTTTTAAATATATATTTTACTTATATGTTCTTACAAAAGAATATACATCATTTCAATGTTGAATCTTTTTATATATACGATAGCATATACATATTAATTCTCCTATTATATAGTAATAACAAACATGATTCAATAAATACTAGAGGAAAGGAAATATTTAATATATTATAGTTCGATTAGTTTGTTATGTTTTATGCATCTAGATATATCTGCTTATAATGTTTCCAGTCTGTAATTTTATTTAATAATTATATGATTATTATTTATTTAATAATTATTATATAAATATTCAACGTAAATATTGATTGGACCCGGCATGTATTTATGAAACACAAAAAATATTCCTTTCTTATATATCGTTGTCATAGTTATATGTTAATACAAACACCTTTACACACATTTACAAATATTTCGAGTGAATTCACACATATATAATCTGCTAAAAATAAGTGTATTATAATTATCAAAGTTATTCTATGCAGATTTCCAAATGCATATCGCTAAATTACCGGCGCAATACATATAAAGAAGGTGTTTCAATTGATATGTTATTTCAAAACCATAGCCTTCTCCAACGACAGTATGCCATGATGCACCAAATTTCTTATCCATTGTTTCCTTAATCATTCGAGACACACTCTCATAGTTATCGGCATACTTCTCTGCTGCAGTCACGCATAATTCCATCGCTTCTTGCTTCATCTCATCTGACATATCACATTTCTGTAAATAAATGTCAAAATAAATATATAATCACAAAAACTAACATAATATACAGTAACATTTTATTTTATATAATAATAAATTATTTTATTAATTTTAATAATTTACATACAAATATATTTTATTTCAACTGGCTATATAATATAATTCATGCAATGTATATAGTTATAATTTTTCTCCAAAATATATGTATAACAATAAAATAATAGATTATTTTAAATTATGTATATAATATTAATAAAATAAATCTTTAAAAAAATTTAAAAGAAAATAATCTTAAATTTAAAGAGAAATAAAAAATGGTTTTTTAAATATTGATAAATGGTTTGCACGTATAATTTTTAAAATAATATACATATATATATACATATATATATATATATATTATGTTAAGTCAAATTTGATATATTGATTAACATGTATTTAATTATATATTTAAAAGTATTTATTTAGAAGTCGATAAAAAAAATCTATATACTTACTCTCAATGGGTTCAAATTCGATTAAACAAATACAAATATAATGTAGCAAAATGCTTCTCATCCTTTTATTGATCAATTATTGTCACATTCACATCTATATTTATTCAGGAAAATTTTTTGTAGAATAAATTAGAAACAAAAAATACATTTTACTTACTCTACAAAGTGGGTAGGTGTGAAGAATTTTTACAATATCGTCCTTTCTAACTTCGGTCATTATTGTTATTTTATAAGCGAATAGCACCCTTGATGATGCTTACACGAGTACTCCGCACAATGGAATGGTTGCGATGTCTCAGGCGCAAGTCAATGAGTCATATGGCATGTGGAATGGGAAGACAGATTGCGTTGATCAAAAATAAGGAGAAAAATCTTTCATATTAGAATTTGATGAAAATATTCCTTACTTTTTTTTGCTATATAAAAATTGTTATCATTATTTTTAGTGTATGTATCGTAATACAGAAAGTGTTCACTTATAGAGTTGTAAATTTTTTAATGAGTCATGTATGTGCCTCAAAAGTAATGAGGAGGTTATATACACAGTATTTTTGATTATAATGACATACATATTATGACATATTACACATTAAAATATTTATTACATATATAATACTAAGCATTTTTTGTCCTTTTTTTTAACATATGATTTTACAGAAAATAATATGTATGTACTATATAGATAGAGATATGTAATAATGTATCCATTATTATTCTTTTTAAATTTATTTTTTATATGGAAAAGTGATTCCTTGTAATATATCAGTTTTCTCTTCTATATAAATTATATCTTAACAGATAATATTTGCATAAGAGTCAAACTACAAGAAGTCAAATTTGAACAAAAATGGCATCACGATTTAGTGGAGCATTGCAGATTACAAATCTGGATGATTTTATCACTCCATCACAGGTACATAATAATTAATATCATCTTCTGGATTATCTACGATCAAATTATGCTGATTTAAGTTATGTTACATTGTTACAGGAATGTATTAAACCTATAGAAATGCAATCAAACAAAAGCAAAACAGGTGCAAAAATAAAAATACAATCTGATAATTTGGCGCTTAATGAAGTAAATATTCTTAACATTTATTTATTTATACTAAAAAGAAATTGTAACTTAGAACTATTTTATTAAAGTTTATTTTATAATGTAGATTAAACAGCCTGAAAAATTACAAAAAGTTGAAATCACACTCGCAGATTGTTTAGCATGCAGTGGTTGCATTACATCTGCTGAGAGTGTGTTAGTTACTCAACAAAGTCAAGAAGAACTGCTCAGAGTATTTCAAGAAAAGATAACTCAACAAGTGAGTAACAAATATGTATCATTATGACATGTAAATATTAAGTCAGGATTAGAGATAAATTTTTTTTTTAATATAAATATAATTTAACATTATAAAACCTTAGGAATATTTACAATATTGTCTTTTGATAGTAAAATAATAACATTATGGCCTATATGTTTAATTTGTGTTTTTTAATTATGATCTTTTGTATTTATGCAGAATATGGGAAATACAGATCTCAAATATATAGTAGTGAGCTTATCAGTGCAACCTGTATTGTCACTAGCACAACGTTATGAACTTACACCTGAGCAAACTCTCTGTAAATTAGCAGGTTTCTTCTATAAATTGGGAGCTGATACAGTACTAGATATGACTGTAGCTGATGATTTTGTTTTATTAGAAGCTGCAAAAGAATTCGTTGAACGTTATAAAGCTAATAAGGAGGGTGTAAAAAATCAATTACCAATGCTATCCTCTTCTTGTCCAGGTGAAACAAATGCTTTAATAAAAATACATATTGATCATTTCTAAAACTTTAAAAACTTTAATTTTTAAAACAGGTTGGGTATGTTATGCAGAGAAAACTCATGGAAATTTTATATTGCCATATATAAGTGTCACAAAATCACCTCAACAAGTTATGGGATCTTTAGTAAAATATTATTTAGCTGATAATATGGGTCTTTCACCAGAACAAATATATCATGTAACTCTAATGCCTTGTTATGACAAAAAATTGGAAGCTTCCAGGGAAGACTTTTATAATCAGCAAAGAAAAACGAGAGACGTAGATTGTGTTATAACGTCAAGTATGTATATATTAATTTCCAATTAATATCAAATTGTTTAGAAATTATATATATATATATATATATATATATATATATTTATATTTATAGTTTATATTATTTTTCAGTTGAATTGGAACAAATGTTCAGTGAAGATGGTTTAGTATTGAACGAAATAGACGAAGGTGAAATCAAACAACCATTTGGTTCCTATAGTAAAGAAATCGAGAACAAATTGTGGGGTCACAGTGGATCAGGATCAGGTGGTTACGCGGATTTTATTTTCCGTTATGCAGCAAAGAATCTTTTTGACGA
Source organism: Anoplolepis gracilipes (assembly GCF_047496725.1). Classification (NCBI taxonomy): domain Eukaryota; kingdom Metazoa; phylum Arthropoda; class Insecta; order Hymenoptera; family Formicidae; genus Anoplolepis; species Anoplolepis gracilipes. The sequence goes on from NC_132972.1 coordinate 12,977,672, forward strand.
GGAAGATGTTGTGGTAGATTTTAAAAATCTTAGAAATCCCGACTTCAAAGAAGCGGAACTGAAAAAAAATGATCAGGTGTTATTAAAGTTTGCTATCATTAATGGATTCAGAAATATACAAAATATAGTTCAGAAAATGAAAAGAGGCAAATGCGTTTACGATTATGTGGAAATTATGGCATGCCCATGTGGTAACTATCGCTTTATTTAAAACAGTTCGTTAATGTTGTGCATGTTAAATAATTCAAAATATCTTAATGCCAATGTTAGGTTGCTTAAATGGTGGAGCACAAATAAGACCTGAAGGAAATGTCCAACCACGAGAACTTGCGTCGATATTAGAAAATGCTTATCACAAACTTCCGCTGAGTAAACCCGAGGAAAACAAAGTGGTACAGAATTTGTATAAAACTTGGCTGGGAGGAGAACATACAGAGAAAGTAAGCGCATATTTCAGTACTCAATATCATGAAATACAAAAGATGAATACAGCGCTCGCAATAAAATGGTAACATAATAATAACAGTTATATGATTATGCTTTGTACAATGTGTATGTGTATTTTATATAATAGGTTTACATTAGCTAAGATTTTGACTTATTTTTACGACTGTATAATAATAAAAATAAAAATTAATTAGTGATCAAATTTTGGTATGGATGTTGATCCAATATTTGGAGTTTCATATAAAAACTAAGACTAAAACTTTCAGCAAATTCTTTTTTTTTTCAAGTCAAATAGTTGAACAGGATTTACTCTCTTGTATGTTATATCAGATTTTCTTATTAATTGCCTTATTAATTCAAGTTTTGATATTTTTTAGAGCTTAAGCTGATTTATCTTCTGTTTTCCCAAGTTTACTTATACAAAAAAATTATGAGAAAAAGAATATTCGCTTTGTTAGGTTGTTCAAAAGCATTGATAAAGGTTTTCAGATATACAAAAATGCAGAAAATTTATATCTGAACACATAAATATCGATCCTATATTACATGTCTCAGATAAAGTAAATAATTACTCAGAAATAATAGCAGTTATTTATTGTTAATCAATTATTAGAAAGATGCTTTCAAAATCATAATTTAATCATTCAAAATTATCTTAATTTAAATATACATAATATTGATAATAAAAATAAAAATTATGCTCTTATAAATAATAAAATCTACATATATAGATTAATATGATTTATTCTTTATGTGAATATATATAATATATATATAATATATATATATATATATATATATATATATATAGATACATACATATTGTATATAAAGAATAAATTACATTACAAAACAAATTATAAGCATATCCATTGTGTAAGAGTTGTATGATTGTACCTAAAATGTATCATAATAATTTTATATTATATAAGTGTGTTTATTTACACAAGCCATAAAATAACAGATACATGATTATCACAATAAATAATATCACGATACGTGTACATATAAATACTCTTTCACAATTCATGTAAATAGTTGTAATTTAAATGAGTTATTTTCTTATACACGTTACTTTTAATAAAGCAACATATTTTTCATTTTTAATAAATATCTAAACACTACCTATCTTACATGTTATTTTTTAAATTGCATTGTCTCACATAAAATGTGTTGTGTAAATACATGATACATCATGTGATATATACGCAATGTGATATATACGCGCCAATGACTTTCTTATGAAAAATAAATAAATAAAAGAAATTATATTTGCATTATGTGGAATGGAAATATTACTTTAAAACACTTTCAGTGAAACACTCAATATACATAATTTTCCTTATTTGCTTTTTTTTTTGTTGGCTTTATAATTCTGAGTCTTTGTAACAACTATAGCCACCTTTTACTTAAAATTGTAACAATGAATAAATAAACAATTAAGTGGAACATGATGGTTCCAATTATCTAGAATTTTTATTATCTAGAAATTCTTCGTTTTCATTCATCTCTTTGGATTCTGATTTCTTCAAGTCTAAATCTGGATATCCGTCCTCGATGTACCTAATGGAATCATGATCCATGTTATTGTCATCTTTGTTTTCACATGTATCTATTAACCAGCCTTGATTGCTATCAATTTCTCTAGAAACAACAAGGAATAGTTCCTTTTCCTTGCTATCTATCTGGTCCTTTAGATATATGAGTAAATCGTTGTCCTGATATAAGAAAATATATATATGTATATATATATATATATTTAATATATATATAATTAATATTATACATATGTATATATTTGTCTTGACAAAATTAATTTTGTATTTAATGACCTTTCCTATTAATTGTGGTGAGTCCAGTTTTGAATCAAGATTATAAAAGGCACCATGAATCTTTTTTAGAGCAATCCAGTGACGTCGTTTCAAAGGAAGTAACACAAAACCTAGTTTGTATTCAGTTGGAACATTAAGTATAAAACCCTCAATGTTGTCTAAACAAAGACACTTAGGGTCCCTAGAAAATAAAAATTCTTTAATGTTCATAATTGTAATCATATGTATATATATATATATATATATAATCATTTTCTGATACAAAAATACAGACCTACGTTTGTCAAACCAGACAGCCTCGCGTCCTCTTCTTTGAAGAGCAGCCATAATAACATTAATATCATAGTTGCCAAGTCCTAATAATGACTTATGGGGATTAATCCATACATCAGGACTTAAACTGTAACAAATCTGATCCAATTCTTGTTTGCTAAAGCCACGCTCTTGAAACAAATTGTTTAATGCGTGTAATGCACATAGCTCTTTCACCTATAATTTAATTTGTAATCTCATTTAAATTAATATGTATTTAATGCACACATATATATATATATATATATATATATATATATATATATAGATCAATTTTAAAAAAGTATTTGTTTCATAACTCTATTAATTTCTGTAAAAAACACTTTTTTACATATTTTTGATGTAACAATAATCTATAAAGAATATACAATAACATTCAAATCTTACTTGTCGCTCATGATATATGGATCCAGTCATATTAGTCGCTGTGCTTGCAACCATTGTAACTACATAATTCTTTCTATCCACTATAATATGTTGATACCCTTTTTTGCGTAGAAAAAATTAATAACGAATAAATGCAAATCGTTTGGCTGGAACCTAAATAACTCACGTCACTCTGCTGTTATGATTAACAATTTCATGTGTAAAGACTAAAGACGTGATAAATATCATTCAGATTTAGAAAAGCACAATAGTTGTGGAAAAACAGTGATAATGAATTTTGTATTAAAAATCTTAACTGATATGGTACCAGCATAAGTGCAGAGTATGTCTATCTCGATATTGGTCTCTAGCCATGAAAGCACGACAGGAAAGTGCGAAAATATTCTGAATAGAAACCCACAAGAATTTTGACAGAGAGAAGCCTGATAGAGGTCACAGCGCCATTTTCCATACAACGCTTTTTCCACGTTATATACTAGCGTCGCACACATCCATTTTATGGTTGAAACTACACACTTTTCAATGATGATAAAACAGTTATGGACGTAGCACGGACACGAACCAATCGGTTGTTTTACCATGGCACCGAAAAATTATAGATCTGACTCATGTAGTTCTGCCCGTTCTAAAATGGGTCCAGGTAGCGTTAGGGTACTAGAAAGAAAAAACATCGTATGAAAAACGACGTGGCCCCTCTCAGGTGATACAAACATCAAAATTGCGTCTCTGCGCATAAAACCTTGTGAGCCGTTGAATAGGCGAGAATATTTCCTGAACGTAAGTGGTACCAAGCGATACCAAAACTGACAGGATGGAGCTTGTACATTCTGACGAAGAGGAACTTCGCAAAAAAGATATCAAAGAGAGAGATAGCTTTGCTAACCGTCTTAGAGCTAAAGATGAAAGCAAAACACGCAAAATTGCCATGCCTAGTGGCTCTGGAGCCGGTAAGTTGCAAAGAGATTTTCTCATTTCTTTGCTTTTAATAATAATACAACTATTAGAAAGAGAAAGAGAGATGGTTAATATTATCTGCATATCTGCATTACAATGTTATATTACAGTAAAGAATATTTCTAAATTCTTTATTTTGAAATTTGTTTTCTGTTTTTATGTAGCTGAAGCAGCTAAGAGGCTCAAAATTATGGAGATTGATACAAAAGAGAAGCTGGTACCAAAATTGAGAATTGAGTCTCGTAGAAAATATTTAGAGAAACGTAAAGAGGATAAAGTTGCAGAATTGGAGGCTGACATTCTTGATGACGAATATTTATTTGACGAAGAAATGTAATTTATATATATAACTTATTCATATAATTAACTTTAAAAACATAATTATCTAATCATATACTTGTTTAACAGTTTAACAGAAAAGGAAAAACAAGAAAGAACTCGAAAGAAGCAACTATTGTATTTGGCAAAAGAGCATGAAAAGGCAAGAGAGCTCGAGCGTATTCAGCGTTATCATATGCCTCTTGAAAAGGATAAAATGGAACCAGAACCTGATATTGACAAAGAGCCACCACAGTCGGAACAAAGCAAATGGGAGTCAGATCAGATATCATCAGCTGTTTTTCATTTTGGTGCTAAAGATAGGAAAGGTATATATTGTTAATCATTAAAAAGCAAGTTGTTATTTGTGTAATATTTTCCCTTAACTTAAATAATCTCATAATTCTTTTCTTGTAGCTCAACAAGAATATAGTCTCCTCATGGAAGATGAGATGATAGAATTTGTTCAAGTATTACATATGCCAGGACATGATAGAGAGAAAAAACGTGAGGAAAGTCCACCCGCACATGTTAAAAGCTTGCAAACGATACAGGAAACAAAAAAGAGTTTGCCCATTTATCCTTTTAGAAAGGATTTAATACAAGCTATCAAGGATCATCAGGTAAATAAGTAGATAGTGGAACATTGTGAGTAAGAAATAATATAGAATACAAGAGGTATTATATTTTTGAATATCAGGTTTTGATAATAGAAGGAGAAACAGGATCGGGGAAAACTACACAGATTCCGCAATATTTGTACGAATCTGGATTTGCAGAAGACGGTAAAATTATCGGATGCACACAACCGCGACGAGTAGCAGCAATGTCGGTAGCTGCAAGAGTAGCGCACGAAATGGCCGTCAAACTGGGTAACGAAGTTGGCTATGCTATTCGTTTTGAAGATTGTACGTCGCATCGCACCCGTATCAAGTATATGACTGACGGTACATTGCACAGAGAGTTCCTCAGTGAACCTGATCTGGCGTCATATAGGTATCTATTTATAGACCGCTAATAGAATCAAATAAGAATGATTAAGATAAGATTATAATAAAGTTGAATAAAAAAATAAATAAAATAAAATAACAAAAAAAATAAGAAAAATTAAAAATAATTATGAGTAATGTTTAACAAATTAAGATTATCTATATTATTTAGAGAAACGTTGAATCAAATAGATTTACCGATAAATCATTATATATTGTTATTTTTTTGTATTTTTAGTGTAATGATAATTGATGAAGCACACGAACGGACTTTACATACCGACATATTATTTGGACTAGTGAAAGACATTGCGAGGTTTCGTCCCGATTTAAAACTGTTAATATCATCGGCTACGTTGGATGTTACAAAGTTTAGTGAATTTTTTGACGATGCACCTATATTTAGGATACCAGGACGCCGTTTTCCTGTCGATATTTATTATACAAAAGCACCGGAATCAGATTATATTGAGGCTTGTGTAGTTTCCATTCTTCAAATTCACACAACACAACCATCGGGTGATATATTGGTATTTTTGACTGGTAAGCATCAGTATGTTTAAAATATTGTTACAAATTATAGTAAAGAATATATTTTTGTACACAGGACAAGAGGAGATCGAGACGTGCCAGGAAATATTACAGGAGAGAGTGAGAAGACTGGGTAGTAAGTTGGCAGAACTTCTAATATTACCCGTCTATGCAAATTTACCAAGCGACATGCAAATCAAAATATTTCAACCAACTCCACCTGGTGCAAGAAAGGTAATATTTCTCTTGAAAAACTATACAATATTTTTTTTTTTTTTTTACTTATACATATATAAAATTTTATTTTTAAGGTGGTGTTAGCGACTAATATAGCAGAGACTTCATTGACCATAGACAACATAGTATATGTGATAGATCCTGGCTATGCAAAGCAAAATAATTTCAATCCACGCACTGGTATGGAGAGCCTAATAATTGTACCGATCAGTAAAGCATCCGCAAGTCAGGTAATATTTCTCTTGAAAAATTTTACAATTTTTTTAAATTATACATATAAAATTTCAACGAGAATGAAAATAAAATTTTAGAGAGCGGGACGTGCTGGTAGAGTAGCGCCCGGCAAGTGTTTCCGCCTGTATACAGCTTGGGCCTACCAACACGAACTTGAAGATAGCACTGTACCCGAAATTCAAAGAATTAATCTCGGTAAGCATTAACAAGAATAAACAAAATTATTGATTTATAAAAATGTTATTATATTTTTATGTTTTATATTTTTATATTCTTTACATTTAATTGCTCAAAATATTTTATTTACGTCTGTATAGGTAATGCAGTACTTACTCTGAAAGCTCTCGGGATTGATGATTTGATGCATTTTGATTTCTTGGATCCTCCGCCACCCGAAACATTGATCTTGGCGTTGGAGCAGCTTTATGCTTTGGGTGCGCTTAATCATCGTGGAGAACTAACAAAACTCGGACGTAGAATGGCTGAGTTTCCGCTGGACCCAATGATGGCAAAAATGCTATTAGCTAGTGAAAAATACCGTTGCTCGGAAGAGATAGCGACTATCGCGGCCATGCTCTCAGTAAATGGTGCTATTTTTTATAGACCAAAAGACAAAATTATACACGCAGATGCTGCGCGTAAAAATTTTTACGTACTCGGCGGTGATCATCTGACACTTCTCAATGTTTATAATCAATGGGCACAGAGTGATTTCAGTACACATTGGTGTTACGAAAATTTTATACAACACAGGTATATTAATTAGTGATTAGTAGCAGTGATATTAATAAAATTTCATAAAATAAGTTTCTTACGATTTGTTTTTCAGATCCATGAAACGAGCAAGAGACGTTAGAGAACAACTGGTAGGATTAATGCAACGTGTAGAGATGGAATTAGTCTCAGGAATCACAGAAACAATTAATATTAGAAAGGTATGTGTATGTAGATATGTATGTGTGTGTGTGTGTGTGTGCGTGTGTGTGTGTATGTATTTATATGTATATATATAACAAGTTGATATTATTTTATTTTGCAAAATATAATGTAAATATTTTTATTTAGGCTATTACAGCTGGTTATTTTTATCATGTGGCACGATTATCGAAAGGAGGACACTATAAGACTGCAAAGCATAATCAAACAGTTGCGATACATCCAAACAGCTCTTTATTCCAAGAGCTTCCACGCTGGCTTCTTTATCACGAACTTGTCTTTACTACTAAGGAATTTATGCGTCAGGTATATATACAAATATAATTAATTTGCTTACATTCAAATATATTTATAAGTTTAAGAGAATTTATATTAATATTCAAAAAAACGTATGTTGAATAGGTAACAGAAATTGAAAGTAAATGGCTGTTGGAAGTGGCCCCTCATTATTATAAGCCTAAAGAGATAGAAGACTCAACAAACAAGAAAATGCCTAAAGTTACGGGCAGAGCACGACCAGATGGTACAAATTAAATATAATTCCGTACTATTATTAACTGTGATATTAAATTACACTTTGTACAGTGTACACATAAAAAATAATATCATCGTGCATTGGATTCAATTGTCAAGTGTTTTCTGCAACAAGGTTGGCTTTATTTCACATACATGTTTTGTAGAACTTTTTATTTGAGAATTGAAATATATAAAGAGAGGTGTGATAGAGACATCTCTGAAAGACATCTCTAATTAACATGTTAACATTAGTTAACATTCTTACGTAAATCGAATTCAATCAATTTTATCACAATTTATTTCAAAGACATAAAAAATTTGACCGCAAAGCATTGTCTGACCAATAAAATAATTAAAATAACGTTTAATAAGCATAAGTTTTCGAATAAATATCAGTAAACACAATACTTGATATTAATTTCACAAGATATACTGGGAGTTGAATTGTATATTATCTATTTATATATCAGTAAATCATTATATGTGTGTGCTTTTCATTCATGACTTGCAACAAATGACCTTAAAAATTTTTTTAAGTAATATTAAATATTAAAATACAAGCATATAGATTAGTATATTATTTTTCTTTTTTTTATAGGACAGTTCAAAATATTATAATAAATTCTAAAATATTGTAGACTCTTACTCTATTCTGGAGTTTTTTCTACTTTTTGGATTTTTGTTCCATTAAGGACACAGTATTGCAATTTAAGCTTATAGATTCCATTCTGGAACAACTGTTTTTCTGTAAATTGAAATTCTTTCTTGTACATACTATTTTCTTAATACATAATTACACATAACCATATGAACCAAGCAAATGTGAATAGATGCAAAAGATAGATTACATTTTTATTTCTCAAGTATACCATTAAAATCTGGTAAAAAAATAACAGAAGAGTGTAATCTATTCAAATATTCAGAAGTAGAGAGAAATACTAAAATATGTATATAAAACTTCATTTTAATTATTTATCTAGAGAAATAGTATTTTTTCTGTTTCAGTTATTATTTTTTTCTCAGTCCTCATTTCAATCTTAATTCTTATTCTTATTCTAATAGCATATGTGCAAGTATTATTGCATAATCTATTTTCCACTGACTTATATAGGGTGTCCGATAATTATCGCCCTACCTCTCTAGGGCTGATAGAGCAAGTCGAATTGAACATAAAAGTCCTCTACCATTTTGCAATTTTCTCAATAATTATTAAAATATTAATTAAAAACGCTCAGCATATGCTGAGTACTATATACGGCGCACGCTCATACGCTGAGCATTTTTAATTAATATTTTAATAGTTATTGCGCAAAATGGACTTTTATGTTCAGTTTGACCTGCTCTATCTGTTCTAGAGAGGTGGGGCGATTATTACCGGACACCCTGTATAGTCAGATGGAAGATGTGAATACAGTGGAATACTGAATCATGTTGTACATACAATCATAGTATAAATAGTTTAGATTGTGAAGAATTATACTGTTTTTAAAAAAGAATAAGAAGGTAAAAAAATGTGCCCCAAGAAAATCTGTAAAAAATATACTTTTTTAACTTAAGAATCCATTTCACATTGTCTGTTTACAAAATGCATAGTATTAATTATAATATAAATCAGAATATATGTATATATAAAGAATTTAAATAACATTATAGATGCTTCTAATTGTTATACAGAGAAGGTATATTTTAGATTTATACTTCTATATATTAAATTTATAAATGTGTATATATACGTACACATATAATTATGATGTGCATATATAAATTAAGACTAAAATATCTTATAAAGATATAATATATAATTTAAATATATAATTATAAAGTTAAAATAAAAAATAACTACAAATTAAAAGAAAAATAAACATAAGACAGAATAAAAGATATAATAATATAAAATCTGTATATATCATTTTTATTATTAATTAATTAAAATCTAGCTTATATTAAATAAAAAATAATATTAATAAATTGAAATTTTGGATGATATTGCCAGCGATGAAGTAATTCAGGAGATGCAGTGGTTAGGCGACCAAACTTGCATAACTTAGCTTTTATTCAGTTAAACAAGCTTATAATTAACATTGTCGCTGTAAATCGTTGTAATGATAAGCTTGTTTAATTGAATAAAAGCTAAGTTATGCCAGTTTAGTCGCCTAACCACTGCATCTCCTGAAAAATAACATTCTTGAAAGTTCTATTTTCCTTGACAGTAAAAATCTCTATATAATATTTGCAAAACATCAATCCTTTATATTATTTGGATATGACTTTCGTTTAAGTATAGTCTCTTTCCTTCTCTAAACGTTTTGTGACAAATCTTTATTCAAAGAAAATAGAAAATGGATGTAACCTACATGTGTTGCACATGTTCAATGGCAAGAAATTGTTATTTTAGTTTCACTAGCTATTTTAATCCAACTCTCATAAAGAGAACATTAATGTTAAGCTTGATTTCTTATGATGTTCAAAGAGGCTTCCTCTTTGAAAATCAATTCTGAACATATTTTCTTATTTATCATTCATAGAATATAGTTTGTTATTGGATCTTTACAATCTGTATAATAGATTTCATATGTCTTTGCTTCTTATTTGCCTAATCTTACAATCTTGAAGTTAGATTAATCAGTTGAATAATTTGTGATTTTTTTCTCTTCATTAATTCCATATGATTCAATATGGTTATAAAATATGATGAGCATAAAGACTATATTCCACTTTTAAAATGGACCATATCCTGTAAAAGTTGTATCATATTATATATGGATATAGAATGCATATAATATATATCTTATACAATATTATTTATGAAAAGTGTAGAAATGTGTAAACCCCTTAATATTTTGAAAAATATATTTCAAGCAAAAGTTATCTTAAAAAGGGCTATAGAAATATGCAATAAAAAATAAAGATTTCTATTTAAAAAATTTAAGGTGACCTTATTCTGCTCTTAATAATGTTACCTATAGTCAAACTGCCATTAAATGTATCTTTTTTCTTATAATTTTTATAAGAAACATTTTTTTTCAAAAACGCATATTTTTTTTAATATTAAAGGGTTTATTTTTCATAAACTCTGTATATATACTACATTTATATAATATTTATATTTACTTGGGTTTGGAGGTGGAGGTCCCAATCTATATATATCCGGAGGAATAAATCGTGGGGGGAATGGTCTGACTGGTGCCATTAAAGAATGTCGGCCTCTTCCCATAGGAGGAACTTGTCCTCTGGGAAATGGAACCATAGGACTTACTACAATTGGTCTCGGAGGTAGATTCTAGAAATGATTACGAAATAAATCGAATTAAGAGATTATAGACATTTGTCTGCATAGAGATTTGTTAGATCGGAAATTTATATTGCATTTATATGCATTTACATAATCACTTACATAATAGATAGGCACATGTATTGGTGGTTCGATGTAATGCGGTGCTACATCTCTTCGTTCTCTGGATCTATCTCTATCTCTATCTTTATCTCTATCTCTGTCTCTTCTTTCACGAGAACGTTCATTGGATCTGTCACGATACCTATCGCGATAAGATCTTTCTTCCATAAGTGATCTATAACAATAGCAATAAAAATAATTATAATAAAAAAATAACTTCTCATATTTTCAATGAAAGAATGGTATCTTTTTTGCTCTCTTTTTTTACAAGTTCAAAGCAATTACTTCAAATAGTCTAATAATATATTTAATAAATATTTAAAAAAATGTAAATAATAATCTTTTTACAATAGGATGTAAAATAAAGAGATGACACAAGCGTCAGGAATATATATAAGGGAGCAGAGAAAATATAGTGGTTTAGGGTGGCGTGTAGTTCAGTAGTGTAGTGGTAAAGTGACCAGCTGGGAGAAAGATCTTAGGATCGAATTCTAATAGAACCCTTATATTTTTTTTCTGCTAAGAAGATTCTTACAATAATGTGAAATTAAGTATTAATGATAACGCAACGAAATTAACAATAACAAATAATGTTATTAACCTAATTCCATACCTAGAATGTGACTTGCGCGAATCCCGTTCTCTAGAACGTGAACGATCAGTCTTGTATTTATGTGGATCTCTTTCTATATATTTTTCTTTATATTCTCTGTGCTTCTCTATGCTGCTTCTTCTGAAACGTAGTAGAAATCTATTTTTCAAAACATCTAAAATTATTAATTTTTTTATCATGTAACATACATTTGTTTTTTATTACTTTAAAGTAAATGTTGCCTTAAAATAAATTAGAGTTGTTTTTTCATAAATAAATAAATAAATAAATAAATAAATAAATAAATAAATAAATAATACACCGCTTTACCCATTATTTTTATGATGATCACGAAATTCTGTCCTATTATCCTGATGCTTCGAATCTGTACGATATCTAAAATAGAAAAAAAAATGTTTAAATGTATATTAAATGTATATTAAATGTATATTTAAACGAGTATATTATCATTTAGAATTAAACAAACCTTGACGAATGGGAAGATAAATATCCGCTATATATAGGACTCAATGATGAAGAATGTTTCTTTGAAGTTTGCAGCTTACTGGTTGAACCTGTAATATTGTTATGTTAAAGTATGGAGATTTTAAATATATTATTAAATTAATATTTAGGATTTATAAAATGTCAAAACTTAAAAACTAAAATATTAATTTACGATTAATATACAAGTATTATTAACTTAAATTAACCAAAGATAATAAATCTATAAATGAAACCAGTATACAGCTATATAGTTAAGCTTGACATTCTATGTACAACAAATAAATACACACAGAAAACTCCGGTTTCTTATATTTTTTTAGGGAATTTAGAGTAGTCTAAGAAAAATTAAACGCAATTTTATACATTTAATTTGTAATGAAATCAAAACAAAAATTTTAACATTTGCAATGTATGGCAAAAATAAATGTCCTCCACACAATCATATTCATTTCATTAAGCATTATACGAGTATTTTAACATGTGTATCATCGGCGGTACAACGTCGCGACCGTGTTAAATTTAAATAAGAATTTAAGTTTAACGGATTTAGTATTTATTTCTATAATGCATACCTGACTGCTCTCCACTTATAGCTACAACCGTACGTCGCTCCTCCACTTCATTAATATTATCAGCTTTTTTTATTTCTTCTCTGTCGAATATTGGTTTGCTTCCTTCTCCTGTGTAGTTTATTACATCTTTTAATAATATAATTCTATGATATGCATTAAGACAGTTTAGTTATTAATTTAATTTTTTTCTATTATCCAAAACAGGCGATAGCTTTTAAATTATCTTATATTTGTTATTTTTAACTATTATTGTAGCAATAATGGATATGTGCTTTCAATGATAAAGATATTTACAATTTTAGTAGCTAATATTAGCGAATAAAATTACAATCAAATAAAGTAATTTATACTCAATTATTAAAAGTATTTATCTTTTAAATAAATGCAAAAGATTTAAATATAAAGAATGTATAATAAAAAATATATTGCAGTAATAAAACGTTTATAACGAATAAAATTTCGTTATTATAATAAGATTTTGAAAAAGATAATGGAATTTTTTTTGCCTATCATATTAAAATAATGAAATATGAATTATTATGTGCACAATGCACATTTTTTATATAAATTAAAATAAAAAATTATGCTAACTAAATTAGTGAATTATTGCACTTAATATGCTGCTCTTATATTTCAATGATTTTCAAATTAATTTCATAAGCAGAAATAAAAATAATTTAAAAAATTCAGAAAGTGATTGTTAAAACTTGTATATTAATTAGCAATTAAACATCGAAAAACGTTTATATTCTGTAAAGCATAAACTTTTGAACTATATTTTCTGTGCAACAATTCACTAAAACCTGATCTTTAAAACTGATCTGATTAAAACCATTTTATAATTTGGTATATGTTATTTATATAAGATTAATCAAATGACAGTAAAGTATATCTTCAGGGAAGGATAATATCAATGTCATCATCTTCCAGAAAATATATCTTCCGCTGCAATTTTGCAAAATACATATCTAATATTTTTAATTTTTTAAATTACGATATTCTTTTTTTATTTTTATAAAAATTAATTAGTTAATTATATTTTAACTAGCTATACTTTTTTTTAAATCCAGTGATTCCATATCAGCTTCTGTCATTCTTCAATTAGGTGTTAATTAGTCTGATTTTCCAGTGGCCTATATCTTGAGTGTTAATTGGTCTGGTCTTCCAGTGGTCTGTATCTAAAATCAACTAAATCATTCGTATTAATTACTGGTTCTTTTCATATTGGCATTCTCATCTTCGTCTTAAAATTCCTTTATTATTTTTCTTAAAAATAAAGAATGTATACTTAATAATTATATGTCACATTAAATTATATTATTAAATTAGACTTAGAAAGTGTAAAAACATAAAAAAATAATTGTATAATTGACTTTTAACCATTACATTTAGAAGCATATTATATGTATATAAATTGGACAATATTTACTTCACAGAAAATGTTGTATATCATTTTTATAAGCTCAAGTCCTTTTTCACATAAGTAAAAATTTTAAAAATTATTAAATACAAAATGACTGTTTTCGAATATCTTCATTTGTTGTGTTTTGTAGTGCATTAGTTTTGAAGAATTTAATTTTATTTTCATTGTGTGTACATTAACTTTTTTCAATTAATTTCATTTCTTTTCATATCCTTTATCAATGATAATAACATTTTCTGTGAAGTAAATATTGTTCAATTTATATACATATAATATGCTTCTAAATGTAATGGTTAAAAGTCAATTATACAATTATTTTTTTATGTTTTTATACTTTCTAAGTCTAATTTAATAATATAATTTAATGTGACATATAATTATTAAGTATCAAAAGACACTTATATAATTTCCATAAAATATCCACTATGTTTAACTAAATATATATTTATAAATAATAAATTGATAAATGTATTATTTTTATAATTTTCCATATAAATTAATTATATTAATTTGACTAAATGAGTTATATAATATGTAAAATCTTCAATCAGAAATATCTAATATCATAATAATAATTCTAATCACCTGGCAACAAATATTACATATATATTCTAATGTAATACCTCTCAATTATAAAATTATATTTTATACATTGTATTTATCAATACATTTTCTTCTTATTGTTAGATTTATGTTTTGAGTAATTAAACATCGAAAATCACAATTTTACAAAATACATATCTAGAGTATTGTATTCTTTTAATTTTTATATCAAACATGCATACTGATATTCTTCTTAGATATGAATAATAATTATTGATTTGAATTAATGATACTTTAACTGATGAAGATTTATGTGATTATATAACATTCTGATAAGATCAGTAAATAGATGAAAATACAAACTCCAAAACTTAAAATATTAGAGAGAATTACTAAATATTTATATGTATAAAAGTTAATCATAAAAAACAGGTATATCACTATGTTGTGTATACACCTGTACATTATTGTTTAACAAAAAAAAAATTTAATTTAATATTTATACACATAAGAAAAACTAACTTAAAAAATTATATATTTTACTTTTACAGTCGGACCTCTTATCCTACGACCCTCTTATGCTACGAAACCTCTTATCCTACGACAAAAAATCCTCTCATGTTTCGACCGCGAAAAGGGAATTATACCCCTACTCTCAAATTTTTGTCGTAGGATCAGAGGTTTAAGGGAAGATTCCGGACCGAAAATGTCGTAGGATAAGAGGTTCGACTGTATTGTGTTTAATCAAATTGAATATGAATAAGTCTCTACAAGTGGAAAAGTTTCCATAGTTGTTTTCATATTTGTTATTTTCTCTATTTCTTGCTTTTCTTAATATTGATCATAAAAATATAATTTTGTCTTTCTTTATTTATATTTTCCAAATAGTCATATACAATCAAACAAATAATACTCACTTTTGGCAGATGGACTTCGACACGTGAACGCTGGGAGATAAGTTGTTTCATGATCTTTGTTTTGTATTCAACTTGTCTTTATATAATCTTGCTTCATTATAAACTTTTTTCAATTTGTTATATTCTTCTAATATTGCTACGTAACATAACTTGTAAAAAATAATATAACATTTTCTATGAAAACTGTGGATCAAAAACTGTGGACTTCTTTCAAGAAAGCAGTTTTTCTCGTCTTCTTTCCTTTCTTCCATAGCCCTCATGTTGAAGTCCTCAAGCCTGCTGAAAGAAAAACTTCTAGAGTAAAGAAGAGTATATTGCGATACAAGTGCGGGAAGTTGGCTATTGCCCACGAGTGCGGGGTTGGACGCACGAGCCGAAGGCGAGTACGATCACCCGCACAAGTAAAAAAATAATTTAACAGCTCTTCGTAAGATGTTCCTCTTCAAGTTGTTAATCACCCTTAACACTGCAAGATGTTTCTCCTCAAATTGTTGATTAACTCTTTAGCACTACGTTTGAAAATAATCCCTCAGAAATAGATACAATAAATATCAATTATTATCAAAAATAGTTTTACAGATAAAACACAAAGAACTCGATAATATATATATATATATGAACATATATATTTTTAAAAATAATATATATTAACTGTAGTCATTTTTCGAATTTCTAAAAGAAGATTGATATAATTCTTTATATAAGAATATAATATTTACTGTTGTACTTAAGATCAATCATGTGCTTAACTCAATTCGTAGCTCAAACACATGGCACTCATGTTCGGATTCGTGAGTAAATTAAAGAAATATTATTTACCAAACAAATTGAATATTTAATTATTTATTAATAAACTACAAAAAGAGTAAATAATGATTAATGTAAGTTTACGAATAAAAAGCAAAGCTGATCAATTGCGTGGATCAACAATTCCGGGAATTAAACTCTTTCTTCATTATTATTTCGTTGCTTCCGTTGGTGTTTTTCTTGCTTTTCTTGTAGTCTTTATTTGATTTCGTAAATTCTTTATAGAAGTAAAATTATCAATATTTATAAGATATCTTTTTTTAATTGTCTTTACATGTATATATAATCAAGATACATGTATATATAATCTAGAGAAAATATAAAAATGGATCCTCTTTCTTTTTCATTGATAGAAACATCACAATGTATTTTTTTTATTTATTCTAAGTTGCTACAGTTACAGAGTTGTATTATTTTGTGATGTCTTCTAGACTCTTTTCGGTATTTGAGAAGTTGTTATCAATCGATTTTTTTCTCAAGAATTATATATTTACCAATTATTCATTTTACTTCTTAAAATTTTAATTATAACGTTTCAATTGTTGTTTGGAAAGCGTTTTTTTAATATTCTAACAAAAAAAATTATTTAGTAATTCTAATAAAATAATTTAGTAATTCTAATAAAAAAGGAATAAGAGAATAATTGACATCTGTAGCTTATCATCTTCAGACTTTGGATGTACTCTTGTTGCTCTTGCATATAAGTAATAAACAGACAAATGATTATTCATATATATTTATGTTCTTTTCCGAGTTCCATTTCATATAAGGAGTATCCAAGAGTTTTTTACATTTTCTAGCATTTTTAGTTATCGCCGAGAAAATCAGATTAATATTCATGACAAAAATAATTTCTCTCTTTTTTTATATAGATTTCTTAAATACAACTTTCAGATATTTTCAATTTTTCATTGAAGTTTATGGTCTTTCTTTTATGGATTATAATTTATAATCTAGAGAATCAAAACTTTGCAAAAAATTATATAGGTAGTTAACTGTTCCTTTCTTTTTCCAAAATATCTTTTTCAGAACGTATCAATTTCACATTCTATCAAAACTTATTGTAATAATTTAACGAGCTGTATTATTTCTTGATCATTTTTTTTGCAGATTAATTTTATTTTCTTCAAAAAAATTTTTATAATAAATATCAATAATCGGCTTTCTTAACTCCCTGTGATAGGAATATTTCTTTTATTTTTTATTGGATATATATATATATATATATATATATTCTTTCTCCATTCATTCTAGGTGTCTTAGAATGAATGGAGAATAGCTATATCAATTTCAAATGCTTTAACTATAAATTTTGATATTTTTGGATATAAGAAAAACTCACTTTTAAAAATTTATTATCTTTATATAAGAACTCTCTCAGTTTTTTTCCTGCTCACTTGCCTTATTTTATCTTATTCCATGGATAACTATCTAATTTATATATATAATTTAATTATTAAAAATGGTCATTTCTATTTGTTGTTATTTCATGGAGCTCAGCACTGATACACATATATAAATTTTTCATAAAGTAAATCTATTGATCAATTTGACATATGCAACAAAATTTTTATATATATATATATATGATTAATATTTTAAGAATTTATTTATATTTCATTGATTATTATTATCCTGACTTGGCTATGATTGGATTCTTCGCATGTTGTAATACTAGGATGTCTACTCAAATCTTTAAAAAAATTCCTTTATCTTTTCCAAGTATTTTTATTAAAAATACTTGGAAAAGATAGAGTTTTCTCCAAATTAGAATTTTTATATCTAACTTTATAATAAAGTTTTTTTCATTTCGTTTTCATTGTTTTTAATTTTTTTTCGTACATATAAAAAATGTAGATCCACTTAAATTTCAATTAGATATTCTTATTAGATTTAAAAATATACTATAAAGAATTGAATGACTTTTCTAAAATAAGTATAAAATATATAAATATATAAACAGAGATATATATTTATAATATTTCTAAAACATATTTAATTCACACTTTAGCCCATCGGCGATTTGTAAAAACGCTAATAATATAAGAACAAAATTATCAAAGAGAATTTTTAAACAATTTCCTAAGTCATAAAATTCTCTAAGAATTCCCGATTTTTCTAAGAAATTCCTAATAAATCTCAAGTTTTTGAAGTTTTTTTAGCAAAAATAGATACCATGAGTACCAAATAATAATTTCTAAAAGATTTAAAAATTTAGAGAAATGTAAAATTTCAGAAAATATCAATATTTTACCCTCTCTTCTTTTGAGGACCACATCTTCGGGATCAAGTATACTTCGTTGTAATTCGGAAATAGGTCCTTTTATAGGAATATTTCTGTGAATATCAACTTTAATTCGACGTAGTTCCGTAGTACTAATCTGTATGCCCTCAGGACCTTTAAACAAAGGTCCTGCTCCACTTGCAGAACCATCTGATCTGAAGAAAATTGAATCGTAATGTATTAAATTAATGTAATGTATTTATTAATTATAACTGTCAAACTTTTTACTTTGAAATAATTATAAATTTCTTCAGGATAAGATCTCCAAAAAGATAATTCTACTTTTTTTCTTGCTGATGAAAATTATGTTTTGCTTTTATTTTAATATAATTTTATTTATTTTTCTACTGTGCTAATAAAATATTGTGCATTTTTATATTAAAAGTGTTTGTCATTGTCATTTGATTTTATTCTTTAGGATGACAAATAACATATGACATATGTATTAATTAAGTAATCTATTTATGACTGAATAAGATTGCTATGACGATAAATATTAATAATTTATATTATATTACAATTTTTGTTATAAATTATTTTGTATTATCTCCACTATTTTTATCAATTTTATGTCTCTTATTGTTAATTAAAAAACCTTCAGATATTTATATATTTTTCTCTATAATCATTATACTTTATAAAGTATCAGTCAATCAGAAAAAATGTATGTACATATATGACTATGTATATTCTTAAAACTTACTTTTCAAACAGGGTACAGGGTTTAGAAGCACTTATCGTAGATTGTTCTCTATGTCGGTAACGCGAAGGAGACTTGCTACTGCTCTTGCTTCGACTACGATAGGACGATTTTGGTTCAGGATATCCTAAAGCTTGAGCACGTTTTCTTTCATACTCTAAAATCTTTTGCTGTTTCAATCTTTCATGTTGTCTTTCACGCTCTTGCTGCCGTTGCCACTCACGTCTACGTCTTTGTTTTTCTTCTTCGGTCCTTGAACGTAAAACTGAATTAGCATCATGGTCTTCATTACGACATCTTGAGTCCTCATGTCGCCGAACATTGGTTGATCGTGTTGGATTCATTGGTGGAAATATGATGTAAAGCAGAATCCAGTGCTAAAATCATAAATAAAAATCTCAGCTTCAATTTTCTAATAAAATGAATATCTTTAGACAATTTCATTATAATAGAAGCATTGCAATTAATAGATTAGATAAAGTAAAGTAACTTATACTTGAAGCTTACAGCATTATCTTAGTAAATTAATTTCTATATACTTATATCTGAATAATTTCTACACTGATATTTATGTTGAATGTATGTAAAATTAGTGAAAAAGTATTTTTGTCATAGGATAAGAGGTTTTGTAGCATAAGAGGGTCGTAGGATAAGAGGTCCAACTGTATAAGGGAAATTTTTGGAATATCCTTCCTATATATTTGAATATATATTTTACGCTATGGAAGAAAGTATTCAGAAATATTTGTCTGTAAAATTATTATATAAGACTTAAAAATATTTTGACGTTAAGAAATTACAATTATGTACTTCTTTTTCACTCAATAAAATGATAAAAAAATGAATTTTTCTTCAAAATTGAATAGAGGCTTTTAACCTATCTATATCTAATATGATTTACGGACTGTACTTATAGTCTGCTTATATTTAAGATTGTCTTAAGATCCCATTCAATTAAATAATGCTTTGTGACCATTTCACAGTTAAGTAGGATCTTAAGACGACCTCAAATATAAGATTCGACTATGAATGCCGTCTTATATGTGTCTATATTTGTCCTTATTACTGACCTCAATGAGTTTATTGATATTAAGAAAGGCTGATTAGACTGATTAAAACTAAATCTTACTGCGTTTGTGCAGAAGACAATGGAAGAATTAATTTCCAGTTAAAATAGATGATTTTCTAAATAAATTAATATTAATTTCTTCAGAAAAAAATTCAACCAAATAATTAAAATTTATTTGATCTTATTGTAGCTTCTCACGTAGCACTATATCGAACCACAATATCACAAAATCATTAACAGTAATCAAGTAATATTCTCCATTTTACGTTAGCCATCATAAACTTGATGCAAGCAGCATATAGACTGGCAATATACGACAAATTTGTCAGACGTAGCGATTGGTTGTCAAGGTTAGATTAAGGGCGCGTTCGGGGAGCCTTAAGGCCGCCGCACACACTTTTACATAACGCATAATGCATATACATAAGGAATTCGATTGGTTGAATTCCTTATGCATGTGTTTATAGACCAATCAGTTTTCTTATGTATGTGCATTATGCGTTATGTAAAAGTGTGTGCGGCGGCCTTTAATATATACATTACTAGATATCTCTATATTGCGCTGCGCATGCGCGAGAAAAAGCGACCCCGAGAACCACCCTTTCCCAAGTTGGTAACAGTGACGCTAAAATTTCTCATCGGTTCTGTCGACTCTTAATATAATAAAAATACGTGATATTTAATAAAATCATAATGAAGAGATTAGGTATGAACATTGAAATTATCTGTTAGTTTTATATTTTTTTCATATTATACATTTTGCGAAACTATAAATGATATATATATATATAAAAATCATAGATTCTGAATTAAGTTAGGTTACACAAATTAAATCATGTGCATATTATAATAAAAAAATATGTAATAAATTTATAGAATGCCAACTTTTTTATATTATTATTAAAAATATGTTTAATATTGAAATAAAAGAGAG
Organism: Anoplolepis gracilipes; assembly: GCF_047496725.1. NCBI lineage: Eukaryota > Metazoa > Arthropoda > Insecta > Hymenoptera > Formicidae > Anoplolepis > Anoplolepis gracilipes. The sequence continues at coordinate 12,999,107 of NC_132972.1, forward strand.
ATGACTACTTGTTTTACAAATAATAATTTTGTAAAATCTAGATAATATGATTTAGAATACTAAAATTTATCATTATGTAAATTGTAAATATTAAGATAATTGTAAATTGCTGAGTTAAATTATGTTTATTTCATTTTTAGCTGATAGGAATTATCAAGGAAAGAGGCTAATTGATAAAAAATTTCTTAAAAAGGTACCAATTGATAAACAAATATTAGCAAAATATTCTAAAGGTCCTGGACTTGATTTCAAAAGAAAAACAAGTGCGATTAAAAATAAAGTTGTTAGGAAGAAACTACAACGAAAAGAACAAATTATAGAAGAACAAGTAGAAGCTTCTGCTCGAGCGGAATTACTACTGACAGAAACACATGGCTACTTAGAAGCTGATGATGGAGAAACTACTACTGAATATCGGCAAAAGCAAATTGCAGACAATGTGGATATAACAAGCGCAACCAAACGATTCAAATTGGACTTACAATTTGGCCCATATTGTTTTAGATATACCAGAAATGGCAGACATCTACTTTTAGGTGGAAAACAAGGTCATGTAGCAGCTTTTGACTGGGTAACAAAGAAGCTGGCTTGTGAAATTAATGTGATGGAATCTGTACATGATGTTACATGGCTTCATTTAGAAACTATGTTTGCTGTAGCGCAAAAAGATTGGGTTTATATATATGACAATCAGGGAATAGAGTTGCATTGTTTGAAAAGAATGAATGGTGTAACAAGATTGGAATTTTTGCCATATCACTTTTTACTTGCCAGTGGATCAAAAGACGGTCATATGGCTTGGTTGGATGTGTCTATAGGCAAGCTTGTCGCTCGTTATAACTCACATTTGGGGAGAATATCTGTAAATTTCATGAAAAATTATGTTTATTAATTTTTTTAAGCGACTTGTGATTATATCTTATTTATTTGTATAATTATTAATTTGTAATAGGTAATGACACAGAATCCAAGTAATGCAGTGTTATGTGTGGGTGATTCGAAAGGAATAGTGTCTATGTGGTCTCCAAACTCTACTAAACCATTAGCAAAAATGCTCTGCCACCATCAGTCAATTATGACATGTGCTATTCATCCATATGGGACTTACATGGCAACCAGTTGTGTTGATAAATCTGTGAAGATATGGGATGTGAGACAGTTGACAGGGCCAGTAAGTCACATACATCTTTTTTCTCCCGCTCATCGTATGTCTTATAGTCAACGTGGTTTGCTCGCACTTAGTATGGGCAATGTGGTAGAAGTTTTCAGGTAATTTGCTAATGAAATGAATGTTTAATATAATCAACGAGCCATGTGTATTATCGTCTAAATTTATTTTTATCAGGGAAACATCTGGTGATTTTAAGCCATATTTGCGACACAAAACTGCTCGTAATGTAGGTTGTGTGAAATTTTGTCCATATGAAGACGTATTGGGAATTTCTACAGCAAATGAATTTTCGTCTCTCCTAGTGCCAGGAAGTGCGGAAGCAAATTATGATGCACACGAAATTAATCCATTCCAAACCAAAAATCAAAGACGAGAGGCGGAAGTAAAAGCACTTTTGGAAAAAATACAACCAGAATTAATTACTCTCGATTCGACTGAGATACTCGAAGTTGATGTGCCTTCTTATAAAGAGAAAATGGAATCAAAGAAAAAACTTTTGGTAAATGAAAAGCACAAATATTTTATAAATATAGATTATTTTATAGTTTTATAATTATGTTATTGAATGTTTTAACAATTAATGTTCTTTTCAGTATGTTAAACCAAAACCAATAAACTTTGAACCTCGACGAACGAAAGCTAAGGGTAAAGGCGGCACCGCGAAAATAATAAAAACTAAAAAGATACTGAAAGAATTAAGTCGTCGGGTAAGAGATTTTTATATATTTTGAATTGTTTTCGATTTAATATTAATTTAATAACAATAATATTAATTGTTAATATTTTTAGGAAATGGTTGAAACATTTCGCGAAACACATAAGGAAGTGATGTCGAAAAAGACCGATAATCAAAACAAAGATTATGGTGTATTAAATAGATTTCTATCAAAAAAATAAAATAAATTTTGATAAAATGTAATTTTAAATAAATATAATATTTATAAATATACAATATATAAAACTCTTTTTTTCTCTTACATATATTTTATAATATAAAAAATATTTAATGTCTAATATACTTTACAATTTCTCTCTCTCTCTCTCTCTCTCTCTCTCTCTCTCTCTCTATGTATATATATCTTTTAATTTATAATACGATTTGATGTTACATATAAAAATTGAAAATGTGTGAGAACGTTTATATATGAAAATATTCTGTGCCAATTTTTTAAGGAGCAATTCGATTTTCTATTTAGATTAAAATAAATAGGGTTATATATATAACCCTATTATATATATATATATGTATATAATTTTGATAAAAGTTATGTACACACAACGTACTGCGTAACCGACAGTTAACTCATGTTTTTTTGACCGAACTATAATAAGTTAAAAAATTATATAATTATTTTTATAACTTATAAGATTATCTAATTAAAGTTTATTTGTCTATATATATATATATAATATTGTAAAAATTTTACATAAATAATGGTTTTATTTTCTTGATAAGAAAATAGTAAATACATTGAATTAAAATGTATTGCAATACATAGTAAAAAAGCTATACTGAATATTTCAGAATATTTCAATTTTAACGACATATATTTCTTTTTTGAGCAAACCGCTTTTTTAATAAATAAAATATTAAGATAATAATTAATATCTTAATATTTTATTTAATTAAAAAGCGGTTTTATTCAAAAAAGAAATATATGTCATTAAAATTGAAATATTAAGTTAATATCAATAAAAAACAGGAATTTTAATTTAATAACGATATTTCTTCAAATTTTTCTCGAAATAAAATATGACGTAAAATTTATTAAAAATTTCATTATTAAAAGTAATATAGATATAAAAGTGACATCAGAAATTTTGAAATATTTTGCATGAAAATTTTGATCTGTTTGATACGGTCCAATATATTATTATTATTAATACTGATTATATCAAATTTCTTTCTTTATTCCCACAAAAGAGATAACTGCCTTAAAAAGAATTGATAAGAATTCATTTTATGAAATTAAATTTTTTTATACATCCAAGATTAATTTAAAAGTATATTTGAATTTCTCTCTTCTTTCCCGGGAAAAAAAAGTCCATATAAAATTGGCCATATATGGATTTTGTCAATATCTGAGCATATCTTACCAAATATATAGTTATATATGATAATATGATAATTAAGTAAAATCATGTATGATATATGATTTTATTTAATTATCATGTAATATTATATATGACAATACATATATATATATATATATATATATATATATATATATATATATATATATATATATATATGTATATATAACTATATAACAATAATAAATAAATAGAAACAGATTAAATTATTTTCAATATAGTAAAAGTTTTGTCATAAATTTTCTTATGCAATTATTAAGCTCTGTTTTTTGAAGTGATGCTAATGACTAATAGCTTTTCGCTTTATCTAACTGCATGTAAAAGACATATAAAGAGGATTAGAAATAAATGCATATAGATTAAAAGGGGTAGAGAGTTTTGGAATTTATCATATTTGTCGCAATTTATTGCAATAGCAGTTTATTGGTAGGAACAAAAAGATAATATTTATATATATAAATTATTTACGACATATGCCTTGACAAGAAATATATATTATCAGAATTTGAACCTAAGATATCTTTTACATGCAACTCTACATTTACATATCTTCAGAAGTATATAAAAGGGAAATATATCTGACTTCGTCGTACATTCCGCAGAAATGTGTTTCCTATATCAGCCGATTCTCTTCTGCATGATATTAATCTATTATAGTAAGAAATTTTGATTTATCATATTAACATCATTTGTATCATATGCACGACTCTTTTGCGGCTTATTTAGTTGTTTTGAAAGTTCTAGCACATCTAATTTTAATTAAAAGTTGAGATGACTTATTATTCAAAATAATACTTGATATTGTTTAAAATTTATTTTATTTTTTTCTTTACTCATTCGTTTTCAGTTTAAGAGTAGAAATTATTCATCAATAATAAATTATTCTCTTATAATGCGTTGCATGTATAGTGGAATTTTTACATACACTTGTCTATAAGAAAATATAAAATAAATATAAACATTTGTAAAATAATATTTCTCTTGATGGCTATGTTTTATGGGTCTGAAGAGAAATATTATTTCACAGATGTTTATATTTATTAAAAAAATAAAATAAATTTTAAACAAATTTATCACAATATATGTATGTATATATGTATATATATGAACATATTGTTAATCTTGTATAACGAATTCCATCGAGGAGATTGAGATACATATGTATGTTATTAATATTAAATTATTACATGAATTAATAATAGAAAGCGAGATTGTTGATTAGTTGCAGGGATACAATCGCAAATCGAAGATAGTGCGATCCTGGTCAAAAATACAATATCGATTGAAGACACGATACCAATCAAAAGTTCTGAGTCTTCGGCCGAGATTTTTACTGATACTTTACCGAGATGTAAAATAATCGCAGGAGTTGATGACGAAAGAAAAGAAATAAAAAAAAATTGTTGGATTAAAGTGTACACACCCAGACTTCCCAAATTATCAAGCCCTCTTGAATGCGCGCGTACATGCAATGATAATAAGGTACCTAAGATTTGTTATTATCGCTTCGAAGCAGAGATATATTCTTCACTTACCAAGTAAGTAGTGTTTATTAATTATTTATTAATGGTACAATATTCTTAATAATAAATTAACAGAATTATTATTATTACGATTATTACATATTACATATAGAAAATTGTATTTAAAACATTCATTATATGTATACATGTATGCATGTATGCTTCTAATCTTTAAATTTATAATTTATCTTATCTTCATATTATTTATTTTATATTATAGTTAAGCTTATACAATTAATTAAAAAATATAAATATATAAATAATTATACTATAATTTATTTTAAATTTATCTTATTTGCAACTTTTTTATATAATTATTTATAGAATAACACAAATATAATATTTTTATATGTGTACATATTTACATATTTACATATTTGTTTAAGTAACATATTAGAGAATGATAACTCGCAATGAATACTTTTTGTTATTTCAAATTCAATTCTTGATATTAATATACATATACAGGATGTCCTGTAATTGGTAAAAAACCTGGTAATCGCAGATTCTTGAGATCATTTGGAGTCGATTTTTCCTCAGCGAAAATCTCGAGGGATGTCATCATTTTTTGCATATTTCCAATTTTTCTCATTATATATTTTTGTAATTAATGCCTTAAATTAAAATTCTATTACAGTAAACTCTATCTAAAATTAATTGAAGAATGTAATTTTGGTAATTTTTTAACTTCAAAAAGTTTAGTTTGCGTCTTTTTTTCAATCGTTTATAACTCGGAAATTATTGACGCTTCGACATTTTCGCTAAGGAACAATTGTCTTCAAATGATCTCAAGAATCTGCTATTAACAGGTTTTTCACCAATACAAGACACTCTATATATATATATATGCCTATACATATTTATATTATTGTATATGTTTGCATAACAAATAATTCATATATGTATGTATACATGTATATTAATTGGATATAGCATCTATTATATGTATAAATCTTTACTATTTTCAAATATATGTGAAAATATACTTTAGTACTAAAATAAGTAGTGTGTATCACAATTCATATCTTACATTTCAGAGCTTGTGACTACTGTAAACTGAATTCAACCAACACCTTCTGCAATAATTGTCAATGTGTACCTGTCGACGGAGTGGAACGACCTATTTTGACAATAAATCGTATGATACCTGGACCTTCTATCGATGTGTGCGAAGGTGATAAAATAGTGGTTGATGTCATTAATAACATGGATGGTGAGGGACTTACAATTCATTGGCATGGAGTATTTCAAAAAGGCTCGCAATATTATGACGGTCCGCTCCTTGTGACTCAATGTCCTATTCCTGCAAGAAGTATATTCAGGTAATTACTTAATAAATAATATTGAATTGATTTTAATATTATGTTTAAAATAAATATGAATTGTGTTTGTGTGTAATTATACCATACAAATGCTGACATTGTATCTGTAGATTTCTTTGCGAAAGAATGGACAGTTCTCGAGATTGGAAACATAGCACTGTTAGTGTGATACATTTTTTTCTTGTTAATAATTGTAATTGTTATAATTATGTATTTTTTAATAAGCAGTGGAGTTCAATAAAATTAATAGATTGAGATAGAAAACTCTTTGCTGAGATATAATATAAAAATATATGTTTTATTTGAGGCTATTCCAATTTTTAGTGACACTATTACATAAATAACTTATCTTCGTGAGTATAGTACATACATACATATATATATATATATATATATATATATATGTTATCTTAACATTCTATTTTAAGATATTGCATAATAAATATTTTAATTAATTCTGCCATACTTTTTGCATTATATAAAACAGCATAATATTGCATAAAAGATAGAAAATTTCGATAGGCATTGTATGTATGTAAAGAAAACATGTAAAAAAATGTAAATATATAGAATTTTTTGTAAAATATTTCTTTAGATATCAGTTTAATGCGGCTAACGCGGGTACACACTTCTGGCATGCTCATGCCGGATTACAAAAGATGGATGGTATCTTTGGAAGCTTGACTATACGTCAGTCAGCAAAACGCGATGTAAACAGTCACTTGTACGATTATGATTTATCCCGTCATAGTATTGTTATTAGCGATTGGATGCACGAACTAGCTTCATCACGTTCGCCTGGTAGTCTTCATAACACAAAATTTCAAAATCCAGATTCGTTTCTGATTAACGGCAAAGGTCGCTACCAGGTAATACTTATTTCTATCTTCTATATATATAAAACTGTATAACTATTTTTAATAAGAACAAATAATTTACAATGCTAATTACAATTTCAATTATTTTCAAATTAGAAAAAATTAATTTAAATTTTTATATTTTCTTGCAAGATATTTTAGTAATATGTATTGATATATTTAGTAATATTGTATTGATAGTAATATTATATTAATCCTATAAAAATCCGACAAATTTATTATAAACGTAATATGTGCAGGATCCAGGAAGTGATACTGTAATCAACATGAAAATATTCCGTATAAAACGTAATTATCGTTATCGATTTCGCATGGTAAATACGTTTTGCACGACTTGTTCATCACTTTTAACTGTCGAGGGCCATAATCTTACTATTATAGCTGCAGATGGTGTCCCGGTTAAACCTAGAAGAGTGAATTCTATAATCAGTGTTTCAGGTATATGTTAAATTCAAGATTATTTATGCAATCAATCTAATCAATTGAACTAGGAGATAATTAATTATAAAAAAATTAATTAATACAATTAGTAAATTAATCTATTATTCTGTGCTGTATCAACTGAGATTTTTTAAACAATTTTATTAATAAGATATTGAACAATTAATATGTAGTCATATTTGATATCGACATTTGTCAAAAGTATGCATGTGAAATACAAATGACATCTATACATATATAGGTATATCTATATATCTATCAATATAAGTAGTAATAAAATATCCGTGCAAAAGATATTTTATACATTTAAACTAATATAAAAAGATAATGACAAAGAACTGGACAAAGAGCGATCTTCATTCAAAATGTCTTTTCAAAAACATTATTTTTTTCTTTCCGTTGGAATTAAATCAATCAATTATCTTTGACAATAAATTATATTTATAAATCAATAATCTCTGATGATTAATCATAAAAGATGTAAATATCCAGGATATAAAAAAATAATTATTCGTAAATATAAGATAAATTATATATTACCTATTATATGTATTTGTGTGTGTGTGTGTGTGTGTGTGTGTGTGTGTGTGTACATATACATATGTATAAATATATGTGTAAAGAGTTATTATTATTTTTATCTTTGATAAAACATATGTATTCAATGAAATGATACTGTTTTGTATATTTTATCAGATATTCTGCCATTAGATTAAACTGATGCTTTAGATAAAAAATTAAAAAACATTATTTACTAAATAAACATGCAAATATTATGCTAAATAAACTAAATAACCGTGCAAACATTATGATAAATATTGCTACAATAATCTTCTAATAGCGTTTTCGAATAAAGCAAAATTTGATTGATCTAAAAGTGATTAATTACGTCCATAAACTCCATCTCGAGTTACTAGAAAAAAGGTACTATTTGGATTATTTCTTAGATTATTCAATGATTATTAGATTCATCAATGAAATACTTCGAGTAAGCGTCTAATTGATTAATCAGAACAAAGAATTTTGTCCTTTAAAACCAAAATAACGTTAAATGAATGTACTTTATATTATTTATATTATTAATGTATTATTTATATTAATCAGATTCAAAATCAATTTTCGATCGAATATATGTTCATGGAAAATTAGATTTTAAAATTTTTTTAGAGCAATCAAATCTGCTTCACTTGAAGACACAAAAAATCGATTTTAATTCGCGATTTAGTTTATTAATTGTATATAATTATAATTTATAATTTTAATTGATAAATATTTTATTAGTTTTTTTAAATATAATTGGATTTATATATCTTGTACTATACTAGAATGTTAAATTTCATAATAATTTAAGACTTCAAAATAATGAAATAGACTAAATAAATTTTTTTATTTAATAGATTAAATATCTAATATTCGAATGGTTTTTAGCGGAACGTTATGACTTTGTTATAAATACTATCAATCGAGTTGATTCTTATTGGATTCAACTTCGTGCAGTCGGATCATGCCAAAATACAGGTATTCAACAATTGGCTATATTACAATATGATGGTGCATCAGATGTACCTACAACACCTCCGCCTACCTTTAATGTTCCACTTCCTACAGGAATCGTAAGTAGCATACGAATGTATTCATACAGATTTTTATAATGCAAGCACATTTTCGTGCAAAATCAATATCATAACCTGTTATTTTCTATAGAAATTTATTTTAACAGGTGTACGTCTTCTATTTATCTCCTTTTTCTGAATCAATTAAAATAATATATTTGTGCCAAAAAAATCATAAATTTTATTTATACATAAATTATTATTTACTATTATTTATTTAATTATTTAAGTATAATTACTTTGTAAGTATATTCACGTTGAATCAATTTGGTTCAAAAATTTTCTTTGTACCCTTTTTTCTGTAGCTAACAAAAGAAGTTAATCTTATTGTTAGGAATTTTCATTAATATAATTTACAGTATTATTATATATACATATATATATTATATATATATATATATATATAATCTTATTGTTAGGAATTTTCATTAATATAATTTACAGTATTATTATATATACATATATATATTATATATATATATATATATATATATTTATTTATTTATTTATTTTCGCTGAGGAAAAGTCTCCAAGGTCTCAAGAATCTGCCATTAACAGGTTTTTCACAAATTACAGGACATCCTGTATATATGTATATATACATATATATATATATATATATATATATATATAACCTGTGAAAAACCTGTTAATGGCAGATTCTTGAGATCACTTGGAGATTTTTCCTCAGCGAAAATGTCGTATCAATAATTTCCGAGTTATAAGCTATTAGAAAAAAGGTGCTTTTCGCAAACTAAACTTCTTGGAGTTAAAAAATGACCAAAATTATATTCTTCAGTTAATTTCAGCTAGAGTTTACTGTAATAGAATTTTAATTTAAGGCTTAATTACAAAGATATATAATGAAAAATTAGAAACTTGCAAAAAATGATAACGTTCCTCGATATTTTCGCTGAGGAAAAATCAACTCCAAATGATTTCAAGAATCTGCCATTAGCAGGTTTTTCACCAATTACAGAACACTCTGTATATATATATATATATATATATATATATATATATATATAATTAACTTTTTTAAATTGAATATTAAATGTGTGGGAAGGAAAGAAAAAATATATATAATTGATTTATGTATTTCTATATATTTATTATATATTTATATTTATATTTTTATATTTATATATTTATTATATATTTATATTTATATTATAGTTATATATTTTTTCAGAATGAAATATCCAAAGATTAATGACTAATCATTTACTTAATTACTTTTTTGGCATATCCGTTTTTAAAATTAAAATTTATCTTTGACAATGAAATGGCTGTGTTATTTTTTATTGTATGGTTATTTTAGGTACTAAATCCACTTGATGATAAGTGTGATCGTTCAAGAATCGATGCGATTTGCGTGAGCGATATGCATAGCGCAATTCAAGTCGATGAAGGCATTTTTACAAAAAAGCCAGATGCTAAATTCTATTTATCATTCAAATTTTATCAATACGACCTGCACAATCTTTTTGCGCCAAACCATTTCTACAAATTTATAGGTAAACTTTATTTTACAAATCCTTTCATGAAACTTTTACATTGCAACAGACCAGATAAATTAAGATTTTTGGAAAAAATTATACAAAAATATTTCAATTATAAAAAATTATAAAAAAGGACTGGCAATATCTAAATCAAACTGTTCTTAAGAAAAATTTGACTTTGAAATTAACTTTGAAGTTAACAAATTTAATTGCAATTAAAGCATTTCTTACAATATGATAAATCTAACAAAAAATATCTTACAATTATATTTTATAATTGCATACTTGTCTGTTACTACAGTTGCGCCTGGTCCTACGCATGTAGCTGCTGTTATCAACGATATTATGTATCAAAATCCATCATCACCGCCACTCTCGCAATTGACAGATATTCGACCTGATACAATCTGTAACGAAACTCACAAACCACATAACTGTAAGGATATATGTAGCTGTACGCATATCATAGAACTTCCATATAATGGTATCATCGAACTAATCATAATCGATGAAAGTAAGCATTTTTCATAATTTTCATATACATACGCTACTTACAATTATGTGATATATCACATATACATATATGTAAATTACATATATATTTGTCTATACTGTATTATAGATAAATAATAAATCGATATTTTAATGTGTAGTTTTTATCTTGGTCCTTATTTTATTTACATTATTTTATATAAATTATGTCTTAATTAATTTAAAATGATTTATATTATATATTAAAAACGTAATGTTTAATTGCTTACATGGTCTTTTAAATTTTTAATCATTGCACACTAAGAAAATGCAATTACATGGACATTTGTTTTGCAAAAAATATTCCCAACACAAAATTATATTTTATTCTGCATAATCATTGCTTATTGTCAACATAGGAAGTTATAATATTATTATATTCTGTCTTTTAGCTAAAATTCGCAATTTACATTATCCATTCCATTTACATGGCTACGCTTTTAATATAATGTCCGTGGGTGCTCCAAATAATGGAACTGGAACTACTGTAGAGGAAATAAAAATATTAGATAAAAAAGGGCTTCTACGCAGAAGGAAATTCTCGCCTCCATTTAAGGATACTATTGCTGTGCCAAATAACGGTTACGCAATTATACGCTTTCGCGCGAATAATCCCGGTAAGTGCTTTTGTGTTTTATTTCATTTATACATGTATGGCTTTAAACACTTTTATTATATACTTTTATTTACTTAACATTAGAAGTACTGAGCGATTTTTCTGATTGTTTCTATTTTTTAGTAACTTATTTCTTGTGTAAAAAATATGATTCTGAAATTTTATAACTTTTCAATTATTTCCTTTAGTAAATGATTGATGAATAGTCATAAAATTTTAGAATTTTATCTTTTACACAAGAAATAAGATATTAATCTAAAAAATAGAAACGGACAGAAGTGATCACTCGGTACTTCTAGTGTTAAATTAAAAGTTGAAATAATATACGATATTTCCGTTTGATTATTCCTACTTTAGGCATGTATATATATAATACATATCTTATTTATATATTACATGATTGCACATACAGTACGCATTTATGTAGCGTATATATAAGAAAAATGCTTTTATAAATTATTTATAATTAATTTAATTTTTATAACCTAAGAATACAAGTAAAAACTAAAATTTTCTACATAAATAATTTACAATAATTATTATATATATTATGCTTCTATGTCACAATAGATAACTGTAAAGAAATCATTAATTTAACTTAATTTATAAAAAAAAAATTGTCTTTAATAGTCAGTTAAATTTTAATCAGATATTTTATTTACAGGTTATTGGTTTTTCCATTGTCATTTTATTTATCATCAAACACTAGGTATGGCTAATATATTCCACGTTGGAGAACCATCAGATCTTCCACCTATCCCGCAACATTTCCCGAAATGTGGGAATTTTATACCGTTTATATCTTAGTATTAAGTAAACAATTAATGTTACTTACATGATATTATATTAAAATTAATACTTATTATTTAACTATTTTATAATTATTATCAGAATAATCATGATAATTCTTGAAAGTGTAGCGTCTTTCTTACAAAGATATTCTTTCAATTAAAAATTGAATATTAAAATCATTATTTATATCTAATTTAAATATGATGATTTTATAAATTATTATCTTTTGGATAATTAATAACTATTAATATATCTAATATCAATGACATAGTATACACAATTGATTAAGAATTCTGTGTAGTTTATCCTTTTCTGTACTTTGATAAGATTGTTCTCATTTCGCATTTGTCAAAATATATAATGCTCAAGCTTTAATAATATTTTGCATAAGCACTGGTGGAACATATTTCACAGTATTGATCGTTAGGAAGATATTAAAGCAAATCGAAGTTTTATTGTGTTTTTTTCTGTATTTGTGTTTATCAAAACGTGAGTAAATTAAATTATAGTACTTCATGTTTTACAATACATACATATATAAGAGCGTTCAATATGTCACTCAATTACAATCTTTCCAATCTAGGTATTCTAAATTTCTATACGTATCAGCGCAATAACTAAAATGAATCTGGAGTATTTTTTTGCTAATTATAGTTTTTTAATAGCTTTAGAGATATATGTATATCTTTGGAGATTTAATAAATTTGGAAAGATATCTTTCTCTTTTATTTATTTAACATTTGATAAATTTGAACTTACATTTTTTGAATTTTTATACTTTTATACAATCATAAATTAAATCTACATTAAAATAAAATTCTGAAATTAACTGACAAATTAAATTTTTATTTCTGCTGCTAAACTAACAAGTTTTAGAACTTAATTCATGTTTTAACCGCTAATTTTCAAGTACACAACTTTAAATAACTATTTTTATTATTTAACATAATATTTTTTACGTATTTATGTGTACATACAGGATGATTCAGAACAAGAGAAAAATTTTTTAACAGACTGTTTGGAAAGTCATTCGGAATAAAAAATATCATTTAAACATAGATTCTGTACTCAATACTTACAATTAGTTACAGAAGTTAAAAATTTTGCAGCTATTATAGTAAAAGCATTAGTTCATATTCTGAGCACACAACTGATATAGTATATCCTTTTGTTTTCATTTTTTAAAAGTCACCGTCACTATTACAAAAGCATGTAATTTTATTACAATAATAGCAAATATATATACATATACATATTTTTTTGCAACAGATATGTAAACATTATGTGTATGTATATGAATCGCAAGCATTAGTTAATTTTACTTCTTTCCTTGATTAACTGAGGGAAACATCTGATAAATATTCATATCTGATAATATCCAATGTGAATGAACATCCGGATTTCGAGATAAGAAGTCCGGAAACATTTTTTATTCATATGCAGTGTATAAACTTTATTCCAAATTAGTCAATTACTTTGAAAAATAACACATCTTTTATTAATAGTTATTTAAAGTGTTGAAAAAGAATCGATAAATAATAAATAATAAATTAAGAAAAAATAACTTACATTATATTTATTCATGCACACTTCAATTTTAACTTCAATAGAATATTAGCTTTGTTAAATAAGGCTTTTAGTTTCTAAAATTTTTATTTCAAGATTCTTTATTCCTAAAAATTTATTGATATTATTTGATTATATAGCTAAAAATTAAAAAGTGGTTATTAAGTAAAACTATTATATTGACTTATTTTATTAAACGAAATGAACATAAGTATAGTACATAAAATATAAAGAGAAAATATGTAATAGAAATCTTATGTACATAATAAAGAGATATTTATTTATACAATAAAAAATTTTTATTTATAATGAAAAATATTTTGTTATATTTAAAAATATTTTTTAATAATCATTCAATGGTGCAATTGTCTATGTTAACAGATGAACGCACCTAATAATCTTGTTAAACAATCTGACATGCAATGTTTAAATAATAAAGTATCATTCTCAGCCCGCTATGATATGTACTCAGCTGTATTATGCATGTGTGTTCACATTATTTGATAATAAAACACGCGTACAGAAACGTCATATAAAAGCTGTATTACTATATTGAAGTGCCGATAAATTACATTGATCGCGATGCAACTCGTAACGGAGGTGATTTTACTGTATCTATCAGTTGTGTTTTGTGGTACGCTCTTTTTCGCAATCTAAAGTTAATAATAATTAATCGAAATTTAATAGATTTACCTTTCCAATCAGACAGATTAAGTTTTTTGTTGTAAATTTTTTCAGCATCTTTGAAAGCGTATACTTGTCAGGGAAATTGCGTATATGATGCTCAATATTAACACATTACATTTTTATAACAAAAACAATTAACAAGAATATTTTGATTAATATGTCTCCGAAGAAAAAAATGATTGTGATAAATGAAATTTGATATTTTACTGCAGATGAATCAGGAAATGGATATTGGCCACACTTAGATCAGATCATAGAACCTCCCTATTACGTCGACAGATTATTGCAAGTTCAAAAAGATAAAAATTATAATAATGTGCCAAGTGCTCCGTATAATATCGGCACGCAACTGCAAAATCAGGGAAGTGAAGATTACTCTCAGAAGAATGGGCCAAAAGTTCCGTATTACGACAACTCTCAATCGAAATATACAGAAAGTACACCACTTACTCCGTTTGAAGATCGGGAAGGCAATCCTGATAATCTCACGTTTCGGCACAGTCAAAAGTCAAAGCAACCCCTTGTTGCTGGACTGGATAATTTGAGACCTATCGATCAAAGATTCTGCCTGAACGACGTACTTCGCGAGAATTCTTCACTGTCGAGTCCCGTCGAGTGCGCTCGCACCTGTCGAAAAGGTGATCGCAGAATCTGCTATTACAAGTTTACGGTGGAGTATTATACAATTAACGGAATGTAAGTATTATATATGTCTTCTGTTATTTCAATGTTATATTAGACACAATGTATTACTTGAATATTCTTTCTATTAATATATATGAAATTTTTCTTTCTCTACATCTTATTTAAAATGTGTTTATATTAATATTATCATATATTAATATTAAACATAAATTTTTTAATGTACTATCTTTTTTATCTCTTAAATATATAATTGCAAAAGCGGTACGAATTCTTAAGAATTTATTAAGAATTGTGCTGATATATATATCATGTATCAAAAATTTAATACAAGATCAAGAAAAGGTATATTTTAATTTATTATTTTCTTAGTTAAAATAATAAAGTAATAAAATATTTAATATAAGTTTTTTATAACATTCTTTACATAATATATTTAAAAAATTACTATATTAATTTTATTATCCAAATTTAATTATAGCAGAAACTTATTCTGCATCTTTGAAACACTCAATTTATATATATTTTATTGTAATTTAGAAAGAATTAACAAATATAAATGCATTTTTAATGTTTTTAAAGGGCATGCAGATTGTGTATCCCCAATGCGACTAATGCTTTCTGCAGCAATTGTCAGTGCATACCTGCTGATGGTGTCGAACGCTCGGCACAGATTGTAAATAGGCAGCTGCCAGGACCGGCTATCGAGGTATGCGAAGGTGATCACGTAGTAATTGATGTGACAAATCATATGGCCGGTTCTGAGTTGACGATTCACTGGCATGGATTATTTCAAAAAGAATTTCAATACTATGATGGCGTGCCGCATATAACACAGTGTCCTATTGCGAATGATAATACCTTTAGGTAATTAATAAATTAATTCTGCACATTATACAACCTAATGTTAAGTTTAAATCTATATACATAATAAAGTACACTAATTATCTGATTATTATATTTATGTGAATATAAAAGTAAAATAGAATTCAGTTTTAGTTATCAAACTTGTATTAGTGTGAGGATAGTAGTTTTAATTTTTAAAAACGCGCATGATAATTAATTCAAAGTGTAATTTCTATTAGTCTGTTAAACCATTAAAAATTGTCGAATGATATTACATTATTTTTACATTAATGTAGGTATCAATTTGGTGCTAATAACGCGGGAACACATTTCTGGCATGCACATAGCGGTTTTCAAAAAATGGACGGTGTTTTCGGTAGTCTTATCGTACGCCAACCTCCCGAATATGATCCTCATAGTCATTTATACGATTACGATCTCTCCACTCATGTTGTAGTCATTAATGATTGGATGCACCAGCAAGCCGTAGATCGTTTTCCTGGCCAACGTTTCAGTCGGGTCGGCCAGAATCCAGACTCAATACTCATAAATGGCAAAGGAAGATACACGGTATGTTTGACGTTGTCAGAAATGATTATTCTTATAATCCATAAATTTGTAATACTTGCAAATTTTTATACGTTATTTGTTTTTTTAAATATGTAATCTATAATCAAGTATTGCGATAACTATAATTAATTATTTATTTGCTTTAATATAAAAATTATTGATTTTCTATCTTGATCTAAAATTTATATACATGCTTTTTTATTATATATTTCACTATATATATTTTTATTTAGATGAAATTGCGATGGTTAATGAATTTAATTTTTTACAGGATAAAATTACCGGAAACACTACAAACACTACATTGGAAGTAATAGATGTGGAACCTGGTAAACGATATCGTATTCGTATAATTAATGCATTTTGTACGGTTTGCCCTGGTATGATCACCATACAAAATCATAATTTGAACGTTATTGCCACGGATGGAATAGATATCAAACCAAGAAGGGTAGATTCTATCACATCATTCGCAGGTACATCGCGTTTATCATTTTGTAATTTCATATAATTTTATAATAGGATAAATATTATTTTCGGTTATATCAAGCTATAATAATACATAAAAATTACATTCTAATACAAAGTTATTTTACTTTATTTATATAAATTTAATTACGTAGTTATATAAATTTAATTAAATAGTTATATTAAAATCTTGCAAAATCCAATCAAGTTTTGTGTGTAATATGTTTAAGATGTAATAACTTACTCATTATGCACAAACATTTCTTTACTGAATTTTATTATACTTTTATATTTTTAATTATTAATTACTGTCAAATTATGTTATATGTATACTTTTATTTTTTTGTTTAATTACTCAAAATCACTTATGTTTGAATTATGTAGATTTGATTGTGAGATAAAAATTTTGATTCCTTTTTACTAAAATAAAACTTTTAATATAATAATATTATTTCAGGTGAACGTTACGATATAGTTTTGCACGCCGATAAACCCATCGCCTCTTATTGGATACAAGTTCGTGGTATAGGAGAATGCGCGTCTCACGGTATACAACAATTAGCTATCTTGCGTTATAAAGGTGCACCGAGTAAACCACTATTGCAATCTCCTGGTTACTATGAAGGTCTTTCTCCAGGCGTCGTAAGTATAATTTAAATTTAATATTATATTATTTCATGACATAGTTAAAATATTAAAACTAATATTGTTTATATTTTGTTAATATTTTCTATTTTGAAATATATGTAAAAGATCTGACGTTTTTTCCCGTTTATATTCACTATAAATACAACTTTACTTTTTTCTGCTATCAATATTATTTCTGTAGATTTTAAACCCATTAAATGCAAATTGCAATGTACCATCGAACGACAAAATTTGCGTCAGCGAATTAGACAGTCTAGAACCAAAGATAGAGGAAGGTATACTTCGACCAGAACCCGACATAAAGTTCTATCTACCTGTTGGTTTTTACGCTTATACACTGCAGGAACTCTTTCAACCCAATCAGTACGATAGGTTTATGGGTAAGTATGATAGATATCTTGTAAAAAAAGATGTAACAAGAATAAAAGAGATAAATATCGAACAAAGTGTTGAAATATTCAAAAAGCAATTAACAAATATTGCAACTAAAAAGTATGCATAATAATAAGGATAATTATAAATACGAATAATAAAAGTATAATAATAAATATTATCTATATTTAAAACAATGTTGAATAAAATGTACTATAATATTTTTATTTCTCACATAGTGGCACTAGGTAGAATTGCTTTAGATGGTACAATCGACGGCATATCATTCAAATTTCCACCTTCTCCGCCACTTTCACAGCCTATGGATATCCCAAGCAACCAATATTGCAATAGAACCGCTTTACCGAAAAGTTGCAATAATGGTGTGTGCTCATGTACGCAAAAATTGGACATTCCGCTCAATGCAATTGTCGAGATACTGCTGGTAGATGAAGGTAAGTATCGCATTTTAAAATAGCGCTTCATCCTATTTAATAGATTTAATTTAATTTAATATTTCCACATGTATTAGATATATCATAAGTAAACATGTTCTCGATATGCCTAATTATTTCGGTTACTTGAATACATAAGATGTATTCAATACAATATGAGAATTTAATCAAATCTAGTTACAAATTAAATTATATCAAATTATCGTTTATGAAAGAATTAATATTTTACAAATATTGTTTAAGAAACATTTGCATTTTTTTGTTGCAGTACAAGCGACCAATCTGTCTCATCCGTTCCATATGCACGGACATGCATTCTACGTAATGGATATGGGAAACGCCAAAGCGGATAAAATTAACTGGCAAATTGTGCGGGAAATGGACAAGAAAAATGAAATTAAAAGATGTTTCAGTAATCCGGTTAAGAAAGATACTATTGCGATTCCGTTTAACGGCTACGTTGTATTACGTTTCGTGGCAGATAATCCTGGTAAACATTTTAAGAAAATTTTCTATTTTCAAAGAAGATATATAATAGTAAGCTAACTTTATTATAATATAATTTATATTAAACACCCACATACAGCGCGTGTCATCTTCATCAACATATATCTTGTAATTTTTTTATGTCAGTTTTTTTGTATTGTTTTATATGATATTATAGAAATATATAACGTAAGTATAATTACAAAATACAAACAAGTTTACTTTTACATCATTCTTCTTTGCTGCAAGAAAACACAAATAAAGAAAATTAACAAGTTACATATTTTCTTGTAGGTTACTGGTTGTTCCATTGTCATTTCATCTATCATCAAGTAGTCGGCATGGAAATGCTTTTAAAAGTAGGCAATCAGGAGGACGTTCCGCCAGTGCCAAGAAACTTTCCAAAGTGTGGCCAATATTTTTCAACTATTGGATACAATGCGTATCCTCCGTTCACTCAAAGCACACAAAAACCGCGATATCCATAATCACGATATATAATTAAAAAAAAAACTGTAGGTACAAAATACATACGTGTACGAAAAATCACACGTGGATGTAACAATATAATTATCATTCGCAAAACAATATAATTTTTTTTTATTGTAATATCTATCAATGATTAATTTTGGTTAACATGCAAATGTAACAATGAACATACGCAAAACTTAACGTACAAGTACATTATAAAAAATTCGAGAATTATGTTCAGATCATATCTTGGCATATCTCATGTAATGTCATCATTCAGATCCCTGTGTGGGAGGTGATCCACGTCCTGTAGTAAAATACCCTAGTGAACACGTCTGGAAAGCCGCTACCGCATGGAAGCATACCAAAGGATACAAGGCCAACCAGAACATCATCAGCAACGAGTGGGCTACCGGAATCACCCTATCGAAACATTATATTTAATATATCCTGTTGTCTCTCTGTCAACATTTTTCACATTGTTGTATAATGTTAATTTTAAGTATATTGTGTAATTGTAAGTGTACGAAATTAAAATTATTATATTTTTGTAAAAAAAAGTAATTATTTTTATCAAAAACAATTATAAAGGAAAGCTATTGACCAAAGTTTTTGTCTTTCTTTTTTAATTTTATTTTAGAGATAAGATAATTACTCTTTCTTGTAGACATTACAATGAAATATGCATATTTAATTTCTATATAATTTATTTTACGATGATACTTACGTTGCACATTCCTTCACCCTTTGTCGTAAGAGTACATATTTGTGTTTTTACAATACTATTTTGGTAATGTTTGTTGCATTTTTTTTGATAATATCCTTTCACCATAATCTCTTGCAAATGATTAGGATTTGGACCATCCGCCTAAGAAATTATTTTCAATTTAGCTGCTGTCTCATCTTACAGAAATTCTGTACTGGATTATTATAATTATTATAGAGCATTCGTAAAATAAATAAAAAATGTAAAAATTATTACATATAAACTCTTTTAGCCATTTTCTTCGACATATGTGCATTTTTAGAAATAAAAATAATTCAAAAACGAAGTATGCAAAAAGATATATAAAATATATTGATATCAGATTTTTAAGTAAACTTGAACAAAATTTGTTAAAATATTTATTAAAATAGTTTGTTAAAAATATGTTAAAATAATTAATAGGATCAAGCAAATGTATATACATGAGATTTCTTAAAATTATCTATTTAGAAGTTAATACTTATTACTAATAAACATTTCCAAAAAATTAAAGAAAACAATTATTTATATATAATTTATAAAATTCTTAAAATTATAATAATCATTATTATTCGAAAGTCATAGTATTATGTTTTTCTTTTCGTAAAATGTAACTTCTTTAAATATTTATTTTATGTTTTCTTTAAATAGGAAGATTCTAAAATAAAAATGATAAAAAGATCTGTATTGCTTTTGAGATTAAAATTGTATTCGTCAAACTTTAAATCTCTTGAATCATATAATAAATATTATATTTACCCAGAGTCTTCCCCAACCAGTAACTACAAGATAACGATCGTCATAATTAGAATCGGTAGTTGGCAAGGCAATCGGTTGGATATTCTTGTTAAATTTAATATCTTGCACTACATGAATTAAACCGATGTCGTTAATATGCAAGAAGTTGTCGAAGCCATTGTGTCGTATAAAATTTGCCACTTTATGCACAATATAAGGTGCATCAAGATAATTGCTTCCAACAGCAACAAGAACATCGGATGGATGGTTGAGACTAATAATCGATAAAAATTATAATTAATTATATAATAAATATTTAATTAAAGGATTAATAGAAAATATAAATGTCTAGAAGTAGAAAGAAATCTTTGTTAAATGAAATAAACTACATTTTTATAGTACATAGACGGATACATAATTATATTAGCAGTTATATTCTTCAAATTTTGCAATTATTGGCATAAAGTTTTTTTTAACTACATGTAATTAAAATTTCGTACTCGATTATAGCTATATAAATTTCGTTTAAAATTTGAATATTTTGAAAAGAAACAGAGTATATATACTTATTAAAACAGTGCGCTGCGGTAATAATATAACTTTTACTGATGATGGCTCCACCACAAAAATGCCTATTGTTCTTTGAATTTCTCAATGATGCCTGATAAGGATATAGGCCATTTGGAGCATCGTTGCCACCTATGATTTGTGAAATTGGTAAACCTATTTATTAAAGATAATTTTATTTTATTTTTGCATAATATATATTATTAAAATAATCAATTTCCGATTGATACAAATCATTCATTATTATAACAATATAAATTTAATTTTAAAATAAAATAAGCATCAAATGAGACATCTGTTTTAGCAAGATTTTTAATATCTTACACATACACACACACACACACACACACACGCGCGCGCGCGCGCACGCATGTGTGTGTGATTGTTTTTTGTACAATAAATGTTGAAAATGCATAATTTATCAAATATTTATTAGAATATTAACAAATATATAGAGTATAGAAGTCAAAAAAAGGAAATAAAATAAATTTGATATATAAAAAGATATACTATTTATTTGGAACAGATTATATGCGATTCAGTTCATAATAGGCAACCTTGTTACAATATAAGCTCAATTTTTGTATTTACTTTTGTTCTTTAATAAAAGTAATTAACTATTGTGCTTACCATAGGCTTTGAGCGCCAAAAACGTTATTATAAGACTGGTGATAGCATTCATAGTGATAAGCACTGTGGCAGATCGGACGTCGTCTTCAATTTATATAAGTCTCCTGCTGCGTTAATCGAAATCATCAGTTAACACATCTTGATTTAGGATGCGATTATCTTATTACGAAGGTAGAATATAAACCGTGTACTAGTAGAAATTGATGATAGTATTGATAACTTACATTACCGCTATCTATAAATGAAACATGTTAATAATAAGTGAGGCAATCAGGTAATAATATTATTCATATATATTTTGCTGAATTTTGAAATATATCATGCCTAAAGCTATATGTACGTTTTAATAAAATTCATAATCGTGTACTTTTATATATATTTATATATATAGAAGTACACGATTATGAATAGATATATATATATATATATATAAAATCTTTATAATATTCTCATTTTTTTCTCTTTTTTTTAGAGAAACTTTTTCATATGCACATAAATTTCATAACTTTATATATTATTTTAAAATAGAATCATAAGTATGTGATTCTATGATGTGTGTAATAAAGTTTTATTCAAATTAAATTTTGCTTATCACATTTATCCCTCTTATATATATTTTTATTATATATTGTCAGTACTTATAAGTAAGAATATTTCTTATAATTTTATTGCTAAATACAATTAATTTAAAGAATTAGTAATATTGATTCTCCGTTACATTCCTAGCGCTATATATTTTTACAAAATATACATTTTAATATAATTTTTAAATATACTTTTTTAATATATTTTTCCTTGTCATATAAAGTTCAAAATATTTTGCATTTGATGTACTATAGCTGTATCAATCTCAAAATTCTGATACAAATCAAATTATTTTGGAGTATGATAACTGTTGATGTTTAATCAATGATATCTTAAGTATCGAAAATATTTTGGGAAATTTTACAGGTGATGTATCATTTGATGCAAAATATTGATAATTAGTCCACAATGTGTAAACAATTTATAAATATATACGGAATTCTTAACGTTTTAAAAGCATGAACAATAATTCTATTATCTTAAGATAAGCACAACTTAAGGTCTCAAAGATATGCAAATACGTGAGATGCAATTAGTTTCTTAAAAAATCATAATTGTTAGAGACAAGACGACGGATAAAAAGTTTGGAGATGCTCTCAAATGTGGTTTCATATTGAAGTTGGCATGAAACGCTTAAATAATTTAATAATTAGAATTAAGAAAGAAAAGAAAAGAAATAAGATAAGAATGAACACCAGAATTCGCATACAACGAGAAAATCGACAAGAAGCAGCCAGTATCTATCACTCAACATACATATAAAGAACTCGAGTGATATATTGTGAGTATATTGTGAGTATATTGTGAGTTATCAATAATAATCGTGACCCTAACAAAATAAGAAGGGGAACAGAAATATACATATACTACATTTTTTATTTTTTTTTAAATAATTTTGAAAATTTATTTTAATTTTTTTGTGCAGAGATTTACATAAAATTATTTATTTTATTGCTAGAAACAATCATTGTATTGCATAAAAATAAGCGACTATATTATTTTTTATATACTGGAGACATTTTTTAACTTTTATTACATTTACAACATTTTTTATTAAAACAATAAATATTATAATTATCAAACAATATTTATAACTTTTATTTAAAATATTATTAGAAACAATAAGTGAGCGGGAACGCAAAACAATATCAATAAAATAAAATAAAATAAATTAAATAAATTTTGGATAACATTAAATAGGTATAGCGTATAATTCGATGTGTTTAGAAATACATATGAGAAAATTTACAAGCATTCAATAGTAATTTAAAACAAATTATGGTAAGAATGTGGCGAACATTTCGGACTCCTCTTTGAGCCTTCTTCAGCGCAATAAAACATGCAGTCGTAAACGAAAAAATCGATAAATTATTGTAGCATAAGTAATCTAACTAAAAATTCTTTTAAAAAATCCTTTTAAATAACCAAACAGAATCAGTCTAAACGGAACGCGATAAACCGTATGCAGATTTTCGAAGCGTTATTCAACTCGCACCAAAAAATATATTGCCGATGCATATGATCCTTCGTAGTTGGTGGGGCACGAAGAATAGATCAAATTATACTTTTTAGATTAGTGACTTAAATATAATACTACAGAAATCCTGTATAGAGTAGATGGATAAATAATGATTATCGATATATTAAGATGAAGGTGTTGGATGAGGAACCTTTTACAGTAAGAGATTGATTTCGGAAGTGCTTTTTATCAAAAAACAGAAGAATGGGTTAAACCTTCAAACGGATACCGAAAATTTACCGTTACTATTTAATGATTCGATAAACAAACTTCCCAAAATTTAAAAACAGAAGAATGGGTTAAACCTTCAAACGGATACCGAAAATTTACCGTTTCTATTTAATGACTTGATAAACAAGCTTCCCAAAATTTAAAAGTCAAAGATCTATATATATATATATATATATATATATATATATATATATCTTTGCTGTCATTATACAGTTATCATGAAAATCTTTTAAAAAACAAGTAAAGAAACGAGAATAAAGAAATATTCCGCTAGTACTAAATCTCTTTCTAATGTACAGTCAGTCTTTGCCAAAAAATACATACATATTATAATAAATATATTATAATAATTACAATTAAATGTACAAGAAGTAATCTGTAGGTACATAAATACGTATGTATGTATGTGTGTGTGTGTGTATGTGTTAATTAGGAGTATAATTTTTGTTAAAAACATATTCATCCTTGCACCCATACTTCATCGATCCTGATGATTATTACATGCGTACAAGAAACATATAAACACTATAAAATTTACATTATTTATAAATGTACGTGAGAATATATTAAAAATTGGAGACTAATATTTTATTAGAGAATATATTTTTATGCGACATCATCATTTATGAAACAGATCCGTTAGTATGAAAGTTAATCCACCATTTATAGTAAAATACTCTAGTAGACACATCTGGAAAACCTGCGCCACATGGAGAAAGACTATAGGATACAAGACCAACGAGAACCCCATCAGCAACGAGTGGATTGCCGGCATCATCCTAGAATGTATTTAATATATTAATGACAGAAAGATAGAGAAAGCGAGAGAGAGAAAGAGGGAGAATTAAAATTTAAAAATGTATATTATTATCTTGAATTTAATAATATAATTGTAATATTATTGCAAATTATTTTTCCATTACATATGATAATACAATATTAAAACTACTTTCATAAAAAGGAGTAACCTTCATAATAAAGAATGCTTATTAAAAACGTCGAGTTTTGAAAAATAATATAATAAATATACCAAGAATTTTAATTTTTATTCTTTGATATTAATTCATAGATTAGATCAATAATTGATTGTGTTATTTTTCAAATTATTATAAATTTGAACGTTATAACAGATACAAAAACGTTTTATCTGATACACGCAAACTATTTTATACGATATAATATTTTATATAATTACTTACTTGGCACATTCCTTCATCCAACTTTGTAAAAGTACATATATGAGTTTCCTTGAAGTCTTTGGAATTTCTGCCGCATGTTTCTTGAGAATATCCTTTCACTACAATCTCTTGTAAACGATTGGGGATTGGACCGTTGAACTAAAAAGAAATTCTATTTAATTTAACTAAAATTTCATTTTACAAAATATAAGCCGAATTATTATTATAGGTTTTATAGAGCATTGCTTTTATAATTTCTAATTTCTAATTTATATCTCATAATATCTATAAATTTTTTATTTTGATGATAGTACCTAAATTATTTTTCTTTATTTTTATCATTTGATATTATTATTATTAGATATTATTTTTAAAACTAATAAACAGTTAATATATTAACATATTTGTGCTTTTTAATTAATTAATTAATTTATTGAAATAGTCGTAAAAATGGAAAATAATAACAAAATAAGTTCTTTTTTTCATATTCAAAATCCAATATGTTCTGAAGTAAATAACATCCAACTTCTAATTTTCATTAAAAAATATTTACTTTAAATTCTATTTAAAATAAATATGTTTTTAAATTGAAATAATAAAAAACTATATATTTCTTAAAAGTCCTCAAAATTGTATTTATTGAAGCGTGAATATTGTTTAGATTTTCATGTATTTCTTGTTTTTTTTTACCCAGAGTCTTCCCCAGCCAGTAATTAAAAGAGGATAATTGTCATAATTCCGATCGGCAGTTGGCAAGGTAATCGGCTGGACATTCTGGATAGCTTCCGATATATAGATTAGACCAATATCATTAAGATTTAACAACTTATTGTAACCAGCGTGTACTATGAGCTTTGATGCTTTATATAGCACATGTGTATCAAGGTAATTGCTTCCAACACCGACATTAATACTATATGGATTATTGATTCTCCTAAAATGTTAATAATAATTACTTTGCATTTTTAATTTCATATTTAATCGGAATAATATAAATGTTTAAAAGTACCACAGTATTAATTGCATATGAACTAAATAGGTTGCGTTTTTTAAAAGTGCCACAAATTATCATCACAAATATTTCTCAAAGTTTCTAACTTTTTATTCTTCCAGACAATAAGATTTTTAAATTAAATATAAAATTTATTTCATTAATTTTTATTACGTAAAATAGCATAATTAACAATAATATTACAGAATTAAATATACGAGGACTGTTCTATCACAGTTGTTTGACAACTTAAAAAGCATTATTTTCAGCTGCTATTACACACATACAGAATTTTTAAGTAATCATCATATTGATAGAACAATGACGAAATATACAAGAGTAAAATTACAAACATTGGTACATCTTTTTACAAAATAAGGTTTCATAGCACTGAGTTTGTCAATTCTCACTGTATTTATTAAATGGTATTACATATTAATTTATATTAATGTTGTTTATTTTGATCTTTATTGAATTATTTGAATAAGGATTAACCAATTAAATATTAAGAAATTAAAATCTTAGAATATTTTGAAAGAGAAGAAATACATACTCAGTAAGACATTGCGCAGTAGTAATGACGTAATGCGCACTGATAATGGCCCCACTACAAAAATATTTATTGTTATTTAATGAATCTCTCAATGATGCCTGATAAAGATATAAATTATCCAGAGCATCCCTGCCGCCAATAATCTGCAAACTCGGCAAACCTATTAATTGTAAATAAATAATCTATTAAATAATTATTGAGATATAAATGTTTTTAAACTTAAAATTGAAAATTAAAAAATATAAGAAGTAAATTTAATATACATTAAGAGTATATCCTTTACAATTTATTCGAAATGTGTCAGATGCGCGATAAAAAGATTACACATCATGTGATATTAATACATACATTAATAAAATCCCGAATTCTTCTTTGATAAGATTGTACGTGAATAAACTTACCGTAGGCGTTGAACGCCAAACACAAGACTATAAGAACAGCGAGAGCACTCATAGCGATAAATACTGTGGCATATTGAACATGTTATCTTCAATTTATATAAGAATCCACATGATGTCGATTGAAATCATTAATTGACACGTATCTATATTTAAGTAACGTTTATCTTGGCATACAGTATAAAATGTGTGTGCACAAATTATCGAGTAATTACAATGTTGTCATTTATTGTACAATTGCTGTATAAATGATTTGAAGCAAACACCAAAATATTTAACAATCACACATAATAATATATTATACAATTTTCAATTAAATTTTGCAATAACACATGTAGTAGTTAATTTGTAAATATAAATTATAAAAATTATAAAACTATAAAATTTTAAAACTATTTACGTATTTTCTTATATCTTCATAACAGGAAGATGTTTTATCTTATATAGCTTATATGTAAATTTGCATCAAATAATCATGTTTTAACTTGCGAATTGTGCTTATTATTCCTACAATTATTTTATATTAAATTAAATGTGTTAGCATAAATTTTTGTTTCATGATGATCAAGCCATGTGCTTTTAATTTAATTTATTATCATTAAATCGCGACGTTTAGATAAAAATTAAATTATCTTTTTATAAAAAATAAGCTGATATAAAGTAATATCTTTATCACTGAAAATATTCTAAGAAATAAACAAGTGTGAGAGATTATGACATCATTTCATATAATAAATATATACTAACATAATATAAATATATACTAACATAAACCAGTATATATATATATATATATATATATATATATATATATATATAAAATATCAATTTATTTAAATTTGTCCTATTCTCATATTGAATTTGCAGATACGTGGTCAAAAAATTTTTATAACACTCTTTTATAGGCGATAAGATAATCAAACAATTGCATTTATCACTGCATTTAAACAATTGTTTTATTTGGTAATAATAAAAAAAATTAATTAACAAATGTTTTTAAAAACAAGATTATTAGTTTATAATTATAAATTATTAGCCAATAAAATAAATAAGTTAAAATATGATATTTGATTAATTTGTATTCTTAAGAAGCATTATAGTTACAATTTGATTTATGATTAATGATCAATTAATAATTTAAAATATATGAAAAAATTGTGTTAATAATACTTTGCAGATAGTGCTTATCTTTTTTCAATATTAAAAATCTTTGTGTTATTTTAGTTAATGAATTTATTCTACGATACCTTTGTCTTAAATTTAATAAAGTCATACAAGAGGTATATTATTTGTTATTGCATTATATAAAAATAATGTTTTAAGTATTTTTTTATTTATTAAATCAGTATATAATTTAAATTATTTTATTATTATTCGGTTCAAGACGTGTTCTCCGAGCCAATTTTTAAAAGTATATATTCTTGTATATACATTTGGAAATCCAATTGCGCATGATCGAACAAATGAGGCAAGTCCAATCTGAACACCATTGGCAACAAGTGGACTATCGGAATCACTCTAAAAAAGACATTAGTTAGAAATAAAAGCGATTTGACGCCGAAATCATCTCTAAGCGACTTATTATAAAATTTAGAAAAATCAAAATAAAATTTTTAAGTTATGTCAAAACAAGGGAGAATAAAAAGAACAAAATAGATAATAGTTAATTACAATTACATTAACTTTAATTGTAATTCAGAGCCTTGAATTATAATTGAGTTTTACAGTTTCGTAAAACTATGTTAACTATCATTTAACAGCATATGCTAAAATTATTTATTTAATTAAATTAAAATTAATTATTAATACTTATGTGACATGCTCCCTGGCCATATTTTGAAAATGCGCAAATGTGACTATCCCGTACATTCCAGAATGAGATTTTGCATTTTGTCTGCGATTAAACTTTCAAATCGAGTTTTTGAAGCTTGTCAGGTATTTTGCCTAAATACTGAAATTAATTAAAGAAATATAAAAGATGCATAAAAAATTATCATTTAAAGAGATGTAAATGCTGAAAGATTTAGATATAATTTGATATAAAATATAAAGAAAAACCTGAGTAATTGATTATCCCTTTCATGATGATGCTTATTTAATTCGCTGCTTCTTACTTTAAGTGTTCCCCATCCAGTCAAAAAACAAGAATCGCCAATTAGAACGGAATTTGTGGTGTCGACCGAAATCGGTTGCACCACATTATTGAATACACTATGTCTGTTTTCAGATAAAGCAAGCCGATATCATTACGAATTAAAAGTAGATTAAATTTAAGACGGATAGTGACTTTTTCAACATTGTAGACATCGCCAGCTTCCTTCAAGAAGTTTATGCCAGCATAAACTGTTACATTTTTTAGAGTCTTAAGATCAGTAAATCTAAATTATGTGAATTAATTAAATTATATATATTTGGTACTTGAATAATTATTGAATAATTAAAATCATTAAATTAATATTATAATAGATATTAGAAAATAAAGAAGTCAAGAAACAGTAAAATTAAAATATTCGAATATTGAAAGATTAAAATATGCAGAAAATCATTCAAGTCAGAATAGTTAAATATTAAATAGCGATGGATTAAAAATTTTTTTTTAAATTATGCGCAAAATAAGAACATAGTAATGTACTTCATAAGATAATGAGCTGCGGTGAGAATGTGACGTTTAGCAATGATAGATCCACCGCAGAAATGATTATTGTTACGTCTCAAAGACACCATGTAAAGATGACCACCGAATAAAGCATCTGTTCCGCCGACGATGAAAGAACCTGACAATTCTATTCAAAATTCAGATGAAGAATAAAGATAAATATTATTAAACAAAGATAACAAAAATATATTACTAGTTAATAAATTTAACGATGATTATTTTTCATTTTTATTACGCTCAAAACTTTACGCTTGGCTCATATTAGCTTGTTCTATCCTTAACTTATTATTAGATAAATATTATGAAAATATGTACTTGAGTTTAAAACATTGACTTTAAAAATATTTTAAATTTGTAGTGTTACAAGATTAATAATCATGGATGATATTAGTATTAACTTTGCAGTTGTAGAATTAAATAGTAATAACTTTTGCAGTTATACCAATTCTTTGTGCAATGTAATATATTTGTAAAATAAATGTTAAATAGCTGTGGCCGGACATGGTAAGTGAAAACGTCATAAAATTATATATACATAATTAAAATGGGATGTCCTATACGTATATATCTTCCTAATTGCATTTTTTTCAATAATATATATTGAAAAAAAGATTTACCATATTAAAAAGAAGGGAAAAGAATTAATGATGCAATATCGATTTTTAAGATTGTAGAGCGCAGAATAGTACAAGTTTAATTTTGTAATTAGTACAAGTTTAAACAAGATAAAATTTCAACATTTAAAAATATATAGAAACGTATATCTTATGTTCTTTTATTGCTATCAGACTCGTATTCATAAATCGTTTTTGTAGCAGTGAAATCTAGATCGCCATTTTTCATTAATTATGAGTTATTATATACATTCTATTGTATATAAAATTTT
Source organism: Anoplolepis gracilipes (assembly GCF_047496725.1). Classification (NCBI taxonomy): domain Eukaryota; kingdom Metazoa; phylum Arthropoda; class Insecta; order Hymenoptera; family Formicidae; genus Anoplolepis; species Anoplolepis gracilipes. Next base: position 13,030,478 of record NC_132972.1, read on the forward strand.
ATGATGTTTTCACTTACCATGTCCGGCCACAGCTGTACAAATAATCAAGAGAGTAAAGAATAAATGCATTGTAAGACAAACAAATTACTATTAAAGAGGAAGCTACTTCATATACATATATATATATATATATATATATATATATATACATATATATACATATACTTTTAAGTAATGTGAAAACATGTATACGCAATATTATTGATACGTAAAAATCAGAAAAATTTGATTAAACATTCGATCACGATTTTGAGAGGTGACAAATGTTACTAATCAAAAGTGTAGCTAAAAATTTTATTTATGTAACTGAAGTGACAATAAAATCATTTTTTTGTAACTCTTTATGCGTTATACATATATACTCGGAAATTTATTTAAAAATTGTAAACACAAATATTTTTATTCTCTCCGTTTCTCTGATGATTAGAATATATCTAATATACAAAAAAAATATTTTATAATAAACAGAACCTTTTAAAATCAATTGATATAAATATGTAAAAATATATCTTTTGAGTGAAATCAATTAATGAAAAAAATATTTAATATTGTTAGTTATGATTTTTACTTATATTTCAGAAGTATCAAATTTGTCAAATACGCTTCTGTATAATATTATATAGATTCAGAAATTTTAATTTTTACAATAATAAATCCATAATACACGAAATATATTGTAAATCAAGAGGCAACAATTATTGTAAATAAAAACATTGTTTTTATTTTGTACAAAAGACATAAAGACGTTTCAATAAATTTATTAATTTATTAATTAGTCTACCGTATTGACAATTTATTTGATTGAGAAGTAAATGTAATACATTTCTTTCAAATATAATTCACACAAATTATGTTTAATTGAATTACGAATCATACACATACATAAATAGATCATCTATAATAAACCAATTAAATAATTTTCTATATCTTCATAGTCTCAATAATCCAAGGTATAAAACTGCTCACTCTTGTGTATACATCTGGATGTCCAATTGCGCACGGTTGACCGAAAGAAACAATTCCAACTTGACGTCCATTGGCTACTAAAGGACCACCGGAATCACCCTGAAATAATGTTATGATTAATAACACATCAATATTACAATTACTTATTATTGTAAATCATAATTATAAGTCATTATTGAGATAAGAATTCAATTAATATATATAATTAGAGATTTAATATGAAACATTTTTTTTTTTTTTTAAATATGTATTGTTATTTTTTTCATAACAATGGTATATGTATAACGACTTACATGGCACGCTCCTTCTCCTGCTTCAGTCAAAGTGCAAATATGGCTATCTATCACATTTGAGTATACAGACTTACATAATTGTTGAGAATAAATTATTAACTCAATTTCTTGCAAACTATTCGGAGGAGTTCCACCCAGCTAAAAGGATAAATGCATTGTTATTTGTCAAAAATAATGTTGAAACGAATAATTTATGATAGAAATTTTCTCACACTATTTGTTACATATAGAAAAAATGAATTGTTATATATCTTCTAAAAATATTGACATTTTTTATATACAGGGTGTCCGGTAATTCGTAAAAAATATCTCATATACAGGTAGAGCGGATTAAACTGAGCAAAAAAGTTCTATATTATTTTGCGACTTTCACAATAATTATTGAGAAATTAATTAAAAATTGTCGACTAATTCGTGTGAGTATTAGCACGTGGCGAGAAAAGCCAACCCTGTCACGCGGTTGCTAGTCGCATGCATAATAACCGTGTAACAGTGGGCTGTTTCTTCTCGCTGTATTCCTAGCGACCGCGGACATCCTATATATGTACTGACGGTGTATAAAAGTTCTCTAAATTAAATAATCAAAAAATAATACATGAAAATAAGATGTGGGGAGCTAGTTGTTGCATTAGAAATTAAAAATCAAAAATTAAAATATAAAATGTAAATATAAAAAATACATAACGTTTATTAGTAAATAATATCATAAGAAATATCATGGAGAATATCATGAGAAAGTTCGCTTCTCAATGCATTTTCTCATGACATTCTCCATGATATTTCTTATGATATTATTTACTAATAAACGTTATGTATTTTTTATATTTACATTTTATATTTTAATTTCTGATTTTTAATTTCTAATGCAACAAGTAGCTCTCCACACCTTATTTTCATGTCCTATATATGTATATGAGTTTTTTTTAGAAATATTTATATATTATGAATTTAATTACCCTAGTAGTTCCCCATCCGGATAACGTACAAGGCTTGCCTTCAAGATCCTTATCATTTGTCGAAAGCTTTATCGGCTGCACTAATGCATTAAATTTCATAAAAGTTTTAAGTCTAATTAAAGCGACGTCATTAGTGAGCTCAGATCTATTGTAATTTTTATGAATAGTATAACTCTGTACTCTATAAACATCTCCTGTTTGGTTCAAATAATTTGTGCCGGCGTGGATCGATAAAAATGGTAATAGAGCTTTAGATATCCTAATAATGAGAAAACGTATGTGATAATGAAATAATATTATGTTTAATTAATATTAAATTTTATTATTAAAAGAATTCAATAGAACTCTTGATTATAGTTAAATTATTAGGATTGAGATAATGTATCAAAAAATAATATATTGCTCAATATATATAGAAAAAGAATAAAAAACATAGTAATTACAGTAATTCTCCAGCTGTAATAATTCTAGAAAAAATTATTATTTTTCTTATATGTGAATCACAGTTATTTTATTTATAATAATTTAGAATAGTGTATTTTTTTAGAATATTTTTATGAATCCTTATTTTATAATTATTTATAGATCCATTAAAAATATTTTAAATTTATTTTTATAATTCTTATTGAAACCAGTATGAGAGAGATTTAAAAGGATTGTAACTTTATTACACGAAAATAACTTTTTTAATCATTGATTATTTCGTATGTCTTATGTATATTTGATATACATATTAACAAGTTAATTAAGAATTTCAATAACAACACGCTAACATAAAAATTCAAATAGTATTTCAAAATATATATGCATATATAGTATTTCAAGTACCCTTCGACACAATGTGCTGCGGTAAGAACGTTATTAGCATTTATGATCGAACCACCACACATGTGTGAGTTATCAAATCTCAATGATACTTGATACGGAAATTTGCCGACAGGAGCATCCTTGCCTCCGACGATGCGAGGAGACGGGGCCCCTTTTGATAAAGATAAATAAATTATATTTTAGTATCATAAAGAAACATACAATATTTATGTCGCTGTACATATATACTTTTAATAACAATATCAAGTAAGTGGCATCACACATGTTAACAAAATCTAATAATTTTGCATCTGCATGAACTGTTTAAGAAAATTACAGATTTGATAAATTTACAATCGAACCTTTTTTAATAACAATTTTATTGATTAAATTAATTTTCAATAATTATTTATGGATTAATATACCTTGTACGGCGTATGTCAGAGCGACAAATAGAAGACAAACGAGTGGATGCATCTTTTATGGCAGATTTGTTGATACTGAATGAAGCGGACATGCATTCATAGGTTTATATATGTTCCTAAAGTACGTGTAGCAAAGATATTGAATCACGTGTATGAGGCATTTCTTAATATTCTTTATTATGATATCGCGTATGATAAAATGCACTCAATATTGTGTTATTTATATGCTATATACTTCGAACATGTGTAATATAAATTGTAATAAAAGTGCTAGAGAACTTTAATTAAGTTTACATTTATCATTGTTATACGTTTTTTTTTAAGAATTGGAAATTACGTTCATTATCTAAAAATTACATAGGTACACAGCTAATCTATCGATTATTATATCTAGAACATTGCATTTTATGATAACGTAATAGAAAGATAATGCCAAGTTCTTCAATTCATTCTAGTTTTGATATTATAACATCAACAGAGTTGGATAAATTTATAAATAAGAAATAATATAGAAATTGTATAAGAAATAAAATTTTATTCATCAACAGAAAGTAATTCCTTATTTGAATAAATAAAAAGTTATTTGTGACAATTAGAATTATTAAAAATAAAGAAGAAGAATTAATAATAAATTTTTTATTTAAATAAAATTTTTATTTGAATATTATGTTTATTTGAAAATGTATGCTATGTTTAAAAATGTATATGTGATTATAATAATTACAGTATTATATAATAAAAAATAAACAATTTTCAGTTTACAAATAAACTTTCTCTAATTTGAATCATCTACATACAATTAATACTTCAAAAGTGAATGTTTTTTATGATAAATAAATTATAAATTAAATATTTCTTGTTTGTTTATTTTATTATTATACATATTGTATGTAAATTAAGTAATATATTATATAAAAACAAAAAAGACTAATATATTGAATATAAAAAGTCAGGAAGGAGTAGAGGCATAAAGAAGCGAGTGCAGTAAATAAATGCACTTATATTTTGCGTCAAAAATTATTATTTTGGTTTTTCTGTCACACCATCTTAAACACACATACAAAAGTAAATAGCATACTCTCAGTTTTCCTATAAAGACGATAAAGAAATATCACAGTAGGTATATGTTTTAAGATTCCTTTACTAGGCTTTTCTTTTTGTTTTCAAGATACTGTTTGCTCTCAAAATACGTGAGTCTTTTTTAACACCCTCTATATGTATATATATTGTATGTATGTCTTGTGTGGTAATCTTTTTATTCGGAAATCGTACGGAATATTCACGACAGACAGCATTAGCATTTCCATTACAAGAATCATACACGAATACCGTATTGACATGTTTACTATTAGAATAAAAGCGAGACATAATGATGCGCTTGTTCGCAAAAGCGTTGAACAAACTGAGAAATGTCACTGACAAGAAAGTTTCTCAGTGATGATAGTATATATTGTGTTTGTATGTACTGTTTTTATAATATTTTTATAATATCAATTTTTATAATATATTTATAATCTTGACATGTACAATTACGGAAACAAGTTCGTAAATAATTCTTTAGTCATAAATAACTCTATCATTCTTATTCGTAACTTTAGATGTCAATGTCTCTTAAAACAAAGTGTTGACGCGAGTATACCTTTAGAAAATTTTTTTTGTTTTCTAAATTCATATTTTAAGTTAATACATTTAACTCTGACACTTGTATTACATATTAAAATTATTACAAATATTAATTTTATATAATTCACTCAAATTAAATTAATAGAATATATTAAGATATAATATTGATTATCGCATTTCATCGCATTATTACTCTATTATTAGTTTTATTACGTATTATAGGTTGTGTAAGTATTAGTTGAAAATAAAAAGATTATTAGATAGAAAAAGTGTAAAATACATCTTAAGATAAGATGTATTTTACACTTATATATCTAAGTGTAAAATACATCTTATTTTATTTTACTTATATGTCACCAACAACATTTTCTTTAACCCATTCTCTGAAAGCGGATACTCTAGTATATACATCAGGAGCTCCTTGAGCGCATGGTACGCCAAAAGAAACAATACCAATCTGAACATCTTTAGCAACAAGAGGACTACCGGAATCACCCTGAAAATTAAAAAATAATAACAATTTGCTTTAATCGATTTATATCATTTATAATACATGATTTATGCCGTACATCGAAAAATATGATTTTGTAGATATATTTATATTTAATATTTATATATATATATATATATATATATATATATATATATATATATCTTTATTTCTTCAGCTTCTGACAAGAAGGGACTTAGTTGGTGGTTACAAAAATTTTTCATATTTATATTTAATATGTTTAACTCAATTCTGATAAAAAATTTATGATATAATTGTGAAATAAATAGTATAAAATATATCGTAAAAAAATTCGTAATTTTTATACTTGAAGTTATATTTCAGTCGATAAAATATTTAATGTTTACAAAATGTATATATAGATTTTTAAAGTATTCTGAAATACTCTGCATTAAACAAATTATATTGTACTTTCTCATTTATTGCATGCGTGTCTCTCTTGTGCAACAATATTTTAAATAATTAAGTGTTTGAGGAACCAGTACTTACATAGCACGCGCCTTCGCCTGATTTTGTTAGTGTACAAATGTGAGTAGGTTGTAAAGTCGAGTGTTGTTCTTTACATTTATCTTGATCATAAACGTTCAAATCGATTTGTTGTAACTTATCAGGAATCAGATCATCAAGCTAGATAATAAATTATAAAATTAATATATTATAATATATTACAAAATAATGTGATATCTTTAAGATAATTTTAAAAATATATAATTAATTTTGTTGTATATGCATATTAAGTTTTTACGTAAGCTCTCAAAAAACTATTTATTAGCCTATCTTAATTCTATTCCATCCATTTTTTATATTAAAAACAATAACTTGAAATATTACAAAAGGTACATATTATATTTTAGTATCGGCGATATTGTATATGTATATATATGTGTGTATATACATATATATATATGTAGCACAATTATTTCATCGTTTTATGCATGCAATTTATTATTTCTTTTTACTTGTTATAAATTTTATTTAACTATATAAAACTGAAATAACGTAATTATATTTTTTACTATTGATACCATTTTAAGATTAACAACTATTTCAAGAAACAAAAATTTCTATAGCAATTTCCTAACGAATTTAATTTGTTAAATATTAAGATAATTGATAGAATATTAAATAAAGTCAAAATTGTGTATGTACTTTTAATATGTAAAAGAAATATTTAATTTTAAACTGTTACTTTATTTTATTTAATGATCTTACCGATGTCATTCCCCATCCAGATAAGACGACGGGAGAACCAGCGGGAGCAATGTCATCTGTTGCAAGTAATATGGGCTGTACCAGTGGCTTAAATTCTACAGCAGTTGACAGAATAAGTAAACCAATGTCATTGGTTAGTTGATAAGGATTGAAATTCTTGTGAACAATAGCTCGACTTGCTGTGTAAACGACACCAGACTCGCTTAAAAGATTTGTACCAGCATGGATGGTTAGATCTTCCAAAGCCGCTGGATTGTTAGTGTAACTGTTAAACAAACGCAGTTTAATTATTGATCGTTTTTCGCTTCTTAGATTCTAAATTTTGCATTTCGGGAACATAAAAAACCTACTTTGTGTTGTTATATTACGCACATATATATGCATATAATATACAACAAAAATGAAAAATACAAACCTTACTATACAATGAGCAGCAGTGAGAACAGTCTGCCTGCTGATGATGGATCCACCGCAACTGTGAGTTCCAAATCTTCTCAACGACACTTGATACGGATACTTGCCGGCCGGAGCATCTTCTCCGCCAACAATTTGACCATTTGGGTAGCCTACGTAACCATATGAATAGATATGTAAAATAGAACAGAATGTTTAATAATTAATAATTAATAATAATAAGATTTTTGACCCAATGGCTTTTATCATAAAAAAATGCCAATAATGTAAAATATTTGCAATTTCATAAATTGTTATTTATCAAGTGCACAAAAGTCTCCCAAATTGTTATTTTTAATAAACGTATTATTGTATATATAACAATATTCTTTCTTTAGTATCGAAGAATTGAAATATACATATATTTTATCCTACCTATATTTTATTCAACTATTGAATTATTGCTGACTTAAACAAAGAGAATTAAAATTTTCTAAGAACACTAAATGTGAATCAAAGAACTTGATGATTTTCAAAATTAAATAAAAAAATGAAATATAATAATTTAAATATTTATTTTTTGTCAGATAAAAATAGTATATGGAGTGCCATTTGAAGATATTACTTTATTTTATTCATTTTTTTAAATTAAAAAAAATTTTACATTTACCAAATGTTAGCCGCATTTATCCTACATTGCTCTAGTCTACATCGGTCGCATCGCTGTTTGCACCATATTGTCTGGTATAACTATAATTTTTCTGTATATTAATAAACTCAAAAATAATATACAAGAAAAAAATTACAGTTATTACAGATAACATAGTGCAAACTACAATGCGAATCGTTATAATCTATTGTTATCTAACAAGAAATAAATATTTAAATTATATTGTATTTTTTTAATTTAATTTTAAAAATCGTCAGATTTCTTTGACTCACCCTATATTATTCAGCAATTATTAAAATAATTTAAAATAATGCAGTCACAACATCAATTCTGATATAAAAAGTAATATCATTATTAAGTACGAATAATTATATTATATGAAATGATTAAAATAGAGATTTCATGGTTTAATTTTATATAATCATTACAAAAATGTTAAGTTTAATAAGTTCATTTGTTTGTCAATTTTTTTAAATTTATATACATATATTGCTCAGAAAGACTAAATCAATCTTTTAAGAATAATTGTGTTTAATAAATTTATTTTAATTTTTGCTTTTGTGTTCTTTGTCTGTTTCTCTTTTTTCTTTTCTTTCTTACCGTGAGCGGCTACTGCTAAACAGGCGACTACGAAGGCAAAAAACGCGTACATAGTGATACCGTGGTACTGATAATAATAAAGCTTTTGGTAGATATATATACATTTTCTGAGCTTTCCACTACATCGGAAAGTGTTTTAGAATATGTACATATATGATGTACATGTATGATAAAAATGATATTTCTTCTTAATCTTTGACAGATTTAATCATTAGACGATATTATTACTTGATATCGTAATAATCTCGATTTTTTGTGCTAAATCATTAGACATAAAGCCAAATTACGTATCTGTGAAGATCTTTATCTATTTTCAAACGAAGCTTCAAATTTTTTATCTTCGAAATACGTGATACGATAATCGAAATATTTCTACTTAAAATCTTTTTTTATTAAACTACTTGTTACGATTTTTCGAATATCGTATATTGTAAAAAGCCAATTCTAAATTTATTAGAAATTATAACTAAAAAGGGATTTCTGATAGATCTTTAGATATTCCATATAATAATTCAGTTAGATAATCAGAGTTATGACGGAACTTATTTTAATATAAGATTCTAATATATCTTTTATATTGTGATACAATTTAATAACGGTTTACAAAAAAATTTTAGACAGTTTATTAACCATTGATTGTTTAAACCAGGAAAAGAATTTTATTCAGTATATAATGAATGGTTGATAAGTGAGTGACTTACACATACACACTCACACACACATTATTATTATATTATTGTTATTATTGTTGTTTTTGTTATGTTATTATGTTTTTGTTGTGTTATTATTAAAAGTGTCTTTATATATAAAAGTAAGAGGCTAGATACCATAGAACAGTGAATATTATATAAATTAATTGTAGTAATTGTTATAATTTGAACACTGAAATGGATTGTGTATAATGAATGATTGCTTTGGTTATCAATATTAGGGTGGGTATACATTAGCGAACGAACGCGGAAACGAACAGTGAATGTTTGGATATTCGCGTTCGCGTTCATAAGTTGTTTGTTCCTTTTCTTGATTGCACCGAATACTAGCATTCGACCAGATTCGATGTTCGCTACAGTATGTCGAGATTTTAATACAATACATAAAAAAAGTAATTAGAATTTACGTTCGCTGTTCGTTCGCTAGGTGTATATCCAGCCTTACTTTATAATTCCTTTATCGTGATTATCTTGTCTATTAATATAAATATCAAAAGATTTTAACGCAACAAAAAATATTTTTATTTCTATGTTTATGGATCTACTCGAGAAATAATCAGTTTTAAGCACAAGAAATTGTATTTTGTGGTTTAACTTGTAATATTATTAATATTACTCATTTTTTTCTTTAAATAAATAATTCTGTACATATATTTTTTAAATATATTTGTTAATCTAGCATATATTTTTATATAATAAGTTTGTAAATTTTTTAAATTTATTTTATAGTAATTTTGCATATTTCTATTCATAGAGCGTAACAAAATTAATATAAAACATGTGTTATTTTTACTAATAATAAAATGTAATTTCTTTAAATATCCTTGATTTCTATACGTTCTATACGTATTTTCTCAAAAAAATCAATTAATTTTTAATTGTATTTAAAATAAAATAAAACATTAAGAATTAGCAAAAAGTATGTGTCTATCAATATATTATATAAGTTATTTTTTTTTTGTTTTTAGTGCTTTGCATATGATTATGAAAATGAATCAATCATTTATGTATACATTTATGTATATACTCAGTAATTAGATATCAAAAATATTAGATACAAAAATATTTTGATAAATAATATTATTAAGTGCATCTTTAATATCACAAGATTGTTAATATTTATTATCTAAAGCTATAATCAAATGGATTTTCCAACACATTATCTAGAAAAGAATTTAATCAGTCTTTGAGAAATCGTGTGTGAGATTTGATGTTATCTACGAGTTATTTTTATCGTTTGATATCGTAATCGTAAGATAATTGTTTGAGTTATCACAGAGAAGAATGAATAAAATGACATATGATTAATTATAAGCTCCATAATTTGTGTTAAATCTATCTTATGATTACATAATAAAATATAAATAAATATAATATTAAAAAGCATTAAAAAACAGTATTTATAATATTTTACATGTTAGTATTTCATAATTATGCAAACTGAAAAATTAGTTACAATCTCAAATATAGAGATTTAATTTAATTTATATTACTTGGTATGAGAGACCAAGAAATTTTTTGTGCCCTGTGTACAAGTGATCGATTTCATAGAAAATTTTATTTCCCATGAAACCGATGCACTATCATTATAACTAAAATTATTGTAAGAAGTGATTTTATTTTTCCAGTTATTAAAAAAAATATTTTAAATATATAAATATAAACTACAGTAGAACCGTAATAGTATAATGTACGCTCTGATCCACTATAACAAGATTACTCTCATTCCCATCAAATTTAAGAACGTAAGACTTGCATGAATATGTTCTTTAAAGTACACTGCCAGAATATTGTATTTTCCACAGATCTACGCGCTTAGATTGCTGTTATTCTTGTAAAGCCAGAAGTTAGTCCAGCACGTATGGAAGGCATGCTTCCGCTATACATATCAGGGTTCCTGTATTATGTATTACGCGACTTTTTCAGCTGAAATCATAGAATAAAAATCAAATTTGATGTCGATAACATATCTTAAGATATGATCAACAAATTAGAATGATTCTTCCCCTGGTAGAAAAATAAATGTTTATAATAAGATAATCAGATTGAATCGTTTGGATCTTGACATATATTGTCAAGATCATTATCCTTAGTAATCATAAAAAAATTGTAGCTCGTTATTTATTAAAAAGTTACAAATAAAAAAAGCTTCACAAATTACATATAATTTTCGGACATTAATTTTTTCAATACAAACATTAAATTAGGAATAATTTAAAATTATTTTTTTTGCTAAATAAATGTTTATCAAGTTAACGCTATACAAAAACAATTATAAAATCAATTTGCCTCTTTCTCCTCTTCATTGTAATCTAAACGTTTACCGGTAGAAAAGAAACTTTATCGAGCAAAATAATACATAAACATGGTACATTTTAACCTTGATATGGTACATATCCTCCAAAGTTACTATCACGTTTCCTGTATGCTAGACGAAAAGATAATTTATCTTCTCAAGAGATGGCGCCATTTTGTATCAGTCTGCCTTTATTATATATAACAAAGGTACAATATTCAATAAAAAGTATAACAGATAAAAATATACTAATATGAAAAATACAACAGTAAACAATATTAAAAATACATTATAAAAGAAATAACGTAAGTATCTATGATATTATTGTTTTCTGTTGTAGTCTTTTATATTATTATGTTTCTTTTTTTATTATATAACATTATATATAATTACGCATAATTTATGATTTATATAATCTCTTCAAATTACAATATATATTCTGTAATTATTATATAAATTAAATTTTATATTATGTAATATAAAAAATAATAAGATAAATTTCATTATAAACTAAAAGAAATGGAAATATTGCAATAAGAAAAAGAATGTTTTATTTGTATTGTTTTAAAATGTAAAAGTATTAAAGTATTAATATTAATATTAAACAGTTTTATGTTTAATATACATATACATATGTAATAGTAATTAAGCCTACACCCTATACTTTGAATCGCTGTCAATCACTATGATTACATTATTGTTTATTAAAAAAGGCGAGCAATTATTATTCTTCCTTCGAACCTTGTTGAGTTAAATTGTATAAACCTAAAATTTATTCAGTAAAATCTAGTCTTAAACTACGTATCTTGACGTTTATATTAATACTCTTACACATATAGCAAGAAGTAACCTTTGTTGTAAAGTAAAATTTTCTAATATAACAAGAATTTTATATTTAAGTTTTATATTCAAAATAAATAAAAAATATAAATAAACAAGATTTTTTCTATAATAAAAAAGAAAATAAATGTAACAAAGTATAAAAATAAAATAAGATCAGACGATTAATAGAGAAATGTAAGTGGACTTTTGATAGTACGTATTAGATTTGTCTACAAAATTTCAGTAACTTTTTCTGTGGCTACAACTTATACATGTAAGAAAGTATTTGCACAAATTTGGATAGTGACATAAATAGAGCTTAAGGTAGCTAAAGATTCTTTTACTCTTTAAAATCTCAAGATGCTTGCCTTGTTCACGTACGACACGTCTTGTGAAAACTTTGTAACAAGAGCGAGCTGAAAGACACTGTTTGCAAATCATTAGTCTGACGATAGAGGTGCGCTTGAGATGAGAAGGCGGAAGTCTCTTCAACATGATGTCTATATAGAAACAAGCGAATTGTGAAATAGCTTTGACAATTTAAATTCACCGTCATTGTTTGTCTTGTAAGATTGTAACTTCTAGCACAACTGCTAGAAAACATAATCGCTAAGCGAAAATCTTTTCTTTGATCTTATATAAATATTTGAGAAAATCTAGGCTATTTTTTATTCAGATGAGAGATGAAAATGGTTCAACGAGATTTCTCCAAGAGAAATTTTAAATTACATTTTACAGAAAGAAAACAAAAGAGTCTGCGCCTTGCGGAGTATATCGCTCTATCTTATAATTCATATTACGCACGCATTTATTTATTTAATTTTTATATTTAAATTTTATGTAAATAATATAAATCTACAATATGTATAGTCTATACTTAACTTTTTGAAAAAAATAAAATAAGTTATATTATTAAGAATCATTTAAATTTATGAACTCTAAACGAGAATAATATTTTTCCACATGATATATGTATCTCAAATGGCTAATACATATATATATATATATATATATATATATATATATATATATATAATTTCACATTAAATCAAGAGGACATATTATTCTCGTTTAGGTTCATAAATTTTAATGATTTATAACGATATGACTTATTCTATTTTTTTCTAAAAGTTAAATATAGACTATACATATTATAAATTAATATTATATAATTTTTTATGTTACATTAAATTTAATTTAAGCTTAATGTGCAATTTGCTTATACATTGAATAAATAAATCATGAAATAATAAAAAATTCCATAACAAAAATAGAATACTTTATAAATAAATGTTGAAAACTATTTTATACTTATATATATGTATGTTATCTAAAGAGAGATCTTGTAATATTTTCCGCAAGAAATAAAAAGTACGCCGAAACAAAAGTAAATAATTTCTTTTATTGTGCAGCCACACAAATGAACATTCTACTATTTAGGGTTGATTCTTATAGCGTAGCGGGAAATAAATACGAGGGATCAGCAATCCCTAAGGATATGGTGCGAAGGCGATTGCGAATAACAAGAACCCTTCGTCTAGCATGAGTCCTGATCCTGTTAACGGGATCATCTCAGCGTCGATAGAACCGTGAGAGAAAATTAGACGCATTTGGATTTCTTGTCGCGTTGCATGAATATATTATTTTAACAGTTTGATTGAATAAATGCAGATTATGAATTTATTGCTCGCTGTGCATGTTTATTCTTTGCATTCTGCTAAAAATATACTAAGAATTATTGAATTATTATTTAATATAATTTAATATAAATATTTGTAATAGAAATATTTATAATATAAATTATTATTATTAGTTTCTTATAATTGTATTAAATATACTATTGTAAATTTATTGTAAACAAGCATCATATATTAAAGATAAAAATTTATATAACGTAAACACAATTCTTTAAGAGACATTCTGAGAAAAGAAGCGATTAAAAGATTCTTTTTTTTTCACAATGAGACATTTAAACTGTACATTAGGGCGATTCACAATATGCAACCATGATATTTACATATGCATATCATTTATCGTATCACTAGGGAAAAGGCTCCACGCCGATAACATCCCACAGGACTCTCTATATATCCAAATCGCATTACCGTGCTGCCCATTTCGGACTAAGCTGCACCCTGAACGATTTGATATGCGAGCTATAACTGAGTTAACAATCCGATATGACAGATGGTGTTTCATGCATACCGCATCTGATCCGACCCCGTTGCTAACTCGAATTGTTCTAGTCTCGCCAAACGTCAAACTAACTAATGTCACATTTCTGTTATATATATATATATATATAATAGATTGCGATTTGATATCTTATGCGATAAAAAGAAAATATATCGCAAAAATAGTATTTGCGTTTTACAAAAGTGTTAAATTATATTAATATTCTTTAATTATCTATTTTTCTTATATATTTATATTTTCTATATTATAAGAAAAATAAATAATTAATGATAATTGAAATAAATAAAGTCTAGTAAAAAGTCCACACACGTGACAGCAGGAACAAACTTTGCAACAAAGCCTGTGAAAAAGAGATAAAGAACACTCACAAGTATCACGTTGTGGAATTGTTTCGAAGATTATTGCTTTTAGAAACGATTTGCGAAGTCTCTTTCACCCTCGAAGGACTTCGAAATTCTTGAAACGACACGACAATTGACGTGCTTTTTTAGATTTTCAATATTTATCCGATTCCGCACGACAATCTTTAATTTTTACGGCGAAGAATAAACCATAGCTCTCCTCGCAATGCACATCACTGTTTTCAAGAAAAACATTATTTACCAAATATTTCGAACCAACCGAGAAACGAATGGAAGTTTGAGTCGTCGTGAGTGCGACGACCCCCGAAAAACGCGATGTGCTCGAAAGTGCCTTTGCGAATAGACGATAGTTACTTTTATGCTCCGTAATTATACATTCCTCTCTGACCGTCGGTTGCGAGTTTTAGGGTTGCATTTAGACCCTTCGAAACAGTGCGGCGACTCGTCGGCATTTTGCGCTCTTCTCTCACGATTCAGACAGCTGCGCCGTCATCGGGCTGGCGAAACGTTTTGGTTCGTGTTTGACAATTGACAAAAAGATCCCGATCTATTTGCATGTTGAATCTGTATTTAACAAACATACACATAATTTTGAAATGAAAATAGTACAACGCCTCAGAAATTCATTGTTCTTTGTCATTGAGAATATGCAACTGCAAAAATATACAATTTTAAACATCTTAAATTATTAATAATATATATAGTACATTGGTTATCTTTTTGCAAAGGAAAAATATTGAAAAGTTATAGAAGAAAAATTAATGCTAATGATACTTTTACAAAATTAAGCTTATCATCAACGTGACATGAGTTAAAGAGTGAATAACTTGTAATTACAATTTGAACATTTAAATGTAAACGAAAGTCAGTTTTAAATTAAATATTTTCTTCTTTTTTTTTTAAACACAAATTACGTACAAATTATTTTATCATAAGGAAATTTTTAGGTGTCGTATAAAATATATATTTATGTAGCCTGAGTGATTATAAATATGTCACATGTTTCGTGGCTAACAAAATTGTACGTAAAACGTCTAGATAGTATCTTCCACGGATTCTATTTTTCGATGATTTGCAAGAAATTCTGTGTGAAATCCGATGTATGTGCTATAATTTCCGTTATCTTTAGTCAGATAGCGACGTTATCGATAAACGCACCGAGGCGTTGCCACACGGTAATACGACGATAATTATTAGTATAGAGCTACCCTGTACTTATGAAGGACCTATTATTAGTACAAACATGTATTACCATCGAGTTCTCCGCTTATGGTTCGTAAGTGATTTCCACCATAAGCATCCGAGGAAAGTATTGGTAAATTGAGTACTTGAGCACGAAGAAGACGTCAGCATGACAGCTCTTTCTTCCTACCTGCATTAAGGTTTGTTTTAGAGTTTATTAGGTCATTTACGTGCGCTTTCACTATCGTGAAGTGCACAATATTTTTTTGATGACAAATTAACGTTTCTTTTTCAGCATTTTCCCGTTTGATATGTTTTATGTTGTTGCAATATTTAGACGGGTATAAAATGTAGATAATATATAACGATAATAAATAGAATTATCAAATAATCATATATAAAGGATATTAAAACAAATTAATAAAGCATATTAATATCATTTTTATTCAATCGAACCACAAAGAAATAAAATATACATTTTTCGAGAATTTAAAATAGCCTGTCTATCATTTTATGAAACATCTTTTTTGTTATATATTTTTATTTTATTATATATAATTTATCATATATAATTATTTTTACACATTAAATGCTAAATAAGATTAATAGAAAAGTCGCTTTTTACATTGATTGTTACAAAACTGATAGAATATCTGACTCATTATACCGATATAAATTTTAATGCATTTGCGACTATTGTAATATTTGTGCGCACACGTTATGACTGTTTATTATTTATGTAAATACGGATTATCCTTCGGATTTCATCAATTAATTAATGCTGTCGGATTAGCAGTTTTCAGCATCAATTACGCAAATAGCACTATGATTTGTCGATATCATTAAATGTAAATATTGAATGCACCTGACTGCCCATCGTCATCACTATGTGATGTTGTAAGAGAGCGGCAAATTATTATATGTTTAATATATTTGATCAATTTACTGTATTCAATAATACAGCAGATCATCTGATTCACGATTCATCTCTTTAAACAGCATTACCGCGTTGCATTAATTTAAATAGGATAATATTTACAATTAAAATTCTTTTAGAATTCTCATAATATATTTCAAGACGTGTATTCGCATAAACATTAATGCATGAAGAATTAGATTAACGTTTTATCTTAAAAATTGTATGTACCTCATATTTCTTTTTTAAAATTGATCTCCGTATTTCCGAGTAGTTAAACAATAAAAATACATGGCAACTGTGAATAAGAAATTACAAGATACTGAAAGATAAAATATACATACTTGTATGTCTTACAAAACACATTACCCAGTTTCCAGGTTAACACATTGACTTTGGTTAGCCATTCTTTCTTGTCTAGCTTTCAGATTTCAAGGACGGAGCGGATGTATCTACTCTGTCCGGAAGGGTCACATCGGCGAATCCGTAGATCGTGATTAATGGAGCAGGTCGGGCGGGATCTACGTGCCGACGAATTGAGGAGCGCTTAGCGTGAAATTTACCCGATGAATTGTTCTCACAATTATCATGATCTACGGGTTCTCGGGGATCCAAGAAACACGAAAGTCTCGAAGCAGTCGGCTAATCTCTGTTCGGCGAACCCTTCACTTTGGCACCCCCTTCCCACCCTCTCTTCCTCCCTGCCGGCGCGCGGTCTTCTCTTCCTCGCAGCCGTTGGCATCACCCTTTCGGGGCACCTTCTCACCCACACCCGCACCGCGCGCCGGCGATACTTTTCGACGGGCAACGGTTTCGCCGACGCGAGAATCTCGGAAATTTTTAAGTCGATCGCGAAACTATAATTATCCTTTAGGCTATGCGCGGAGTATGCAGTGAGTAGGTGCGCGCCGACCTTCGCAACACGGTTGTCTCTTTTTTCTACGATGGACCGCATATGTATTTACCTATGATATTTTCTGCAAAAAGTTTAACTGTCAAAAACAGAAATAATTCCATAAAATAAAGATTATTAATCTCAATTATTTAAATTTATATTTAATTTATATTATATACGCGTTTATCTAATGTGAGTCTTTATATAATGAGATTCTCTCTCAATGTTTGAATTAAACCATTACAATTTTCTGAAATATCGTCATATACCTATTGAAAATAAATCAACAAAATCAATTTAAGGTAAAATGATGTGAAATGTTTTTATATAGTTTTTTTTTTTATCATTGTCATCCAAATAACCTGTTGGGAAGAAAAAGAATTGGTTATATGCCATTCGTTAAAATGTTTCATTTTGTGATATCTCCCGTGTCGATATTATTTTTTTGTCCAGCCAATGCAAGTTTTTTTTTCTCCCGCTACAGAACCGCTTTTATTCCGCTTCGCGGACAGATTGATCATCGACGAAGACGGAATGCTGCTAGACACTTTCAAGTATCTTCCGAGGTTGCTTCCCCACATTATAGAAGAATTTCGGATGTTCGTGCAAAGTGATTTATGAAGGATTTCTTGCCCAAGCTAAAAACCATTTTGACCGGTGCAACGGCAATCTCGGTCACGGTGATTTGATCAAATCAACCCTACGTTATTATCTGCAATTAATGAAAATTGCAAGAATTACCGCGTGAGTAATATGGTTTGTGATTTAGAGAAGAAATTTAGTTTTATAAATAAAGAAGCACGTCATAGCTCAAATAACTCGAGAAGTTATTTTAATATTGCAGTATGTAAAATTTTATATATATTATACATTATTTATATTATATCTAAAATTTAAATTTTAAATATTAATTAAATGTTATGTGCATTAAATGATTATAAACATATCGTACTTAATATTTAAATAGATACGTTAATGCCAAATTACACAACAGAATCCTATTTCATCTAATGTCATAAAATTAATAATTTACAATTTTGACACTTGCCATTTATATACATTTATATTGAGCAGTACATTTTGTTCACATGATAAAATTCAAGCTTCAAACGCTAAGATTATGTCGAAAGACATCAAAGTATTCAATAAAAATAAAACATGTTGCTTTTAAAATTTTAATTTATTAAATGTATACAAAAAATGTGAATCTTTTCCTATTATAACTAAATAATTAATTACAGAACATTAATCAAATTTATTACTTATTATCAAATATCCTCTTATAAAAGACTTGAGCTTTCGGTGGATTCGTGAATAAATCCGTCAGGCCTTTTATCGTCTATTTTCTAAACTAGGATTGATTGTTGTCAGACATGGGAGCGAGAATGCTCCTTCTTCATTTAAAGGACGACGTCACGCGAGTGTGTGATGCTCAAATTAGGGTTATAATCCCTGTGCCATCTGATATAACGTCTCCCTCGTCGACCCGGTCACTATTTACCGATAGCATTTTAACCCTCGATTTGTCGTCAACAGCTTTCAAGTCCATTGGGAATCTCGCTGCATGATTTGCGGGAACAACGTGCATCGCGTACCGTTACTTCGAAATAGCGTACATACTTGCGTACATACCTGAGCTACTAAACATCACGATATATATTTTTATTTTTTATGCCAAATTTAACATGAAATTTGATCATTTTAAATTATCGATCCAGTATAACGTTATACAATTTTTCATAAGTAAGAAGCAAATAAAACTTAAAATTCGAAAGTCATGTTTGTCATTATGTTTGAGAAATACAAATTTATCTCTCTCTTTCTCTCTTTGTGTTTAAAACTACTTGTATATTACATTAAAATGCAGTACATATTTTCGAGTAAAATAATAAAGGAACGTCAAATTTTCACATATAGGTACGTATTAATGCATTTAATGATCAGGATAGAAAAGACTGTAAATTACGGACACTCAAATAAAACATGTATGCAAATTCTCGTCGCTGTCTGAAATACAGTGTCACGCAATGCATAACTTTAAAATTGGGTCATCGTGTACATAATACGAATGGGAAGGTGACACGTTGTGCGAACTGAAATAAAAAGGAAGGCGTGTCGGGGAGAACATTACCTACCAGGGACGCATTATAAAATGGCAAAGATATAGCCTCAGGCACTTATTAATATACAGCTACTCGGTAATTTCGACATCTTTGGAACACTCGATAGCTACATTGTTTGGAAAACTGAAAAGGTGAGTTATTCATAAAATATATTAAAAAATGGCTATATATATAATACGCAATAATTTTGTTAAATTGTCGATTAATTTCTGCAAGCATAAAATCGCAATTAAGATAATACAATTACTATAAACATAGATAGAAAAACACATTGCATTTAACCTATATGCGACTTATAATGAATGATAATAACAATATGAGTGATAATAATTGATCATTTACTACTCAATAAATGTTTATTTAACTTTAATCACATAAATATGTCACGTATAATATATAATAAAGATCCTATATAAGTTACATGAAATAATGAATTTCTATGCAGTACTGAATATATATATATATATATATATATATATATATATATATATATACATAAATATAAAAGAGAGTATTTATTCAGTAATAATAAATTTATTTGTATTTTTTCTTTATATCGCGAAAAAAATAATATCAAACAGATAGGTCAGTTTTGCTTAAAAGCCCACAATTATAACTGGATGGAAGAGATTAAAATGTTACATTTGATAGTATGTAATGCGAATATGGTATATCGCGGTGTTGTCGCCTCCGAAATTGCATCGATTCTTCTGGAGCGATAGTCACGAACAGTCGGGATATTTTGATAATTCCCTTTTTTGTGAGAGCGCGCGCGTGTAACGCGGAAGAGATCAAAGGCTTGCCAGTAGCACCTGTCCTCTATCCCCGTCTTGTCATCCAGCGGGACTACGCCAGGGGGCTGGAGAACCCAATGAACTCTCTCTTTCCGTGCCTCCGTTTCTCTGACGTTCTCTCCCTTTCTCTCTCATTTCACCCTCTCTCTCGTTCTCTCTGTCTCTCTTTTCTCATTCCCTCTCTCACTTTCTCTTTTCCTCCCTCTATCTCTCTTTCTCTCTTTCCCTCCGCATCGCTCGTCACAGCTAAACGCGCGCGCACAGCTTGATCAGGCTCTTCTCTGGCTGCGAGAGATTGTCTTCCTTTCGCCGTACTTTGTAGCCCCTGTCCGACGATCCCTGGATTAAATTGCAATTATCTTTATTGCGAGCACGATCTCCCTCGACTCCGCCGCTGTGCTATACAAAATAACGAAGAGCTGATGATTTTCGGATCGAAACGCGCGCGAAGCTCGACGCGAGATGCGATCCTCCGGCAGCCTCCGGTGTCGCAGGTCGGTGAAGCGCTTTCGCAGTTCTCTTCTCGTCGGAGAGGCAACGACTCGGCGGAAATGGTAAATTGCTTTTAAGCCTTTCTGCCTCTCTTGCACCGCTCTCGCTTGATTGATAAGATTATAACGCGCCGCGAATCGAATAAACGAGCGCATTCGCATTTAAGAGAGAAAGAGAGAGCCTTGGTTGTCGTCGCGTCACTGTCGTTTTTTTATTCTATGCGGATATTAAAGCGCATCTAGTTTAGAAGTACGTAACCCTCTGATTACAGGCATTAGCGAATGATATCATTTGAAGTATTAGATGGAACGAAGGTAACATAAAAGGAATAGTAGTAATTATCACGGTTTGGATTTTAAATATAAATATAAGAATTGTTAGTGCATTATATTCCTTTAATCTGTAGAAAATTGTAGTACTCTCTGGCTACAGTATCTAAATGTTTGTTAATTTAATATTTAATTACAACAATTATCAATGTTTATTAGAGTTTATATTATGCAATTTATATAACATGTTTATTGCCTTGTATTATAAACTGAGCTATATTTATTCTGAAAATATTAATAAGGTACTACAGGTTCTTGTTTCAATTGATTCAGTATCATTTTATGTATATATTTCATTGGAATTCGTAATTTCAGAATCGAGACTGTTGTTATAATGTTATTATGTATAATTAGAAATTGCAAAAGTAAGTCAAGTGTGCTGTATATTTTACATACAAAACTAAACAAAAATTTTGTCAAAATTTTCTCTTCTATAAAAGTAACAGATTTTATTACTCGTATATATATTTGCTTTTTAAAAAAACATATTTACTTCTTAATTCAATAAGCTCGGTTCTGATTTAAACATTCATTTGCACTGTATTAAAGCAGCTGCACTGTATCATGGTACCGATATGTACAACAACAAGAGGTATGTACATGCGGTTTCGAATACTGCTATGCATTGAAGAGTCCAAATAACTCCAGCGAGCATAAGTCATCCGTAAGGCCCGAGGGGTCGCGGGTCGGGTACCCTAGAATTATCGCTAAACGTTATTGCCTAGGCTCTATAGATCTTGCGTATAAAATGCTAGGTTATCGTTGCCGCTTACGTATGGTTAAAAGCGAGGGTGGACCCATGACGGTGAAGCCGCCAAAGTCTAGACTTTTGCTGAATCGCATTTTGTTAACCGTCATTTCGTACAGCTGATTTAAAGACGTCCGCATGATTTGCTGTAACTTTAGACCGTCGCATCTAGAAATATCTTTCTTGAAAAAAAAGATTGATCGCAATAAAAATACGTTAAAATTTTGATATTAAAGTATTTTTAAATATAAAAATTGAAATCACATATATTTACAATCCCACTAAAAAAGAATAATATTCTTTATTTCACATTGTAATTTATATTAGAAAGAACACTCAAAAAAATATTTTGCTAAATGTAGATAGATTTCTAGATGTCTCAATTAAAATTTATTGCTATTTTTTGTATCTGTTAGAATATTGTTTGTTACATATAAAATTTACAGCAGCAATATTCTAGTAATACCTCTAGAAAATTTAGATTCCATTGTCAAATATTAATCACAAATATAATTGTCTTTAACAATAGACCGTAAAGATAAACACCACAGAAAACTTTTCTCAATTACACTAATAGTAAAGATATAAATTCTGTCTCTATCATTTAAATTAATTAAGTACAGAACATATACAGTATCACAGTATTTGCTAATCATTTATCTGTTTCAGTTAATTTTTTACACCTAGAAAATTTTTGTTCAAGTTGCAAGATCATTTTTTTGAGTGAATTAAAAATCCCCTCGTAATCAAATTGGAAATGTGTTTTTGAGTTAAATTAGATCCACAAAAAAAAAGTGTTCTATTAACATTAAAACGTGAGTATAAATGCAGAAATTTTTGTCAAAATACAGAAAATTTTGAAGATTAATTCTCTTGATTCTTTTTTTTAGATTAATTTTCTATAAACGATTTATGTTGTAATATTAATTATTGGTACCAGATTATTCATAATGAGAGTTTCAAGCTGTTTTTTGTCGAATCATTCATTTCATATGGCAAGTTTCATTTAGACGTTATACGTATAATAGATGAAATATGTGTATGAAATAAGTTTCATACCTTTCTCGAGAAGTTACGTGTTGGTGTCCGAAACACTTGTGCTTTACATGTCCTCGTGCACATCTTTGTATTACGATTCTTATATTGGAGTCTCATTTATCCAGACACTTGTGTAAATCCTTGCGCGATGGCTTTTAAATACCGGACGGTCATTGCCCGCTATACTGATGCTTTTAATAATTTGTTCACAATGGAGTTATGTTTCCATTCCCGCGCGTGGCGAGCCATATGACGTGACATTAACGTGTTTTCATCTTTTTCCAAAAGACATAATGGTTCGTAGCAAAAGAAAAAAAAAAAAAAAAAAAAAGAGAAAGAAAAAAAACGAAAGAAAAAGAGTATGTGAAAGAGGAGGAGAGAGAGGGAAAGACGGAGACACGAGGAGAGCAACAGATAGAACAAAAACCGAGTAAAACTGGCGCTTTGTTGTTGCACGACAGTGGTTGGAGGGTATAATTCATCGTTGTAACAGACTCCCTCTCTCTTTCTCTCTCTCTCTCTCTCTCTCTCTCTCTCTCTCTTTTCGTATACTGGCACAAAGGTCAAAGCTGGCCTGGACTGGTCTCGGCAATGCGCTCAGAATTACGATATTTTGAACAACGGATTTGGCTGTTCGTCTGTATATGTATATATTTGTATGTATCTGTGTGTCTGTGTTTGTGTGTCTGTGTTTGTGTGTCTGTGTGTCGCGTGTGCGTGTGAGCGAGCGTTCGTTACTTTTCGAGCGACGTGTCAATACCAGACGATTTCTGTCGGACAGGAGTCGTCACACGGCACAGCGCGCGCTATTACCCATGTAGCCATCATATCGATATGTCTCTCTTTCTCTTTTTTTGCGTATAACAATGCGTGATCGATACTCGCAACGGAGGCTGGGTCCAAACGCTTTTCCGCGTACGCAACTTGTTGAGAAACGGTTAAAGTACAGTACTTTCAACGATCTTTTTTTCGCTATGTTGTAATAACTAGATAACCACCGAGCTCGATCTGAAACGGTATGCATTTCACCATATACTCGCAAGTATCATCCCTGTGTCATTTCTACAATGATATTATGAATAAATAAACGCCCGCTCTTTTTTCAGAAATTTTGAAACCGTAACAATAATTTTCAACTGACAATGAGAGTTTTATAATTTCATTCGATGTCTCGACGTGCGTATAATATTATTAGAACGTTGTATCTTTGCACTGATTGTGAAAATGAAAAATGCGTATCAGTTTATTACGTTAATCCTTCTGCCAGGATAGAAGTAAGGGGTCTTTCATGGAACGTATGAATGCTGTAACCAAGAGGGACATGCTGACTGATTGTGGTCGCGACGATCTTGACATCCTGCGAGGAAATCTCTAGTCGCGTCTCGTCTGGATTTATTTAAAAGAATAGAATTGATTTTCGTATCATTTATTTCGAGACAAGAATCATTCGCGTGGTTCCTATCTTTAATCTTCGCAATGTGTCATTTACGTATGGTTTTAATTTCATGTTAAATCTGTAATCGTCAAATCATCAATCTCAATCATGTTATTTTATTTTTTTAATGCTATAACTTGTTGGAACAATATTTTATTCTAAAAAGAGATTATAAAAAGCTTTATATACGGTTATCTTTAATATTACTCTATGTGCACCCAGCACTTACATTCATTTGCAGCTCATAATGCTCAGGATTAAAATTTTATATATTAAATTTTTCAGATCATAAATGAATTATTATCGTTTAATAATGAATAATTCGTTACCGGTTCATGCTTGATGAAGCATACCTAATCAAAATTAATACAACTTTATTGAAAGCATATTTCAGAGAAGAGATATGTTTTTATTTATTCAATTTAATCTATATTCAATTTTAGTAACCTTTAAGAAAAGAATGATACCATTTCTCTAAAAAACACTACATGAATACTATAAACAATAGTAGAATGAATAGTGTCAACAGACGGAAATATAAACAAAATTTAGTTACTTAAATAAACAAAAATTAAAATATACATAATTCTTGATTATGTTTGTATGGTATAAGAAGTAATGTTATTTAACAACGGAGGTCATTATATGGCTTTACTTACGTACGCTGCAATTGAAAGTAGGATGCAACGTGACGATTTGGTCTGCTCAATAATATGCACGCTAGCGCTTTAATTCAAGCCGTTTCTTCGCAAGCTTCGTGTAGATATCTCACAGCGCATTAAATTCGCCGCCAACGCCAGCGCACGCCAGCAACGTAGAACGGAGTTTGACGAGCTATTAATTTATTGTTTCAAATTATCAAATAACGGTCTTCCACGAAGCGGAGATTACGGCGCGTAGGTTCGCTTTGCGGTGCACCGGACCGTGTGATTACCGAAGTTCGGAGGCTATGGTGCCTCAGACATTTCGTGGGCGCCATTCGCTTCAGCGGACAAAGCTATGAGAGAGAGAGAGAAAGAAGAAAGAAGGGAGGGAGAGAGAGAGAGAATGAGAGAAGATAGGAGAGAACCGACGCAGACACGGCGTAGAGTGCCGGTAACAGATCTTTCCATCAAAATTGCGTGTGCGAAAACTCCCACGATTTTTGGCCACGTAATTATTACCTGTTGTAACACCGCCACCGCGTTGGAGATCGTCAAAAGAAGAGTGCTGTCGATTCGAGCGTGTCCACGGTAGCGCGAGAGGTAGAGCTCGGTCTTGTGTTCTTACGCAAGGAGAAAGTCTCTTGTCGATTCAATGTTGTACGCAAGAATGAATCAAATGTTATGTATAGCAGGTAGGAATTGCTACGAGAATTGAATCTCCAATCGCAGAGATAAATCTTTAATACAAGCGATCTACAGTTTTGGATGTATTTTCAACTTTTTAATTTCGCATTCTCCAATCTCACGCGCGTTTCAATATAAATTTTAATATTTTTTTAATAGAATTGTAATGGCATGCCTCACGATATATTTACGCTGATTCGCATGTATATTTTATCTTTTTTTCGATCACATAAAAATACATAAGAGTTAAATCATAAGAAATATTAAAATGTCTCTTCAATGAATAATATATGCACAATATAACAGTTTGGTGTTTTTGACGAATATATACGCTATATGACATCGCATTTGAAGCGAGGATCGGATTGTTATTTCGATAAATAATGTGTTACGTCATCTCGTAACATTCGTTGCCGACCGAGGGGGATAACAATTTTATTATTAAGCCTTTGGCGAATCAATAGGCACGCCGATCGGACGCGGAATAAGCGAATTCGAGGCGAATTCGACGCGCCCACGACTCTGACGGATCCACCCGATTTATTTACGAAGAGGAGAAGGAAAATGTAAAATCAGGATTCCGACAGATGGCTCGAATCTCAGACCCCGGGCCGTGAATACGTGGGCAGCGTCGCGCGGAGAGGGGCACCCGCTCCCGACCTCACGATTTTACGCCCCCGGGGCATACCGCCGATGGAAAAGTTGCGCTCCAGAGTGCTCCACTTTGTTTTTTTGGACCCGTGGAATCGTAGCAGCTCTCGAAATTTCCGAAACACCCCGGCAGCCCGCCCCCGTTACGTCGTAACATGCTTCTCGCGTTTGCCGCGTACAACCTCTACATGAGCGTTACTTATCTATTTATTAACCAGTTGTGCACTCGGCACAGACATGTGCGCATCCGTGCTACGTCAATCTCAAGGATTGCTAAAGCCTTTATTTGATATAATTTGTCTGACAATGAGCTAAATAGAGATTTGTGCAAACTAGAGTTTGCAATTGCAATTTATTCCGTTAAAATTAACCTACGCATGCTAATAATAATAAGGTTTTTGCGAGAAGAGAAATATATATTTGTAGAAATAATATACATACAAATTGTTTTACTCAACAATAAAGTGAAAATTGTTACTTGATAATGAGACCAAAAAATCTGAAAATTTAAATTAATCTCGATTAATGAATGTATAACTTACAGTTTTTTTTTTTTTTTTTTTTTGTAACATTTGTAACATTTTTATGAAAATACTAGTCATATATTAAAAACAGAGAGAGAGAAAGAGAAATACAAATCATAGTGGAAGTAGAGAAAGTCTCTATGGAAAATTGATATAAACACGCAGTACATGATTGGTAAAGAATAATGCAAATTTTAAACATTAAATTAAACGAGAAGCCATCTCGTGTGTTATCAAGACTTCCCTTCGCGTGCCGTTTTTTTCACAGAATCTTTTTTCATTTAACGCACAGAAAGATACTCAATTACCAGCAAAGTTTTACAAATCCATTCGACTGAAGACAAAGAACGGTACTCTCCATCGCCCTTTTGCCAATGTATTTATCCGGAATTAAAAGAAAAGCGTTTTTCTTACGCTCCCGCAGTTTAAAACTTTTTCCTTTTAAAGCCGCGCGCTTTACCTCGTCTCGTCTCGTCTCGTTGAGAAATAAACGTCCGCGAGACGTCGGAGAAAAATACCGGTTATCCGAGCTTTGAGAAAGTTTGCTATTAGTTACAATGAAAAGAGTTGTTTTTGCGCCCTAATGGTCGAGATTAAATCGTATAACTTGCAACACGGAATATATAAATCGACCAGCGCGAAAGTTACAATCGTGGGCGAGGCGTAGATCTTTCGCGAAACAAAACTCGACTGAATAAAATTAGCAACTGCGATCTCGGAGAGCTTGTGATTTTATTTAATGCGACGCTTCCTAGACTTATCAAATATTTTTGCCCATTATCGAGATGTTGTGACACGTAATAATTCCAGTGTTTACACTTTACTTGTGGATATGTAATATATAGTTTCGCGCGAAACAGGTTTAGCAAAATTAATAATAAATCGAAAGACAAGCCATTATTTATTTGAAATTAGCGCATTGCCGATGTTAGATATAAGATAGCCATTCTATTGAATGCTAGTTACTGGATATTAAGTATGAATAAAACGTCTAAAGTACACGAGTGGATGTTAGCTTGCAAAATTTATAATTGAAACATAGTTACTCTTATGCCAATATGCCGAGCTATCATTATGTAATTCGCATAATAGCATCTATGGGCAGAAACTGTCAATCACGAATGTCCATTTTAATGAGATATCTCTTTCACAGTAAAAATAACTAAAAATAACTACTTCTTCGAGAAGAGAAAAGTAGCACAGAAATCTTTTTGAAATCCACAAGCTTATGCAACCAACTATTTTCTAATGCCGATCAAAATTATTATAATAGACGTACAATATTGTGTCATATTTTCAAATCATATTTACTGTCGTTCATATGAGTGTCATTTAAGAATTAAGTCATTAATCTATCAATATACAATGAAAACGGGAGAAAAGTGAGACAAATAAATTTTTTATTTCAAATCAAAATTAACAGCGCTGTCAACCACGATTCATGTCAAATCAAAACAATCTTAAATCAATCTTAAATCAGGACGAATTAAAATTGTATGAAATTGTACGAGTTATTTTGATAAATTCCTTAAGCTTTTTTATATAACATAGTAGAGTACCATGTGTGATCTATAAATTAGATAACACGAGTTTAGGAGCGGAGAACCTAAATAATTGTAGTAAAAAAATGAAATAAAAAACTCGAAAAAGAAAAATATTCAATAACATAAATACTAAATAAATATGTAAGAAAAGAAAATAATTATTTGCGCAAGAAATATCCAATTGCTCGTATCGTTTATATTTCTATTCGTAAAGTAAACCGCAAAGTTCGCATAAAGTGGCAAATGAAATAACGACGGTTCGTGCTTCTTTCGCAGAACAATAGTCGAACTACCAGAAACGCTTGTCCTTAACTACGTATCATGTGGATATGCGGCTGGTGTAACTGCACGATATGCACGTAGAGAACGCGTGGCGGGCGAGCGTATAAACAATGCAAGTATCTAGCGAGGAAGGGAGAGAGAGGGTAGTTGGAGCACTTGGCACGTAGGGCTCCCCGCGAGCCAACGTCCAATTACTAGTTGGGCGCGTATCTTCATGGGGGGTCCCATACGCAATTGTTGTATTTCGCTATTGTTCCGCCGCGTGATTGGATCCATTGTTTTTGCTCCTTGTAATTATCAGCGAGGGAACCTTCAAAAGGATCCACGTCTCACAAGTTGCCTCCTCTCTCGGTTGTCCGCGCGATCGCGGGCTCATCAACATTATTTAACAAACAGTAAAATTATTTTTTCGCAGCTCCCTTCAAAATTCTCAAAAAGCTAGCGTAAAAAATATAATCGTATTCTACCCTGAGAGAAGAACAATGTGTCGCGCCGACGGCCATTGAAATTGTAAATATTATGCCAACGTGAACCTATATTACCGTAATATCATGTATTTGATGTTAGATTTTTCCTATCCGTAACATCAATCAAAGTTGTTGCTATAGTGAAGGTAATATCACACATGTTGAGGGTGCCTCAGGCATATTGCGTACTTTCTCTCGATTATAGATACTAGAGGCTAAACTAAGAAACGTGTCATTTATTTCAATGTCGTGGCATCGCTAGATTTTAAGCTATATAAGCAATAGAAAATTATATACAAGATTCATCAAAGTTTTTAAGTTTTTACGTATTTAAAAGAGAGTAAATATATAAATTGATCATAAAATTATCCTTGTTTAATTTTAATAATGGCTATAGAATGATGGTCGTAGAAAATTTTTTAATCGTCTGATTATAATTAATAAAAATCAATAAAACAATTAACCAAATAACAATTAACATTTATTATTATGGAATAAACTATGAAATATATGAAATTCAATGTTTTTTTGATCAAACATGTTATTGCTTTTAACTCTTCCAACTTTCGAAAAATATGTTGACCGGAGTCAGATATGTTTTTTTCGCACATTATTTGACTTTGTTTAAGCAAGGTAAACCGCCAATATGACCCACTCTATCGCAAAAGCATATTTTCGCGGCGCCTACTTTTTATGTGCCAGTTAAAAAAGAGCTACAAAATGTATCCGGAAAAATGCAGTTCTGCAATCTGTTCTGATGATATGCTGTTGTTGCGTTTCGTGGATAGATAATTTCTCACAGATTCTGGATGTCAAAATTTTTAGTTCGTTCACTACTACTATATATCAAAGGATTTTAGAAGTTT
This sequence comes from Anoplolepis gracilipes, assembly GCF_047496725.1. NCBI lineage: Eukaryota > Metazoa > Arthropoda > Insecta > Hymenoptera > Formicidae > Anoplolepis > Anoplolepis gracilipes. The sequence goes on from NC_132972.1 coordinate 13,060,934, forward strand.
ACATTTCAAATTTAAAAGTATGAGTTTTCACGATAAATGTGTAAGCGTCACGAAAATATGCTTCTGCAAAAAGCATTTTTTCTGTTGAAAAGTTATTTAAAATACTATTTTAGAAAATATTTACTGAATCGGATCATAATTTTTAGCGATGATAATCAGACGCATGTGATAAATAGAAAAATCTGTTTCAACTATCTTTTCTAACATTAAACAGAAAACAAATTTTTATAATCAATTTATAATTTTATTTCACAAATATTTTCATTTTCCTTGATATATAGGTCAAAATATATGTATTAAATTAAAAAATAAATGATATGTTTCTTATTTTAACAGCTAAAGAAGTAATTAAGAAAAAGGAGAAAAAACATAAAAAAATATATATTAATGTCAAAGTTTTATTGTTGAAATCTCGAATCAAATTTTGATTTGCAAAGATTTAACTTATCTTTACTGATTTCTTTTAATTAATAACCATTTAATAATAATCATTCCAATATGAAAAAATTATTGTAAAAATTAATTTTTATTAATACATTATTTATTGCAAGCTTTTTACAAAATGTATCTAGAATTTTTTTCCACTTGTCCATTGTTTCATTTTTACCTTATCTTGTGAGCAAAGTGAAGAAAAGTCGTTCTGGCGACTTGTTCACGATGCAATCGTACGTAACCGAAATTCTGCGGTGCGACACTCACTCCGTATCACATTTCCTTTTCGCCTAAGGCGCCATAGTGTATTATACGTCCACGTAGAATAAAGATCCTTTGACAAAATTCTCTCGAGGGACCCTCTTTAGGGACGGCTATATGGCCACCAGGAAATGACTGAACCGCGTTAGGATATTAAGTTATGTTAAAGGCGTCTCTCCCTGTCTCTAAGAAAAATGTATGTAGGTCCTCGCGGACCTACGATCGAGAGAATCCTGCTGGCTCAGGGCGATTGCAACTGAACTATTTTAGTATAGTCCCAAAATTTTGCTTCCTCTTAAATTTCGTGTCAAATATAATAGAAATTTCTTTCTAAACATAATTAACTTGCAGAATTTGAGTATACATTCACGTCCAGCAAAGAAGCAAGATATATATGTATATATATATATTAATTTTTAATTAGTATCAAAAATTTTATGTAACATGATATAATTTTATCTCACGCTAAATTTTTGTGTCTTAAAATTATTTGTGTATTTCTTTAGATTAGATTGGCAGTCTATAATAAGAGTGTAATAAAAAAAATTTCATCAATCAATTTAAATATTATGTGTATATAGTACGTTCAATTGAAATGTGAAAAAATTGTGCCAAAAATCTCAGTTTATATTTCAGAGTTGAACGTACTTAATATAAAAAAATTATACACACAGCAATTTATAACTGTTTTTATATCCAAAGTATGTTAAGCAAAAAAACAACATATATTTCCACATCTATCTATTATGGCTAACTGGCGTAACTAAATAATTATCCAACGATTCTCGAATGCAACTGCCGGGCCTATATTTTACGGGCATAGTTCACGTAACCGGCGAGACTTGCAAAAAGGCGAGAAATATCAATAATAAAGATACGAGAATAAACCATAACGTCAGTTTCTCGGAGACCAGTCGTTGGCTATAACCAATGAAGACGTAAACCCATGTCCGCGCGTAATTTAGAGTTCTTAAGTCCCAGTAGGTGGTTGGCCACCACCTGGGGTTCGAAACACCTTATCGCGCCCACGGCTACTACACCCCATCCCTCTGCTCTTCTTTCTTTCTACAGTCAACTGAAATCTAAACAGTAATATGTCCAATTATATTCCAATATTAGTCTAATATAATGGCTGTAAAATATTAATTCCTTTTACTTATTATCTTATAATATTATATTTGAAATTTTATGTAATATTTGAAATTTTTATTTTATCCTTGAAATATCTATTTATTGTCCAAAATCAGTAATTACATTAAATTTTAATTTATTTAAAAAAACCAAAAAAATTAAAATTTTTATTTCACAAAACTCGTAATAAATTTGGTCCTCAATAATTATACTCTATAAATATATATAATGAAAATATATACTCTTAAATATATAATATATTTGATTTACATTATTACCGCAGAAAATTTATAAGTGTTTGTATCATATAAGAGAAAAAGATATATATTTTTTTTTTATTTTATTGTATAATACGATTTTAATTATCGTAAAAATGTTTCAGTTCTACTTAAGATGAAAATATTATATAAAATACGATTTAATTTTTTTTTTAATCTGTATTTTTTAAAAATGTTTTTGGTCAAATTCTAGATGCGTGGGTCACGCACACTCATGGAATGAGGTTGCCTTACAAGCTGCCGTGCTCGGGGATGATACTATGCGTATTAGTCGACACGCGCGGACATCGCCTAAAGGGAGGAAAAAAAGGTTCCTCTCTCGCGGCGGCTTTCGTGAGAGGACAACATTTGCGCCCTAGGGTCAGGATGGTCACAGCGAGCGGTCAACTGGGGCCTGATGCCGCGGCCGACATTCGACCTGACGCTGGTGCATACGCCGCGCCCATTACTTTCAATTTATGTTCCTCGCGATCCTTAAATCGGCAAACTTTCGGGGACCGCCCGCAAGGCTCTTCGAAGCGCCACTAAGATATACAGGGTGTTCCGAATGTTTGTTACGATTTCATCTTGAAAATTCTTTGATTAATTTGGAATCTTTGTAAAAATTAGTTTGATCGCTATTTCTATAATTTTCTAATAAATAAATATTAGACAAATTAACTTTGTAGCTAATCTTAAAAATAAAATTATTAAGATTTTAATTGTAATAACAGAATTTCTATTTAATCTCGGATTTATTGTATACTTTGAAAAATTCTTCAAAAATAAAAAAATAAGATGCAGTTTTTTTTATCTCGTTAAAATTTATATTTCAGCATCAACACAAAAAATTGATCAATAAAATCAATAATTATAAGTTTCGATTTATAAACTTTATACATGTATGTGTGTGTGTGTGTGTGTGTGTGTGTATATATATAGAGAGAGAAATCCTTGTGATATCCAATAAATTGGATGATGGTTAAATATATTAAAAGTTGCTTATTCATATAATTAATTTGTCTTAGTATTCTTATTTCAAGGTAATAAATTTCTCACACTTTTATAATTTAAAAAGATATTATAGGTTCAATGCTTCTAGTATTCTTAACTTTAATATTTTTGATTTTTTTATAATATAATATATATAATAATTATATATATGTATAATATTTTCAATTTTCTTTTAATATATTATACATATACTTACATATATAACAATCATAGAAATTGAATTTAAATAAATTCAGATATTAAGCAGTTATTAAGCATAAATAATAAAGAACATTGTTTTATTGCTGTATCTTTATCATTACACAAATATCATCCATTACTACAAAATGATAGTTTAAATTTTAAATCATCGATACGATGCGCAATAGCGAAGTACAGTATATTCATATATAAAATGCTAATATATTCAAATAAAAAAACACAGTCCAAAATAATCAATATTTCAAGAAAATAATTATTACCTTTATAATTTATAATTTCTTACTTATTCTTTTTAAATCAAGCAGTTAAAAAAAATAACAAGACATTTACTAAGATTCTTTTGCAACAAAAATTTATAAAATATGTAATAAATAAAAATGTATAACTATTATATATATGTATTAGATAATTTAAATAATTATAATTTTATGTCAAAAAATATATATTTATAAAATCTTTAATAAAATCTTTTAATAAAAAATTTATAATAATTTATATAATATATTAATATATTATTAAATATATTGTTAGTAATATATATATATGTATATATACAATATATGAGTGCGTGTGTAATAATTATATTAGATAATAATATAAAATAAAAATTACTCTCTTTATATACCCCAAAAATAAACAAACAGTTAATTTCACAAATGACAATTAATAAATTAAATAAGTTATAGATTGCTTACCTCATATTGTGAGGCTCACAGTTGTTCTGCTGTCGCCTAATGCCCGGATCTTCTCTCTTTCTCTCTTATTATGTTTTGCTGCTCCTTTTTGGTACTCTCTTGCAAAAACACGTTAATTACGATCGCGCGGCACTTTGCACGGCATTCCCGACATTAATCGCATGCCACGTATACTTTATTTATTATATGCGAAAACTATAATCTGCTCGAAACATGAAAATCACGCGGCAAAATGCATGAAATGCAGCAATGTTACCACCATTCCTATTGATAATAAAATCAGTTAAATGCACTGGCGCGCACAGATGTACAATACATACATGTGTCATTCATAATGAATCAGTCACCCGCACTGCAGTAACTAAATATTAAAGGCTAATACTAAAGGCTGCTACATATAAGTATCTAAATGCAATTGTATATACACACTTTGATGATAACATTATTAATGTACTGCTAAATAACATGGTAATATATCATTATTGTTTTAATTATTTATATAAAATGTTTATATTATTTTTTTATATTTCAAGTAACATTTCATATGTAGTAACCTTTAGTATGTATTAGTGCGGTGTAGTACAAGTGACTGAATTCATTATTAATTTTCGATTGGCAAAACTGATTTATACAACTAAAGAGACGCGCATTTAATACGCGCCATTGCATCTAATCGTTATAACAATTCAATTCATCATAACAAATAGTATACTAGTTATTATCATGTAAGTGAATACATATATGTTAAATTCGCATATTAAAGATAAATATTCAAATGCAATATCCGATAATATTTTGTTGCTTCGTTAATTACTCGCGTGATAGATTTCCATAAAATAACTTATGTAAAATATGTTTTAACAAGTTTGGTCCATGGTTACGAGATAATACTAATAAAAATACTGAATTTTTACTACAAACATTAAAATAGATTAAGTATGATTTACTAACTAAATACATTGTTACATCATTCTATACTCGGGATATTTTGTCAATGATCGAAAAATAATATCGGCAACTTTATTTTAATATCGCACAATACTATGCAATTCTAATTGACTTGAGGACTAGCTAGATTCAATATACCGTCTGAAAACAAAATCAATTAGCTAATATTTGTCGGACGGAATGATATGACGACGGAGCAACTTGTGTTGTAACCTACCCGCTCGAGTCTTACTGCGCGAATGACAACAAAGTTACCAAGAGTCAACAACGCGCTATACAGATACGCAAAAACTTGAATATAATTTATTTCATTGCCACACTGGAAAATATTTAACATACTATTTTATTTAATTTTATTAATATTATAAGTAAAGGTGTTATACAATATAGAATATTTTGTGCGTGCGCGTTTCTTGAAATTCGGTATAATTATTTAATCATTCGATTCTACAAATTAACAAGATAAAATAGGCTTTGCGTTAACATGCTTACAAATTATTATCGTTAATTGTAATAATCGTAAAAAATGATTGTTTTTCGGATCGACCATGAAATATTCAATACGCGACAAAAATCTAAATATTAAAGAAATAATATAATTGTTATTTTAAATATTGGAACAATAATTTATAATTTCAATTTACTATCGTTTCGATTTCTATTTTAATTAATTAAATCGCAGATATAATATGACAGAGATATAATATGTATAACGTATACAAGTGGTGCGGCTCGTGTCACGACTTTGCTCGTTTTGACTCACCGTGTGAATGATAACAAGACGAGCGTAAATAATGTCTGGTACCTTCTCCTACTTCTCTCATAAAGTGATGACAAAGGAGATTTTGCGACGTATAGAGCAAGGACATATATTGTTTACGTTCCGACCGTCTCGTTATCATTCGCACAGCGAGACTCGAGAGAGCAAGTCGTGGCACGAGTCGCTCCAGTTGTCAATGTTATACAATATTATATTATATTATATCGTATTACATACATGTTATACATATTATATCTCTATTATATTACATTTTATAAAATAATCACGTAGAAATTAAGTGGTAAAAAGACATGTTTTCGAGTATTGTATTTTACAGATACCTATCATTGGTTTTAACCTTTTAACATATACATATATATATATATATATATATTTATTCACTTACGTTACAATCTGCGCGTAAATTATACACTCTTTGTTAACATTACTACAGCGAATGTCTAGTGAATTTTGATTGACGAGACTTTTGAATACCGAGCAGATTATAGAGTTATTTTTTCATCACAAAAAGAATTGAATAAAGCCACGTACGATTAACATCGAAAGTGCGATAATTAACGTGTTTTCGCGAGTGAATATCGTGAAAAGGCAGCAAGGATAAAGAAGAGAGGAGAAGGAGGAGACCCGGAAAGATGTCAGACCCGGCGAGCAGTCATAAGAGAGTAAGTTATTTAATTTATTATTTATTATTTTTGTGAAATTGTTTACGCGTTTATCTCCGCGGTATAGTGATTCATTGTGCAACAATAATGCATCTAAAATATTCAAGATTTTTTAAAAATACTTACAATATTTATAATAATATTTATATGCAATATTTTTATATATTTCTTATATGTATTTTATAAATACTTACAACTTTAAATGTAGATTGTGTTGGAGATTATGTAATTTATTTCATTATATATATCTGCTTAATGAACAAATAAAAAATTTAATCGTGTGAAATAATAATTACTTTCTGAAATCAGTTATAGCTCTGACTTTATAGCCTCCAATTATAATTTGATTTGAAGACCTTCTGTAATATTTATGTATATTATTCCATTATTTCCTTTACTTTTAATTTCACGTGTAAAAAAAATTAATTTTATAGTACATAATTGTCTAAAATCAGCTGTGCATTTAGATGAAATTAATCGATCACAGAAATTTAAGTAATAGAAGAGAATATTAAAATGATGTGTGCATTCCTCATGAATCGCTCTATATGTATATGTATTTTGCGTAAATGCGTGATTGCCGAAGGTACAGGCATATGCGTGTCGGAATCGTTTTTCGGGTAGGAAGAGAGCAGAATCGGGCGCGGGTTTCAGGGAGAAAAAGATCGTTTTGACGGCGAAGGGACGGAAGGATAGGGGACAGGGATTGCAGCGCAGGAATATCGTGGTGCCTGGTGCGTACACGTACACGTACACGAACACGTGCACGCGCACGATCGCGTGGTGGGTGAGCTCGATATCCCCCTCGTAACTCTCTCTTCGGTCCGTATTTTTGCGGATCGTACGCGGGGACGTCACGTCGAGAGTACCAGGGATCCGATAAACAGATTTCTGGAGGACGCGCCCGCGCGTTTCATACTGCGTTCACTCACGCACACAAGTAGACGAGGACGATCGCGCGGATTGAATTCTTCGTCGTAAAATTTCAACGCCCGTGATATGGAAGGGAATTCGTTTTGATTTTTTTTTCTTTGCGTTTTTCTTTTCTTTACAAGCGTTTACAAGCGTTCCGAGATATGTTGAAAGAGTAAGCAAAAAGCGCGTGAAAATTATGCAAGAATTTATCCACTAAAATAAAACAGCGTATACATTTTGAAATAACACGGTTCTAAAATTATTAATTCGATAATTATGTAATGGATAAATATTATTTGTAATTTTTCATACATGTTTTTGTGCAATATTATGATTTTGATAAAATATGTATATACATATATGTATTGGTTTAAATTTGTTATTAGAAAACCAAGTTATTTTTGAAAGAATTCACCGAATCGTTTGTATTCGACCGTATTTAAAGTATTTTGTTGACAATACAACGATTATTTTAAATAAATATCATAATATATACATTTATAAATATCAAAAAAATATATTTAAACATTTTCTATATGATTTAAGTTTGATTTGAGCTCAGTTTAAAAAAATGCATCTTTAACGAGATCATAATATAGCACTAAATCATTCACAAAAAATTGTAAAACGTATGATGTATTTTACTTATTGTTAATCTATACACACGGCAAGCATGAAAATCCTGCAAACGTGCAAAATATCGATGACATCTGATATAACTTGCATGTAAGAATTTCTCAGTCACCAAGCAAAAATTGTACTAAACGTTAATCGCTTCGTCAATGATATCGTCGGTTTCCAAGAGCTAAAAGAAGGGGGTAGAAAATGGGACGTTCCTCTTCAAGGGCGTGAACAGAGCGACTCCCTAAGAAGGTCGAGCTGGTTTACGTCCCGTTTCTCAGAGTCGCTTTTACCAGCCGGCAATGCAAAACCCGGCTGGAGAATAAGAGAGTTGTCTCTCACAATGCGGTCCCTTCCAACCTGATGGATCGAAGTGAGTTTTGAAAATGTATGCGCACACGGCCAGATTCACAAGGAGGGCTGTAAACCCCGCCTTAGGCCAAGCTCTCGGGAGGGTCCCTTACATTCAGCGCTGAATTTCACCCTATACCTCGCAAACGGAGAGCACCCTTCCGCACACCTCGTCTCGCTTCGTTTTCCTCCCTTCCTCCGTTGCCATCCCATTTCTCTCCCTACTGCCTCCCTATCTTGTGTGTACGAGTTTCATGCCAAGGCAGTGACCCACGAACCAACATATTGGCGTTGTTTGAAGAACGAGAATTGCTCGACGCGCCACTATAGGGTTGCTCCCGTGACACACACGAATGCCGATCGATCGATTCTGCGACCGCGCGATCCTGTAAATCGCCATAAATACCGGGGGACTCCTCTTCACGTACCATAGTCGCGTAATAAGAAATACGCGTGCGTCGTTCGCGTGCGGATAGAATGCCGTTCTCTAGCGCGCTATCAAGGCCCTTAACAAAAGTCACGCGAGAACGCTCGAGTGAGAAACTGGCGTATTCGATGGTATAATGATGGCAGGTATCTACTTATTCGTACACAAAGTTAGAAATTTTTAAAGAAAACGCTAATTTTCCTATTTTAAACGTTGATGAGAAATTTTGCTTTTCCGAATGTATTATATACATAATGTATGTATAAATACTTGATTAATGAAAATAAAATGATACTGATAATTCATATCAATAGTGACGGTAATAATATTTTTTTATGAGTGTAGAAAAAATTTTCAACAACTACATTTTATATATAATGTTAATAATAATAATTGTTAAATAATAATAATGATAATAAAATAAATATTGATAATGTTAATTGTTAAAGCGCACGCTATTGTTAGTGTGGCGATATGAATTTTATTTGGAAAAAATAATGTTACCTGTGACACCATAACATGCTTTTTGCATAAACTGACTCTGAATTTAAGCAAAAATTAAATAATTTAACAGAAATTACAATGTAGATGCAAGATAAATTGGCAAGTAAATTATCTATACATAAAATTATTCTTAACTTCTTAAACATTCATACATTAAGAGACTCATATAATTATTCAAATTATGGTTCCCTTTCTGCGAGAAAACTCGACGTATAGGTGAGCATCGATACATGGTTTGTCGATTGCGCGCGATTTTAGTCTCGAATTTATCCGCCCCCGCTGGTATCTCCCGTCGGCGTTTCACCTCCGCCACCGCGGGATTCTTTGATAATTGAGGTCTAGCCGGCGCGCATGTATAAGGAGGGATATTTGTTCTCTCCACTTAAAATCGAACCGCCTCACATTCCCATATTACGCGGGTTTCGTGCCGCTTTTCGCGTCCCGCATACCCCGCATCGGAATGCCGTAGCGTGTGCGCGCCGCCCACGCTGCATCTCGCGCACGCACACGCACACACGCGCACATGTAGGTACGTAGATACGAAACGGGGTTGAGCAGAAGAGAGAGAAAGAGAGAAGTAGAGTGTTCACGCACACGCGCCTGCGGCCCGCACAGATTAAACTCACGCACAGTCCGGCCCCGGGGGCGGCGTGCCAGCCAACTAATGAGAGAGACGAGCGACCGCGATGATAAAGTCTCTTGCTCGTTCGTTCCATACTAACGCCCGAATCGTTTCCGTCGACCGCTACGAGAAGGGGGCCTTTACTCCTTCTTCAGGGGCATCGCCGGTGTTTCGTGGCCGGAGCGAATTTAACCCTTTATAAGAATCCGATCGCAAGTCACTATACTTCTCTCTCAAAACAATGATAACGTAAAGGAGAATTGTATACCAAGATATAATGTTTTTAAACCGTACAAGAGAAGTTTTGCAAATTTTTATTCTTTGTTTCTTCAAGATTTACATATATATCTCCAAATAAAAAATCATGTCAAATCAGTCTTGAAATTTTTGATTTAAATCACATTTATAAAAAAAAATATAGAATAGTTAATGAAAATGTAAGTTGTAATTAGACAACGTTTTATATGTATACATATATATTTTACGTGTATATATATATATATATATATATATATATATATACATATATGCCTAAATATAGAAGTATATGTATATATAAAATGTGTCGCTTAATTATAATTTAAATATATTTCTATTAACTATTCGATATTTTTTACAAATGTGATTTAAATCACAAAAAAGTTAAAATTGATTTGACATAATTGAAATTTATTTAAAGATACTCGTTATCTAAAAATATATTAAAAATTCTTAAAATTTTGTACATCTAAAAATATATTAGCATATTTGTTATTTACTTATTGCAATTTTAAAAACGGAAAACGATGAAAGATATAGATATTACCCTGCTAATATTTTACTGGATAATGAAGTAAATTATATTGTGTAATCGAGAAAATCATGATGCAACAAAACGCATTGTATCGTATTGTTTATGAGAGTACTCTCCTGGCAATGTAGAATGCATCGTTAAACCGATGACCAAAGGAGCCCTACGGTGTGTTTGCTATTTGCAATAGCCCAATTTGCCCATTGGTCCAAGTTTATGTCGTAAAATGTTACTGGAACAAAGAGATATCCGCAGTAGAAAATTAGAACAAGAGAAAATGTTATTTCTAATTTAACGGATAAATAGATTGTAAAACGCATAATGTAATTGAAAAATATATATAAAAATTTTGTTTCTCAACAATATATAATTATTTTGAATATCGAGTTTTGATAGACAGTTTGATTATCGTAACTAATATAAATCGCAATATTCTGAAATGATATCAAATCAACGTGATAAAAAAATGTGTGGTTCTTTTTATGTAGGGTGTTTCATGGAAAAATGTTGAATCAGCTATCATTTTTAAATGCACATAAGGAGAAAAAATAAAATATCTTTGAATACAGAATACTTGTATATAGGTGTAAATATCTGTATAGAAATATCTCTTAATGTAATTTTATTTATACATATATAAAATAAAAACAATCGAAATATTTTCGTTTAATAAACGTTTATAAAAGATATGAAATATCGATAATTATAGTGTTATATTTTCGAACAGTTCAAAACAATAAAAGAATTGATCAGAGCTGTAAGAAAAACAGTAAATGACATCTGTAAAGAAATGTTACGTAAAGTTTTTATAATTTCCAAGAGACTTGATTTCTTTTTTCAATTTTGATAGTGCGCACTTTAAATATACATCATTAAGATTGTTATTTTGGCATTTTTATAAACGTTTATCAAGTGATAAAAATATCTCCGACCGTCTTTAATACATAAAACTGCCACATCCTCTGTTAGAAGATATTTTACTTTTCTTGCTCCCTATATGCATTTAAAAAAGACAGCTGATTAGTTTCAGCAGTGGAAGCTGTACACCTTGTATAAATTGACAAATCTTCTATTGAAACATGAAAATAAAAGGATACACTCTCATTTAAGAGTGCAAACATGTGTCGTATTAAAGATAAGTTGTCCGCCGATCGTGCGGCAAATTCAAAATATAATTGATAACGCGCGCAACATTTAGACTAGTTCTCATTCCGGCCGTTCCAAATTCCGTATCGCGGGGACAGTTGGCAGTACGTTCACGCAGTGGATGGACGGGAATTGGGACTGAGTCCCTCGGTAACGGACGACACGCTAGTATTTTGTCGCGAATTAAGTGCCGAATTAAGTGATGGACGAGTGCACGAGAGACGCGGTTTTCCCTCTCCGTCCCCTTTGTATCGCCGGTTTAGCCGACGCGATCATTCGGACGACGTATGTGTGTGTGTGTGTGTGTGTGTGTGTATGTGGAATTCGCGCACCGGCATGACACGCGTGCTGACTTTTCAAACGCTACTTGATCACGCTACACGGACTCTCTTGGCCACGGGCGATATATCGGCGAGGCAGGTATATCACGCTCCTCTTTCCTCGCCCACGATACGATGCAATCGAAATTGTCGGGGAATTGACACGCGATTATTAGTATGATTATCAGTAACGAAGCATATATATATATATATATATATATATATATGTATATATAGGACGAGGGGGAGGGTGGAATATGGAGGATGTGGGGAGGAAGTACGGTCGCGACGATAGTCTTGCCGTGCGCGCAAAGTGTCGGTCGCTATTCGCGCGCCCTCCCTCCCCCTTGCCGGGAATTTTTTCCGGAACGCTACCGGATCACGCCGCGTAACTGGCGCCCCCGGCGACGACGAGAGTCGCTATTTTACGACGTGGGGAGAGACGTGAGGTGTACCCTACGGGCCGCGCGATGTCGTATGTATATACGTATATACACGCTGGTGCGCGAAAGGTACGACGTACTGTTATTAGGATCGCTATGTGCGCCTCGGAGGGCAGGCAGTTTGCCTGGTCGTTTCCACGTTCCACTTCGCGGGATACGCGGGCTAATTCGAACGTACGTCAGATTCGGTATCGCGACGTCGCTGTCAGAATTGTGTGTTGCGGAGAATAGAATCAAATTATCGTTTGAGGTGAGTTGCATTTATTATCCTTGCATTATTATGTACACTTATACCGAGAATCTCGTCTAATTGATATTCGCTCTTGATTATTATTCTATAATCGATTCTAACCTCTCTTTCTCGGAAAGATGTAGCATTATTTGATTTGATTGTGTGTGTGTTTTTCTATCTCTTTATTTGCATATTTACGTGAGCATTTTATTTTGCGGTCGATTATATACGTTTGATAGAATTAACCTTGCTATACACAATTACATTACGTATGTAAAAATAGTTATATCATGCAACTTGTTGCAACAAGTGACGATTAATGTCGCTTATGTGTAAATGCGCTTCTCAAAACCACCGCACCGTGAAATAAATCTACGGGGGGGGGGGGGGAAAAAAGAAAAAAAAAAAAAAAAACCCGCCATCGATATTTCGCGCTGGCGGAGATCTAACGGTCCTCTTATATAAAAGTACACCGGGAACTTCAAAGGGCATCGCGCGCGCCGTTCGGATTCAAAGTAGCACAAGAAATCACATTTTAAAAAGAACTCTCGCAAAGTCCAGACGTCAGGTAAGCCGGCAATTTGCATGCTATTACCGCGAGGCGTTTGTACTCTTGGGCGACGATGGGGCGCGTTTTGCCGCGCGCGGCAACCGGGACTTGTTTATTGTAATTACGAAAGTTTGGATTCTCTCTCTTTCTCCCTCTTTCTCAAGCTCGCTCCTTTATTGCGTCTCTTTATCTGCGCCTACGCAGCCTCTGCGAAACGAAGTTTCGAAAGAATAAGAAAGAGGAGTCACAGAGTAGTACGCCGGAAAATGGACGTTTGAATAAATACCGATTACGCACATTTCTCTCGGAGAAGCGGTAAATATTTATTCTCGTCGCGCTGTGGAATAAAAAAAATTCTCAAGCAAACGCGGGACGCGATTCCGTCGTTGATTCGTTCGTCTCGTCTCGTCTCGTCTCGTCTCGTTTCGTCGCGTCGCGTCGCGTCGTCTGACAATTTGGCTCGCTCTCTTTACAGGGGTTTATTCCAAGGATGATAGAGACGAGTAGATTGACGTAACAATATGACGAAACCGCGATACGTTTTACGTAGGTGTAATCCCATCGATGCGTATCGAGAGAGAAGAGCGTTTGAAAGGATATCGAATTTGCCACGCGCTTGAGTCAACAAGCTTTAACGTCGCGCTTTAAGATTGGGGGCGGAGGGTATACAACGTGATCTCTAGAGTTTGTGCGGACGTGTTTATAGAAAAATCAGCTCGCGATCTTCACGTTTTCGGAACAAGAATGGAATCCTGGCACCTGACAGCCCGGAGCGTTCGGTACGTGAAAGGATACTCGGGGGACGCGCTTCGTTTGCGGTCCTCGCAATCAATAGGGGATCGATTTGTGGTAGTATCCTTTTTTACAGTGGGAAATTTGTGGATCACCGGGCATTTATTGATCCGACGTTCTATTGATTGTTCGTTCTTTTTACTGACGTATGCAAGGATTTGCTATCGAGCTGAGCGATTGAAAACATTCTTTCGATCAAAGCATTATTTTGGTCTACTAAGATAATATAAATCCTGAGGCTTAAGAAATTATTTTTTTATTTATTACCAATATATACGTAGTATTTTATACTAATGTACGAAATATTAATATCAAAAAAATCTATATGTTTGTAACAAAATTGTTTGAAGATATTATAATACTTCACTATTTTTATCATCATATGTACAGTCGTGAAATATCGTATGCATTTTATACTAGTAAATTCTAGAAATTTACGTTTTCCAATACGAAAATTTTTAACCATAAATTTATATATTTCTTTCTGTCGCGAGTGATAAAATTTGTTATTATCGAGTTTGGATGTGTAATATATACAAGGGGATACGCGTCAATCGCACTTTAGCAGTTATAGATATATCGGTCTTCTCGCGATGGGCGCAAACCACTTAGGCGTAGTCGAAGTTAGGCCATCGCCTCGAATTATTAGGTAATTAGACTAAGATGGTTCTGGTGACCATCCCGATGATGGAGAGATACGGTATATATATGCACGACTACCTACCGATGGATAAACACATGGGCAGATTACACGGTGCTCTCGGCTCTCCCATAGATATATGCAATTTAACTAGTAATTTCGAACTTACAGCAGCTTAACTTCGGGAGTAATGATGTAGTAGTTAAATTGCATCACACGAACGACTTACGGCGTTATAACGTCACGTCCTCTAAAACAAAGTGGATTATAGTGGATTTCTTGGAGAATATCTTCTACAGGCAAAAAGGTTAAATATTCTTTTATAGAAAATGCTTTTTTCCTTTTAAGAATAATAAAGAATAAATTGTTAAAAAATTTTAGAATATTGTATATCAATATCGTATAAATTGTCAGGAGTATTGTTTTGTCAACATAATTGTGTCAAGAATATTTTATGTTATTAAGAGGCTATTTGTATGTTCTGTATCGGTGGAATAATTAAAAAACATTAAATATGTAAAGACAGGATTATTAAATAATAGGGAAAATAAATACTTATAAGCATACTATAGGTATTATCTATTGGCATTTTGATTTTTATTTTAAATTATTTATGCTGAAGAAAATAAGAAAAATTTAAAAAAGAAAAAACCTTGAAATTTTAATGTCGAGTACTTTTATTTCTCTTTTGCGCGTTTATATCAAACTCATTAATATCTAAATAAATCAATTTTTCAATATTAAAGTTTTTAAAATATCTTTATGCTTTATTCTGAAAAAGTGCAATTCTATCATATATTCGCTATTCATGCAGCAGTTCAGTATTTACCGCGTATTTTCTAATTTTTTTAACGGTAAAAGTGAGAAGTAACTTTCATTTTTTTCTTTTATTAAACAAAGAGACCAAATCGTGAGCGGTCGTCATACGATGGACGAAAAATAACGAGAGACCTCCACCTCCTCTCTTCTTACCATGGGGTAGGTGAAGGTGGTAATCCATTTGGTTATTTCCATCTGTATACCTACGCGAATTGCGGTCGGGACATCGGAATGTTGTCGGCACGAGTGACGACTCGTACCACGCGACTCCACACTCTCGATTTGACCTTACTCGACCTCACACTCGATTGTACTCGACTTGCAGTCGAATCGGCGGAGACTCGTTAATTGTGCAACGCCGGCCCTCGTTGTTTGTCGATCTTTTACTCGCTTCTCTCGCTCCTTTCGCTCCACGGGCGATTCACGAACCGCCGTCGATGAATACCGACGGAGATCGGCATCAGGTTGTTCCCGGGCGCTAATATAACACCGGCACTCTTCTTCTTCCTCCTTCTCGATCGAGTCACGATCCAACATAGGCGTGGTGCGCGGCGCTTTCCAACAAGAAGACGGACGGCTTGACCTCTCCCGTAACTTAACGTAGAGTTCGATCTGTGGCCGGACACCACGATCGAGAATGGCGATTCACCGTCATCCGTCCGTGAAATCGTTCCTTGCGTCGTCAGAGTTTAATGTTTGACTACGGTCTCTTTAATGTATTAGTAACTCTCGCGCGGTGTGTAACTGGATATAGCTAAAGATTTAAAATTAATGCGCAGACAAGTTAATAAACTATCGCTATAATCACTTGTACGTAATAATGTATATACACGATTTATAGAATTGATTCCAATATAATAATAGTAAAATAAGCATTTATCTGTTTATTGCTAAGTATTTGAAATCTTTACAAAGTTTGACGGATACTGATGGTTTTATTTTTAATGATCATTTGTACTTGGATATTGAACCGTAGAGAAAACAGTTAATTTATAAATAATAACAGTTAATTTAAATTTTTTTGCATTGAATCGATTGGGTGGTCAGTCGCGGGTACACATAAATGTATCGGCGAGCGACATGGCGCCCAAGGGCACTGTATTGAGGACCGTTAACTGCCATGACATTCGTACTCTCGACTGAAGAGAATTACATGGAAATGAATTTGTGACATACCGCTATTTATTGGAAATAATCAATATTTAATGTTATTATATAAGCGTAGAATTGATCGCCGATATATCCTATTATCTAGTATCTGATATATTAAAGATAAATCTCTCAAAATGCGTATGTAGCCATCAATTCGGTCGATATACATCATCTTTTGAATGATTATATATGAAGTGTATAACTACTTTTCAAACTACTTTGTCAATAATTGTTTCAAAGAAATAATTGAAGTAAAATTCAAAGACATTTATTATGTTCTGTTTATTAATAAATAAAATTAAATGACGACGCATGGATAAATTTTTATAGAAAGTTTAATTGACAATTACATTTCACCATGGAAAATGTGTTTTCTTATCATACTTTTTTTACAATGCATTACTTTTTATATCGTGATCCATTTCCACGCGTGTTTGTTTTTATAATTGTATAAATATAATTAATAATTGCATTTGAGATTTTTCAAATTAATATAAAAAAACTTTTCTTTATGTATGTAACTAACAATTTACATCTTTGCCAAAAGAAATAAAAAAATAAGAATAAGACGTAAAGTTAGATATATTGAATATATATATATATATATATATATATATAATCTCGCAGCATTTTTTGATCAATCTAAATGAAAGAGTCAACTGAAAAATTTTCGATTTATCAACAAAACTGCGAGACTCTAGAAAAAATTTTTCGCCTGCTGCGAACAGATATCGACCGACTCCATACACGAAAACACACTTTCCAAATGGCTGCATTCCAACATAAAATCAGCGGCGCTCGTCACCGCTCGCCCACCCCCGCCGCGTGTAGGGAGCAAACGAGCTCGACGTAGGTACGCGAGACCAAACACTGCAGGGAAAGGAGCAGAAGCGAGGAAAAAAAAAGAGAAGCCAACTCTAAAAAGCGAAGAGAAGAGAAAGAAGAGAGGGCGGTAATAACGCCGGTGTGAAAACTCGCCGAAATCTCTGGGATGTAAGAAGAGGGAAAGGAAAGGGGTTAGGGAAGAGGGAGGGGGAGACAGAAGCTGCGTCTTGGCGTACTCGTAGAGGGTTCTCCCTTTCCCTCCATACCGCCACTTTTTCCCACTTCCACTCTTCCTTCTCCTTCTCCCCTTCCTGCGCCGCTCCCGTTTTCTCCTTGACGCGACAGAGGCAAAAGGTACGAGTGGGATGGGCGAGGAGTCGAGGCAGCGACAACAGGGACGTACGAAGAAAGGGGCTGCAGCGTGGTAGCTCGCACTGCGCTGTACACACAGCAGCATGGAGGGGTTAACGGGGGGGAGGGATGGATGGACCGGCGTGCGGTAGTGGCAGCACACCCAAGGAGCAGCTTACGGATCAGGGGGAGGAGGAGGAAACGAGGGGGAACGGGGGGCATCGATCGGTCATGCGCAGACTGTGCTAGGTTCCTGTCGTTTCCATCGTGTCGTGTACGTCCGCGTGTGGATGTATTTGTGAATTGTGCGACGCTGCCGAGGTAGAACTGGGATTCGGCGGTACCGTCTCTCGTACAATCCAAGCATCGCAGACGCATCTTCCCTTTTCCTCGGTTTTCTATCTTGCTAGATTCTTCTACTTACTGACACTATATATCGGAATTTTTAGGATACATTTGAATATCATTTGTAGAAAAGATATATTATAAGTAGTCGAGTAGTAATGTCTCAAATCTTGAAGAAATTAACGAAGTGATATCTCTACTGTGAATATTTATCAGAATATTTATTGAATATTTATTCGAATATTTATTGAAACGATAGTAAAAGAAAAATATTTTGTAAATTAATTTTTATTTTTATTGAGTATTACAAACATTTTTTTCTTTAAGTATATAATGGGTAAAGGAGTGCGAGAAAGAGAGGTTCAGAGATATAAAAATCAGATTAATTATTTATATGCGTGAACTGTATTTTTTGCAATGACTTTAAAAGTATATCTTTGAACAGTTTTCTAATTATATTTGACATTTTGTATGATGATATTATTTTATGAAAATTTTAATTTTTCAAACTTTTCGTAACTTTTGCTTAACTTGATTGATTTTAGACAATTTTGATGTCAAATATATTCCCCCTGGTAACTTTGAATTTTGAATCTTGTATTTATATGAAATATTTAGTTATTTATTCAATAAATTAGACATTCTGTCAATATTAATACACTTGTTGATATTGGGCATATTTTCTAATAAGTATTAAAAGCTCAGAATTGTATTTATTTTTTCTAGCGCGATGGTTTGCTCATTAATATGATATAACAATCGCTAATATATACGTGTATATTCTCTTTATGAATTGAAGAATATCTCTTTTTTTGCACTTTTTTTAATTATCATGAAAATAATATTTGTTTTTCAACTTTTATCTTTTTTTTCCAGTCAGATATGAGATATTAAATTACTAAAGCATTCATATTGAGCGGTTTTATAATTATACATGCGCATATACTACTAAAATAAATTGCTTATTGATTAAAAAACTTTTAAAAAGATAAATTTATTTTTGAATAAATATACATACATATATCTGATATATGAATAAAATTTCTCTTCGGTCATTCATTGATGGCAATAAAGTAATTTGTCGGTCCTTTTTAAACCTTTACTTTTTTTTTTCGTTCCGGAAAGTGTTTCGGAAACACGTTTATCGTCGCTAACTTTTTTTCGCTAAATCGCACGCTACTCATTCGCTTAGGATAAGCAATCCTGACGTTCTCACCCACGGTAGGGTAGGTAGGTTATATCGTGACCGCGTCGCCCCGTGCTTGCAGGGTTAAGTTAGGTTAGACCAGCCCGTCATCCCTCTCCTGCTCCAGCAGGCAGGTATATGGAATAGGGCCGCGCAGGGTCCGTCATGTGACTGTAGGCGGAGGCACCACACCCCCGCGGGGGTAGGCAGGCGATAGTACGCGCCGCGGGTGGTAGCAGAGGCGCATCGTCGCCACTGCTGAGGGGGTTGCACGAGGGCGGCCGGGTGGCGGCTTGGAAGGGAAAAGGGGGGGAGGCGTCGCGGCGCCTCTCTCGCCTGAAGCGCAGTGCGACGTCGCGACGCGCCACGTGCGGTGGGCCACAATACATATCGGAAACGCACGGCACGAGAGACGGAAAACGCAACGCAACGCAACGCGACGCGACGCGATACCGGAAGTCACCTTCAGTGACACTGTACCGTTCTCTTTTACTTTCATGCATTCCCTCGTGTCGCGCGCGTCCTCGGATTCGTCGTCGCGCCGCGTCGTTCCGTGCCGGCTCGCCGCCTGCCATCTTCGACGAGATACCGAGTGATTCCAAGGTGCGATCGAGAGTACATACGTCGTCTAGCAATATTTACGACCAGAGGAAAAGAGAGAAAGAGAGAGAGAGAGAGAGAGGAAAACGTAGACGGGTCGCGAGCGTGGGGAAGAACTTACAAGCGGGGGTGGAGAGGGGATAAGAAAAAGAAAGTTACAGAAGGAAAGAGAAGGAAGGGAGCCGGTTGGGCCATGCGAGAGTAAGAGAAATAAAGAGAGGGAAAGAAAGCCAAGGAGGACGGAAGTGTGAGAGAGGGATGGACTGACTACGTTTCGAATTAGCCTCCGATAATCCGCTCGCGGATTAAGTTACGCGTGTGCGTACGTGCGCTCACGGTTCTCGCTCGCTGGAACGCATTTTCCTGTATTCATCTTTCGCTCGAGTCTCGTGCAAAAACGCGAGTTTTGCCGATTGCTGCCGTCACCCGTCACCCGTCACCCGTCGTCCTCCGTCGGTGAATCGCTGCGAGACCGGAAATACGAGACGAGGTGAGTTCGCATCACATCTTCGAGACGTCGCGTTCGGTTTTAAACCTTAGACAGAGATGGGGATCGAGTGTGTTTTGGAAAATATAACGGAGAACATATATGTATACATATATATTTAGTGTCTCGCGCAAGTGATCGCTGGGTGAATTGCGTTGCAGTGACCTTGGGCTGTTATGTTTAAAAGTGAAGTCCTTGGGGGGGGGGGGGGAGAAACGATCGTAGGCTACATCGTAGACGCATAGAGTTGTCACTTTTTGGAAGGTTTGATAATAGCTATTGTGATTTAGAGTTACTTGGACACATTTTTCGACAAATATTTTTATCAGAAAAAAACTGCTTATTGTTAGATTCAAACACTTGAGTATATATTGTATTGAAGTAATCATCATATTTTAAAAAGTATATATATCAATGTATACATAATTTCCATCTTTTTGACGAACATGATATTTATTTATAATATATGCTTCATTTTTAAAAATTATGATTTAATAAAGAATTAAGCAAATGAAATAAAAATAATGCTGTAGAGATAATGTCGATATCGCGAGGCTAAGACTGATACTAAATTGTAATATATTATAATTTATTTCTTAATCTAATGTCAAATTTTCCAATATAATTTTTGTATACATTTACAAATGTAATTGTAAATTTTTACTTTATTTGAAAGTAGATATAAATAGAAACGAAATATATATATATATATATATATAAGAAAAATACAGGAATATTCTTTTGTCATTTAAACAATGATTTTTCAGGAAAAATAAACAATTTTTTTTTATTATGGAAGTTTGCAAATTTTATTAGACATTATTGTTTACAAAAAATAAATGGCGTTATGAAGTATTTAATATATAATACGACATAGTGAAAGATTATCTTAATTTTTTAAACGTCGAGTTTAATTTCAGGAAATTAATTTTGAAACATTTTTTATCGTCATTGTCTGATTTAATTTATGTTTGTATTTTTGTAAAAAGATGATATATAAAAGATGGTATAATAATGAATAAAAATACAAAAGTAGCAATATATTTATAAGTTAGATTAATCCGTTTGTTATATGATACCAAATGTTAAAATCAATAGTGACGCCGATAATTTGATTACTATTTGATATTTAAATGCAGGAGTACAATCAATAAATAAAGTGGCTATGAAGATACTGATTGAAATTGTACAATACTATACAGAAAATATGTTACATTTCCTGCGTTTAAATAATAATGATGTCCTTTGATTCGCACGATAAATCACGGATATATCTATATGTGTGGTGAAAGATGCGTGGTATTATTATGTGTATTTTAATTTTAAAAGCGAGAACGATATAATCGCATTCAATAGTCTTTTATGAATATAGCATTGATGAGATTCCAATAATAATATATTCTCTGAAGAGTTTCACTACCATTATATTGACTAGATTCGTCGAGTGATGGAAATATTCATCCAAATACAAATTTTTCTCTCCAATATAAATCTTTTTGCAATTGAATGGTTATATTTTATTAGTTTATATATTTTTGATTTATTTTTGTATCCAAATTGGAACGATATGATTTTTTTATTACATCTAGCATTAATATTATATTCTGGGATTATTGTTACTTTATTCACTTATTAAAAACTTTGAAACACGTTTTTTGCATAAAATCTTAAATAATTCTAAATCCTAGCACATTGTCACATTTATAATGGAATGCTTTTATTAAATTTAAATCTATATTCATAGCAAAAATCTACAAAATCTATTCTACTAAATTTATGACAAGACTTATGTATTGATGTTAAATGTAAGCTATGTACATTGTTACAAAGTGCCGAATTGTGCTTGTAAATATTTTGAAAAGAGTGCAGATATTTATATAGATTACAGACATTTTGTAGCAATAGCGAGAAAGAAGCTAGGATATAATCTCCGCTTGCCAAGCGTCTTGAGATATCTTCTCGTTTTGTGAAAGTGTTTGCAATTAAAAAGCGGTCGTGCCACCTCGGGGAGCCGCATTTAACTTTGCTTAACTAAGTTCCCGATCCGTTGACGCGACGCCCCAGGGATTCCGGCCGACGAAAGTAATTCGCATTTTTGTTACTCATCGCAGGAAATTTTCGTCAAATCTTACTTCGCATATTCGCGCCTCGTATGATTTCGGTACGTGTACGGTTCAATTATGTGTGAAACTTAGAAGAAACTTTCTGAGAAACACATACATATATTTGTACTATGTGTACGATTTTCGTGAAATTAGTTATTTTTTTTTTTTTTTTAGTTTTTATTAAAGACACATAATATTGCTTTTTTTGTAATTAAAGAGTAGTGATGGCAAATAAATAAAATTTTATTAGATTCAAAAATATTTTAGTACATATTTGAACTTATTTATTTATTTTTATTCTAAGAAAAGCACAATTATATTTATATATTGTTGGATTATATGATACCTTCTTGACGCGATATTTTAACTTTAATTGAATCCATCTAATTTTTTATTTAATTTGTTTTTATTATATTTTGTAAATACTTGTGTATAACATTCTGATACATTCTCATATTCTCACTCTTGTATATTTTGACAATTTTTTTAAAGTACAATTTGCGTCTTGACGAAGCTGCCGACGGAAGATGTCGTCTGCCGATCATCTCGGAACGTGAGTGACAAGCTGGATCTTAGTAGCGTGCCGATCGGCGAGGAGTTCCCGGATACTTTAGAAATTTTGCAACCACGGAGGACACTAACAACATGTCTTACCTCGCTCTGGACTCCAACGCCTGGCAGGTAAGTGTTAAAATTAAAATGCCAATTTTTTCTGCAATTAAAAATTTTTGAAATTTGTTTTATGCAATTTACACGCGTTAATTATATACGTGTGAAACAAGCGTACGCAACAGTGTCTGATTACGAAAGAGAGATATGCCCGAAGTAGATTATCCACTCTGTAAATTAATATGTCTCTCATGCGCAATCGCGCACAAACATTCTCTCAACAATCGTTGGATTATCGAAAAAGCGTATAATAAAAACGTTACTAGTCGCTGAACTTCCTCTATACTTCTCTTAATCGTCTTAATCACTTCCGCATGCGACCGGCGTGAAACGGCCCGCGCCGCCGCGAGCGAAGCGAGCTAAACAAGCTCTATTTACCACGATCGTTTCTGATAATCGTAGATCACCGAGGACATAGATCAATCTTCTTTCGCGATCGTGTACGACGATCGACGCGTGGATCCACCCCATTCATAAACTAGCCAACCAGACGTCAGATACGGATCGAATGAGAGTTGCCACCGCGCTGGCACAGTACACCCTTCTCTATCCCTCTCTTGCTTTCCACCTCACCCTTCTCCCTTCCCGTCGGCTAATTCTCCCTCTCGTAGACGTGGTCATTACCGACGCAAATTAGCGATGCCTGATCCACGTTCCGACGTTTTGCATGCGATGCATAGAACGAGTTTGCGCGATTACGCGCGTGTACTCGCGCTGAAAAACGATGCCGGTGGGTTTTAAATAATACGTGCACGCGATCGCGCAAAGCCGTATCGTACGTGTTTTAGAGCAGGAGCCCTACGTGCAGCGGACACTTTGTCATTATCTAAACGAAGTTATCTAGGAGAAGTAGGGATACTCGCAAACGCGAAGTTTCCTGTGTGTATGTACGAGACTCTTACGCATATTTATACGAATGTGGGGATACCTAACTATCGTGTTCTAGGGAACGTCTAATTCTCTCAGAGATGTGAAGACAGCGAATGTGTAAAAAAATATAGGATCTGGATTTTTCTCGCTAAAACATATTCGAAATTATAAATGCAACTCTATTTAAAAATGTAGAGATATGAAAAATACAACTTTTTATTGAAAAATATTGTTTGTCAATATTAGACGCGTCTCACGTGTCGAATATTTATGGAGATTATCGAATTTATTAATTTTATGAATGGCTCGCATTTGGCTACTCTAGAAATCGTATTTTTACATCATTGCGTCATATCTGCTTTGCATCGTCATTTTATTCGAGAATTATTTACAATAAATTTCTCTGCACAATTTACAATTGATCACAGTTCATAAAATCATTCAATCTATTCCCTATTGTTTCATAACTTGCGCAAAAATTTACTATACAACATTTTATCTCTAACAAATTTTGTTTGTATGTTTTATCATTTTTGTTTGGATTTTTGAAACGATAATACGCGAATCACATCTATTTTCATTTAATATTAGTCAATGACATATTGATCGATCTACTAAAATATAATTCTTTCTTTTTCTAAATTTTTTGTTAGAAATTTTTATAATACTAGAAAAAGAATAATTTATTTGATTTTTTTGTGATCTAATTATATCATTCCACGTAAATTTTACCACCTTAACGTTACCTTACTTCGGTAAATCACATATTTCACGATTGACGGACATTGACATTAATCATTCTTTGAAATATAAAAAAACTTGTGCACAAATGGCAAGGAGACGAGTAAAAAATCTTCAATAGGGTAAAAAACTATCCTCTTTCTCGCTGCACTTTGGATACGGTATGGCGCGCATCAGTTTTCCCCTTCGTGTGATGGTCACGGAAATCACATAGTAACAGCAGGAAATGTAAGTTCTCGAGCATGGAGGATAGCGGAAACACGTTTAGGTAGTAGCCCCCTATTGAATTATGTTGTTAGCCGAGTTCGCTAGCTTCGTCTATGTTATCTGGAAGGCAATCCCACAACGATTGACTACTACTTGTCTTAGGCGTACCTTTCCTACTGATGCTTTAATTTATTTCCTTGATAACAAGTATCTGGAAAATATTTGCTTAGATACTTCAATTATAATTTGAATTGTGTGAGATTGCATTTACATGTAACTGAAACATTACATGTCAATTGCAAATGTATAGTAGTGACGATAAAAGCCCTCAGGTTTTCATATTTTTTATTTTTTTTATATTTTTTATATATTCTTTATAGTATACATATATTATACATTTGCACGATTAAACTTTGTTGTATGAATTTGTACAGTTTGTTATCTCATAGGTATTTATAAATGATATACTGATACTTATTAATGATATATTGATGAAAAAAATGTTATTTAAAAACCATATTTATATATATTTGAGGTGAATTATTTCTCACATAATAAGTAGAATAACATGAAATGTTTAAAATTATGATATTTTGAAGTGATGATTTATATACATATACTTGCAGTCACTATACTGGGTTATCAAATAGAGAGAATGCCGGTTCTATTCTATATAAAAATAATTACTGTTGAAATTCAGTTTTACGTTTTGTTTTATCGTTTTTTGTTTACACACGAAAATACAGGCTTGACAAAACAAAATACATCAAAACTGCTGCTTCATTGGACCAGCTTCGTCGTTATAAAATTGTCGGGTATTGAAAAAGCATCGTAGCCGAAAAATATGCCGGGAAATAATAATGCGCGGTATAGAAAGAAAGTCGTCAAAATGCGGGAACGTGTTGTGGGAGTGACGAGTATTTGCACATTTTCCAATAAAGTATGATCCGGTCACGTGCCAAAGCTGAGTGGCGGGTTGTGTCTTTGGCTAAAATAACAAGGGTCGTACCCGCCACGCAGGAGGATTAATACTTTGCTCTCACGTGCCATCTTTGCCGAAGATCACTCTCGTGTCTTTCGTGTCCCCTTTCCTCTCTTGCTTTCCGCAAGTTTCACCGCATTGACAGGGTAACTGAAACCACGCGTTCAACGAACGATGTGACGTCTCGCGATATTTTATCATAAGTATGTGGGTGAGCACGTATATGTATTTGATCGGATGCGATTACGTTGAATTATTTCTTTAGCACATTATAAATATATTAAACATTAATATATAAATAAACAATAAATAAATTAATTAATTAATAAATATGTATATTAAACATTGAACATTATTTCTTTCAATGAGAAGATTGTATAAAAAGATTATATTGTCTTATAATTAATTCTTCTATTTACATTTAGCAAAAGTTCAAGTTGCAAGATTTTTTTGAGAGATTGAAAACAATGCCAAAAATATGTTTTATTAAGAAATATTGCGTGTTTTCATATTTTACAAACATTTTCCAACACGCACAAAATTCACACAGTTAACATTTTTAAATTTTTCATAGTTTTTGAAAACAAGCAAAATTTTATTTTGTAAAGTGTAAAAAGAATACTGTACTTTAAACTGAAACGAATAATCATTGATAGAATAGATAATATTGAATTGTTTGGCGAAATAAGAATATTTTTGTTGCATACTCTAAATTTTCAAATAATAAGATAAATTTTCGAATATGACAAAGACATTTGTAAACTCATTTTCTGTTTAAAATGTCTCTAGGTTCGACTGATTCGAATCGTCTAATCTTGCCTGATGCACTGCTCGATTTAACGAAAGAAAACATTTTTCTAGGGTGTCAGTGCACGCCAGTTTCGCTTTTAGTGTCAACTGAGCGTTACGATCTTCTATCTATCTGTCCAATATACTCGAGTTATTTGTCGCTTTATCTGCTCTTAATGCGTGATTCACTATTTTGCATGGCGGGAACAGTTGGTGGCTACATCAAAAACCCACCGGCACTTCAAAGTTAGATTCGTGCGCGTCCTCGTTGACGGGGGTAGAGCTTCGTTTGCGCAACGATAGGAAGGGCGGAAGAAGAAAGGAGAAGAAGGGTGAACGAAAAATAAATGATACCCGAATTAGCGTAATCGCGTGATGGTTTTGCGAGGGAGATACACGGCATGGGCAACGCGAGGGGGCGGCATAGGGAACGACAAATTGCGTTTCGATTTCATTTCGCGCGGAGACGGCCGTCATCACGGAGAATCGAGAAGTCGTGATCGTAAAAAAAAAGAATTGTGTAGTTAAAATTATTGTTGTACTTTCAGTCGATCAATGTAATCGTTTTGTATTTTTTAAATAATGTTACACTTTATTATTATGCTCATATCGTAATACTGATATTTAATGCTAATCGTAAATCGATATTATCATACCGTGTCGAGGAAACTGTATTATGTAACGTGAAACGTATTTATGGTAATATTCTCGTTAGCACGTTGGAGTAATGTGAAATATTTATTTTGAAAACTTTTAATTTTATTAGCAACGATTAATATAAATTATAAAAATAATGATTAATCATATTTATATTTTTCATTTATATTTTCAACAAATCTAATTTGTAGGGTTTATCAGGTTAGGTCTCTGTTATTACATGTGTATATAAAACTTAAAAATTATTTTTGAATCAAGCGTGTTTCAATTTGTACAAATAAGCTTTGAGAACGAATTATCGATAAACTTTGCATAAATCTTTATATAGATACTGAAACCTAAGCTTTAATTTTCTATAACTATTGAAAGATTTCTGAAAAATAATTTTGTTTGAAAAAAATATTTTGTTATTTATTTTAGATTTTATATTATGTAGAATACAAGAATACGTAGAGTACACAATAAAATAAAATAAAGTAAAATAAGATACATCGCTTCTCTTTATTCTTTTACCGACAATCTTACAAAATTATTATCTTCAAACTGTATAAACTCATCATTTGTTTCTCGTCGATAGAGTATGTAAATAAAGTAGTTATTGACCGGCGAACTTTCGTCTGTTCAAATACACAGAACCGAACGCGAGGCGATTGTAGCGGGAAACAGTCGAGGTAACCGCTTTACTATGGCGGCACGTGTTAATCATGTAAAAGTGTGTGTCTAATACGTTGCAATTACAGTTGCGCCGCGATTCGCGGGGCGTACTCAGATTGAATAAAAGACGGTGGCTGTCGGCGAGCAGGACGATGCCAAACATCGGCGATAGCCCCCTCGAAAACGTTGGTTAACCCACGTGACAATGCTGAGAGCGAGGTCCATTGTCACCCCCGGCAATGCACAAAGGGCCATGGGTACTTTGTTCATACGTGTCTACACGTCGTACGACACATTTCTGCATAATACAAACGACATACATATTCGAGTACACGACGTTTTGCCCTGCAGGGTCTCGTAACCCTTGCGATACAGAAGACACTATATGTAACTGCAAAGAAAAGAGATATTTTATATCTTTTACTTGAAAATATGTTTTCCGTGGATTCTTAAAAGTTTACAATAAGTCGTTATATTATAATGGATGCATTATTGAATAATTGTCATAAAACATGCTTTTAAAATATGTTATGTAGTTTTTATTTAAAATGGGTATTAATTATATATATATATATATATTATAATTTATATGTATTAAAGCGTAATTGATATCTAATTTAAGTTTTCATATTTGAATTTGCAGTACTTTAATTTAAAAATTTGTAAATTTTAATCAAAATTATAATTGACATTTATTTTACATTTTAAAATAACTGTAATTTTAAACCTTAACATATCTGTAGTTGAGAAAAAAATTGTACGCGATTTCAAAGACATCTTTGCATCTAAGATATTCTTGATATACTTATCACGATGTTGCAAACCCTGAAAATCCGATAGGATTTCGGCGAGATTGGGAACAATGAAAAACAGAGAAATAAGAGTACGAAGGAGAATGCCCGAAATAAAGAAATAGAGAAGTGCGGGGGAAACAAGGAGAAAAGAAGAGAAGGGGAGACAGCAGGTGCCACGTATCTTCCGCGATAATAATTTTTCTGGACTGTTTTCATTTGGTATGGCCGTCAGTTGTGACGCGCCATGATCAGTCAGCCGACGTCGGCTTGTGTTTTAGTCCTTAACCCGTTCTGCTTCCAGTAATTAAGACTCGAGCTTAAAAAAAGGAGAACGTGGGTGGTTAGGGGGATTCGGGACCGGGTTAGATTGGAGGTAGGGAGAATGAGAGTTTGAGGAGACAGGGATAGAACACACCGCGCGATGACACGCTCTTTTGTTCCGGCTTTTTGCGAAAGACACCGTAGCGAGTAGCATTTGCGAGTACAAAGAGAAATAATAACTGGTCCGCCGTTCACAACTAATATTTGCGTCTAACTTTTCTCCCTGAGATTTTTTCCGCTGTATATGCGCGCGCTTTTCTCTTTGTCGTAGAAATGAAAACGCGGACTGGTAGAACGACATGTAGATAACGGTGACGTGCTTGTCAGAGAGACAGACGACGGTGTCCGCGTGTTTCAAACTGCGGAAAGATATCTCGGCGGTTGCGGAATAAACCAGTGCTTAAGGTGTCTCTTTGTCGTCTTACACCGGGTAAAAGCGAGTTCCTGATACTCACACATGTTGTGTGCCTGACGTTTTTTCCCCAGTTTGAAAGATAGTATACCAGAATATATTTCGTATAATACATAGAATTATTCTATTTTACTCTTAACATGTACAGAGATAATTTTTTCGGTGACATTGTTATTATATATTGTATTTTGCACATCTTTTTTTTTTTTTTTTTTTTTTTTTTGTTTTGATATGTGTGAAATTATATGTCTTTACGTTTGAATATTTTTTGATTAAATTTATTTTATGCGAAAACTTGATTAATTTGCATAATGGATGGATGTTGAATATTTTACGTTTTGTGCACATTATTATTTTTTTATTTTGTTTTTATTGAGATATTATGGAAACGGGAAAGCATATTTATTTCCGAGTATTTCTTGAGTATTTCTGCACATGGATAACTGTGTTCATAGAGTTTAAATATTTTAACGATATATTCTCCATCGCATTCGCACACGCGCAATACACACATACACACAATGGGATTTCCATTAGATCTACTGTTTCGCATTTATTGCTTACCATCGATTGCAATTTATTGGAAGTGCGTCGGTCGTTGTTATCTACCTTCGGTACAAATAAAATTGTAAAATGCTCTGCTATTTTTTTATTACAGCTCAGTTTTCATCAACATCATTTTACACAAATAAAAAAAGCAGCTATCTCTCGCTTGTTTTTCTCAAAATTATGTTTTTCTCAACATTTGTTGTTAAAAAGTGTGTAACTTTAAAAAATTCATTTATTCTGTATGTAAATTTATTATCCATAACGTCTTCTTAACTGAATAGCAACGTGTTCTTACGCAAAGATATAAATGAGCTCGCACATATTCGAACTTTCATTATGTCCATACTTCATTGAAATTTTGTTAAAAGTGTACAAAGTTGCAAATTATTTTTGCAATCATCCGCCTGCGTAACCTGCGCAATCTCCGATCGTTCTCGTAGACAAAAATTCGCGAGCAATGCGTTAACGGGAGGGTGACCGTTGAATTCACCCTACATGTAGTTTAGTGGCCCTGGTCTTTCGAGGGTGGTGGTGGGCTGGTCACGTTGGTGGTGGTGAAATCGAGTTAGCCAAATTAACCATGAAATAGACTCCCTCCCTAGTGTCTGTCTATCTCGTCAGCCGCTCGTGTCGTTCGCATCGCTCCAGGACCACTAACCAAAGCTAACCAGTCCCGTAGGCCCTTTTAGGGCCACTGCACACAAAATTGAACCTTTGCCTCCAAAGGAAACACGACTCTATTACTGAACGCGGAAAAATTACGATGTATCTAAGGCATATTGGAAAGAGATTGTACAACGTTATATAATAATATTATAGTAATAATATATATCGAATATTTATGGTATATTATCTGATTAATTGTGATTAGAACTCGATTATTTAATGAAGCAGCTACATTATCGTGTGTACCGACTAAAATTTGAATTTACGTGTTTGTACGTATGAAGTGCGAATCAACACAATGAGTAAAGTAATATAACGGTATTTATATACGTATGGGCACTATAATAAAGTATAATTAATAGCAATACGTATTATATTTTAAAGTATGATTAATAACAATATATATTGTATTATTATAATTATAAATGTTACTATTATTCACTCTCACGAAAACATAAATATTCTCTTTGTTTATATTTCTATTTATTACATTCGTCAGTTCGTGATTATTTATTAATCCTGAGTTAATGCATGTACAAACCTGTTTTACTGAATGGTCGACTAAATTTCGAATTAAAGGCCCCGTTATTCCATTAAATATATAATTACATTATATAGATAAATTATTAAAGACTATGTATATGTATATCTAGTATAATGGAACTTTATCGTTGTCAACTTTAGTATAATCTACGAGTTTTTAGTGCTATCAAGAGAGGAAGTATATGTTTAGATATAACGAAATAATTTTGTTTCCGTGCAATTCTATTACGTTGTTAATCGTGCAAAAATAAAATGTCATGTGCCATATCGTCCGTCCTTTCCTGAACGAATTTCACCTACAGCATACGAGATTCGAGGCGAGCGTCTCCCGACTGTGATTCATGGGTACGATGATCCCATTGACAAATAAGAAAGACGCGGGTCGGCCTTTTTCTCATTAGCGGCACTTTGAACTAACCCGCCCACGTTATGACAAACTAGATTAATTTTCTGTCCAAAAGGTACCGCCTTCGCGATCGTTTGTTATGAAATTTCAACTGTCAGCCGTTACTTTATCGCGCTTCGCAACGTGTTTCAGAAATTGGCATTTAATTCGCCGCGTTTGAGAAACATCATTACGATCGGCAGAGGCAGACGCATTAATTCGATATTTCATGATATATTTCTTGATATAAAATGCAAGAGATACAGAAATTTTACTTATATAATTATTTTTAAAAAATGATAAATGTAAAAGCTAACACATTTAATTTTTAATTAAATGTAATTTAATTAAAGCAAAAATGGACATTATAAGATTAATTTGAACAACATGTTGTAATATATGGTCACAAAAAATCAAATCACGGCCCGCAATTACAATTTTTAAAACCGTATGACATATCTTTTGTACACAATGAATACAGTGAGGTATACATACCTATATGTATACATTCAGATCGACTCGCAACGCTGTAAAACTTTGGAACGCAGACGCACGACGTTTTCATTGTAAAAATCGAGATACCGGTTAAAAATATTCAAAGGAAGGAGCGATGGCCGAAGAGGGGTTTATAACTCACGTCAGGCAAGTAATTAGCCGCTTTTGCCCAGCTGTAATGGACCCGCTAAGGCACTAAGCGAGACCCTTAACTTATTTAAATGAACCGGTAACCCATGTCCATGTCCAACGTGAACCAGACACGAGGCAATATAGAAAAACCATTTATAAGGGCACTATTCCGGATGCCTAAGAAACTTCTTTTCCTTTTGCTACACTTTGGACTCTGCAACGTATCAGGCGATCTATTTTTTCGTGCCAACAGGTACATGCCAGCATGTACAATGATCTGTTTCACGGTTATTATATATATGAAATATTTTAGCATGCGATAGAAATATGAATAAATATATTATCATATATCAGAAATATATCCGAATTATAACAAATTTTGCATACATTTTCTGATACAATATATT
Organism: Anoplolepis gracilipes; assembly: GCF_047496725.1. Classification (NCBI taxonomy): domain Eukaryota; kingdom Metazoa; phylum Arthropoda; class Insecta; order Hymenoptera; family Formicidae; genus Anoplolepis; species Anoplolepis gracilipes. The sequence goes on from NC_132972.1 coordinate 13,093,812, forward strand.
TATATATATTGGTGAATTAATATTTTACAAAAAAATTGAATATCTTATTAAATTAAAATAAAAAATATATTTTAATATACTTATTTACTTTTTTTTTTTTTTTTTTTTTTTTTTTAATAATTTACAATATTTAATGAATAATTTATAAGCCGCTCTATTTGAAAGGTAGTAGGCGCCATTTTTTAGAATGTTTTAATATTGATTATTGTTCAGATAAAAATATCATAATTAAAAATAAAAAATAACCATCATATCGAGAGAGGTGAGATGTTTTTCGACTTATTATATTGAAATGTCGACTTTAACTGTCAAAAGAACATTGATTTGTTTTCGACGGAATTTAGGGGCGCGTCCAAAAGGGCGAATATTGATTTTATGTTCAGCTGTAAAAGTGTGATTTGAATTTTGATTGCGGGCTGGGAGAGATCGCGTAACAGGATAGTGCACGCTTTGCCAGACGCACAAGGGCCCTTCAAACGTCGCTTACTCGACTAGAAAATTGAAGGAATATACGTTTTCAAGTGACGAACATTGTGGACCTGACCGAGTACATCGTGTTCACAATGTTTTTAATATCGTTTCAAATAGAGTATCTATTGCTTTATCGTGAATAAAATAAATCTTTAGTCCATTTTTCGCGATATTTTGTAAACATTACATTCTTAAAATCATCAATTTTACAATAAATATTTTATTTCCTTTTTAAGATTAATTTAAGATTTTTTAAAAACCTCGTTCTAACTTACGCTCACAATATTCATTTAATATAATCTTGAATATTGAACTTTACTTTTCTTTTCTATATTACTTTATTTATTCGCAACAAATAGACGTATTTTAATTAAATATCAATAAACACAAGGAAAGCGACGTAATGTATCACATTATTTTCTTCCCTTAATTTGAATGTTTTATTAAAGATTTATTTAGTATTAAAACAAGTTTTGTTCATTACGATCGTTTTATTTCTTGACATATATTTTTGCTTAGAAAGTAGAAGAAGAAGAGCCATCTGCATCTCCCTATACATTCTTGCTGCAAAGAAAAAAAGACAAATACCGTTACGATGTAGGGTTACTCTTCTAGGCGAATCGTTTTAGTTCGATTACGATCTTCAGCGTAGCATAATTCGATAATGATACGAGGGCATGGATTTTATCATAAAGGCATGCTAATTCTGCTTTTGTCGTAACCCGAGATCACTATAATTTGTGAGAGCATAAAAATAGGTATTAAAATATCATCATAGGCTGTTTCCAAGTATCAAGAGACAGGACGATCATTTTCGTTGTCAACTCACACTTCGTAATGATGATCGTCTTTATCTTTTTGGCCTTCATGCCGCTGATTATTACAAGAACATAATGAATGTTTCCTACTTTCTAATGTTTCATATATTCAACGGTTTCGTGATAAAACATTACGACGATAAATTTGAAACTTATGAAATTTACATCATTTTCAATTAATCAAGGTATTTTTTTTTAAGTTTAGTATTTTTTTCTAATTTATAGATGTAACAATTTAAAAAAAAATGAGAATTTTTTTACATATATTTTACATAATAGAAAATAATAAAGAGAAGAACGATTTCTTTTTTCTTGGATCATGTAACATATTTAATAATCACTAAGTTTGTTTGGCAATAATTACAACTGTTTACTTTATCTCTTTTATTTTGATTTATTCCAATAAAAAAATCAATCATTGAATTAACCAATTGCTTATTATAAATTGCAATGCTTATTGCTAGAGTTCGAAGAGTCTGCATTCCTTTAGAACAAGCTCTGAACTCGATGCTACGTACTTTATCGCATTCCGCGCATTAGCATGCAAAGCCCAGACAAATAAGCATTGCGGTTTATTCAAACATCATTTGACCCGAGGATACCGTTTGTGCTGAGTATCTCGATGCAATATCGTTAAACAAACTCATAACGTGAACAAACTAGCTGTTAATATGGATATCGGTGGGTTGACCGCGTACACCCATCTGAATATTCTTGCAAACACTTTCTTTCCTTTAACCTTAACTCTTTCTCTCGCTGTCCACGTCGTCGCTTGCACCTCTCCGTCTTTCTTCCGCAAACGCGCCGTTCTGTCCTTCTTTGGCTCTCCTAATATCTCGTGGCTCCAATTAGTTCTGAACGTCGGACTGTCCATCCGTCCGTCTATCCCTCCGTCCATCCGTTCGTACGTCCGTCCGTCCATCCGTCCGTCCGTCCGTCCGTCCGTCCGTGGTTGCCGTTTGTACAGTTCGTTCGTTGCCTCTCGACTCGTTCGTATCCCTCAGCTTCATTAAGAAACGCTAATGCGTTTTGTTTCTCTTTCACCACGCTCTCCACTCCCGAAGGGGAACGAGCTAGGGACTCTTTTAATAATCCCGCAGCACGCTCAGAGATTTATTATTTTCGGGCTACGTTGCTGGATAAGTCCATATGGCTGACGCCCTCCCCCCCCCTGTTGCACCCGTCACCCCCATCGTCCCTCTTTGCGTCATCTTTTTCTTTTTCTTCTTCGAGTTGCTTCTATTGCGTCCAGTCGTCCTCCCGGCTCGCGAACTTCTGTACAGGGTGATCAAATAAAGTCAGAACACACTTTTAGAATATTTAGTTCTAAAATCCTATTCAAAGTTTTCCATATCTTAAGAAAACTAAGACTATTTTTTAATTAAGATTATTAAGTCTTTAATTAAGATAAGAAATAATTTAAAAAGCGAGCACTCTTGTCATTCTCGTGGATTCCTAAGAAATCCGAATTTTAAATACGTCTGTAATTGTTACAAATTTAATATATATTCTAAATAATGTTTATATAAAATTCACGTTTACAGCTTGTCGAGAAAAATATATATTTATACATTTAAATCTTGAAATATTTTACGCACAATTTTATGTAATTTCAACATACATACATTTACTAAATAACGACTTGATTAAAATAATATACAAATTTTTTGGATTTTGACGCTTTCTCAAAATTGTACTACGCGATTATCATTTTTGATTAAAGCTCTCGTTACCTAGATATGTGTCGTTAACCGAGACAATCCTGAGCTCGGAACGATGTAAAATCGATGCCAACTCAGACTCGTTACAGAGAAAATGGAAATAAAATGTCGACGTTTTTGAGGTCGAACGAAGCGTAGAGGAGACGCTTCTTTCCTATGGTTATAATTCTTGGTGAACGTATAGCTATAAGCATATTCCAGTCCTTTGATTTAACGAGGTGTGGTGTCGGTTATACTATAAACGGTACATCGGGGCCCCTATAAACCAAACGGCCGAGTCGGTAAATTAGGAACTGAGACCTCTCGCAGGAAGCCCCTAAAAATACAATTAACGAGTCGTTTAACGGATATATACCTGGCGCGGAGGTCACCGTCTCTTTCTCCGACAGGACAGGGTTGCATCCGTGCAAAACGAAATAAGCCACGATTTTTCTGAGCCGCACCCGTGTTTCGGGTGTGCGAAGAAACGACGGGGATTTATTGGCCGGCTGCATTTAATAGGAGCTCGATTGTGCATTCCAACACATGTTCTGACCACCACCAATTCCAATTAACTGTAAGGGAATATAATATAAAACAGTTTTGCATATATAAAATTATTCACAATAAAGTCCCGAGATACGTTTGTGTACGTTTTACTATTATTATATCTTTTTATAAAAACTATATAATTTTTCAGTTATATTTTTAATAATATACAAATTAATTAACTTATGTTTATCGATGTGAATATAATTCTATAGATGACACGTTGTGTTAAATAATGATATTACACATTAGACAAATTAAAATTTAATTATCGTAAAATATAAAATATTTAGACGATTCAATTACATAAATTAATTAAAAATAAAGAGTAAATCGTAACGATATGATCAAGGCAGTGGAACAAAGTGAATAGTGTGTGCTATGCTTACAACCGCAATGCATCTCAATAAAATACGGTTATGCGTCATTGTTCATACTGCTATACAAGTATTTTTTCTTCGCGGAAAATATTTATTATCGCAACAACAAAATCACGTTATGTCGATTGGTAGTATTATAGTTATATTATATAAATATAATTGTTGTACTCCAATAATAATTACTATGTTAGTTGATATAAAAAAGATTAATATTTATGTTCTTGACGAGAATATAATATGTCAACACAATATATTCCGCAATTAGCAATTAATATAAATTAAGAAAAAAAGTAAAAAACACTGTTTTTAAAACATTTAGGTATACAAATATATTGATCACAAATAATTCGTTAAATTTTTATTTTTCTACATTTATATTTTTTAATATTTTTAATATTGTTAAATTTTTATATTTGAAAATATACTTTTTCTGAACGATCGATAAATATTTTACCACCAGTTGCGCGCTTCGTTAATCGCGTTCCATAATATTTAATAAAGAATATTAGTAAAATATTTACCGCGTATATGCACGGAGATAGTATAAATATTTATTTTATAATAATTATAAAAGAATATAATTTTTAATGATACAATAAAAACTGTCATGATTAATATTTCTGTCAGAAAAAACTAATCGGTATTCAAAAAAGTCATTTTATCATACGCCAGTCGAATAGCGATTTATTCGATCTCTCAATTGGCGATTGTTTTTCCAACGCGGTATCATCCGTCCGCTAATTTATATCGCGCACGGCTTAATGCTGTGTCTACGGTGCAGGTAGTGGATACGATAATTCACGATAAATCACCAGTGGAATCTTTAGCTTAATGAGTTTTTAGTGGCGAGTTTCAGCGGGCCGTGATTCATTTTGTGTTTTAATCAATTCATTAACGCCGCGCGCAGATAGCTTTTTCGTGCGTTCCGTTCGCTACCGCTGCCGGACGAGTTCCAATATTCGATCAGCTTACGTTTCCACCAAAAACGTCCTCGCGAGAATAATATAGCTTGCTGGTTTTTAATTAATTGCAATCGCATATGTGTATATGCACGATGTATCAGATGCATAAGCGTGTTTCAGCGCTCCAAATTCATCGCGATATCTTTTGGATATTTCACTTTTTTTGCTCGTTTGTGATAATTTGGATCTTTTCGATTACTATACTCAAGTTTCTCTTCAATTCTTGCAGCTACTAAAACAAGGACTACAATCAAAATAAATCGAGGATTTTAAGATTAAATTATGGAGATAAGAATTATAGATAGATATAACGGATTATAATAAAAGATAAGGGGAAAGAAGTAGAAAAAAGAAAACTAAAGAATAATTGTTTTATAAATATTTTTATTATATTATTTATGATAATAGCGATAGTGTGAATTAAAAAAAATATTAAATAACTTGTAATACATTTGCATAGATATGTAACGATGAATATAACATTTACATTAAACAGTTACACGAAGCTAACAGAAATAATATTATAATTAGCTTTGAAGGATTTTAGGTCTGGCAGTTATTAAAATCAAAATAGTTTTGATTTAACATAATGACATAATGTTGATGTTGAAGGATGATCGTGCATTATTGCATATAATAATCTGTTATTATTCGTAAATATATACGAAATAGTGATATCTCTTCTGGTCTAATAAAAATCATAAAAAAGAGAAGGAGAGAGAGGTGCATATCGATTTAAAATTTTCTTCGAACTTTGGCTAGACGTTGCGGGCAAATGGAAATTTCACGGAACGACGACGCGAAGAGCGACGGAGATATTCGTGATTCGAAGGCAGCTCTATTGAGCGGTCGCATCCGTCATGCGTTTTAAAATGGAAGAGATGGGGTGAAGGAATATCCGGGAGAGGGATGGTAAGAGAGAAAGGGAGACAGAGGCAAAAGGTGTCGGTGTTAAGGCCCTGCGGGATACGACCCCCGTTGCGAGCATACGACTCCCGAAAGAGCCTCCGTTTGGGAATCGCGCCTCCTCGTCCACCGGAGTCAACCTGTCGACCGTTGCTCCGAGTCGGCGGTCGAAATTGATGACGAACGAGGCTTGAAAGAGATTATAGATTGCGGCCATTATTAGGTGCCAATATATTACTTTCGCCGACCGGATATCGGTGTTTGCGTTTTGCGGTCGGCCGGGTGTTCGAGTTTGTGGAGTACGCGTGCGGATTTACTCTCCGATTGATTTGTAGTATAATATTGCGGCGAACGTCTAGAAATAATTGCGCACAGACCGGTAACTAATTTACCACACGTGACAGAGAAAAATTTATTGAACGTAAGAGGCAGAAACAAAGATAACATGCCCAATTTTTTTTAAATTACATTACGCGCTAAATTATCTGAAAAAAAAAAAATAATACAGAATATCAATATTCTTTATTATATACCGAAAAATTATTTCGATTAATAAAGTAAGACATAAATACACTTTAAGTAATGACATATATATATATATATATATTAATGAAAACTTTATAGTATAAACTCTTTATATATTCTGATAAAACCAAAAATTGTATGCTGTAGAAAAATTAAAAGATTAAAGATTGTCAGCTTCTTTCCACGAGATAACGCTTGGTGTCTGTGTGAAGAAAAAAAAAACCGGTCAGATCGTATTTCACCACGTATAACACGGGCCCTTTACTTAATTACACATTCGCCTGCCGCGCGCATGCAGCTTTGTAATTCGTTCGCTCGCGTTTAATCGTCGTCGAAAATTGCATGTGCACGCGGCGGAGATTGCGGAGGCGCGAGCGCGCCGAAAGACGGATCTATTAAGTCTGTTCGGGCTACGGTGTAGGGTTAGACCTGTAATTAACCGGTAGCTCTTTTACTCGCGAAGAGCGTAACTCCGGTCGTTTAACGGTCCGCTTTTATTGGGCACTTATTGGTTATTTTTGGGCCTGCAGTGCCCCCAGGCTGTCTCTACGGGCGCCTCCGGCTGGCCGTTGAATGAATACATCCGGAAACCGGAAGCGAGTGATCGAATCTGTACGAAACGCATTTCTTGACGTAACACTTTCTTCTCTATATACAGTCTTAGACGTTGAATTCAGTTTATCTTTAATTTTCTAAATCCACTAAAAATAAGTCCAGTGAAAATTAAGATACATATTTATAAATTTCGGGCGTAGATTGATTTTGGATTTTTGTTAACTATTTGATATTTTACGATGTAAAAAAGATTAAAATTAAACATTATTATTTTCAATGTGAAAAATTACAAAATTTCAAAAAAACAAAAAGCTTTTTTATTTTTTATTCATTGTTCTAATTAATGGAAAATTAATTATTTGACATCTTTTACAACTTTTATTAATTTATTAAATATCATACATATATAAGAATTAGTAGATTAGTATTATTTCTCAGTCTATGAAACTTATCTTTAGTCAAATTTGTTCAGACGACCGAAATCATTTGCTTCTTCGTTTTAATGTTGATGTGTCTATTCGAGGCAGTCTTTCAACTAGGGGTTGGCTGTAACAAAAGTGAAGCTTACAGTATCATGATTTTAGCTTAGCACGTGTCCAGTCGGTACGTTATGTTTGCTAAGTGAAGAGCGTTAGAGAACCTTGTTTTGTTCGGCATTACTAAGCGCATGCCAACAGCCGCTCGAACTCGAGTGCTCCTTTCGCAAATGTTCCCCGATTTGAAATCAGAAGTGGGCTCGACAGAGTATGTATCTCCTCTAATCAATAAAGCCTACTGTTTGATTAATTAACGGGTGTAATCATTGATGGGAAAGAGGGCGTCAAATTGTCAAACAACTAACATACAATATATATATAATATGTCGATATATGTTTTGTTTATTAAAAACATTGTTCCCATATTTCATAATGTTATAAATAATATTATTGACATAAATGGAGATGATGGTAAATTTGATTAATTTTATCCATTAAAAATATACCATTTTTATGCATACAATGGAAAAATAGAATTGGATTTCTGATTCTGCAACAAAAAATAATCATTCTCTCTCGAAATTTCTCGATATGATCTATTACCAAGCATCACGCGAGAAAGTCTTGATAATTTTACGACTATTACTCGGTTCGACGGATATAGCTCTGGGGATGAAGATTATACGTAATTAGCGTTATAACGACCGCCTTGGCCAAATTGGATTATTTTTTTCAACTAACATTTCAATCAAGCTCGTCAACGTCCCCTTAAGCTATATCGAAAGATTCGATCCTGCAATTACTTTGCTAATTAAATCAAGACCGCTTCTGTAACCAGATGTTCCTTGGATCGTTTCTATGCATTGAAAATAAGTAAATTCTGTTTAATTATCACAAATTTTTAAATTATATGTATTTTAACGGGGAAAAATTTTGATTTTATACTTAGCAACCTGATAAATCAAAAACTTTAAATGTTAGCTGATTGTGAGAATCTTTAAATTCTTAACCAAGCTTTGAAGAAAGAGAACGTTATACATTATTTTTAATAATTAATAAAACGCCTGAAGAATATTGCTTAAAAATAGAAAACTTTTTTTTTTTATAATTTGGAAGTATACGTAAAAATTCATAGGCCAGATGTTAATCAGGATGTTAATCATGATACTTATACTAATCATAATTTTAAGCATAAGAAAAGATAAGGATTGAGTTACGGGCCTAATGATTTGTATGCACTATTATGTGACCTCACTTCTACTAAACGCACGATTTTTCCGCGGCTCTTTTGTTGCTCTCTTCTCTCGTTTCATTGATCCTATTTATGAAAACTGTTTCAAGCTGTAAAATATATTCTGCCTTCCTAGTTGCTCGAGTTTCTCCTACCGATTCTTCTCTCCCTCCATTCTTGGACTACGTCGATCCCTTTTCTTTCATTCACTATCTTTCTCGCTCCGTTCGGTTTATTGTCTTTCTTCTGCACTCTTTTGAATAGCTCACGCCACGAGTGCGCGCCGGGTGTTGTTCCTCCGAAGAAACCCAAAACTCATGGTTAATTATATTCGTCCCGCGACTGAACTTGGTCTCTCTCGAGAGCACGAAGGGTCTTTTTTAGTTTGTGGCACGCGCCGCCACGTGGCTTCACCGCCGACCCCGTGAAGAGGAAACGAGCAACCAGCTCGGCTCGCGTGGAGCCGAGTTAGTGTTACCGATATGCCCGGGCATCATTCTCCCCTGCCCTGCGTTAGGACGAGAGAAGTTTCGCGTACGAACGAACGCACGGGGCACGATCCTCGCGGAGCAGAGGGCGGCCATTATCGTCCCGTGAGATTAAATAATGAAAACGGCGCGGCATTTTGAGCTTGTTCTCTCGATGATACTCGTGGTTTATTCGCTTCTTGTGTTGAGAGCCATTATTTCCGTGTAAAAGCGATAACTGTCCAAATAATCGACAGTAATACGTGATTGTATATACGTATTGCATGCGTGAACGATTTAGGAAAATGTATAAATTATTCTTCGAAATATATTAGCAAGTAAAAATAAATTTTAAGGATGAGAATTTTCCCGAAGTTTATAATTAAATTATTTGAAGCTATACTATATATGTATTTAATTTAATTTATCTGTAGCACGTGTATGTGTGTGTGTGTGTGTGTATAAGCATTTAAACTCAAGTTTTATCTGTTTTAAAAATCGTAATATTATATATACAATATATACATAACAATAATTACATAGAGTTACGTGGTACATCTACGGTTTATACCGATCGAGAGATGTATGTGAGTGAAAATTGTATATGTCAATAAACTGTCAAAATTGTATATCGATACGGGACATGTATCGCGTACGATATATGAAATGTATAATAATATAGCTGATTTGGCGATAGACATTCATCCGTGAATATATAAAAGCTTCACTCAAGCGATGGTACGATCGACCAATTAAATTCATCGCGCTTCGACAACGGAGAGTACCCATTATCGCCCCGTAAGATTAAATAATGAAATTGCCAAGCGTCGATTTATGGCAGCTTCATACACAAGGTTTCACGTTGAACGAGTAATTAATTGCGGAACTTTAACAGCTCGTTTTATGCATCTAATAGTGAATCTTAAGCGAATATTTCCGATGGATAATTTTACTCTATAATTGCTTCGTTTTTAATCATAGAAAGATTTATGAGATATATTATAAAATCTAAACACATACAAAGAAATATCAGAATAAAATATAAGACATCTAATGATTCTCTAATTCAAAAGATTTATTATATATAAAATTAGATTAGAGTATTATTTTTAATAATTTCTTATATGCTTTTATCTATAACACTCTTGTTCTCTGTCTGTCTTTCCTTTTTAAAATAAAATATTACGCAAGAAAAAATGCAAATAAAATAAAAGATATTGGTGTACATATTATGAATAAGATTACATTTTAGATTATCCTAAATAAAGTATATGAAAAAATCGGAATATACTACTTGACGGCAAAAAGCGTATTTTGTGAAGTTAAAATCTTACTTAAATGATTACAGGATTAAACCCATTCTAATTTTTTGCTTGTTATCGCTTAATTCTTGTTAATCACATATTACATTCCACGTTTGCGAAACCGTAATAACGCCGCATGCCGCGTATCCGCCATTAGATTCACAAAGATCGAGATCGGGCGAAACGCACAATGTAGAAAAAAACGTACCCCCCGGACACAAAAGGGGTTTGCGTTAGCCGCGCGGAGACGATAATGCCCCGTTGAGTCTGCGCGCCTAAGTACAGACTCCGAAACTGTTCGAAATGTTTGTCCCGCAGCGAAATGCAATCACGGCGCGTGGGATTTGGGACAGCTGCGCGCGTGCTGAGGACAATTAACATGAATTATGGTAAACGCTCGCGGACCGGACCATCCTCCCTTTCTCCCCATCATCCCTTCCTCCCCTTCCTCCCCTTCCTCCCTTTCCTCTTCTCTTTACCCGAAAAGTCCAGATTGTCCGAGGCGCATCGCGGAGCCGCGGTGCATATATATACGAAACCACATCCGCGGATACGGATCCTGGCATTGCCCGGCGGCGTGAATATATCACTATGCATTTTCGAATTGCAAGTATTGCTTCTTCGTTTCGTCCAAGACTGGATCATTTCAAGTATCATTATAAATCGCAAAGTTGCCTTTGTTATCAATCAAATCGGCATAATGGCAAAATGAAAAAAATGATGTTAGTTTGAGAAAAAGTTTATAAATTATATCTTTGTGTTTAATATTGATAAATTATAATAATTAATTTCTTTGTTTGAGAGATATTTTCTTTGGCGAAAAACAGGATTCACAGCAAAATGTGTCATTAAAATATGTAGATTGTAGTTTTTTTTTTTTTTAATATGTCTCTGTATACATCAGAAATAAATTTAAAAACTAGACTTCTAAGGTTATTTCCGAGAAGCTTAAAGATTTATTAGAAAAAAATATTTTTTCTTCTCTTAATTTTTACTGGAAGCGTTCGCCTGGAATTCTGTGCATAATTATGAAAACTAATGTTGACCGAGGTCGCGGAAGTTATACGATGAATATAAATGGAGCTTTCACTTTCTTTTAAGATTTGGCCCGATCGTTGTGTGTCAGATGTGCCCGCCAGCACGAATGTTAACCGGAGGAATTTTCGTACGCGGCTTTGCCCGCAGGTGTTCCTCGTGTGGATGTGTCAAGCGTCACGAACCGCCGAGATAAACTACGTGCGTGTTTTTGCGCGATTCGCTGGATAACCAACAATATCTTACTATTGTAATAAATATAATTTCGTTCCAAAAGACCGATAGAGTTTTAGGTTAACTAATATTTTTCGTTAATAGCTTTGAAGATTACAGATTATAGCTCGCATATTACAGCAAGTACATTTTAATTCTTGTATTCTTATTACTCTTGCACTTGATAACTCACTTAGCGAGATTGTTTAGTTTACTGTGTATCGAAGCGAAAAATGATTTGAAATTGCAGTTTAGAATCTAAAAAATTCAAAAGAATCGAAGATTCAGAATTTGAAGATTAAACTTTGAATTTCTTAAACAAGAGATTTTTATGTGAGCTTATAAAATTTTATTTTTAAGGATTTTTGGAAGACTTTAAAATTCTTTCTTATTTCTATATTTATATATAGAAATATAAAACTACGAAAAGGACTTTTATAATATCTAAAGCGCTATTAAAATATTACATTCTTAAAATTAAGAAATCTAATTAATAATAATTTAAGATTATTACGCAAAGACTAATTTTCTTAATTGAAAATTAAATCTTTACGTTTGTTTTTTTTTTTAATTTATATGACTTATATAATATATTAATTATATTTAGTAATTTTTATATTGATAATATTTAATAATTTTGCAATATAAAAAATAGAATTATATTGTAGATATCATAAATTTAAGATTAAGTAACGTGCAACAGCAGGCCAGCTATATCATATTTTTTTTGCGGATGATTGGCTGCAGGTGCAATGGTTGCTTGTTTCGAGAGACTCTTATTACGTATTGTACAGCATACCATCTGATAAGCTAGCAGAAACGGGGTAATGATTTCCGTGGTATAGAAATATTATATAATAGTGCGCAGAATATAATTAATATAATGTAGAGCTCGTGCCACACATTTCAAGATTATCTCAAATTTTACTGATTGTTCTTAGAAATTTCACATTTGGCGCGCGTACTTTTTTTTAAATTAATTTTCGCCCACAACCAGCACGCAGGTGTCGATGAGAAGGGCAGATCGCTTGAGGAAATTTGTTAAGTACATTTGATGAGTAGATAATCAACAGTGTGTGTTGCAACACCTTTGGACATCAGATGACGCTATCGATAATTAACTACTTTCTCAGAAATTGTCTCGCTTTAAAATTTTTAACAATATTCAAAAATTTATCGTCTTTATGGTTTGAGCATTTTTTACAATTTTACATATGTTTTTATATTAAAATATTTTAGATTCACATATTATTAAAAATGTGGCTTTCTAATATTGATAGGAATTTGTTGAAAATTTCTAAAAATTAAATTTCTATTTATACGTCAGTGAAGTTTCGTCTAACATTTGAAAAAATAAATTTCTGTATCACTAAATCACTAATTCTGTCGTTTTATATGTATAAAGAATTTACTTTTATTTATTACATTTATATAAAGTAGAAGTTTTTGAAATATTAGTCTTTACGTTAAAAATGTTTTTCAATTTGCAATTCTCTCAGTATAAACAATCGGACCTCTCGTAATATCAACACTCGATGATTGGCAAGGTTTCCAGTACCGAGACACGTCAATAGTAGACAATAGATGAAAATTAATATTCGTAACGCGAAGCGGAGCTTCGGTAAACGGTGAATTCAATATTTCGAGGGACGGATCGTTTGACGGATGAGAAATCGGCTTCAGTGTTCAACTGTCGATTCTGGCTACGGCTCGTCGAAATGCAACTGACAAAATAATTAGTTTCGGAAGTTCGCCGCGCGCACGGGAGAGGTTTTGTTTGTCAAAATCGCGTGTGGCGGAATTTCAACGAGAAAAAAGCACGCACCACGCACCTGCCGACGAGCGCAGGCTGACTGTATCTCGTAATTAGCACGCTCCCTTTAACGTGTACATTATCAATTACGTGCATCGAGTGGCGCGATAATGGGAGATATTAGATCATTACATATACAAAATGTCGGACATTTAAACATCGAATGTCACGGAATGTGTTCTCACATGATAAACGATTTTCATAATTTTGTCAAAATTAATTTCGATCTGAAATGAAACAAACTGATTTATCTAGTAATTTGCATTAAAAAAAAATAATCACGTTATTTTTTTGTCAAAGTTTAAAATTGAGATAAAATTGATTTGTATATAATTGATATGATCCTTCGTGATATAAATTCATCAGTGAATATAAAATGTATTATAAATGGGAAATTTTTATTGGATTCAGAGAGTTTATGAGTTGTTCAAAAAAATTTTAATTTTTATAATTACAACTATACAGAGTAAATATTTTATGATAAATTAGCTTTTATTGTATAACGTAAAGTAGTGACATTTATCAAATTTAACGATAATTCAGGAAATTGATTCGTTATTCGATACATCTGCGTTTGTTATTCTACATTTATGCATAACATATCTATTACATTATTATTTATATTTTTGTCTTTGTAACAAAGAAGAAAACAAAGTGAAAGAGAGAGAGGTTTTAAAAAATTTTTTTTTTAATTCTGTATTATCTTGTTACATACAATGACATCGAAGTCTTGCGAGAAAGATACGTTTGTTTCGTTGAAAGGATATAGCGGACATTTTTCCTTCACTTGATAGATAACTCGTTGCTATAAGAAGACACAAATGCCGTATGTAACGTTGTCTCGAGGGTGGTTTGGATACAGAGCTGATAGCTCCGGGCTGATAGATGTTGGCTAATTATGTGCCCGAGAAGTCTTGGCTTCGTCTGGCCAGGAAGAGGAGCCCTTCCTTATATTCGCCCTTTGGACCTCGTCATATCGCTCGCGACCACCCATTGACAATAAAATCGCCTTGTAGATTTCGCAAAAATATCGCAACTATAACGACATAATTACAGTATTTCATCAACAGATATACGTTTTGCAATGATTGTGTGGAGAAATATCAGAACGGAAAACAAATTATATGTAAAATGTTTGATCGTAAAGCAAATCCTTTGCTATGTAAATACATTGGTGGTTCATATAATATTTAATCACATATTTTTCTCAATGTTATTTAAAGCCAGATATTTAAGGTTTATTCAGTTCTTTATTACGTAAAAAAGAACGCAAATTTGTAATATTATTAAAAATAAATATAAAAATAAATATAAAAATTCAATAATGAAAAGGTATTTATTGTGAAAATTTTTTTCAATTAAAGAAGCCAAAAAAATAAATTTCTATTCCTGAATCTAATTAACTCAGTTTGAAATTGTTAATTATTTAACATTATAATAAATGATATTATTTTAATTATTTAACTTCATTATTTTATTTAATTTTATCGAATAATCTCATATCGGATACTACTTCGGATATCGCGCTGTATAAATCTTTTCCACCTTCAGTTTCTGGCGCACTCATTATTCCATGATATAAGCATTTTAATATTATCGCCACCGTCATCCGTGAATAGCTATCATTTCCGCGCGAATATTCCAAATACTCTTATAAATCGTTAATATTTGTTTCAATAATTGTTACGGGTATGGCATCTCCCACGGTTAATTTACACAATTATATCGCAGTTTCGATTATAATGCATGTTGATTACGTACCTCATTTACTCGCAATTACAGAAACGCTATCCGTATTTAACACTTTTTAGCGCCGGAATATTAATTGACTCGTGAATCTGTTTCATCCAATAACACATTTAATATCTCGCCAAAATTACAATTTCACTTTCGTTTGCTAAATTATGTCCTTCTAATATTTGTTGCATCGTGATTTTCCCTATGACATAATACGCTAATTAATTAATGTTATGTTTAACGAGCTTATGATAAATGTCCCTTCTAAAGATAGATGAATGTTAAGCCTTTTCTAATTTTCGGAAAGTAAATTTTGAAATATTAAAAAATTCGGATTTTTAAAATTCAATGTGGAAGGTTAGGGCTTGTACAATAGAATTGTCATATAAATATCGATTGTTTAACTAAACATAGTTATAATTTTATATAATTAATAAGTAAATAAGATACATTAATTAATATTTGTTTGAACGAGAATGTATAGCAAAAATGTATCTTAAAAATTGAAAGCTGCTACTTACTTTTTCATTTCGTATTTAATTTTTCGTAACAAATTTGTACCAGAATTTACGTAGATCCCTCGATCTCTGCTTATCATATGTGGAAGACAACAATAATGATTGGATTATTAAAACAACACAGATTTTGTTTTGAATTTTGTTATCGTATATCTTCTTTTTACGTAATGAGTTCCCTTTACAAATTCCTGTACGTTCATCGTTTTGCAACATGATGAAACGGCACTGTGCATTTATATGCTTGCGCATGTATACACATACCGTCGCCATAATCGCGATGCTCGAAAATTTCGAAGGTGAAGATGTGCGTTCGTTCTTTCTTTCTTTCGTTCGTTCGTTCGTTCGTTCGTCCGTCCGTCCGTCCGTCCGTCCGAGCGTCCATCCGTCCGTCCGCTCGGTGGTACTGGCCCTGTAATTGGGCCCAAACTCTTAGCTCCGCTCGACCGGCCAAAGATTATACACCCGCATGTCCCGAGGGGCTCGAGCCAAACGTTCTTGTGTGATATATTATGCTGCAGATACCTGTATCTGATCCACGAGGTGAAGCTGGCGTAAACGGAGTAACATTTTCAGTCGTGCTATAAGAGCACGTTTCTGGTAAGGCCCGTCAGCCGCGCGCGGTGCCCACGCCGAGAGAGGCCCTATCCTAGACGACCGACAAATAACATGGGAGACGAGGAAGGGTGGGACGCGACGCTTCATTTAAATATAACCTAAAGTGTATCCGACGTTGGTTTATCTCTCGTCTCTGCGGGCCTCTCGGGCTCTCGGCTCTCGGCTCTCGGCTCTCGGCGCGAGCCTCTCTTTCGCGCGGACCCCGAGAGATCCGGACGGCGGATCTTTCCGATAAATCCGACCGCCCGCTCGATCGATTTCGTCGGGCTTCGACGGGATTCCACGGTATTCGACGGAATTTGCTAATAACACGGCGAAGGCTCTGGGTGACCTGATATATACGAGCTCCGCTCGTTACGTCTTTCGAGTATTACGTAACTAAACTCCACTCTCTGTGCTAACTATACATCTCAAATTATACTTTTCCTCTGCTTCGTCGCTACGTCGTTCTCTGCGTGAAGTTTCAAACGAGCTATCTCGTTAGTTTGAATAATTTCTGATTATTCTCTTCTAAAAGTTTACATTAATCTTTTACGAGAATTACATTTAGCTTTTGCAAAATTGTCAATGTTATATGGATTTGCAATTATAGACAATTTTACTTTAATGTTAAAGAACATTATTAACGACGAAAACAGAATTTTTCACGAATGTCTTGCTAATGTTTACGTGATAAATCTTCTCTTTCTCTTCTCTCTCTCTTTCTACTATTCACTTTAAAACTCAAATTTTCATTAAACGTCATTAAACGTCAAACATACACGTGTAAATGTAAATTGTTAAAGTTTTATATACACATAAATATAACAATTTATGAGTTATATATTTTAAAAGGAAAATTTATATTGAATTTATATTCTAATATACATACATATAACAATATTGAAATTCATAGCTTATTTGTTTTTATCATATGATTCAAAATTATATAGTCCAAATCGCGATACGACGTTCTAGTCTTCGATGCTTAACATTCTTTCTCTTCTTTAACTTCGGGGTATTCAAAGTTTAGCTAGGGTGATAATCGCAGCGATTCCATCGGAGCGCTTACGTTGTAAGCAGATGATGAGGAGCGATTCGTGACTTGGACATCTGCGTGGCTCAATTATGTTCCTTTGTTGCCGCGATATTCTCGACAGAAAATTACGAATTGCCATGTTTGTGTGTATGTGTTTATATATGTAACATACTTTCTTTGGGCGTGCAATCAAGAACGATGTGACCATTAAGCGGCATATCATTTAACCACATGGTTTCAATATTCGCGCTAAAGTATGGGAGGGACATGGGAAACGACATCTTGTCTCGGAATAACATGTGTTAATACGGCAAACATAGTCCTTGTTTCGCGATCGAGTAATCCGATAAGATCTCCGTTCGCGATATCGCGGCATTCGTAAAGAGAAACTTTGGTAAGCTCATCAGCGGGTGGATTGCCCGAAGAGAATAATTAGCCGTTATACGGTTATCTTGCAATCTATGTTTCCATTTGTGTATTTTCGTATAACAGATATTATATTCCCTTGATCATTAGTGCAGAGCATTAAATAGGCAAATAGAAACGTGCGAATACGTAATTACGTTGAACTTATTGCAAACTGACAACCGATTACGGTTGTACAAATTCGTACCTATGTGTATTAATGGCAGTAATTGTCCCTTACAACATTGCGATTTTTTTGTAACAAATGTTTATACTGGTAAGTCAGTCAGAGATATAAATAGGAAAAAGTCACTTGAGATTAAACAGTATAAAAGATAAAAAAGGAAAAAAATGTTTATTGAAAGGTTTCAGTGTATTATTTAATTTTAGAAATATATAATTGTATATTAAATTATTTTTTTTATTAGATAAATAAAAAGATTCAAAACAAATTGAAAAATATAAAAATGAAATCTTTCTCCTAGAAAAATAGCAAATCTATGAATGGATTTTTAAAATTAATATTTCTAGTTTTTTTCATTTACGTATAATCGCATAACGTGCATTGATACAATGTTAATTGCAAAGAACCAGCATATTGTTTAATCAGCATGGTGTTTAATCTGTCTACAGATTTTTAATATATTTAGTACGAAAGAAATTAATATTTTAATTATTTTATAATCATAATATTATTTATTATCCATTATATAACTTTGATTACATGATATAGTGATGCTGGAATACAATATGGCGAGTTGTAATGTTTGGTAAATATACTTCATAGATAGTAAGGAAACTCGAGTCTTACTTCTATCGACTCTCGTCGATCGGTTGGGCGTCAACTTGCTCAGCTACATCGCGAACAAAGTACAACTGCGACGCGATTGGTAGCGCAATTCGCATTCAATAATGCCTACATCGTGTTGGAACGAATGATCGACAGATCGATAGGTTTCTATAGCTCGCCAAACCATTAGGTCTCTATGACGGATCGAGGATATCATTTCTAATCCCCCGCCTCGAACTGAACAAGGTGCAGATTGGTCGCACGTAAATTGTTGGCTGGAAATGGGCGCAATTGCATGTCTCGATAATGCCTTGGGTCGCGGTAGATCTGCAATAATCGATGAGATGTACGTAACATGCGAGATTTTGTTGCAAACGCGATAGATCACGTCTAATCTCGCTGCCTGGATACGAACGACGCGTAGATCAGCGAATACACAATATCTGGAGAACGTAACTCGTAACCTGCCCTGTAGCGAAATTATGATGAACTTGCAGACATGTGCAAGGCAGTTTAGTGTAGGATTTTACAACCAACCATGTCTTAAAGCTCAAAATACGCAATATGTTTGATGAGTGATAACACGGATAATGATTGTTTTTTTCTTTTACATTTAATATTTGTTAAATATTCTAAAGTATTAAAGTCCTAGCTTTCTATTTTTCAGTTTATTTAAAAAATGTTTTTATTTAAAGACTAATGTATCAAATAACTACATTTATTATCAAAGGTTTTATGAGAATCGTAAGATTTATATTTTTATATTTATAATAGTTTAGTCATTTATTAGTTAAAATCTATTTCATTATTAACACAAACTTGTTTCTATTCAGAGTTAAACTTTTAGTAGCTTAGTTAAACTTTTAATAGCTTTACTCACGTTTTATTTATTTTATTTATACACTTTTCTCTTTCTTTGTGCATATTTTCATAAACTTTGATTCGTATAACTACATTTAAGACTGAATACGCGAGAGATACGAATATGTAGTATATATTATACATGACTCTGTACGTAGTATTGGATACAACTGGAACCCGCCCTGTGTAGCTGACTCCACAAATCAGCATGCGGCATATACACGCGCACACAGATGCATACACGCATACACGCACACGCATGCATCGACGACTCCGATACTGCACCGGCGGCTCGATATCTGCCCGAGTATCACGCGTATATGCACAACCGGCTCTGTAGGTACCGGTTCGTAGTAGTCGTCCATGTATGCACAACTCGACTCTTTCAGTACAGCCGAGTCTCAATGCCAGGGTGCCATATCGGTGTAGTATACCAACGCCGCAGTACCATTACCATGATGGCGTGTAACTAGAAATACAGAAAAAAATATTGATATTTTATTTGGTGTATTTTATTTCGACATTTTCTTTTTACATCTTATTTCGTTAGACGATATTTTTGGCCTAATTGTTCGCGTCTTTTATTTACATAAATATAGAGGAATCTAATATTGCATAATAAATTGAAAAAAAAGGAAAGAGAAAAAGAAGTCTTTGTATGATTTAAAGTAATTTAACAAAAGAGCTGGTGAGATATATGCAAATATTATTTTAATCGTTGAATATATAAGAGTGGTCTTCCAGAATTTACAAGGTTTATTACTTCTCATATTTCCGTCAAACTTTTTTCTATTTTAGATAAACTATAAATCTACCTTTCAACAGTATTCATATTGAAATTATTTGTTCTATTTGCTATTTAAGAGGTTCTGTCAACATTTATTAGGAATATAAGAATTAAAGTACACGTTTTGATTGACGAGATAGTTCCGCAAAGAAGATTGTTAACAGGGGCGATTTATTCCATGTAATAGTTAACCATATTCTCGAGATAACTAAAATATCGTTATTTTTCTTTTCCTACGTGTAATGCCGCACTGGAAAAAAATAGCGACGGGCAAGAAGAGAGCTTCTCTCCGCTCGCGCACTCGTTGATGTAGCCACGCCCGTGGCGGATTCCTCATACGTAACTCGTGCGGTGGCTCGACCTACCAGACCCTTTCTCTCCTTCTCCTACACCTCGCCATCTAAGATTACGGACACAGTGCTTTTATTGCAATTGAATCCCTCTCGGTTTTCCAGTTCTCTCTTTCCTCCTCCTCCTCAACCTCTCTCTTTATCCTTTCGCACTCCTGGCTCTCTCCCGAGCCTCTTCTCTCTTCTCTTCTCTCTTCTCTTCTCTTTCTCTCTTTCTTTTTCACTGGTATTCTTTCCGCGTGGTGCACTCGCCTTCTCTCTCTCTCTCTCTCTCTCTCTCTCTCTCTCTCTCTCTCGCTCTCGTCCTTTATCCGTTTCCTCCATATCCGCTTCTTTTCCTCCTTCTATCATCTCTGTGTTTCTCTCTTTCTCTGTCCTTTTGTTTCTTCTTCTTCTTCGTGCCATGGAGTTCTGCATCTTTGATGCACTATACTTGTTTCTCTTGAACTTCTCTTGTCTCTTTCTCTGTTTCTCTCAGTGCGCGTTTCTACTGTCCTCGCTTTTCTGTCGTTCTCTCTCTTTTTCTCTCCTCTTGGCTTCGTCTCTCTGTCTTGCCGTATGAAATACTTTACTCGAGCATACCTTTTTGCTCCTGCGCCCGCGGTTGGCCGTGTGCTTTTATATTACGAGTTTTACTCTTGCACGCTCCGCGCATTGCGCAGCGCGAACGGACGAGCGAACAAACCGAGCCCGCGGCTCATTAAAGCGCGATGCCTCCTTGATCCCCTAATTACAAGATGGCGGGCGCGACTACATGGCGTCCGTAGAACTTATATGAGATGAAACCATGTGTGCTTCTCCTGCATCTCGCCGACTCGTTTGTCCTTTCGCTCGGATATAAACGGTTTCATAAAAAAGGATTGTTTTCCTTTTGCATACGAGTGGTAACAGATTTTTTACGCATTCGGTAATTAAAAGTCTCGCGAAACTTCAGCGTCTTATTGTTAAGTCGCATCTTGAAACCGTGAATAACCGTGCGCAATATTCTCTAAAGCAATATTTTCTGTTAAAAGTAACTGACCAAAGATAAAAATAATATTATTATGATGAGAGATATTTCTAATTTGAAAATAAAACTTTTATATTTACCGATTGTCTCGAATTTCAAGTGTTTTACATATATCTGACGTCAAACTACGAAATCTCGAAAGTTAAATGTTATTATAATTAAATAATTTTTTGAAATAAACTCTAGTGTAGCTTCTGAAAGTATATATTCATAAATTGTTAATTTAGCAAATGATAGATTAATCTATTATTCATCTATTATTTATCAATTGATGAAAAGGATGAATGCTTTATATTTAAAAAAAAAAATATTGAACAAACTCTAAAAATATGTCGCAAGTCAGGAAATTATGTAAAAAATGTACATGTTTTTTATATAAGATTTTTTTTAAAGTCGAAAAATCAGTTATTAATATGATAAGATAAAGAGGGAGATAGTTCTGATTGTAGATGCGTATTTGAAAGTATATATCTTTTTTATAAAGTTAATTGAAAATCACGCGTGTATACTTTATTCACACAAGTCATAATTTAATTGAACGAGAAAGCTCTCTTTGCAAAGTAATGGTAAAGTAATAGAATGTAAATGTTATTATACCTTATCTGACATTTGAACTTTCGTGAATTACTGAGTGAAAGTATGCAATACGAAAGTGTGCCTTTCTAGGTATTCTAACCCCATGTTGCGAAAGATTCGCCGGCGTAAATGGATAAGTCCACATATTAATTTTTTATAGCATACTCTGAAAAAACGGGAATCTTTTATTAATTTTATATAAGACTCATCATCAAGAATTACAAAGATAATTACACTACTATTGATACAACATATAGTAAATAGTTAAAATATTACATCTTTAATTTCTAATTCACGTGCTGTACGTATTAAATTTTAATATTTATATCTATATCATTTTAAAATAGGAAAGTTTTTTTGTACAAACATAGATTATTTCTTTATTTTTAGTAAAAAAAATTTTATAAGTGTATAAAAAGTTGTAAAGATAGTTTCTTAAAATTGATATGCACGAAATGATTTTTTCCAAGTTCTTTTAATATTTAAATTTTTATTAAAAATATTAAAATAATAACAGTAAAATTGATAGAATCAAACTCTATTAATTCAGCATATGACGCACAAGTTTTTAGTTAAAAATATCCCATTTGGTAAAAATTTTATCGTTTATTTTTTTGCATATTTTACTATTAATATCATTGATTTTTTATTGATAGAGTTATTCTTTAAATCTTTTTTTTATATTTATATATAGTTAATAAAATAGTCGAAGAGTTTTGGAGGTGGTTGCTACGTCGAAAATACAGAATCTTGCGTTCCTATGGGACTGGGAACCAGGAACAAATACATATGCGGATGAATAGTGATGAGACAAGAGAACTCTAATATGTATATGCGTGCATGCATATGTATGAATGCATATTCGACAGATTTTCTACCGAATAAGAGGAGCAAAATGCGGGAGGGAAATTTATTCATTGCGCAGATAATTCACCCGGAAGTAATATATATCGAAAATCAAGATTAATCAAGTAAAAGCATGAACGATGTCTTTATAATATTAAAATGTTTGTATAAAAATATTAGCGCATTATAAGTTGACTGATGTAATTGTTATCAATTTATATGTTATCTAAAACTTATTATAAGCGAATTTTTATATAATCATTTTGATATCGATTATGCTGCAATATATACAGTTTATTAAAAAATGTATGAAATTATTTTGCTTTTTATGAATACATTAAAAAACTCAGTTTCTATCGAGAGCTTTTGATCTTTTAATATTTTTGATTATTATGATTTCAAATTAAATCGCGCTTTTACTCTTCTCGCTGATTTTTCATAATATTATATCATAAGCACATGTTTGATACGAATACGTATATATGTATTTAGATGACATTTGATTAAGCCACTCGTGCGTTAAAGTCCTCCTTTTCCTACAATGTAAAATGAGGTGGCCTCATCCGGGGGAGGTGTGCAATGTCCCGCAGGTTGTGGGCATTGTTTCCGAGCGAGTTCGCCCGAAGGGCGCGGGCTTCTTCAGGTTGCTGGCGTCCTACTGAGCGGCCCACGCCGACTGCCGCTCATCGACATCCCGACAGCCCCAGGACTCGAATCCAGAACGGCTCTTCGCGATCCTCCCCATGTTCGGACCCGTCCTTCTTCTTCATCATCTTCTTCTTCTTCTTCTGCAGCTTCTTTCTCCTCTCGTACCACCTCCTCTGCGAATAACCCTCTTTCTTTCTCTGTCCTCGAATTCTCTCTTTCTCCATTACTCTCTCCCGCTTCCCCGTCACCGTATTCCTTTCCTCGGGCTCCGCTCTTCTGACTGCTGGTCCGGTCCGGTGCTCCCTTCTTTTCGTTTGCGTGGCGTGGGTGTGCGTGCCTTCACTTTGCCCGGTAATCGTATGTAAATCGTATAGCAGATCTCTCCCGTCCTGGTCGCGCGACCGCCTGGATGAAGGAGGCCCCGTATAGAATCTGCGGCGAGATGGACCGTGCGGCTTCTTACCCCGCGGCGGATACAGAGGATAGCCGCGTGCGTTGCTCATAAACAAATTATCCGGACTCAAGGGTCGAAGGTCTATTGAACCGAGGCGATCCGTTCTCCGTTCTCATTTACATAGTTAGCCCCGGAGCTGCAGATGCCCTCCCCCACCTCCTATCTTCCTATCTTTGTTGCCCTCTTCTTTGCTTTCTTCTTCTTCGTCTTCTTCTTCTTCTTCTTCTTCGTCTTCTTCGTCTTCTTTTTCCTTCTATTTTTTCCTCCTTATTGCTGTTTCTTCTTCTGCTTCTTCTTCTTCTCCTGTCTGTTTCTCGTTTTTTTCTGCCACTTGACACTCTTGGCAATTCTAACTTTGCTGCATTTATTTCAACATTTGTTGCATGATGATGATCTTCCGGGCTGAGAACGAATTGTACACGTACACGTTGCTACCTCGGGGGATTTTCGTGAATTACACTGCTTAGAAATGTTATTATCAGATGTATGTATTTAAAGAAATAATGATAAGTCAGAAAATTTATAACATGAAAACATTAATTGCTCTTATTTATAAAAAACATTAATTTGATGAATTTATTATATTATATATCGAATTAATAATAATTATTTCATATTATATTTGCTAATATAAATGTTTCTAAATTTCTGCATATACTTTGTATATGCAGTAATAAGCAAAAAATGTTGTATACATATATGTGCTTCATTATAACTACGTGTTTTCTGAATTTCTTTTTTGAAATGTGAATATATTGCAAGCATATGACCATAAATTATTTAATATTATAAATTACTTTCTCTTCCTTTCTTTATCTGCGAGCACATTTTTTTAAACAGTTTATACGAGAAATTTCTTGCATATAGATTTATAATTTCTTTATATAATTTAATCTATTCTATTGTGTTTTTTTTTTGTAAATTATCTCAGAGTTTAATACAGCCCTTAAGTTATTTTAAAGTTAAATTATTCTAAATAAATCTAAATAAGTAAACTTGACGTGAGATTCGAGTTTGGAGGCTTGTTCGTTAGTTGAGATATCACGACCGCGAACATATTAAGTGCTACTTCTATACTGTAAGTTTTCTGTAACGAAACTATGCGAAGAATATCCGAAGATATAAATCAATTCCAATTTCCATCGGTGTGTACCGATGAGTTAACTAACGAATCCTGGGATAGGAAACGAGATAGGTATGCCTCCGGAGGTAAACTAGACGCGTAGAGGACAAGCGATCGGTTGTTATGCGATCGGAGCCGATAATTCTGCTTGCAAACGATTGCGTAGATGCATTCATCACAGAGAATGGTATTACGGTTCGCTGATGACGCTGGTAACTAATACCCCAGCGAATACCGAAGCCGAGTTTGAATAACGAAGCGGCAGACATGCGTTTCGCCTATTTCTACGAAGACTTGGGGGAACGTAGCGTGCAATATAGCAAATCACACGGGAGTAACAGCTCGCTAATTGCGACGGCTAATTCCACGTGGGCGGGAAATCTGTTTTGCTCTCAGTTCGAACGCTCGCCGCTGCTATATTCACGAACGGTGCTTCGCGTTCCAACGATAAACATGTCGACCGGTCGATGCAAATCGTCGACTTTGCCGAGAGGGGCGGGGGAAAAGATAACCGAAGGGTGCGTAGAAGAGCGACAAATTCTGCCGGACGTCGTCGCTATGTACGCCTCCGACAGCACTTAGGCCGATGCTCATTACGCGAACGGACGAGAGAGAGCACGAGGGATGTCCAGACAACGCGCCTCATCGCGCTCGCGTCTCGTTTTGTCGGCGGTGGTCGGTACCTCTATGCAACGTAATCACAGTGCCCCGTAGCGGTACGCGCTGGGGCCCTGAGTAACCCACGGGTGCAGGGCAAGAGATGAGGCAGAGTGGATCAAGGGGGTTGTTCGGCCGCGACCGCGTCGGCGGTGACGGCGACGGCAGCGGCAGCATCAGCTACGAGAGAGAAAAAGAGAGGCAGCAGGGGAATTATTTTTTTCCCTCGTATTCTCTGCGGTGTGTGCAAAGAAGGGGGCGAGAGAGATGCTGCCTATCAAGGTGGTGGAAGTAGAAGGGTGGAAGGGGGGTCTGACAGGGTGGGGTTGCAGGCGCTGGCTGGCAGGTTGAGTCGTCGAGGCGGCTCGACGCCACCGGAGGGGGACTTTGGTACATGTTGCCGGGGGGGAGGTGGGGGGGCAACGTGGGGGAGGTGGGGCACCGTTGTACGGGAAGAGGGATTGCGCGGAGGTGTAGGAGGGGTAGCGAACAGGGTGGAAGAGCCAACGTGGTCCCCCTCTTGAGGGCCGCCCCCGCCGCCCGCCGCATGATTGCTTCCCCGGGGCAGGCATCGCGTGTCAGGCCCCTCTTACACACCACCCCCTCCGGCCCCACTTCGTCGAGCTGGCGTTCGCTCGGTCGGTCGGTCCATCCGTCCGTCCGTTTGTCCGTCGGTCCCCCTGCCTATATTCTCTCCCTCTACTTGATGCTGCGGTTTCCTCGGGCCCCGCCGCCCGCGCAGTCCGTATCCGATCGCAAATGAACCGCCGACTTTTATACTCATGGACATGACAATGTAGGATAGAAAAGATGCTTGAAGATATCTTAGTTGTGCTTTAATTTTTTAAATTAAAAGAAATAGATTGGTGACATTTTTTAATTTGTACGTAAGATAATTGTTTTCTGTGTGTTGAAGATTGGAAGGGATTTGCAAATTATTAGCTTACATTTTGCAAATTACTTTATGTGTCTGTGATATTTTTTTATAATTCTTAATCAGTAAAAATATATTTTACATTATACACTTTATATTATCTACATTCGCTTGTAACATTTTCTACATGATTAATTATTTTTATGATTTGATATAAACCCGTACTCTCTCTCTCTCTCTCTCTCTATATATATATATATATATATATATATATATATATATACACACGCGACATTCATTGGTTTGGATTATGCATTCAAATGTAATAAAATATGCACAAAGTCGGTATCTATATTGTCGGTATCTAATAACATTTTTATTATCCTTCTATACACGAAAATGAACATGACATTACATAAAGGTCGAATAATATACATATAGATAAATACATGTACTAATTGTAAGTTTTATTATGTTAAATATTCATAACAAACGCTTCAAAGATTTATAAATGTTTTTAAAATATGCTTAATATACAATAGTTTTATTAATTTATTATTTAATATTAGTTTAATTAGTTTATTTCCGGACCGCTGAATCTTTTATCGTATGTACGAAATTCAGATAGTTTTGACATTATAATATACATCATTAATCTCAGCTTGTGACAACCTATATATTATTTCGCTTCTTTGTATCATTTTAAAGCTTCGAAAAGATGATAGATTTGATTGAGAAATAGATGCCAAAGTAATCAAGCTTACCGATAATGATGAGCAGAACAGAGACGATAGTTTCCATTCATCAGCAAATGGAACAATAAGCAATATTCACTCTGGCAAAATTTTTTACTTTATCTGGATAATGTGAGTGTAGTATTTGCGAAATGCTACATTTAATTTTAGTAATCGAACGATTTTATTAGCATTCTTACTGTGAATTTTGAAATTTTAAAGTTCTCAGATTTTCTCACTTGTTTTTTTGTTGCACAAAATGAGCAATTTGTTTCAATTCAACAATAATACTTAATAAAATATATATATATATATATATATATATATATATATATAGTAAGAAGGCTTTATATTGTTATAAAATAGCTCACGAATAGCTTAGATTTGAAGCTAAAAATTTTCTATTTGGACTTTTATAATTTTCTCAGTATTGACAAATGTTAATACAATTTAAAATTACGACAATTGCGATATATAACTATATAGCTTATACAGTCATATGTGATATAGAGCTTGATTATCATCGCGAAAAAGAAAGCGTTGCGGAAAAAAATAGATATTCGATAGCAAGCGAAAGGACAGGCATAATGTTTTTCGTTGCTTGGCTTTAATAATAGTCCGGCGTATAATTGACCTAGACGAACCCACCTGTTCCCGAGAGTTAGTCACGGCATTGGTACCGTGGCGTATCGTTCGACGTTTCGGAACTATTACGAAATACTCCAGACGTTGTCCGAGAAAAAAAAAAAAAATAATTTCCCACCCCCGATCGTGCCTATAATTTTCCAATTTCGGTTTGTCGATAATTTTCTAGATAGTCCACCCTCATCTTCTGCCGTCAAGCTGACACTAACAATGAGACATACCTCGCTCCGTGAGATGGAATCGTATATTCTTTTCGTGGAACTTATTACGACCGCGTGCGTTCGAAGACAGAAATACACATAATAGTCGTGCTCTACAAAAACATGTTTATCATTACCCTCGTGTTAAAATCTTGATGTATATTCTGTTTATTACCACGGAAATTAATGCTGATTGTATTTACAGACTGCGCCAATTAATATCTTGCTGTATTCTATTCTTGTTGGATATTTTTTTCAACTCCAATGTGTAATTAAATATATTTTATAAAATTTTAAACACTAATGTAATTAAATATTTAAATTAAATATTATTTTTTAGACTAGATAATAAGTCTCAGTTTAATATTTTTAAAAAATGCATGATTTATATATCAACAAAATTTAATTATAATAATTAAATTATTAATTAAATTATATCTGCGCGCATATGTGTGTGAAATTTATTTTATTGAAATGATATGATACACGGAGATGCACTGCAAGAAATGAAAGAGAATAAAACGCGAGATGATATATTTTATTGAATAGCCTGGTTGAACAGGAATCTTGCAAAGTTCAAACCAAATGCAAGTCTAGAAAACAAGTCTAGAATTACCGGTTATAAAGATCGTGTGTCATTTGCGAGCAGCTTTCATAAACGACTCTTCATTCGATAATAATTACGGCGTAAGAGCCATAAACACTCATTTTCTGAGATTTATACTTAATACCCGGTATTTCTGTATCCCTGCCTTGTTTTGTCATTTCATCTCCCATTTCGGCGGTATAGCTCACACTATGGCTCCCTCCTTCTCCTCTCCCTTCCTTCTCCTTTCAGCAATCACACGATTTCGAAACGTTTTTGTCCACAGATAATTCTCGTCACGCTAACTGGTGCAACTCTCTCCTCAACAATCTTCTAACGATTTCTTTATGACTCTAATATTATCCTTTGTGTCAATGAATTTTTTTATTTATGAAGATAAAAATAATAGATTGTTGCGCGGTATTTTAATATTTTTTTGGCAAAACAATGAAATATAAAAAGAAAGAATACCAGAGGTTATAATTTTTCCAAATAATGAATTGTTTTTATTGTTTTTATAATATATTAATAAATACATCGCATCGTGTTTATCGATGATGTTATAAACTCACTCTATTACTATAAAAAAATTATACTGCCAACGATAGCATAAACAGTACGAAGTATAGCGCAAAAGAAAATGGAAAATATAATTAACAGATTATAATATATATATAAAACGCTTCAATATGTTCAACTCGCGTCCATCGAAATATAATGTTTTTTTTTTTTTTTTTTTTATTTCTCTTTAATAGTAACAACTTTTCAATTATTCGCGAAGACAAAAAATTTTGCTTGGATCTTTCTTTCGTTTTTCTTTTTCTTTTATTTGTCTTTTCCCACAATCTTCTTTATCTTCTTCTGCACCTATAAGCATTTCTGCCGCTTTAAATCCTTGACATGCATTTGAATCAGTTTTTATATTCGTTTTTCTATCTAATTTATCTTATCCTTTCCTTTCATTTATGTAAATCGATATTACTATTTTCGTCTTGATCATGTCTATTTCCTTGGAATATACAATCAGTTTTTTCGGTTTTGTAGATTTCTTATATATCGAAGTACCCCTACATATCTCTCTTTCTCTTTGACTTTATACACATTTTATTTTATTCTCTCAAAGTCCGTCTCTGAAATCATGTTATAATTGTTATGATTATATCGCTGATACAATTATTAATCCAATTAGTCAAATGGATATTTTTAAAAAAATTTTTAATTGGTTAATATTGGATGTTTTTCTTCTTTTCTTTCCTTCAAACTCTCTTGTGATATATAACATATTATCACGAATATTATATAAATACTTTCTTCTATTTCTTTTTTGTTCTTTATCGTTTGTTTTTATTACAGCTTAATAATATTTTTGTGGCATAATTTAACATTAAAATATCGTATGTAACTTTTTCTGTTCCCCAATAAACGCACAGTTTCTATCCGCATCTAAGCGCTAAATTTATACCTATTGCATGTTTTTTTTTTCTTTTTGCTATACGTTTCTCGCTGTGCCTTTCCTCTCGCTTCTCGATCTGATGCATCGAGCAGCGCAGGAACCACACCGTCGCAGGAACCACAAATCTATAATTTGCCTGTTGCGATGCGTATAATCATCGAATACCAGAAACTATGCTATTCATTATTTCATTCGGCGCATTTGCTACCAGCGCGCCCTTTTCGCGAAGACGCGCA
Source organism: Anoplolepis gracilipes (assembly GCF_047496725.1). Taxonomy (NCBI): domain Eukaryota; kingdom Metazoa; phylum Arthropoda; class Insecta; order Hymenoptera; family Formicidae; genus Anoplolepis; species Anoplolepis gracilipes. The sequence continues at coordinate 13,124,339 of NC_132972.1, forward strand.
ATATAAATCCCCCGGTCATTATGCTAATCCACCAAATGATACAGTCCCCACCTCCGATCTTGCCAAGTATCAGCGGGAGATTCGGATCTTCACCACGGATGATACCTATACGAACTTTTGGCTAGAGTCATTTCGTATTCTCGCGACCGCTGTCATTTCGCAATTCTAGCCTGTTTTATATCAACTTTTCAAGTGTGGAATCACTGAGAGGTCAAATAAACCTGTAGTAACTGAGTAGTAGATAAGCTTTTTATATCATATACGGTTTACATGAATTTTAATAGTGTCTAATTGTTTCATTTTTTTCGCAATTTTTTTGTTAATGGATTTCTATCTTTCATATTGTTGGAATTTGTGTAAAAAGTATTTATTCGTTGAAATTAGGCTAAAGAAAATAGAAATAGAAATTGAAAAACTATAATAAGAATATAGAATCAATTGTTTAAACAATATTGCACTAATGAATTTTCTGTTTTATTCTTTTTTATTAGATTTTGTATCAGAAAGTGTTATAAATTCTTAATTAATTTTAGTGAATGTTATTGAAATTTTGGATATAAATATTTTTTTAATAAATATTTAATATAGTATACTATTAATTTAATATAGTAAACGAGATAATTATAATTCAAATTACATAACATAAATTTATTCAACTTAACTTTAATATATATATATAGTTACATAAAAGTTATATATATAAAAACTTCTTTAATGTTGAGGAAAAGAGAAAGTAGATATTCCCACGAGATTCTTCTCGTTTAGTAATTCCGATCAAAATGCCTCGAATTAAACAAATCTTCGAAGCTGAAATTTCATGTTAAAATAAAAAAATCAATGCATTGAGATCTCTGCCACTTATAATTCCGCGTTTATTCCACCAATATTACTAATTAAGGATCATTTAATATCTGACTTTATATACCTTTCGAAATCTTATATGTGTACGATTGATCGATTCTAAATCTTAGTTCAAACTGACAACCATAGGTCTATAAACGGTCAGGTGTCTTAAAGTCGTTCTTCCGAAAACCCCAATTAGGGGGCGGATATCTAGAAGTTATCGATTGTAGCAAATTTATAGTTGGATCGAAGGTTTGAAACAAGATTACGTGAACTGTCTATCGATGGAGTATGTTACCCATGATATAACAAAGTAACGGAATATTATAGTTATGTAATAAGAATATATGTGAAATAACACATGCAATATCACTTATAATTATTTATCTTTTAGTTATTGTACCTAGTATATGTATAAAATAATTTTCTTTTTGCGGATAAAAATTTTGAAACAATTTATTACAAGAATGAGTAAAAATGATTAATCTGATTTTTAAAAAAATCAAAGTTTATGTGAGGATGTTTTTGCTCTACCATCTGGTAACAAATAAAAGCCACCCACGCGTCGGCTTGACTGAGTTACGGTCAAATATGCGCGCACCTGATCGCATGATAATCGCCTCTATCTTCCACTTTAGCCCTTTGTTGGACATTATCTCATCTTGTTTAACCTCCAATCCAGCTTGAATGGCGCATAGACCATCGATGACGGTAAATCACTTGGACGAAAAGCGCGGAAAGTTTTTGGGGAAAAGGCAACAGGCCGCTTTTCGCGGCTAGGAGAGATACCGGACCCTTCATTTCGAAGTTTCTAATTTAAATGTTCGTTTTTACCCACTAGCATCATAAAGTATGGCTAATACTTTTATCTTTTCTTACCCCTTTATTCTACTGAGACCGCGATATAATCATCGTATTGAAAGCTACTGAAAATTTATGTTTATAATTAATTACAATTTATGCCGCGTTTCCCGATTACGTTGTTACAAATATAACACTCTAATACACATTATGTACTTTCACACCAATTTGTATCATATACTTTTCCCCTGTTTTTCATATGAAAATTGTATCTGAAATATAAAAAATTATTTTATTATTACATTAATGAAAAGATTGCGAGTAGAAAATATCGGTGGTTTTCCGCGACTGCCGACCTTTTGGCTTCAAGCGACGTTCAGCGGGTTTACTTTTCAGTGGTTTATCCTTAGTTAACTACCACTCGTTCTCCAACCTTGGGGTTCTACGTGGAAACACGTGTAAGACGTAGCACCGCCTACGCACGCGCATTCTGTACTCTCGTCCATCCGTCCGTTCGTCCATTCGTCTGCCCGTTTGTCCGTCCATCCGTCCGACCGTTCGTTCGTCCGTCTATTCGCTCGGCTTCATCCCTTTGCCGCTACTCTCGCTAGAACGAAGAGCGTGCATGTCCTTAGGGCTCGCCGATACAGGATCCGGCAATTTGCGCGAATACGTACGTATATGTGGGAGCAGTTAAGTGCTTCACGTATGCGCGTGCTCTCGCTCCATTTCAAGAAAATCAAGCGACGTTTAATTCGCGACTAACCGATACGGATTTCACACGCAGGAAATTGAAGTGTCGACGTCGATTTTATTGTAGCGGATGTAATTTATTTCTGCCTGGTTGAGAGAATCTTCGTTTATTTGTAAAAAGGATTTTAACTTTTTCAAGATTTCAATTTTTGCAATATTCAGCTCTTAATAAGAAATTCGAAGAGTTACTATTAAAGAAAAACTTTGGAAAAGCTTCTGTTTATGTAGGTATTATTTTACACGAATTATTTAACACGAATAGAGAAAGACAAAATGTATAAAATGTATTGTATACATTCTATGTAAAAAAAATTTCTGACATTTCTTACATACTATATATATATATATATGTTATATAATTCTTTTCATATAATATTTTTCCATCTGCAAACAGATTATTTTTCTTTCGCATATTTATATAAATTTTATATTTTATTTTGCATATATGTATATTTAAATCTTTTGAACTGAATATATATTTTGATAATATTAATTTTATACAAGTACAATATATGCTGGAATTTCTTTTTAAAAGTGAATAAGAATATATATCAATTAACGTGATACATTAAATTATCTGTTAATTTGAACGACATTTGGTAAAAGCGTTTCTAATCCTCGATTCTTAAAGAAGAAAATAATGATACTTTAAAGTAGAGTTGGATAACATATTTTAACACAGTGTATGCGTTATGTAATTCAAATTTCAATGCGCATTTCTACGCGTACAAATGGCAAAGAGCAATTCTATCGTATAGATAGTCGACGTTCTCTCTTTCTCTGTCTCTCTCCACATTGCCTCGAGCAAAAGGGCTTGTCTGTCCGTTGTTTGTTTGTCTGTTAACTTATCTACTTACAACCATGTGTAGTATAAACATTTAATAACAATTGTTAGTTGCAAAGTGTCTCTGTGGCCTCTCTAATAATAATGGTTTATTATTAATGCGACACGTCTGGTGATCCATTATTTTACTGATGCTTCAAAACGTCTTTCGGTACATATTCTAATATAATTATGAATTTACAAGGGAAAACTGAGATTTACAATGAAAACTCTCGCGTACGTAGGTATACAATATTAATGCAAAATGGCAGATGTAACTTTAAATAGTGCTAACGCGATAAATTAGATATTTATAGGAAAGTATTGTCAGAGTTCGCGAGTTCTTTTTATATTCGCTTGCGCGAAACGAGTGGATTTCGTAATTAATACCTCGAAAAAGCGAACACACACCACTTCGTGTAATTTGCAGGCAATTAGTTTACGAGCGACGGAAATTGCATCGTTATTGTTTTTTAAACGTCATCGCGCTTGTGGCCAAGGTAAACTTCTTATTGTGACCGGGTCGTTACTAGGTGAGCTTGCACGTATTACAGACGATTATGCAAAAGGCGGGTCGTGTAGTGTTGTTTGACAGAGATATTTCCACATCGAGGACGGTTATTATCGCGTCGTCACATCATAAATTGAGTTTAACAATATATCCTTCGAAGTTAGAGCTATGGAATTAGCGTTTCGATTTCTGCGAATATAATTAGTTAAAATTACATTTTGTAAAAAGCGTAACGCGAAATGTAGCAAAAACCTTGTACATAATAGCACTTGCTTGTCATTTGAAATATTAGTTACTCGCATCTGCGTATGACAAGATCAAGTTTTTTTTTCTTATAATTAATTTGTAATGATAATATTGAAGGGATCTAGTTTTATGAAACGTAGTATTAATAATCAGTTGGATTCTGATTACGTAAAGAATGCTAAAATAAATATCTGAATATTACGCGTGCACATAAGGATGACGTACCATTTTGCGAAAAGAATCGGAGCGAAGCTCGTTCACCTGGTGCATAAAATAATTATCTTTCGCGTGTCTCCAAGCAATTAAATGCGCATTGGTTGAACAGTCACACATGATTTATGTACGATAAGATCTGAAATGGTTCAAGTCAACGTTGGCAATCCGCTATAATAATAATATTGATTAACGAGGCCTTGAATATGCTACGGAGAAAACTGCTTGGTATTAAAGAAGCAAAACGATTCGCATATTGCACTTTACAACTACCTAACGAATAAATCGATAAGTGAAGGGAGGTAAAATGAAATCTAATCTTTAAAAAAGCTTCAGAGAATAAAAATTAGCTAGTATATATACTAGCTAATTTTATAGTATACTTGTTACGTTAGTTTATGCAATAAAGATAATGGAGCGTTTAAATATATTCACAATTTGAGATGGAGATGGTTTACATAATATTTCATTACACAAATCTTGATGTTTATTATCGATTTCTGAATGATATTTGATATTTTCTCGTTGTAAAGTTTTTTCGCTCATCAATTCCACGAACAATAAAAAAAAGAATGAAGCACACAGAATCTTTGAGATATCGGTAAAACAATCTCTACTGTCTAGAACACGAACAAAACCTCGATCTATGTGTGTTAGTAATCCGTAGATGGCTTTTAATCGCCACCCGACGCGTGGGTGGAGATGAGACGCGATGAAGAACGAGAGATCGGAACGGGGCCCCTCCATCTGGTCCAGGTGATAATTACCGCTCGCGTGTCTCCAAACGCCCGAGTGTTCCATGGCGCCACGAAATTATTAGGCTTATCCGCGGCACGCTGGTAATTATATACTTGTCCATGGCTGCGCTGGTCGGTCCCGTAGGGGATCGCGTCAATGTTTTAGAACTTTATAGGCCGCGGTTGATGCGGCCTGCACGGGGTTAGCTAATGAAAAGGTTACTTGACCCCGCCAGAACGCCCTGGCGCCTCCTTCTTCTCTAGCCGGGGATCCCCTTTGGTCCGGATATACGTCTACTTGCCGAGAGACAGAAAGGGGAGAGAGAGACCCCCGAAACGAAAGGTACACCGCTAATTTGGCTCATGAGAAATTTCGCGGTGGAGTTTCAGATTTCCGCGAATCATCACCCCGCCGATCGAGGAAATAGCGTAGTAGTACCCTCAAAAATCCGCCGCCCACGTAGACTAGACGTTCCTAGATTCCTATTTTTGCATAAGCATCTTCGGCAAAAGTCTTTCATTTATGTCTTTTATCGCGTTTAAATTTACTCCCATCAAAGGAAACATTATATTTAAGGAAAAATCTATTTTTATTCTTTTTCATTAATTTTATTTTTTTTTTAACATATATTTTTTAAAATTTAATATTATTTGTATCAAATTTGTACAGATGTTATATGTACAATTATAAAATATTATATATTAAATATTACTATTGTATATATATATATAATATAAAATTTGTACGTTAATATAATTACGTTATTCTTATGTTAATATAATTACAACTTTATTTCTTTGGAAACAATTTTGCTAAAAATAAAAAAATGGCACAGGAATAAATTATGTGATAAAATTGGTGAAAATATGTTATGATAGACGACCAGTGTGGATAGCAGATAAATAATGAAACCGATTATTTCCATGAATATTGATCGATATCACTCAACATTCTGCTTTTACTGCAGATTTATTATCCGGTTATAGGAATGTTAGTAGATAATAGTACAAGTTTCAATATTTCAATCTTAACAATTTCTAAAAGAGTCGACAGCAGAAATAACAAGTTACTCGTCAATAAATTTTACAGTATTAGAAAACTGAAATATAATTGTTACATTCGGAAGTGATTGATTATCGTTCGATTGAATCTCACAGATTTGTTGCATAATAAACTGTATAATAGGTTAATTATGTAAAATAGAATATGATAACTTAAAGTAAAAAGTTAATCGTTGATTAATCCTTTAGTTGAATTTTTAGATGTATATCGCTGTATAATTTCTTATTTACGTCACTTTCTTGAAGCACCTCCGGTCGTCTTTATATTATCCGATATTAAATCATGGCAACGAAGCTTCGCAAGCAACAAGTTTCTTATCTTGTAACTACAAATATGTAATAATCATTGCTTTTAATGACGATGCTTCTAGATAAATACTGCTCTTACCAGCATTACGTAATCGAGATGAGAAATGATCTCCTACTAATACATATTAAATACGATTAAAAAAGAAAATATATGAGAAAAATATTTCATTATTATGAATATAAATAAAAACTGAATATAACATGCTATTGAATAACAATAAGTTAAAAGAAAATTGGATTTACAAATGTATAACTTTAAAAATTATAAATTTTAAAGCATAGATATATCACAAATATTCTTTTAGATATATTTCTTAACGTATTATGTTCTTAAAAGAATGTAAAAATTTCTACTTGATTAAATAAAGTTTAACAATTATTATAAAGTTTAACATTTGTTATAATTAGTTATGCAGATATCTTTCTTATAATTTAACTTATTACTTTAGCAAATCTTCATATGTACGATATATACTTTACGTCGCAAACATAAGTAGTTCTTTAAAAAAATATCAAGGTTTTTTTTTTTTTTTTACATTCCTGGTTTTCGGACAGAGGCATGGGAGAACTTCCAATTTGGATCGCGAATTCGCGGTTTCGTGCAATGGCATTTCGGGGCGTAGAGTATCCGCGACCGAGACTATTCTTCGTGGCGAGTACACACCGAAATCCCTAATGGAAATTACAGTGGTCCCTAAGTGGCGCAAGGATATACTTACCATTCCTCGTGAACTCCGTTAGCGCTTTTTAACTGAGTTTGACTTGTTCCGACTGCGAGACTGTGTGGGAAGCGTTTCGGTAATCAATGGTTCTGGCAGGTAGGCGCCCTTTTAGTGGCTCTTGAAGAGCATAACCACAGTTTTCGACTGTTTCGGCTAGGCAATCGTTCCCTCTCTCTGTCTTTCTTTGTGCCTCCCTCGCTCGCTTTCTAAGATGCGATTCTCTTGGAATCTACTGTATCCTTGTGGGAGAGTTTCATGACCAGTGGTAAAACATTGCGAGAGGATTAGATTTCTAGGAAAATGTGTTAACGAAAACGCGTTCATTGTTTCAATTTGCCCCCGCAAGGGACCTTCCTCCCTCTCCCGATCAGTTTATATTTTTTAGCTCAATATTTTATACGTGTACAACGGATAAAAAAATGGTTGTGCTTGTACAAGTTTACTTCCGATAATTTCAAATTTGTACAATTGTTAATATATATGTATATATATATATGCAGGTTGCCGTTACATTCATAATAGAATATTAATTTACAATTGAATAAAGTTTTCCCCAAATCTCTTGCTTTTCTCGATCAATAAAAGTTGCTCGAATGCTCAATCAAAGTGTTGTGGAAAATCTAGCCCAGTTCCCTTCTTTCTTATTTCCGATCTTCCGCCAAATTGCGGACAAGATCGATACTGACAAGAATGGGCTAAGGTAAACAAGTGCGACACAAAGCCGAGGACGATATTAGATCCATTCGCGATCATTGTGTAGGATATTTCTGCATATATATATATATATATATATATATATATATATATATGTATATATACATATATATATGTGTGTGTGTGTATGTATGTACGTACGTACGTATGTACATGTAGACAGAGAAATGTGTGGACGAAACCAGTGTACATACGGCACCTTGGTCTGTTTGAACAGAACAGCACCGGGTTTCCAATTCAGCGACGCGGCGATCCGTGATGGAGCAAATGTTTCGACGGGCATTCTCTCCTCTCGCTTACTTATTCTAAAAAAGTGTATAGATCAGAAGCAAAGAACAACGATGTTCATTATTTTGAATAATCTTTAATCTTGCGTTATAGCAAAATTTATTGAATAGAAAAGAATCTATAATTTTTTATCATATCGAAATTGTTTCAGGACACTTATAACGCAGGAAATGTGTGTACTTTAATAGTATGAAATATTTTTGCAATATATATAAGAGAAGTTAATGTCGAATTATATTATCAATCGTAAATTGAAAATTATTTTTCTAGTGAAAAGATTTTAACAAGCGATTGAAATATCTTTTGCAAATGTGTTGAAATTCCTTAGTGGTCTTTATCCAATCGTATCGTAAATTTGGCATATATTCGCGCGTGCATGACTTCTTTTCTTTTCGGCCCTTCGTATCTTCGTCGGCTCGTTAGATCGACCTCCGACCCTTTGAAGACCCGATCCCCACTACAATCGTGTTTTTCGAAACAAGCAAAAGGTGCAAGACGAACTCGAAGGGGGCGTACGATGCGCCACGTCGTAAACATATTTTTATTAAATAATTAGAGATTAGGGCTTTTCTTAATGGGTGGTTAGCCTACTCGTGCCCTCCATTCCACACATTCCAATGCGGCGTACGTGAGATTCCCACACTACGGTATCCCTTTAACTTCCTCGAGTTAAAGTACATGCAATATAAGGAATGTTCACGTAATCTTGGAGCATATGTTTTATTTTATTTATTTATTTTTATTATTTTTTATTACCTACTAAAAAAAATTATTTTATTGATAATGTTATCTTAGCGTTTGGAATTGATGTAAATTATCAAAATTTTATCTTAAAATTACGAAAAAGTATGTTGAGAAAATAAAAGTCTATAATGATGAATATAAAACAAAACTAAGAACATTTATAATCTTTCTTATTTACAAATAATTTTATTCATAAAATTTAATCACGCTTTACAAGTGAATGAATTAATAAATGATGAACTAGTAAATGAACGATAATGCTGAGACGAAGCGTACAATTACATGTTTGCTAAACAAACAACGATAATTGCCCTGACGCTAATAGTAACTGTAACGTGAACGGAATCAATTGCTTGCTCTGACCGATTACAATCGAAGGCATACGAGAGCAGTCTCGTGAATTCTCCGTAACTCCATTTACTTTGTTTTCTTTTGCAAATATAAGCTGTTAATAAAAACCATATAGGAATGTACATTTTTTAAGATATTTACACAGCGTTTTTAAAATCATCTAGAAATAGCGTCACATTGAGATTGTAGGTCAGGTGGTGTATAAAAGAGACTACTTGAGAGGAACATCGAGTGATATATTAGAGACATTTGCAAGAAGACGTAAAGACTCGGCGCTTACCGAGTGATGTTTTATTTAAACATCCTCGGATCAAAGAAGAATTGTTGTCTAGCGCTGTAATTGAAATAGCTTCATGAGAGTTTGCGGAATTAGAAGAGAAATAGGACATCGCAACCGGTCACATTTGCTGTAACGAATACGAGTCTTGTACAAGGACATTTCGTTTCATAGAAAACAAACTGTGAGCAACGTCAAAAGTGACATGCGTGCTCTGCGTTTTCCTAAATTCTCGCGTAAAAAAACTGTTTCGCGATGTAATTAGAAATTATTATTAATTTAAAAAAATTGTCTTCCTTTTAATAATATTATTTTACACATACACGCAATGAAATTATTTCTATTCTATATTTTAAATTTTGCATTTGTAAATAAAAAAGAACTTTTTTATAATTCAACTTACAAAAAAATGATGTTCTAAAATAAAGCTTTAAAACTTTCAAGAATATTTAACTTGAAATGTGACATTTCTAAACCGTTTCTAAAATTTGTTAATACATTTTGACTCAATTTATGTCTAGATTAATTGCTACATATAATCTGAAATTAATGCTCTTAGTGCACTAAACAGCATAATTTCGTTGTAAGCTGCATTTACAATCAGTCCAAACTGTCCGACACTAATATGGAATTCATATGATATATAGAGTATCTTCTAAACATATATTCTAAATATATATTCAATCAGCTGATTTTCAAAGCACAGGTATATCGAAAAATCACTTTTCAAGAATTAATCGAAAACTTAATAGATAAAAATTATGACAACAGCTTTCCGAGATATCTCATGGAAGTTTAATTATCAACCCTTTCCTAATCTCTCGTGGATAGCAAAAATTTATAGAAATAACAATCTGCGGAATTGAGAAGAAATAAAATAAGAAGGGATCTTCGTATATGAACCCACGAAATAAAATCTCTATCAGAGAATTCGCTCTTTATCGGCACGTGACAGTATCGCTCGAATCAGCAGAAACGACCCCACAGAATGGGGAGACTCGAATCGATGAAGGAACGCTCAAGACCAATTCCGGAGCTGACGTGCGGACCTGCGTCCCAGGTGTTCGCCGTTAATTGATCGCAGGTTTAGGGTCCTAAACCCGTACGCGCGAGCGGCGGAATTAAGAGCGAGGACAGCGGCGGCGTTTGCTACGGGCACTGACGCAGGTACCGGCCACTCATTCAATTACGTTTCTGACACCAGGCACATCAATCTTGTCGCTCCGGCGCTAACACGCTGGATTTCGACGACCGCGGCGGAAGTGAGCGCGGGGCGACCTCATGGCACGTGGCTATACGCGATTTGTTGAGTCGTTTTGCCAATAGAGGCATATATGATTTTGTAAAGAGAATTTATTGCTCAAGAAATGATTAAAATATAATAAGTCATGAATAATGGAAAAACAATATAGGAATGATGAAACTATCGGATAAAATCTTGATAAGCATTTTAAATCTTTGGGCTTTAGTTGAATACTTGGTGAAAAAGTATTATTACTCCAATCCTTTTTTGTTAATTGATAATATTAATATTGTTACATACGTTTTTAAGAATCAGAAAGAGAATATATAAATTTTCACTAGTAGTTTTTAAGATTTAAGAAAGATTAAAGAAAGATTTTTTTTTCTTTTTTATTTCTATTTATAATTAAGAAGCAGCATTAAAAGTATAAAATTAATTAAAAAACATGAGAAAATAACAGAATTGGTAATTATATGAATTTTTGAATCGATAATTATATAATAATTGTGTATATAAAAATTTATATCACATCTATGTCTTTTTGAAAAGAAAAATAATTAACTCACTAATGAATGTTAATGAATATTAATTTAAAAAATAATTTATAAAAAAGAAATTTTATTTTATTATCAACAATATTAAATACTAAATGTAATAGCTAATTAATAAGTAGTAGACTCTAATATCTTTGTGACACGAATTTATAATATATATATATATATATATTATTATATCATTATATTGATTATACATATATGATATGTGCAATTAATTATGTTACATTACATTTAACACTTTAGTATGAAAGCGCCAGGCCATTCAAAGTTTACTAATGTTGCAGTTCTACCGGCGAAATTTACAGTACTAGAACACGTAAAGGATATTAGCTCAATGATAATCTTCTGAACGCCAAATTAATGTTCTAAATATAATCCTCCGAAATAGTAATTGCCTGTGTTTACGAACTGTATTATTATTGCTTTGAAATTGCAATAGCTGTGTCAGCTGCGTACTGAACTACAATATATATGCACCCTGAGGGAACTAGAGTGTGTACTGTTCCTTTGTTTAATCATTTCTGCTTTATTAGACATTACATCGTGGGCACGTATACCAATGATTAAGCAGTCCGATGATCAGTAGACTCAAAGGTACGAAAATCTGGCCGCGCTCGATGTTTGTTCGCCGACGCCGATATTAATTTTAGATGCACAAATGGGACCATGAGTATTTGTGTGCGTATGCAACAACTTTGTAATATAATAACGTTGTTCGTTATGCGATACAGTGTAATAACAATGCATATATTATCATGTAACAATATCAGAATTTAATATACAGCATTGAGTATATATATACTTTACTATATTATTACTTTATAATAATCTATTTTTACATACACACTAACACACACACACACACGCATATATAAATATATAGTTTCTTTACCATCGTGACATATCAAATATGATAGTTCACTATAAAAACGAGATGTATGTAATGACAAAAGCAAGTTAAAATATGCGGCCAGAAATCTAATTTAACATTAAATTTAAAAAAATTATTATTAAATAATTTATTTATTGACTATTCATCTATTTATATTAATGTATAGTCATTAATAATTTTAAAAAGAAAAAAAGAGAGATTAAGAGGAATTAGTTAAAAATTTACATGTTTCAAAAGTTTATTTAAGAGAAATTAAAAGATAATATAGGAATCTATTACTTAGAATTTAAGATTATTGTGTCAAATCAATACCATTAAAATTGAATTCCATAGTATGGAACTCTAACGCATGAGCCATTTCCGGAAGCGTAGAACAGGAGAGCCAATAAAATACGTGACTAGGAAAATGAGATAGAAACGCCGATACATCGAATAGAAGGGGATAAGAGCGTAAGAGACAGTGGGAGAATCATGTGGGGAATACACCGCGATATACCATTGATGGCAGTGGTCTCGCTCGCTCACGCGGGAATTTCTCTAACCCGCGGGACACAAAGCGGAATGTAGTCACATCTGGCCCGCTCTCATGCGGCGGCGGATCTCGGTTTACGTTGGGCGTCGATGCGGGGACGGAAAATCACGATTGCCGGATAGCCGGAGAGAGGAGCTACACAAACGGAAGGAAATAGAGAGAGAGAGAGAGAGAGAGAAGAGGAAGAGAGAAAGAGAAGGTAAATAGACGAGAGAAAGAGAGAGAGAGAAGAAGCGAGACAGATCGAGGGTGGTTCGAACGAGGGGAGAGAGAATGGATAATGATCCAGTCGACATTAGCAGTAACCACCCTACTGGAGAGTATTCCGAACGAGAAAGAGAGAGAAGGAAAGTTCGAGAAAAAAAGAGAAATACAGGACGCGAGGGTTGCGATAGAGGAACAAGGACGTTGTTGCGGACGAAGGGGTGAAAGGACCGCGTACTACATGCATATTGAAGCGTCATTTCATGGTCACTGCAAACTGAAAGTCCCCACTTAAGGGTGAGTTCGTAGGGCATGCTCTGGTAATGACGCGTATCGCACGCGATCACCTGGAACATTGAAACGGTTGGCGTTTGATGAGCGCTAAAAGAGTGTCGCCATTTTTTTTCTCTCTAGCCATTAAAATCAGAAACGCGTTATATAATTTTTATATATTTTAAGAATTTGCAATTTTTTTATGAATAAAAACAGACGAATTCTCTTTAGTTTTTATTAACTATAAAAATAGACATTTGTGATAATATCAGGAATTTCGATTGAAAATGTGAATCAGATTGTTTTTCGTTAAAAATATTTTTATATTTTATAGGAAAATATTGATACTTACATTTATACTCAAATGATTATATATATTTATCGTGATCGGAAAGATATCATAATTTATAACAGATTTATTAAACATGCATTGCTAGACAGGTCAGAAAAGATTATTTTTTAAATAATCGTGCGATAATATCGAAAATATGAAAAAGTCAACATTATATGATATAATATATGATGATGTTCGGTATTTTATGGATACGCGTAGATCATGACACCTTAATACCGGGCAATCATTGTGAATACCTAGCAATTCGCTTCGCTGTGATGCGATAATAAGCGAGGAAGTCGTTTTTCCATATGAAAACAAGTTTTAATACTCTACGTCATTATGCACAGCTGGAAAGTCGCATCGCAATTTCAAGAGAAATGTTTACGAATGTGCATACGTTCATTTTTTGCCCTAAATTACCGTATAGACATAATTATTCTCAATTATCACGTACTTTGCTAAAGGTATGAATTATTAAAGGTCGAATTATTAAAATTAATAACTTTTAAAATTAACAGATACAAAATTGATAAATTAATTTCGATACGTTTTGTAATTGTCATTAAGATAAGAAAAAGTCGTACAATGAAATTAATATAACTATATTTATACAAATGTCATTACGCTTAAATGTAAATCATCAATAGCTTTATCGAACGTATTCGACATTGATTTATCATCCATATGTTCCATATTAGTTATTTTGAATAACATGTAATTGTCATCGACTGCTAACGTTATAATCTCGCTGACAAATACGTACAATTGCTGAGTGTACGCGTCAATATTGCAGTAGGATATGAACGGTAATTGAAATTTCCGCGCGAGAGCCCGCAGTGCATTCAGTGTTTTGCATCTTTGTTTCCTTTTTTTTTTTTTTTTTTTTTTTTTCGTTACCACCAACGCTCATAAAAAAAAGACGAGAAGTACCTGTTTCAGAGATATGAAACAAGGTACACCATTGATGCGGAGTTCGCCAAATTCTTTCGTATGTCTCGCTCAGCCTCGTGTTCTCTAACATAACGCAGCAATATTTAAGCCCAATTACCCTACCTTTAAGTATAATACCGGCCGTGACTTTGCGATGGGTTCGGTGTCAGGTGCGCGTACTTGCATGCACGACATTACCGCTTGTCTTATTATAATCGACGACTTTGTTTATAGCGTTTCTTAATATTTATGGCGCAGAGATCGAGCTCTGAGAGAGAGACCCGCGCACATCCATTCTTACACGTGTGTATGTATATACAAGCCATGTGGAGGCCACAGGCGATGCGAGCATGAAACGCCAGCGATCAGACTGCTCTCGAGGCATTGTAGAGACGCGCGTCATAATCGATGAAATTTGCAATCTGGATCGAGTCGAGGAAGTGGATTTCGCTTTAGCTCGTTTGTCAATCTGCGGATTTAATGTCGTTTAAAATAGTATCATTATTTCTTCAAACTGAAAGTGAAAGAAGGAAATAAAAGATGATTACAAGGAGAAAAAAAAATGATTGAAATCTAAGAATTACTTAAATTTAGTTTTTATATATATATATATATATATAAAGACATGAGCAGAGAGTGTGAATCGCTGCTATTATATAAATATTTTACACTGTTTCGAACTCTCTCAGTTTCTTTCCAATTCAGAATTATATTGTTCTGCTTCTGTTTTGTTGATGAGAAGATAAATCTGCATATCAAGTTCAATATTAAGTTCAAAATCTAAAATATATATTTTAAATTCTTAATGTATTGTATATGCAGGTTAGTTAAATTTTTGAATTTACGCGTATTCAACGGTAATCAACGACTGATACAAATCTCGCTTTGTATATTATTCAGCATAGCTACATCACGTTATTACGCTTAATTATGCAAGAACAATTCACACAGGTAACATTGTGCAACACAATAATTCACAATCGGCAACGTTGTTCCCGATCGACGAACGAAGAGAAAGCTGTGCATTCTACTATGTCGTCTAATCTCGGTAGGCCATGGCAATCTTATCTGATAAACGATTACATCGTCAGTATCGGATTAAGATTCACTTTAGACAGGCAGTTTATCTTTGGAGGTTGCACCTTCCGCCTCGGTTGATAATTCGATTCCTTCCGCGCTTGTAACTCTCCTTCGTTCGCTCATCTAGCCAGCCAGCCAGCCAGCCAGCCAACCAACCAACCAACCAACCAACCAACCAACCAGCCATCCGGTCGTCGTCTCTTCTAGGCTGAAGCTAGCGAGATTATACGAGGGAGACCCTCAGCTTCATAGTTCCTCCAAGATGCATCGATTTCCTCACACCGCCTCGCCAACGCCACGGCAGCCACCCACGGTATATTCGCGCATACATACCCCCCTCAGACAAAGAGATCTAGATAGACGGAAGCCTACCCCGTACGAATAGCAAGGAAGGAATGGAACGCCGGCGGCCATTTTGTAAGCTCTTCCCGGAGGAATCAATGTGACGTCGCCTGAGGGGCGCTTGCGCTGCGGGCGACCCTCCGCGTTCGTCCCTGCAATCCTTCCTCCTCCGATCAATTCCAACTTCGGTGCCTCTCCGACTCTATTCTACCCCCTCTTCCTCCCTCTCTCCCGTCCTTCCATCGGCAAAACCCCTCGTGTCTCTCTCTCTCTCTCTCTCTCTCTCTCTCTGTGTGTGTGTCTTCTGTTTCTCTTTCTCTCTCTCTCGTTTCGTATATACAGTTTTCCGCACGTTTCCGTCTCTTTCCATTCAACTCTCCCTTCCGCAGTAATCTTACATCCTGTTTCTTTATCCATATGTCCCATCGTCCTTGTCTCGAAGGGATATCTTTCATCTTTCTCCCCTTGTATCTTTGCTACGTACGACGCAGCTCCACTTACTCCTGTTCGAATTCTCTATCTTGGGTTTATTTGTGATTTTGGTCCAGGATCTTGTTAGGCATTATTTTACATGGGAGATATGTAGATTAAATGAGGGGTAAGATCTCAGAAACATGGCATATTTTTCCGTAAATACTAGATAAATAAAGAAAAGTGGCAATTAAGAATCTTAAATGAAGTATTATTGTAATAGGTTTTCAGGATTATTATACATCAAAAGTACGTAAATGATATACTGAAATTATAAGTATAAGATCTTTATTTTAGTTTATAACAAAAGAGTTTTGTTCATTTTATAAAAGTGAAATACGGTTATATACGTTACAATTTTTTACGAATGAAAATTTTTTTTACAGCACTGACGCGAGAAATACAACTAAAATGTTATATTTTTGTTTTCGCTTTTTCATGGATGTGGGTTTATAGATTTGAGTAAAAAAATACTTTTAGGCAAAGATGATTGCAACGTATAGACTCGATATTTTCTCCATTATCGGCTTTACGTGTTTTTCAAAGCTATAAGATTATATAGTTCGTAGATGTGATGACGTAATTCAGAGGTACTTTTAATACATTTCTCTTAATATAATAAACGTATTAAACATTGCGTTGGAGGGAAAGTTGCAACGTATAGACTCGATATTTTCTGCATTTCCGGCTTTACGTGTTTTTCAAAGCTATAAGATTATATAGTTCGTAGATGTGATGACGTAATTCAGAGGTACTTTTAATACATTTCTCTTAATATAATAAACGTATTAAACATTGCGATGGAGGGAAAGAATTCCCAGACGGATCGTAAAAAATGCAAATGCTAATTCAAACAGCGCATTCGGCTTATCGTTGAATAATCCGCCATTTGTTCGGCCGATCGCCATAGCTAATTTCCGTCACGACGATCGTGAGGAAGGCTGGAACGTGGAACGGCGCGTCGAAACGAGTGAAAGAAGCACCAGTACTACATCTCGCACGCATCTTTGCTGGAGAGCGGAGGAGAGCGGCGGGAGCGACGGGGGTACATGTGCGCGTCGAGGGCAACTGAAATTTATAATGTCGGGTAATCGTAGCAGGGCGTGCACGCACCTGGGTACTAGGGTACCGGCACGTTATTATGATTAGCTACTTTCGGTCCGGTCCCGGGGAGCGCCGGAGATTCCGATCGGATACGCGATACGCGACGCACACCTCGGATTACGGGCCGGGGAAGATGATCTTCCTGCGGACGCCCGGGGCCGTCGTCAGGTACCTACATTCTACCCACCTCCTACCAAGACATACTTCATTTATTATGACTGTGATCATCGATTATGCACCGACGTCTAACCCCTTGCGTCCCCCTCCTCCCCCCCCTTCTTACTCTTTCCCACCGCGATCTACCGCCCCTTCTACGCTTCCATTCTTCGTAGTGGCCGCTGTTCTCGTCGTCCTCGTCGTCCTCGTCCTGATCCTCGTTTCGTTCTTTTATTCGTCCTTCTTGTACTTCTTCATACTTTGAGAAGGAATCGCGAACAACATATTATGGCGACTAGAGAATATACGAAGTGAATTGTATCAAAGAAAGACAGAGTAAGGAAGAAGACGCGAATGTTTCTTCCTCTCTTTTTCTCCTTTCTTTTAATAAGGATATCTGCATGAAATTTTCGACAGTGTACTTCTATCGCGACTCGTCTTTTTCATCGCGGTTTGATATATTTACCTCGTGGACCACGGAGATTCGACATTCAGATTGCGCCGGATGTAACAACGAGCGACGCTGCTCCCTTCTCATCTCTTTCATCTATCCCCTTTTATGATTCTTGAATTTCGAAACGATTCATCGATTACTTAGCGTCAGTTTCCGCTACGTACAAAGTACGTAACTACTTTACTAGAAAGTAAATTAATAGATGACTTGTGGGGAGTAAGATAATTTTAAATTAACATTTTGAGCCTTTATTTCAAATGTTCTTATTAGCTTCAATTTAATATTTCTAATTGCACAGAAAACTTTTAATCAACTTATTTATTTATTAATTTAATCAACTGATCAATTACTATGTTGACGCAAAACTTTCCGCAACAATACATTTTTTAAATTGAGAATATATACGTTTTGTTCCATCTAACCTTCGCACGAGATTTATTAGACGTAATACGTATCATTTTGCACCTTTCATTATTAGCTAGTTCCGCTATTATTTGTGCCTTGTGTCGATTTCTTTTTTCAAAGTACATACTTCTCTCTTTTGACGCGAATTATAACCTGTCTCTACGCACAATGTCTTCCGCTTTTTTTTACCATGGCAATCTGTGCACGCACTGAATACGATGGTTCTCCGACGCTTATCTTCGCACTTGTATCTAACGATACAACATGCCCGATTTATCGGGATACGATAACGATCGCGGGAGAGAAATAGAGAAAGAGAGAAAGAGTTTAGAATGCCGCTGGCAAGACTAGGGGTTTCTCCTTGCACACGTGTTATAAGCTACATATGATTGCTACGTATTTCTAATGAAAGTATCCAACACAAAATCTGTTCAATCTGAATCTTCCAATATCTATCTGCTTTAATCTGTTTATATCTTCTTAATAATTATATATTTTTTCTTTATATAATTATATATTAATATAATTTGCACGTGTATTTTAATCTGAAGTGTCATAGTTCTGTCTCTCTTTTTTAGAAAAAACCTATATAATTTTTCATGAATTTAAATCTAATTTTTCTTACTATTTTTTTACAAATTTGATATATATTATCAAAATGTAAGAATTTTAATGTTACATAAGTTTATTAACTTCAAAAAAATATATTTGGCAAAAAATCATACTTGAAAAATATGGCATTTTATTTTGGCGATTATATTCATTTTTATACTCTCATTTTTCGTCACAGTAAATTGCGTTTATATAATGCGACATATGCATAAGTTAGTACAGGCATGTTATAATAGATAGCGATAGCGGAAATTTTCGATTAACTACTCCCAATGTATTTACCGAAACCGAATTCAGTACACATAGCAACTCAACTGCCGAAATCGAAGTCGATATTTGCCAAAACCGTATTTCAGGTTTACATCGAAACTAGGTTCGGTAGTTACACAGCGTCACTCGATCGGGACGAGGATCTTTGCGGGCGATTTGCATTGGAATTCGTATTAGCGTACCGTGCTATCATCGTGTATTTAGTAATACACGACCTTAAATTTAATAAGCAACCGTGCGAAAATAAATATTGGGTGGCCGATACATATTTAGATAATTATGTAGAGCGGAGGCGATCAAATTTGAATATGCGAATACGCGTGCTAAATTTTCATAAAGATTTTATGATAACCCTATAAACTCGTCGATTGTTTAACAACAAATAATTGGATTTAATTTTAGAGTAAATTCTTTAGAAAAGATCAAAGTCTTGTATTAACTGTCAGTAAATGAATTATTGTTGGTAGTATCATAATTGTTTCATCAAGCTAGATCTGATGATGTACATATATATGTCAAACTTTTACTTTAATCAATTTTGATGTTACTTTTTCGACTCAATAACAGTATTTACTGTAAAATTGATGAAATTTACGGAAATGAATAATACTGATTTCTTCGTCTCAATACATATTTAAATTTGAAAATTTATCTTTATTTAAAATATTTAAGCTACTTTTTTTAATAACAAGAATGTAAAGAAGATTAAACAAATTCCTCACTTATATAATTGTGTACAAAAATTATTTAAGTTTCTAAAGAAAAGAACGAGAAAACTTGTGAATTTTCAGATTTTGACAAGAAAGAGTAAAGGAGAGAAAAGGAAATTTTTCTTTACCTAACTGTTTTAAACAGTGTTATTTGAAAACGGTCTCTGCTCGATAGACGCATCTTGTATACATGCGAGATTGGTGGAAGCGCAACGCGCCGACTTCCACGGTGATTTACGACGACCGCGCGCGCCGCGGGCCGACGTTTCTCCGAGGCGTAGAAGGAACAAGAAGGAACAAGAAGGAACGGACTCGCGAAAGAAGTCCATAACGCGATGCGTGTAAACACGGCAGATAAGTACCAATAGTTAGCGTGCTCGTTAAATATCGGCATTCACGCCCTCGTGCCGTTCGCTCGCGCGCTTCGCGGAGACCGTCCCTTTAATAGCCCGTAACGTTATCGCTACGTTAACCCCATGTGCGTACGCGCGTGCTCTGCGTGAGTCAAGGGTCGTGTCTTAACCGACTCGACCTCGCCATTCAACCTTTGAATGAAGACCGGTATTCGTTGTTTGTGTAAGCATTTCCTAGAAGCTTCGAGTAGGAGTACATAAGCACGTTTGATTGATTAGTTACTCTTGTTACTTCGATTAAGACTATTAATAAACTTTTTTTCAACTACTTCATTCTCAGAAATTCTGATTGAATGTAAAATTGTAATAATTAAATTTTTAGGGCATTAATTAAACAATATTAAATTTAAAAATATCTTTGCAGTTTTTTTTTTTTTTTTATTAATTTTAAGAACACTTTGCACTGATGGAATTTTTTAATTGGTTTTTTTAGATCTATCGATTTTAAAAAATTTTTTTTTTCAAAAACCAAATCGGATTTTAAATTTAATCGGATTTTGAGATCTGTTTATTATGTCTGTGGAAGTGTTACGCAGATTCGGAAATAATGTTTCTCGTACATGCAAGTTATATGAAAACTTCTAATATGAGGATAATATCGCGCTGACGTGAAATAATTCTGTTCATCGGAAGAGATGTAAATATGCGTAATGTAAATTTGCAATAACTCACTCTTGGACCGTGTCATAATGATAAATAACTCGAGACTTAGAGAATATGCGTTTCTGTCGACGATCTTTTCTATGCACGTAAACGCAGTCTTGCACCTGGTATATATACTCATCGGTATCGATTACCCGCAATAAACTTGCGCCATTTAACACTTCTATACGTCAATAGCGACGTAGCCCCGGTCTATGGATGTGAGAATGTATCCGGTAAAATTATGACTATTCTGACAGCCGTAATTACGATGTTAGGGGCGGGATATCTTTATATGCGCGTGAGCAACTGGTTTAGAGTCGTAGGCGATGCACATTTCAAATCATGGTTTTCCCTTTTTACTTTATGATAACATAGTTAACACTGCACTAATATTGAAGGCAGAATTTATTATTTCGCGATACTATTCTGTTAAAAAGGAAAGGAGAGGAATTAAAAATTAAAAATATTTATTACTTAGATTAATAATACAGGTACTATATAGAAACTATGTTGTATTTATTTTTCTAATTTTTATTATAATTTATTATAATTATTATAACAAAATAATATTATAGTTTCTCACTTTCACTGTTTTCAAATGAAATGCTAATTCATAGTAATTTCAGTAATTTTGTGCAAATCACATTGCATACAATAAAAATTATGTGATGGAACAATATTTTTTGATAATAAGATTAAAAACTCTTGCGGATGAGTTTTTCGTTAATTCAGTCATCTCTTTGGGAAATTTTAGAAGGTAAGACGTTCGGACAGAGGTAAATTTGAAGCGAAGAGCAGAACAATCACAAAAGGAGAGAGAGGAGAGAGAGAGACAAGAGAAAGAGAGGGTGGCAAATATATAGTTTTTCTCCCCTTCAAGAGGGAAGTTCTTAGAGGACCCCTCGGCGAAAAGGGTTTCTAGCTCCTGGTGATTGGTGTAAGTTAGCCCTCTGGGCAGAGAAAACGGTTTCTCGAGCGCATGCGCGGCGCTACGGGGATCCCCCTTTGCTTTAGGGTTAGCCGCGGTCCTCCCTGCGGCCAACAGCCCAGGATGACACGCCCCGGGCTACCAGATCAATAAGATCCCTTATACCTACCTACCAACTACCTACCTCTTTGGTTACGCCCTGAGATATATACCGTCGGTTTAAATTCGCAAGTAGGAACTTACGTATACTATAGAGCTGTCGCATACTGTATCTTGCTGATATATACGTCGGGCAAGGTATACTAAACCGAAAACCGAACTGTCTTTGCAGTCAAAGTTACATTATTTGACGTATTGTTATTTGAAATAATGTGTTGCCAGAACGAAATGCTTAAAATATATTTCAAACTTCAGAACTATCTGTAATGAGTGGACAAATTTTTATTCGATTCTATCGCGAGGGATCGAGCTATCTTACAACGATCATTTTTTCTGAAAACTTTCTATATATATGTGCAGGGTGTTACAAAATTAGACCGACAAACTTCGAAGGGAAATAGATGAAGTTAAAGCAAATACTTTTTATTAATATTATTTTGCTCTACGATATTTTGTTTTAATACTACATGATAAAATAGGAGATTTGTGACTTTAACAAATTAACACAAAACAAACAATGTAAGTGGAAAAATTCAAATCAAGGTTAAAATAATAATTTAATTTTTCCACTTACATTGTTTGTTTTTTGCTAATTATTTAAAATCACAAATCTTTTATTTTATCATGTAGTATTAAAACAGAACGTAGAGCAAAATAATATGAATAAAAGGTGTTTGTTTTAACGTCATCTATTTCCCTTCAAAGTTTGTCGGTCTCATTTTGTAACACCCAGTATGTACACACTTCAGAGAATTATTTTCATAAATTTTAAAAAGAAATTTGTTTTTACTTGAATTTATTACATCAACCTTATATTGTTTATTGAATTTTGTACTGTTTTTAGAAAAATCTGGACACGTAATAGTACTAATCATAAAAGAGTATATTATAGTGCGTTTTATTTCTTAGAGATATTTTTTAAAATTTTATATTAAAACTTTTTAAAGTAACAATTAACTTAATTATTTCCATTATACTATAAATTATATATAGTATTATATATATATATAGTAGAAATAATATACATAATTGAAACTATGCTGGGAATTTTATTGTTTTAGTGCAAAATTGTACGTATTTACGTTATCTTAACATAATTAAAAACATAATGGTATGTAAATAAGTTTAGCGAATATTTCTGTACTTTTTATTTTCTCGTTTATTTTATCTCAGTGAAGTAAAACGACTCGATCCCGAATTTTTGTTGGGCTCTTTCATTTGATAAACAACAACGTTTATTACTCGTGATTCGCAACGCGTAACATTTTTTATGTCAACTACTCGTGTATGACGGTACATATACCCTTGGAACACGATACGATACTCGCAGAAAATACGTGGGTTTATTTGTGACCCATTAAACGCGAACAACAATTTTCCATTGTGCATAGTGCATTCGTGAAAATATACGAACTGCATTACACAGATGCGATACGTTGCAAACAGAGTCTGCAAATGGGTATGCGTAGAGCGTAACGGCAGAAAAAATTGCGGCGCGAAGCGATATATAGCGGGTGTGTGCAATTGAAAAGCCGCGGAGGTGAAGTATCGCAAAAGTAATTACAATCGTCGGTCGGTCGGCCAGTGGGAGAGAGAGAGAGAGAGAGAGAGAGAGAGAGAGAGAGAGAGAGAGAGAGAGAGAGGAGAGATTGAGGGGGATGTGGTACACGCGTCGAAAAAATGACCGTAAAAAGATGACCACACGTCGGACCACAACGATGACCGTATCTCGTTAAAAGGCCTCCCTTCCAATTTCGCCAGGTCGATCTGAAATTTTCTTGTAAGCTCGCGTGCACGCCCTGGGCTGTCACGATTCGAACCTAACTGCCGCGTTCGTATAACCGATTCAGGAATTCCTCGTAAGGTAATTTCATCTTTGGAATTCCTGCTGCCCTCGTACGCATACCTCTCGTACCTCGAGCTACTCGTTCGTAAGTGCGTCTTAATCTTCTTCACGTGTCTATGAAGTGACGAGCGATCGCACTAGAAATTACCCGATGCTCTGATGGCGGAATAAATGCAAAACTTCAACAACTATAAGACAACTATAACTTCAACGGGAAACGCATATCATAAAGGCCGATTTTACAGTTATCATTTCAAAACTATGCAAATAGAAAAGCAAAAAGTCTGATTAATCTACAATGTAATTTAAATATTTCTGTTCATGGATATATCTATCACAAAAAGATTCCACAAAGCAATACGAATGCAGAGATATATCAATTTTAGAATATTTAATTTTTTTCTTTAGAATATAATTCGAGAAAGCGCGAACACTATGTATATTCTTATTCTATATAATCTCGCAGAGAAAGATTACAATGAATCGAAGTCATATTTCAGATACATTATTAAATTGTATACTTTTGTTTATTGACTCTTTTAAATTAAGAAAAAATTAGAAATTTTTATTTTATTATTAAAAAATATAAAAGAATAGTTTATGAAAAATATAAAACGGGAAAGCATCTCTCTTTTATAACAGTGAGAATTTACGATCGTTTGCAAATTCAGTTATCACATTCTATTTTTGTGAAGAAAAATAAAGGGTTAAATTGCTCCAATAATGAAGATCCCTAATTCTTTGGCGGTCTAACTCAGGGCTAATTAAAAGCACAAAAAAGGGTTATCCAGGTGTCTTCATCAACGTCATCGTGTGTCTAGGATACTAAGAGCTTAGGTTAAAAATCAAAAACAGAAAAGACATGTCCTACGGAAATGTCGAAGGAATTTCATTCATTCGTTTATTGCTCAGGTAGCTGATCAAAAATCTACCCTCGAGATTGCCCTCGGCTGAAACCAGGTCGTCGACCAGAACGATGGTCTGGTCACATTCAGTGTGTTTGCGTGGTCAACGCGGTTCGTATAGATCGAAACTACGCGGTCGTGTAATTAGTGAATCGACGCGAGAAATGCTTTCCAGAAATATCGACGCACAAATTTATTGCCGTATTAATTTCGTTAACATATTTATCAGCATCGTATCGCGCGTAGCTTTTTCTCTTAACGCGCAATTCAATAATCTTTAGACTAAATATTCTCCAAGATAATATATTATATGATACACGATAATAATAAAAAAGTAACAACATTGCATAACTTTTGATATTTTTCGATATTTGCTATTTCGTAAATTCATCAATCATTAATTATCAAGATTCAGCGGAATAAAATGAAGTATCGTAAGAAGAAGGGAAAGCATCATAAGAAAATTTGTTTTCTGATATTTATTTCACATATTTTTTTATATATTTAAAAAATACATATGTTATAAATATAATATTGTATACTATAAAAAAAAATTTTTTCGTAAAAAGAATTGATGTATGCAATACTTATAAACTTTAAGGATAATAGAATAACTTTACATCATTGATAGCTATTATATGATGTGTATATGATTAATATTTTATTACTAATTATTTACTTATGATATTACTAAAATACAAAGAGCAAAAATTTAATTTTATATAATGCACGATATAATATTTAATGCGTGATAATGCTTAAATATTATTTCAAATTTTGTTTAAGCACATTCGTGTGTTTTGCAAAAACTAATTCATCTAAACTAAAGTTCATCTAAGAAATGTAAAAAAAAAAATATAGTAACGAATGAAGCAGAAGTTATATTTTTACAATTTTATCTGATAGATTTATTTTAAACAATAAAGAGAAATATTGGCGATAGTGTTATATATGAGTAAGTTTTTAGACAGTAATGTACGTATATTGATATATGAATAAGAACTCATTATTCATTTCTCAAGTTCCACATATTACACTTGGGAAAAAATATTAATTTTCTACGGCAATATACGTTTCTTGTCGACCACAGATCGCAAAAGAAAAAAACTGCGAATTATATATTACAGCGATAATAGATCAAGATTTCTGGTCCTTGGTCTCGAAATTCATCGATCGTAGGATCCCGGCGCGATCGCGCGGCGAGATCCTCGCAAGACGGCTGGCGATCGCGATGCAGGCGGGGCGCGCGCAGCAGATGCTCACGAGATAGAGACCTATCCTTTATTCGAGAAATAAAATCTGCACGACATTATCCGGAGGTTTATCCACGAGAGCTTGCCCGCACGAGTTGTTGCCGCGCGCGAGCCAATCGGAACCAGTCGGGGCGTCCCGTCTCTTTGCATGTTGTGGCGAAAGGCGAGATTCTATTGGGTCCGAGCTCGTATCGGTTAGCCAATGGGGACCCAAGTCAGGAAATAACCTGGGCCTTGAGG
Source organism: Anoplolepis gracilipes (assembly GCF_047496725.1). Classification (NCBI taxonomy): domain Eukaryota; kingdom Metazoa; phylum Arthropoda; class Insecta; order Hymenoptera; family Formicidae; genus Anoplolepis; species Anoplolepis gracilipes. Next base: position 13,150,694 of record NC_132972.1, read on the forward strand.
CCCATCCCAGTATCCTACCCCGACCGTTCCGCTGGTGCGTCTATCTGGTAGCTAAGGCCCCGCGGGCGCAGTAACCCTCGAGTCCTCCTGCGCGTACGACGGTTTAAGGCGAATACCTATACAAAGGTCGAGATATCGGAAAACAATATCCACGGTGCCAGTAACTCGATATATCTTGGGTTCACCCATCCTACATCTTTTTTTTTCTTTTATCTTTTATTATCTTTATCTTTCTCTCTCTCTCTCTCTCTCTCTCTCTCTTCTTCTGTTTGCGCACCTACTCTGTCATTACTTCATCTCCCTTTCGGTCCTTTGCCGGTAAACAGTCACCAAACTCAGGAGGTGTTTGGGGTGCACTCCGAATAGTCCACGGAAATCGAATTTGTATAGAGATCGCGAATCGAGATCCGCCGGCGAGTTATAAAAATCTGTGTACAGTGATCGGGTCCCATTCCACGTACTCTGCTGTTTTTGGTGGGCCCGTCGCACCAACGCTAATACACGTGCAATCATCGTGACGACGGATATCTTCGGTGTACGCCGGTCCAGAGTGCCGCTAGCTCGTCGGTGAGAACATCCGGACAATCTGGATTGGTATTGCCAATGATTCGCGTTTTACACACCGGTGCTTAGTATCTACTGGATTCTGAGAGTGGTGCATGTACAGTGGTGTCATAGAGTGCTTTTGCGGCGGACAGTTTTTGCGCCTCGAGCAATGGACGAGCAAGCGTAGGAGATTCGAACGGATATACAGATCATATCGCGTTCTTGCGGACCGATGGACGGTCGATCGATCGTGGATTAGTTTGAATTATCGCAGACATTCTTTACACACAAAGCAGCCGAATGCCGAACCTAGACTACTACAATACCGCGAGAATGCATCAAATGGTAAACTCTTTTCAAAATATACTTTTTATATAGATAAGTTGTTAATTTTCTTATAGGACCTTTTAAAAGGGCATTTTAAAAGATGTAGTTTATAATAATATATTATTCAAAGAAACGTATAGAGTTATTAACAATCATCATTAATATTGAAAGAGAATCTTGATTTTTTTACTGTGTTAGTCTGACATTGTTTAAAAATTTAACTTACAATTTACTAATATCCGAGAATATTATAGAAATATTTGAAAATAATATATAAATTAATACGCATAGTTTATAATTTATTGCAATAATTAATCGCTTTCTAATTTTTGAAAATTTTTAATTTTTAATACACATGTTACCTGTCAAACATGGGAAAAGAAATCTACTTATATGCTACGTTTTCTTGCACTTGAAATTATATTTTAATGATTGCCTCTAACATAAATGAATCGAAATATATTTGGAAATAGCGTTAAATTAGAAAGTCTATTCGCAGACAGTTGGCACTATCTTAAATCTGAAACGTACATCTGGTCGCGAGTAATAAACGGCTACGACGACGTTACGACACGCAATTCGTCACGCGCCCCGAGGACGCGTTTAAGTGAAATAGATACGTCAGTCTTATGGAATATAAGTTCATAAAATTGAGCGGTAAATCATTGAAGATTTCTTTGGAACGTACCACGCGCGAGCGCACATGCCCGCCGCCAACCACAGACACCGTATAATGACAGACTTTAAAAGCGACTCGTAAAATCTTGGCACAATGGAATCATTCCGCAACGTTGCGCGATGTTCTTACTGCATTTTCATTCTGTACGATCGTTAATAGACGTTAAAAAGCGAATACATCCATGATTCCCCCTATATATGGAATTTCATAAATTGAATAATGTGAAGAAAAATTCTTTTTTCTATATCCACAGGAACGCACGGACGCATGTAGGTACATACGTACACACGAAATGTTGAATTTAATTTATATCTTCCCGGCACGATTTATTTTTTGACACATCATGATTTCTTAAGCCGGATGTGAACAACGCTTTGATAGAAGAAAGTAAAATATATAAATTTTTATCTATAAATTTCTTATTGAAAAAAATAGTTCAAATAGCTTGATAACAGTTATATTTTTGAGTACTTAAAAAAAAATGTGATGAAAAATTGGGATTAGAATTAAACGTTAGGTTGAAAATTAATATAAATTTAATAAATGCTTTATTTTTCTAAAGTATATATATTTCGATTACATATATATATATTTCTTATCGAATAAAAGAATATACCTTATGAACCATTATTAAAAATATATATGTTTTAATATACAGGGTGTCTGGTAATTTGTGAAAAACCTGCTAATGACAGATTCTTGAGATCATTTGGAGACGATTTTTCCTCAGCGACAATGTCGAGGGATTAATAATTTCCGAGTTATAAGCGATCGAAAAAAGACACTTTTCGCAAATTAAACTTTTTAAAGTTAAAAAATTATCAAAACTACATTTTTCAGTTATTTTCAGATAGAGTTTACTGTAATGGAATTTTAATTTAAGGCTTAATTACAAAGATATATAATGATAAAAATTGGAAACTTGCAAAAAATGATGATGTCTTCTCTCGATATTTTCGTTGAGGAAAAATCGACTCCAAATGATCTCAAGAATTTGCCATTAAAAGTTTTTTCAGCAATTACCAGACACCCTGTATATAATGCATATTGGAAAATTGAATAATCTGTTAAATTAATCGATTTTGATTAGTAAAGAAAACAAATATTATTAAAAGGCAGTTTTCCTTTTCATTATTTATTTGTGCGTGTGTGTACAGTAAGTAGCGGTTCAAAGTTTATATTTATTACATCTCATCTTGTATTGCGCAAGTATTTTCACGCACACACATACGATTATGTATTAAATTTTATTGTAAATATGGAAGCAAAATAGGCCCGCATTCCCAGTTGAAGTTAAATGTTTGATATCAAATTAACAAGTCCGATCGACTAGCGGCTTCAATATTGACAAAGTGAAATGTAATGCTATTACCACAAACCAACCATTAAATGCTGTAATTTAACAAATTTACTTTAGCTGTCGTAATGAGATATTACGAAGCAATTTTTTTATAAGCATTTAGAATTTTTTAAGTATATTAATAAATAAGTATTTTATGTTATATTATAAGTTGCACACATATTTCTTCGAAAGAATATAATATAATCAAAATGATATTATAAGAACAAAAATGAAAATTTCTGATAATAATAAATTTTAATTTTTTATATTGAATTATCTAAATATTTAATATTAAAAATTAAAGATTCGTGACAAGATAGAAGGAAGAGATTACCGTGTCTATCACTTAAATTTTTTCATTTGGAAAAATACAATTCTAAATTTATTAAAATAATATTCAATAACATTCAATAGCTCTAGATACGTTTTATACATTAGATTTAAATTTTTTAATGAGTATTTTTCCTTATTATTTATTAATCATCATTTGATTGCGAACGATTGAGTGAATGCGCCTGCAACATTTTCATTGCATGTTAGCACCTTCGATGCTTTACGATCACCAATTATTTTGACGGTGAATTGTGCATGTGTATGCATCGTTTCACGTGCTTTTATAGGATTGGTCAAAATCGATTGGCCAACGTGAGATGCGACAGATGAAAAAAGCTCAGAAAAATTATATAAATACACAATGCTTCTAAATTTCTTCCATTAGATTTCTTCTTAAAACTTCTATTAGAGTTTGAAAGAAAGAGATTGATTGCCATTAATTGTCAATTAATTGAATTTTTGATAACTATACTTAAATTTTCATGAAGCATGTTGATAATTTATTTTAACCACTTAGTAAGATATATTCTTTTGTTTTTGCTCTTTTCATTTACAAGTTGTAAGAAAAATATATACATATTTTTTGTGTAATTATATCGCGATGAAAAACATGAATCAGTACGCGACACACCTATATACATATGTATAGTTTGTAAATTAAGTATTGCATTGCGTGTTTATAAGTTTTATATAGTGCGTTCGGGAGACTACGTACGTTTACTATAGTACATCACAGGCGCCATAATTTCTCTTAGCTGACGTTTCAATCAACCGTGCCTCGTCTTTCGCTCCCCGATTTTTGTTGTACGTAACATTCTTCTTTATGGTCGGTAAAGCTGATTTTTACCACTCATCGACAATGTTGTACTGCGAATAATATTCTCACAGTATCATATTTGTGCTTTGTGATTATTTAATTTATAGAAACAAGACAAACTCTTTTAAAAATAATTGCACATGTAAGTAAATTGAAAGAGAAACGAATAAATTATACTCTTCGTAATATATTAATAATATTATTTAAGTAATAGATACTTTGAATTCTCAATTTTGTTATTATTGTAGAATATATAATGATATGCCTTTATTTGATTTTTCTTTAACAATAAGTATTTCGAATCTAAATATTTCATTGAAATATCTTTCCTGGATGTATTATTGTTCGATCATCTTGCTGGAAAACTTCAAACATGATTCATACAGTTTATACATGTAGCATTTATATTCTTTTCAGAACTGAGATGAATCATTTCAATTGATGGAACTAATATCATAATTAATGATCGATTTTAGCAACGTGGAAACTGATTTTATCTCTTGACCGAAACATTTGGCATTTATTTGTTCTGGAATAAATAATAATATTAAATACAGATTTTATTAGCTTCAGCATTAAATGCATCATATATTGTAAAGGAATAGTACACTATTCTGAAATTATCTACATCGAGAGATTAAAACGGGGGAACTATATCTAACTAAATGAAACTTGTGCAGTTTTTCGTCAAAACACGTTTCGCAATCTACTCGTGAATATATCATCGTGTTCGGACTAATCAAGATTAACTTATTCATTCCCGGACGACCAGCGCGTCGCCAAAGTGAAAAACGGAAACATCGCACTCGTATTTCCTGATTGGACTTGCGTTATTAAACAACCATAAATTAGAGACCGATAGCCGGCTCGCGAACAGGTACTATTGAAAATGATGCAACGCTCGTTAACAGAACACGGCATTAACGGTGGTGCGCGAACCGGTAAGAAGTAAGATCGATGATAGGTCGTGTTGTCATCGCTATTTAAGCTCGTCTTCTTTATCCTATGTCCGCGCGGATAGACTTCTCGGAAATTATAAGGCGTGCAAATTATAACGAGAACATGCAAATGAAATTCAAACTAGACGTAAATCATGTAACGATATATAAAACACAAATCGTACAACATCGTACGATAATAGGAATGCAATAAGAGCGGATGCATCAATATAATGCACCGTCGCTTTTATTCTCTTTTCTGTCTATAAAAAATATCATAAAATGCAGATAGGTTTTTTGTTGATTGCGAGAGAGAATAAATTACTTTTTCAAGTGATATCAAATTAATTAAACAATAAAATAGTGGCAAAAATAAATCTGTATAAAGTTTATAAAAAATATTTATATAAAATAATTTTTTACAAGCGTCAAGGAGATCGTACACACGTGTGTGTGAATTAGGTTTTACATATACAAATTTATAGTTATCAATCAAGAAACATATAATTTCAACAGAGTAGGACATAAAATATTTAATTTTCTAAATATTATGTTGTGCTAATCGACTTTGATATTAGATATTAACTATACCAGCATCTTATCGATAGGTTTTCTACTTATTGTCAGTTTGAAGGAAGTCTGCTAAACACACGACAATTTAAATTTCTAGCACCAACGTCTGAAACAATGTCTGTAATAATTAATAACATTTGAAATTTTAAATCATATTATTATAAAGTCATGTGCTATTAGAGATAAAACATAGAGATATTTTCAGCGATCTAAAAAATTAGTAATAAAAATCGTAACGACATGCCCATAAAAATTGCCCATAATAATTTTTGCTTATGCTCAGCACAGCGAAGGAGTGAGAGAGAAAGGGAGTATATGTATGTTGGTTATTACATTTATTATACAATATTTATTTATGATATTTTTTGCTGAAAATATTCTTCATCAACGAATCAAATATTGAATTTCATGGTACATTAATCTTTTCATTCTTTTTGACAATAAAAATACAGGATTTTTTTATTCATTATCCAATTTTTTATATTATTTTGAATATTTATATTATACGTGTGAATACGTTACACGATCTTCTGCTTTCTTATTTTTCTTCATCACAATATATATTTATGACCACAGGTTAAACATAAATTATTGGGTAATAAAATCCAACTAACGTAAAATTTATTTAACGATAAAAGTGTTCACAGAGCGATATTTACTTTTTATATATTATACACTTTTTATACATTATACACTTTTTATATATTATATATACATTAAAATATGCCATGAAGAGAGAATGTTCACTATATGATCTTTGTTTATATATCCTCTCGTCAGAAACATTCCTTCGATGATATCGATTCGAATAGTAGAAATATCGGCACGTCACATATTTTTTAAAAGTAAAAAAAAAGAAAAAAAACCAAAGATACATACGTAGAAAAAGTAGGCGAGAGATGGAGGAATTGGAGGATGACGAGAAGGTGAGTGAGGCGCGTTTCTTTCACCTGTGCCACCGCGAGCAATAAATAACCGCCAGCTTAGCTGATTTTACTGCCGTGTGTTTGGGTGATCCCAATAACGCCGCCCGACGAAGGGACGAATAATGTGAAGAAAACCAATCTTCGTGCTAACTAGCCATTCAGACGGCACAACTGCCAGACGTGTACTGAAGGGACCCTGGTTAACCTCTGAAACGAAACGGTTTCAAGCCTATTTCGGTATTAAAGAATTTGTGCGAGTAATGTCATAACCGCGTCATAGCCGAAACATTACATTGCCATCGGGAAGACGCCAGATTTACAATTTATATTCACATTTGAGTTTACGCGAGTAACTCTCGTATTATTTTATATTATTTCAATTATTCCGAAATTACACAATAATTTCTGGAAATTTTTATATTTTTGCTGTCGAAAAATTATCATGACAAAGATATTGGATTAACCAAGTATTTACTTCAGTTATTATCGTCCGAGTTGTATCACATTGTGCACGGGAGAAAAATATGTTTACGAATACTAAAGTAAACTATACTACGTTGAATGTGATATGTTGTAATTATTCAGAGATAGCTGACGCATTTTTCTTTGTAATGTTTTTTGAGAAATGATTCAGCGCAAACAAACTTTTGCGATGTTGGCAAACGAGCGCGCGGCTTCGTCGGTATCTCGTTCGCATATTTTTTTCGATATCACATATTCGATATCGCCGAATCTGGTGTTTCCGGAACACGGCGCCGCTACTCCCACGTATGAAAACAAACTTCAAAAATTGATATCGGGGAAAATGAAAATGTAAATCTCCGCGCGCGCGCGGAGGCGTCGTCGGGGGTAAGCCATTACAATTTTTTTGGCCGCGATATTGCCGTGGCAACGCTACGCATTCGATTGCACTTCAAGCGCTGAGAATGATACAGATCTATAAGCGAGACTCTTAAACAAGATGAATATTTCCATTCGAGGACTATTGTATTGATACAATCCAAGAGAGTCGCTGTTCAAGTAAAATGGTCAACTACTCGACAGATAATACTCCAGTTATACAATGTATTTGAAGAATTTTTGAATTTTTTTTTTTATTATAGAAATAATCTTTCTAAAAATAGAAAAAATGTGTAAATTATATATATAACACAAATATTATATACATGTTACTTTGTTATTAATTTTATAATAATTCTAAATTCAGACATGCTCGAGTGGATTATGCCAAAAATTCGACGTGAATTGTCTAGTTATTTCTCAGTTGAGAAAAAACGTGAAGCAATTAAAATTAACTAAATTAGAGAAATTTCCCTCTCAGCTATATTTTTGTACTCTCTTTTAGAATTTAATTTTTAAAACTTACATTTATATCACTCTTGGCGCTTCAATTTCCTTTTTTGTATTTTCTATATGTATAATACGTTATATTATCTTATATTATTCACCCGAATACGTTCTCGATTGAACGTTTTGCGTGGGCAGCAACGCATCATACAACCAACGAACTTGGCGCAATCATAATTGCTCTGGCATGTGGTAGCTATTAAAGCGCGCAATTTATCACCGTGGGCATCATAATTCAAACAAACACCATGAGTCTATTGTCTTTAATGAAATTATATCGTCAGACATTAATTATCTGCGAAATTGGAAAGACAGTTGTTACTTATGCATCTCGCATATCAGCTTTCTATTGTATCTTCTTTCATTACAATCTTTTTCGCGCGTACGTTATAAAATGCTTTTCAGTAAATTAATTTCAAACATATGACTCTTGTTCTGTCCATTGTTCATCATATCTTCGCTGTTACAGCACAAGATATTATTTTTTTTTTTTTTTAGTCGAATGCATTTAATATGCAAAATGTATAAATATTTAATATTGATTAAATATATAGAAAATATATTTTCTATGTCTGAGTATTTTGAATAACTAAACTGATATAATGAGATAAGTGATGCTGCTTATAAAGAGTATCGTTAAATATTTTCTTCGATTTTTAAATCAATAAACACCTATCTGTTTCTTTATAATCTTGATGATAAAGCAATAACACTAATGAAGTGATGTTATTAGTGCGTATGTAAGAAGAATGAATCCTTGAGAACACGTGCATTAAAAGGGAAATGAAAAGGAGGTTCGTCCACGGTTCGTGGTTCACACAATCAGATAAATCACACGCACGGCATTTACTTTATAGCTGACGCGATCACGTTGTCTCAGCGTTTTTATTTTAATAATCAGGTGTATGAGTAGCGGGGCGGATAATTTTGGCAGAACGGCTCGGCTCGCCGTTTATCTCCGTTAACAAAATGGTTTAATTACTCCGCAAACAAGTGGATCAATATCATGGTCCATCCGCCTCGGTTGAGAGCGTGATATCGTAGCTGAAATTATCGTCGTCATTATTGCCGTCAAATAATCTGTCCTAACTGTGTAACTGTTTTATATCTATTTTTCTATATGCTTATTTTTATCTTTGCTTAGCGTGACTCGAGCAAGTGAGATATCACGTCTCAGGAGATTTGTAGAATTAAATTAAAGAATCGGAAGTCACCGTTTGCATACCGTACTGGTGCAAGAAACCGTGAAATTACGTGAGCAGCGTGCAAACTTTGATTCTATGACATAATTATTGACCTGCCGCGACGCTTCCCATGCAACGCATGCCGGTCGAGAATCTAATTTTGTGGAGCACGTTTTCTTTTAACGCGCCCGTATATGGCCTCTCTCTCCCGTAGAGAAAGGCCGTATCTATATAATAACTGGTTAAATTCCGGTAGTGGCTATCCTGACGAACGGTAGCCTCTAATCAACCTAATTTCGGGTTCCTTTCCTTCAATGTGGGCCAACATTGGAATTATTCGGTAATTGTAATGGATCGGAATGTTGCGCGTTCGCTCTTTAGGGTAGGAGTTGGTTCTCTCCCAGACTAATTTCGGATCTTGCGCGTTTATTTTATTTTATTTTTTCTTCATTCCTCGCGTTATTCCTCGCCATTATCGAATCCGCCGCGAATATAATTTTTTTTTAAGATATACAATTATGAACGTATCTCTCATCACGCATTCCGATTTTGCGATGCGCCTCACGTGAAAAGCTTATGCGGCGCGTAACAGTGAAAAACATGTATCTCCTTTTATATATATATGGTGTTCGAGATTTATCAAAAACTATTTCAAGTACAGATTCTTCGGCAAATTGATGTTTTTCCTTGGTAAAAATATTTAGACAGATCGAAATTGTTTAGCAGGTTTTTCTAATTTTTAACAGTTACGTCTTACAAATTTCCGGTAAAGTAAAAGTTACTTAAATTTACACGCCAAATGGGAAAATTTATAAACTAGCAAAGGGGGGAAAGAAACGAGAAAATATTATTTTAGACCGAGTTTTATTTACGTATAATTAAATTATTCGCAGGATAATTATTATTATCGTATTCTTTACGCGTCACTTTGTTCTAGTACTCTTTTATTCAGTTTGAGCCACGTACTTTGACGAATCATTACAATCTGGCCGAAAATTTTTAGGAGGATAAACTCAATACCCTAGATATATATATATATATATAGATGAAGATCATCCGGACGCTTGGCGCTTGAAGTAATAATCGGGCCAGAAGTAAACTAGGTCCACGTCGTATCGGACAGAAGTAGGGAACACCCGATGTAGTTCAGCCGGTCGATTTAGAAACGCCTTCGGGGCGTATAACCGGCACGGCGTTATGCTCCTACAAGCTGAACCACTCTAGTCGCCTATTCGATATTCAATATACCGCGGCGAAATTGTCGCCGCTCTCGTTCGCAATAAAGCACGACGAAATAATCGGGCGAGAGAAAATCGCGGCGGGAACACCACGATTCGGAATGAATGCACCGGATACGTAAATCATACGGCAATTAAAAGCAGCAGCGCCGACACAACGTAATTATTATAGGAGATTATCTTTTAAGTATTCGCGTTACATTGAGCCCAGTTCCATGACTATTTTCTTCTCAACGATTACACCTTGGTAAAATAAAGTTAATTCTGTTATCAATTCTCGAATCTTAATTGTGTATCTAAGAGATTTCAAGCATTCAAGATTGTTTATTTGAAAGATGTGTTTGTAAAAATTTGATTATGCTTTTGTCGCTTTAATATAATATAAACCATAACCGCCATAATATAATATAAACGTGTAAAAGAGTATTATACACCTTTTATTTTTTATTCATGTTTTTTCTTTTCCGTATTAATTAAAATTTATCAACTTTTTCGCGCACGTTATACTTTCTTTAATGTTGTTTAAATTAAAAATCTAAGAGTTTTTAATTTTTCTATAAATCTTTTTACGCGCCATTAAAATATAATTTTTCAATGCTTTTATATATTCTTCTATATTTCTGAAGAGTATTTTTTTATAATATTCTATAACTAAAATGTACTTTTTTACAATACCTTATTTCTTTATAATGCTCTATTTATCCACTTTCGCGACATTAATATTTATGAACAACAGCAACAAATGTATTAAACTTTGTATGGTAATATTTGAAGTGCTCTCTTATTTATCTTTCTTAGCGAGATCGAAAATATAATGTACAAAGGGAAAAAGTAAGATTGGCTCAGCGTCGCGATCGGATAACCGTCGTCTGTAATTATGCGCCTGAAATAAGAGGATGGTAGTGTACCGAATGAATAAGTAATAGAAAAGGTATAGGGTTCCGCGCATTAAATGAAGCTTGGGATAATGGCGGAATGTAATCGTCCCTTTCATCGGACTCATAAATCAGCGTCTCGTGACGTATGACGGTACCAACGAGCTACAAAGCACATTGATGAAATGTGTGTTGTTTATTATTATGGTTAATAATCGAATAGTTTTGCATGTTGCGATGTTCGCTTAACCTTCATAAATCGCCGGGTCAGCGTATGAATGAAAGGATTAGTCTAATGATAACGCGATGTATACTTTATCGCGCTTAATTTGTATTGCGCTAAATTAATTCTATGAATTCGTAAGGTATTCAATTATTGCGATTATAATAACGATTCCGCTTTATCAATATTATCTTGCGGTTAACGAATATTCTATAAAGTATAATATTAAAGATGCTGTTAATAATATGTATTTCATCACGAATGTTTAAAGCGTTCAAAGAACCTACTATTAATCAAAATCTTGACACAAATGAAATCATAGATCACAAGTAATTTTAAAACATGGAATCTAACATCTTCTCGTTGAATATATTAAACAAGTTAAAATAGAGAGTCTATGTGGAATTGCATTGATTAATTCATTTTCAACGATACGCAAATTTTCGTCGAAGACTCGAATCTCTTCACTTTGATTGATTCGCCTAAGGATAATCATCAGGAATAAATTGTTATGATGATTCTTAACGATCGAAAGGATCGATGATGGCATCGAATTTCATAGATCTTGACGAATTAGTGAGAAAAGAGAGACGCGCTGCATTTCGATAAAAAAAGAATTCATTCTCATTGCGAAACGAATCGAGACAGCCTGTCGCGAAAGTGTCCACGGAAACATTGCCGTTTCTTTGAAAGGCCGTGCCGTTTGTGGTTTACCGATGCCGAAGCGAAACGATCGAGGCGGCTAGGAAATAGCTCGGCAAATAGCGCGGCTACCCTCGTTAACTCGATTTAATGGCACGTCGTTAGCAGTCGTATGCCCCGGGATCGCTCTGGTGACCATAAAAAACGGTGATGCACTCGGAATTTGGGATACCGGGAATCGTTAAAGCTCGAGAGAGAGAGAGAGAGAGAGAGAGAGAGAGAGAGAGAGAGAGAGAGAGAAGAGAGAGACTTTGGAATCGAGATGCACAACGTGTTATTGTGTATGTGCCTTACCGGTTTTTCCCGTATCTCTCGAATTCTCGTCTCACGCGTGCAGACAATACCTATATAAAAGATGATAACGGCGAAGATTGCTGGTGTAAAACTTCTCATTCGGACCCGATATAACTCAGTTAACTCTATCTCTTGTTATTGTTGCTCGCGTGTGGCGCACGGTTGTCTAGCCATTTATGGCATTTCAAGTGTATTTTAATATGAAATTTAAAAAATTGTAACAATTCAGAAAATACGTTTGCACCAAAGTAAAGAGAAATATCTTTTAAGATTATTCGATATCAAGAAAAGTAATAAAAAAATAATTAAAATTTCATCATACTACATATTACATGTTGAAACTGGAACCAAATCTCTCTCTCTCTCTCTCTCTACTTAGTTTTTTTTAACATAATATACTATGTAATATAATTTATAATTTATTTGTGATGAAAAATATTATTTGATTAAAAACTTTATACTTTCATTATTTGATCAAATAGGTATGTATCAAGTAAAGTAGATTTTCTTAAATAGAAGAAGAATAGTAAAAACTCTATAAGGAGATTTTGAGGTTTGTTAGAATATATATTATTATTCAAAATTAGGGATAATCGTTTTACGGCAACTTACATTATTCTATATCGATTGTACTTGGACTGCATTACAGTATAAGATGAATTTATATGTTACAATTGACTATTTCATAGTCATAGTCAATAGTCAAGACTATGCTGTAACGATATTTGCATCTCAATTGATGAATTCCAATCTTCGTTGCATAGTTTGTAGCAAGGCTATAGTAATTTTGGAATTGCGAGATGTAGCATGTATATTTCAAAGAGATATATCGTGTACATTTCAAAGAGATGCGATCATGTAACTCTAACTTTGAAATATATATTTCATAATATTAAATCTTTAAGAACATTTTGATAAAATTATTCGCTGTTAATATTGTAGGCATGTTTTCACACGATTTGTATGTCAAAAAGATATAATATATTTCTAATTTTTATTCGTGACGAACAAAAAGAAAAATAGTTATGCGCAAAAAATAGTGAAATAAAGTTGAAGACAAAATGTGTATTTTACTCGGTATTTTCTAAAATATTTTTGCTCAAGTCGGATTTGACTCTATCGTACAGTAGTCAAGGATAAAAACATGTATATCCAAATGGAAAAAAAAGAGACGTCACAGAAGAAATACGGATCTTAGATTGAAAAATCCCATCTCTCGGAGCAGAGTCGGCTTAAAAACTCTCGAGCTGGCGCAAAAATTCTACACTTCAAACGTATCCCAGATTAAACCTGCCTGCGCAGCTTCGACGATTACACACCGTCGCGTCGCACTGTAACATGGATGACGAGGGGCGGCACCCTCGTGTCTTCGTGTCCTCTCCGATGAAACGAGACTTTGAGGGATGTGCGAACAGCACATCGAGGAGACCTGGGATGTGGTCTCCTCTCTTTCCTGTCCCTCTTCTCTCCCAAACATCTCGCCGTTCCTTTTCCTAGAAGAGGGTGTAGGCGACAGTTTCAATCTGGCGGTTCAATTTCGGGAGAGAGTCGGATAGAAATGTGTGTTCACATGCGTACATATGCGTGCTCGCGTTTACATAGCCTGTACATTTGATGTTCGTTCGAGCAATTGCAACGCGACTTATTTCATATTCTAGTGCGGTTGCAGTCGCTTACTTCGATGGTGCTCTCGTTGTGAAACAAAGCGATATGTGGGAAAATGTATCGGAAAGAAAAGGAAATCAAAGTGTCACGAGCGACATTGCTTTCTTTAAATTACAAATAACGGAAGTATATGTAACAGTTTGAAAGTAAAAAAATTGAAGTTATTTTACATGAATTTATTCATCATTTTGAACGAATGATTTTCTAAAAATTCCGCTAAAAGAATTTCACTCGTGACACATATTTTCTTTTCTTCTCTTCTTTTTTTTTTTTTTTTTAACGTTACATATGTACTTTCGTTATTTGCAAGGTTTCGAGAAAAGGATCGTGAAAAATTTTACTTGTAAACTATTAAAGAATCTGCCAGCAAGAAATTTCCGAGTGACGTTACTACTTGTCGTGGGATTCAATGTTGAATACGAAGAGCACGATAGCTACGATAGCTGATTAAATTTAAGCGTCCCTCTGACTCGCGGCGGCCCGTTGGCGTGTGCGGTTCGCTTCGATTCGGCTCCGGTTAGGCTACACGCGCGCGCAAGCACGCACGCACGCACGCACGCACGCGAGCGAGCCACGCGTGCAGCAGAGGCAAAGAGCATGCATGTGGCATGGCCAACAACTCTGTTGCGCACGCGCACGCATACACACGAATTTATCCTCATGCACGGATGACGTAGAGATGCATTATGAATATTCAACCGACTGTAGCCGGCATGGCTGCGCGCGAATCCATTATTCATTCCCGCAGCGACATCAGCAAGGGCTCGCGTTTTCCGCGCCGAAATGCGGAGCGCGAAACAGACGGCAGAGGATGAAGCGAAAAAGGCGGATTTTCGTTTTTCGCCGCTTTTTTTTCATTTCAGATTGAATTGCTTCTCATGCCAGAATATGCGCGAGAGTGATTCGATCGGGAGAGAAATCAAATCCGGGCTTAATTCTTGAACGTGCAAATTTTTTAGACTTTTAATTTATTTCAAATGCCCATACAAAAAGATCGTGTGTTAGGGTGGTAACTTGTTTATTTATTTTCTATTGAAACAAATTTGCACAAACGAGTCGTCGCTCGGAAGAATAGAATAGACTCCGTCAGATAAGAAAAAGAGCGTGTCGCTGTCTCTCTCCATCTCTTGCAGAATCTCATCTCGGCGCGCTTTGCCTCTTTTTCTACCGTCTCTTTTATTTCTTCTTGTAGACCCACGTTCTATCTTCCTCTCTTTCTCTGTCGACATCCTCTTCTTCTTTTACATCTCCTTTTCATTCCTCATGTTCTTATTCGGACGCGCGAAAGAATGCGCTCTGCGCTCGGCCTAATAACCCCTTCGAAAGGGACGGGAGGGGAGCTTACGCAACAGTCTGCGGCCGGATTTTTGGGATTCCTGGCCGCGCGAAACACATCGTGATCTCCCGCCGTATCTCGATTGCTCCTGAATTACTGACATTTCAAACGGTCGATGACGGAATCGCATCGACTGGGCCGATCGCGATGAACGTGATGTGTAATTAATCATCGAACATTTCAAAATTTCACTTTTTTTCGCTTTCGCAATCTTTTTCAAATTTAAATCGGTTAAATAATTATTGTGCGTTTTTAATTATCGATATTAAATATTGTGTAATAAAATTCAATTTAATTAAATTTCTCTATTGTAGTAAGAAAAGAGTTTAAAAAATATTACGTTTCTACATTATTTAATTGATCTAACTTTCAATTTTTAATATTAAGTAATTTTATATATAAAATTACTGCTATCTCGAGAGAGACATGAAAGCACAAAGTTGTCATTATTTTTTGATAACTTACTTATTTGTGATTTATATATTTATGTAGAAAATAAAATCTTGCAAATGCAAAGCAGCACGCAAAGATTCTAATAAAAAATGCACGCAGTGCATTCACAATTTCCTACGCGACGGTTAACATACCGTGAGCTACTGAAAATGAGCCGTCGCGACGATTACAGCTTCTCGTAATGTGTCCCACAATAATCTCAATTTACTGCATAAATGCCAGGCTATCCGCTTAAAGGACACGCGCGTTCGCGCGCTTAATGAGCCTCGGATAATCGGACCCTTCTACGACGCGCCCTCGCTTATCGTTGAGATCTCTCCATATCTATAAACGCGATCGCGAAGGGCGCCGCTGATACCGGCGGACTCTTCGTTCCGCAATATACACGCTCGCACGCATTTTCTGCGGCATCTGCATGACGTTATGCAGATTCGGTACGCCGGGAGATAATCGACGAACGATGCGTTACCAATCGCTCGTCTTATGGAATGGGCTCGAATGCGGGATCTTGGAAGCATACTCGGGAACCTAAAGAAAAATTACTTACGCGTTTATTGTAATCTCACATCGATATCAGGATAATTTCTTATAGAAATAAGACCAGCAATATATCGCAGAGATTTTAAAGGAACAGAAATAGTAAAGCTAGAAATTTTTATGTAAACTGTAATCTTTATTGTATCTTATATGTTTATTCCTCGTAATGAAGAAAATTCGTTTGATCGCTAACTAAGTGTTTCGCTTTGTTCTAGGTAAGTTGTGACCGGAAAACCGCGATCGACCTTTGGATAATAATTCGGCGGTAGAGCTCAGAATGACGTTCAGATGCATGCCGGCCTTTCAGACTCTTGGAGGCGGTGCTGACTGCGGCGCATCTTGGGTGAGTGCGTTGCGCTTATGTAAGACACACGCGATTGCCATAATCGCGCACGCAAAATGCGCGCACGCTTGATGACCTTTCTTCTGCGGATTCATGAAATACTTGGCGGCACCGCCATTATTCGATATTCGTTGCTCACGACTCTTTTGACGTCTTTGTATCGTCTCGTCTCTCTGTGCGCGTGCATCGTGTGCCAGGCTAAACGTTGAACGCCGATAAATGCACGCGACACAAAGGATTTGTATCGAAAATATTTACGAACATTCGTATTTTTATTCAATTAATAGTCTGTCAAGTTTTTCAAAGCGTTGCTACCGGCTTGGCGCGTTATTGAGCCCTTGTAATTTTATCGAGATTTTCACTGAAATGCGTAGCGATATTTTTACACGTCCGACGGGTACCGTGGTTTCTGTTATCAGAACTCCCTTTCTCTCTATCTCTTTTTCTCTGCTCACACATCGCAACTTTTTTAATCATACCGAAAATGTAAATTATTTAATTACCAGCAAACGTTTGGAATAATGGAAGCCTTTTTTATATTTTTAATGACTCGCGGTTGAATTAACGATGATACATTACTTTCGAGAAAAAATTGTTTTATGCCTCGCACAAATATGGTTTGAGGAAAAATCGTAATCGATTAATATCATCGCGATGGGTAATTGTCCAACAAATATTATTACCGTTGAGAAAAATACGCAATCTAACAGGTTTAACAATCCCCCTAAATGTTTACGACATTTACCAGGTAATGTATAAGATTCGATTATCTCCTCTGAATAAGAACATTATAACTGTTAATGCAACAAAGTTTTTGGAACTTACGTGCTTGAAAATAACATTAACATAATAATAATTGTTTAGGAGAATTAGCGGCATTATATAAATATTTACGATAAATGTATTTAAGATGTGGTAAATTATAAGATTTCAACGCTCTTTGTTAAACTTAATAACAACGTCAGAATTTGAATACTAAAACGATATTTAATAATGCAGTAAAATATCGAAAGACGATATAACATTTTAAATAACATTTTACAAGAAGTATTAGCTAACAGAAAGCGAGAAGATTTCAGGTATCGGTCTATAAACGTGTTTTCAGACGTTATTATCTGGAAAATCTCCGGAATATATTATAGTATGTAAGAGAGCCCGCGCGAACTCGTGTAGAAACTCGTGCTACAAAGTTCAGTACGTCTAGACGTATCGATTATATTACTCGCTCGTGTGAACGCATTCGAGAGATCTGGATTGATTTATAAAGAAATAACATAGTGGGTTGATGTTATAATAACAACGGAAATTGCTGAAAACAACACTTGTCGAAAGCGATACGCGCGAGGGGCGTTAATTACAAAACAGCGTTTTAAAATAAAAACACACGACACTATCGTGAAAATTGAAGCGAATTTTTTCCCAATATGATATAAACATAGAGAGAAAGAGAGACTATTGTACGCACCAGCGGAGAGGCAGGTGTTATAATTTCGCGCAGCGTGCGAAATTGAAAGAAAGGTACGAGCTCGCGATGATACGCACGTGTAGTGCGTCCTCGAATTATCCTCCCGTACGCGAACCATCGCGATGAATCGCGCAACGTACTATCTCGTCGCATGACGCTTAATGATGTTGAAAACTTCGATGGCCGCGCACGGCGTGTTCCATAGTTTCACGGAATTAGACGAGAAAGCCGATGTTGGAAGAGAGGAGGCCATTTGCTTTGGATAATAACGCGGCGCGCAAGCCCCTCTTTAATGCGCCTACGCGACTTCAAACCCGGCACCGCCGCAGATTCTCAAACCTTCCTTCTTATTCTCATTCCATTGTTATTACTTTGTATTCCCTTTCTCCCCTCTTTCCGAGCCAAGTAAATAACTCCTCATCGTTTACTTACCCTACCCCCGAGTTTATAATGGAGATTATCTTATTTGTGTCGAGTCTCGTTTTAGTCCTCGGCAAAGTCCAAGCTCCTCGATGGTAGAAACGACGTCGGAGGGTAGAGGGGAGCGGAGGAAAAAAAAAGAAGGGAAAAAGAGCATAAGAAGGAGGAATCGCGCGATAAAAGAGCGAAAGAGAGAGAATGGAAATAAGCACGAGAAAAAAACACAGAGAGTAACGGCGGGAGGTGGAATAAAGGGAGGATAAAATGGCGGGAGCTCGGTAAAAGAAATGAAAAGAATAGTTATACTGATGTTTTTCACTCTTCGCTCGATCTCATATTTTATTCCGGAAATGGAGATTTTAAGACGGTAATTTCACAAATATAATATCTGATAACGTGAAAACAAAGTATTACATCTTTGTATCGTTTATTCGTGACCGTGAAAACATGATAAGAAATTAGTAAAGTATTGTTTTAATATCGAAGATGCGACTCGTCGAAATTACCAGCGAGCGTGTATCGATATTACAACGTGTTACATATGAAAAATAATGAAGTGCCGATCTATGCGCTAGCGCTAACTATATCATTTGTGCGATACAAATGTTATATTAATTTCATTCATCCACCAAGGGACTAACCAACATACCTACCTCCCCTACCGATTCAAACGGTGCGATTTTCATTAACAAAATATACAAATCATTAATTATACCGGGCAGAAGTTTTTTTTTTTTTTTTTTTTTTTTTTTTTGTAACTTGTAAATTTTTCGCCAATTCTCGAGTGAAGTTTTCTTTATGTTGTTTTGGTAAATTGATTTCTAGCGCGATCATTCCTTTCCTTCTCCGTTTCAAGTTTCCGTATCGTTCGCGCTCGTCTCCACGGCACGTGGGCCGTTTTGTCTCAAAACAATCATGCTGCGCAGTCGATTTTAATTTTCAAAGCAAACAGGCATTATCACCCACGGCGGATCATTCTTTCGCTTCGTTCTTTCTTCGACTCGTGAACGTTATTTAAAGCACACAGTTTTACGCAGGCAAGATTTCTTTCTTCCAATGTTTTAGAAAGTTGCTTTACGTTAGTTACATATAATCTTTACTTTAATTATGAACATTTTTCTAATTATAATATTATAGAAAACGGTATGCTATTTTATCTTTTTCTTATGAAGCTTGAGAAGAAGTTTATTTTGCTTCAAGCTTTGCTTGGATAACGAATTTAATCTTGATGAAAACGACAATGTTTTTATTCGATTAACAGAAATCAACAGGAGAAACAGTGGGAAATGACAATTACAAATTATACTTTAACATATTTCGAATTCTCTGCCACTGTATTTGCTCAAACAGGGTATTATACATGTTAAGATCATTAAAAGAAAATAATATCCTCAATCGTGTCTATCTCAATATATATATATATATATATATATTTCTTTTTTTTTTTTTAATTATTTCTTTATATAAAACCGGTAAAATGTGATTCAAGTTTTACTATCTCTAACGGAGTAGGTAGTATAAATAGATTTCTTAAAAATGAATGCAAAGGGGATGTTACTTTCCAAATATAAACGCCGCTGGAGCAATTAGTCAATTTTATCAGCGAAATCTATCTGGAGAAGAGAAAATCTCGACGGAGAAAAAATCGGAGGCAAAAATTGCGGAAAGAGAAGAAAGAAATCAACTGAAAAATTGCACATTTGCGCGGCAGTAATGTAAGAAATTTCGAATCGCATGCAAGATCGCGCTTTAGATTAGATCATCAGTAAACGCGCCTCAAGACGTCGCGGCTCGCCGCAATGAGGCGTAGCTACACCGCGCTCTGGCACGCTAATGAACGGTTAAGTACAAGTCTCGGAGTGTTACACGCGCGGGATATATCTAACCATTCCCCTGCCGCCGTTTGGCCCCTCTCTCTCCCTCTCTCTCCCTCTCTCTCTATTTCTCTGTCTATATATACATATACAATAAATACATATATATATATATATATATATGTATCCGTTCCTCTAGTTGCTCTCTCGGCATCCACCATTCTGCGGTTCGGGCGAATCGCACGTAAAGCAGCGCGTCCACACCTTGCAATTACGAGAAAAAGGGGGTCCACCCACTACATCGCGATCCTTTCAACGTAACCGGGCTGGCGCGTTCTCTCCCCGTCGAGTTTCATTATTAATTATCAGGTCGCCACTATGTTATTAGTGCGACTAGGAGAAACCGCCCCGACCGTTCCGACTGGAAACGCGACGCTTAATTCTCGCGTCGCGCCGCCGCTCTGTGTCTAAGTCCTTGCTGACAAATACTATGGACGTGCGTTGCGTGCGTGAATGTGTGCTATAATCTGCCAAAGGGTATCTGTGAACTTTGGCATGAGTCGTACGTGTAATTACTGTTATTAATTAGTCCAAGAAACGAGGCGTTTTAAGCGCAGCAAATAAAAAGTCTGCGTTGTTGCGTTT
Organism: Anoplolepis gracilipes; assembly: GCF_047496725.1. NCBI lineage: Eukaryota > Metazoa > Arthropoda > Insecta > Hymenoptera > Formicidae > Anoplolepis > Anoplolepis gracilipes. The sequence goes on from NC_132972.1 coordinate 13,171,716, forward strand.
GTTGAAATAATAGACAATGATGAATATTTTGTCCGTGTATTAGAATGAGCAGGCGTAACATATACGATGTTGCGACGAATTCAAGAAATTGTAGAATATCGATAATTTGTTGCAAAAAGATTTTTTTTTTTTTTTTTAAATCAACGACTAATATTTGAAGAGCGATATGACGAGCTTAAAGTTTTTAAAAGGTATTCCAAATATTTTTACGTCATTTAAATTCACAATGTCAAAACGTTTAAACCTTTTGAGATTCAATTTTCTTAATTTTAAGATTATAAAGTTTTAAACTCTCTACAAGTTAGCAAATCTCCTAACATCCAATAAAAATTTAAAGATCTACGGATGCAAGAAGAATTGAAATACTGATATGTAATTTATACATGCGTGTATGTATTGATTCTAATTTATCAATTTTATACTTTTAAAGAAAAAAAATTCATTTATCATATATACCAAATAAAAATCTCTTAACTTTTCTCTCATTATCATAACAGTTTGAGCATACCTGTTGCATTGTACAACTTTATTAAATGTTAAAAATAACATTTTAAAAATAACACTAGATGATATACAAACTGCATAATATTTCTCAAAAATTAAATAACCACAATATTCCGTAACTATTATACGATGATATAAGAAAATATTGAAATAACACAGATCATTATTAGTTGGCACAATATTAATTTTGATAATTTTGTCGTATTTCAATTCAGAAACTTTTTATACCATCTGCACGGACAAGTATATTCAATTTAATATTTAGATCTATAAATTATTATCCTAGCAATCTAGCAATACACAAAACATATCATATATTAGCTTTTTTATATTCTCAATTATGACTCAAGTAGTATACGTATAATATTCCGACCATAATTCAATCAATTTTAATTAATTGATAAACATATTTTACTAATAATTCTCATCAATTTGTAGCGGAAGATAAAGTGGCGCGAGTTTTGTTTATCGTAGTGCAAATTACGCTCCGCGAATCATTGGGTTAATTAAGAGGAAAACAAGGGATGCAAAATTCTTTCTGGATAGCGCAAACTCGTTGATGCGCGTTCATATGTGCTCATTAATGTTTTTCCGCGACAAAGACGAGTCGCGCGGCGTCGGGGCAAAGGAAAAGCGCGGCTCGTCCCTGTTTCTCCTTTGGCGAAGCGGGCCGGCTTTGTGAGAGACATTTGCGACCGTTTGTGTACACGCTGCGACAGTGCAAGAGTCGATCTCCGACTCTCGTACACGAAACAAAGCGCGCTCGCTGGCAAACGAGCCGTCCGGGACCCCCGAGGGGCGGCGAGTATTTCACCAGAATTTACGTTGCATTTCACGCTGCTAATACTCTCGTGGTATAATTATAATTAGCGGGCTACGCCCTTCACACCGCCCCATTCGAAAGTTTGCTGCGGATATACCTGGTGCGCATCCTTCCACCTTGATATCCACTTGGACTCACTTACGTGTGTGTGCGCGCGCGCGCGCATGCACGTGTGTGTACACAGATACGCGGCTATACATGACTATTAGTGTGACATTGCTGTATTATTAAATAACGTCAAGACGAGCATAGCGCCCGAGGCAGTTTCTACAGCTGTGTTGTTTTGCGAATTTTTGCATATTTTATATACACTTGTAGAGTGTCTGTGGAAAATCTAAGTATCTTGGGGAATCTTGGGAAGATTCAATTATTCGAATAGCGAGAAACTTTTCTTTAAATCTAAATATTTAAAGAAATAAAAAGATGTAAAACTCTTTTCTTTATAGCGTAGAAAATTAATCCATTACAAACCCGGCAATCTCTTGACTTGAAGAATTAAATATTCATGTATCAAGATCAGAGAAAAAAAAATCAATGATCTCTGTTGAAGAAATTTTTTTAAAAATACCAAATTCCTAAGACGAAGATTATCAAAAAGTGAAGGAGGCGCATAATTTGATACGAGTATGCTATCCCCAAGACTTCGACGAAAAACACAGCAGAGTTTCAGTAATAATAATATAACATGAACATAATATGCGTTTCGACCATGATTTTGAGCGCAGCGCATCAAGCAACTCGAACGTGTGTAACTTCGCCGCGTTGCCGACCATGCATTAAAGATCATAGGCAGATCCTGGTCGTTTCGAGATGAAAAGGCGAGGGAAGGAACGTGGATATTGCGAAGCAACCACTGTTCGTCTCTCCATCCGCCACTTAACGCAACACATCATGCAGTATGCAGGCAGAGCTGCGCGCGGACATGACACCAGCCAATCGCGCAGAATACGTGGCGAGAGCGAGCGAGAAGGGCGCGAGGGAGTCCCTCGAGGGTGGGCAGGAGAAGAAAAAGAGAGAGGTAGAGAGGAGAGGGACGCGAACGAGGAGGGAGAGGATCCTGCGCGTGCCTCGGGGCGAAATCTTGGGCCTCGCGTGCCCAGGCATGGCCTCGTCTCACTCCTCGGTCTTCACGGTCAGAGGTCATCTTCGAGCACGAGCCACCTTCGGGTTCTCAACCTCCTCCCTCGCGAGAGTTGACGACGCCGATATAAACCGCATTATTAACGATCGTTCTCGCCGCGGCTTCACGAAGCTTCGAAATTCGCGACATTAATGAACCCGAACGGAATCCCACAAGTTCGAATAGTATACTTGACTAATGAAATCGTGAAAGTCAATTTTTTTTTTTTTTATTATTAGATTGTCTTTTTCTTTAATTATCTTAGTCTAAAGTACTTTTAATTTGCATGTTGTTATCTATTCTTGTTATTGACACAATAACTATTCAGTTTATTTTTCACGTTGATATTTTTATAAACATATTCCCGAATCGAAATTTTTTTCGATCTCAATTTTTATATCTAACTTTTACTTTTCTGACATTTTAAACAGTTAGATCATTAAACATTATATTTGGAAACTATTTAATTTATAGTTTTGTCGAAAGTTTGTTTTTAACAATAAGTGCTAAACTGTTTGCTTACTGTTTACTTGAGGTACAAAATGAAAAGAGACAAGCACAATTTTCCTAAATTAAACTTCTCGAAATCCTCTAGAATCCATAAACATGGGAAAATTGAGATTGAAAATAGGAGCAAAATCTCTATTCTCTCAACGACAAATTCTGTTAAATAACAACAAATATTTTGTCACGGTATCTTGATAATTGAAGAAAATTGAATTTATTATGATTGTGATAAAACGTCACTTAACGATATCCGTTTGAATTTACTAAAAGGACAATCAGAGAAAAATAATAGTCTATAAATAAATATTTAATTAAACTGTTTATATTTATTTTGTTGGATGAACTGTAACAGCTCTGAGCGATTGAACTTTCGGTGTACATAACGTGATTGAATCATTTGCATTCGTACGTCGCCAGAGGGTGATATATGGATTAACGAGAAATTTAAATTATTTTACAAAATCTTTTTAAAAAACCGTATATACATAATTAAAAGTTTTTTTTATTATATACAAAATGAGATAAATACATATAAGAAATGAAATCCAACGCCACTCTATTAATATTTAATATCGCTTATCGTTAGCGCGATCAATTTTGGTGCAATATTCTATCTTGTATCGATAAATAATCATCAGTATCACCGTCGATGTTGCAGGAATAAAGAATCGATGGCGCGTATCGTGAAAAAAGCACTTTTTTGCATGATAATGCCAACGTCTGCGCGTTAAATGGAATTAACGATAGGTTGTTAGGTACCCTGGCATTTTCTACCTTTTCACGTGAGAAACGGAAAACCTTTAGCGTTTGTCGCAGACACGTGTTCGCGCGCTCGCCTTAGCAGCTTTACTCACGAAGACGATTCTTTTTTACACGCGCGCTACTCGTAGCCTTCGCTTTATGCGTACTAATTGAGATGGATGCGGAATTTGCGTAATTACATATTCCGAGAGGTCGAAAAACCGCGGGCCACTTTCGGGTGGTTCGCGCGCCTCGTCGATTTACGGTTTGTTTGTATGAACTGATTTGTATGAGCACGCTCGCGCTATAAAGTCGAAGATATATTTCGCTGTTAACTCAACGTTTATTTTTTATAATCAAATATTTCAATAACTTTGAATTATCAATTTTTTTTTAGACTAGATTATTTCTTCTAATTTTTTCAAATGCGTACAAATAAATGATTTCATTATCTCTTCTGAAACGTAGCATCTCGGAGATATTACAAATTCAAATATTTATTTGAAATTTATATAGCAAATATTATCGAAATCAATTCACTTACATTTTTTATTCACACAGCTGGCTGTATTATTTACATGTGATTAATCTTTTATTTTCTTTAAATGAAGATAATAATGTGAAGAGCTTATGAATATGTGAAATACATATCAAGTAGCACTAACAAGTGTACACGTAATTGTAATTTACTTATAATAATAATTTAAATAACTTTACTTATAATTTTAATTATTATTCATATTTTCTATCAAGAGATTAATATATTGATGTAAATCTATGAATACATATTTTAAAAATTTGTCTTCATTTTTTCTGCAATACTATGTAACCCTTTTGCCACGTGTGTACACTATTTTTTTATCACTTGGGATGTAGAATTATCAGCAGATCATAGCGATTGATAGACAGAAAGACAGAAATAATAGTAATTACGGTATACCACAAAGCGAAGCTCTCTCGAGAAGACCGCATTAAGCGGTTTCGAAAGATCTGCGCGCAACAATCATTAACAAAAGTCTTATACGAGTCCGTTCGCAGGATCGAACGCTCATTCATTTTGCTTAATAACCGCAAATTATAGGTTATTGCGACTTCATGGCCTACAACTTCTATAGATTTAAGTGAGGTAATGTGGCATTCCGTAACCTTGACAGCATCTAACACGCGCTTCGAATCCTCGTCAACTTGTATCTTTTGCCTGAAACAAGCAAAATTATGAGCGTTACATTTTGTTGGACGCGTCAATCGTATGGAATAATCCAAATCGAGATCAATACTCAATATTCGATATAATTCGATATGCGAAATGCTTTTCTTTTTATACCTATCAATAATCTTTTAATTTTATTAATTTTTTAAATTATTCCTGTGCGTATTACCTACACGCGCGCGTGTAATTGTGTAAAGATTATATAAATTTGTATAAGAGATATTGATTTCAAATTTTTTTAAATTAATTCTATTAATTTATATTAAATTATATTATACTATATGAATTATATTAAAATTAATTTTATTAATATTGATTTTAATTTTTTAATTGATTAATATAATATTATTCGTGATATTGAAGGCTAAAAAAATTTATATGTATAAAAGAAAGAAATTATTTTTAATACAGATATAATATAAATTTGATAAGCCATTTTTATAAATTTATTATTATATGTCTCACGTATTATATTCTCATATAGAGAACTGTCCGTGACACTTAATTTAATAAATCTGAAAGATTGAAAAATCTAATGTATAATTTCGCAACCTAATTCGAACTGATGTAAAATGTAACGTTTCTATTTTATTAATATAAGTTAATTTATTCTGTAATCAGTAAACTAAAACTAAAATACTTAAAGCAAAGAACCACTGAAAGACGTCGTTTACCGTAATATTCTACTTAGTCGTTGAATATCTGTTCCCTTTTTCTTGTCAAGCATGCAGACACACAGAGGAAACAGAAACTTCACTGTTTTTTTTTTTTTTTTTTTTTGTTATGTCTACTACTGTTCTTGTAACTATGCTTCAGTAACGTTTTTATTCTCATATATAAGAGATATAATATTAACTAAAATATACTCGTGTCAAAAAGGTTCTTTTAAATTATAAGAAAATGTTGAAAATGTTATGTTCATGCTATACTCTCACCATACTCAATAAACATGAATATAGAGAGAAAATGTGATATTACGTTACATTTATCAATCTACATTTTCTTTAATTATTATTTATTAATTCGAATACATTTACATTCATCCATAACGACAAGATAGAGCACATTATTCATACATGTAGGTCGTTATTCTTTAAGATATCTTCCTTAATGATTGAAGTCATAGTAAATTTCTGGGAAATGATCTTAAATCATAGATCCGGTTTGAGATGATGATAAAACGCTGGGAAAGCTCGAACCGGTTCTCGTATGATAGATATCCTCCAGTTCTTGTTGGAAAGTCGATTTTCTCTAGCGAGTTTCGTTTCAACTGGATATAAGGAAAGCGAGATAAACTTTCATATATATTGACATATATATTTGTAAATCTTGAAAATAATAATACAAACTGGAATATTTAAAGATTTTTAATATTAATTCTAATTTAAATAAAAAGGAAACATACATTGTTCTTAAAAATAAAATACATTAGTGATCTCATTATACATTTAATTTTCCGCTTTTTTTGTAAAATATATGTATTGATATTAGAAACTTACAACGATACAATTAATTTTAATAGCAGTTATTATTTTATACGTATTGCCACATAAATATTTTTTCTTTTTTGAAAGAATAGCTATTGTCTATTGCCCGCTAGATAATTCAGACGTTGAAGATAATAGAAGAACTCTATATCTTTATCTCTCTTGGAAACTAACCGGATAATCTTTAGTAGTCGGTAATGTAGTCGGTAAGAAGGATTTCTGTACTGTATAGGAAGATTCAACGAGAGATATTATGTACCATTTCCCAGCAGATGACTCCAGCATCTGACTACCAGCGAATAGGCAGTCGAAGCTATCTTTATCGACCATAAAAAGACCAGGAAAAGTTTTCGGCTTTTCGATATATTTATACTTATATTTGCAAAATAGATGTTTTTTCATTCAAGACGTATCATTTAACCTGTCATCTATGAATTATATAATTAATTAATTTAGTTTTTATTTCTTCTTCATAAAAAGTTGTATGTATCAATATAACAAACAACAAAATACAGACATTTTTATAAATTAAGCTTGAATATTGAACAAATGTGTAGATTATTACACTCTCTATTTGTGCCAAATCATATACTTTAACAGGAATTTAATCTTTGTTATAAAGATAAATTCTAATAGAAATTCTAAAGAAAAGGGAAGATATTGTTACTATGAATTAATCATTTTAATTTAATCTACTTTTTAAAAAAGTTATCATAAATAATGCAGTAATTTACTTTTATGTACGTAATTTTATTTAAAATACTATTATTACAAGAAAGTTTATTCAATGTAAATATAAATATATTATTGAATAATGAGTGTAAAATCGATGATTAAAGTTTCGGAATTATTGTGCGAACGACTTTTCTTTAAGTTATAATAAAATAATGTAATATTTAAACTTTTATATCGTCTGTGTGATTCTTAATTAAAAGTGCATTACGTGGTCTAGGCGCTATTAATGATCTGCGATTACTGCATCAGCAGTAAGATTAACATGCAAATCACTCGCGACTATTGTGCGTCTTGTAATCCGTCGTCATTTCTTTCGTCATCGGATGTAGATACTAATACAGATGAAGTGAGATATCACAATTTTTGTCTGACCGTCAGCAACATTGCTCACTCGACAATAAGAGATATGCGCAAAGCTAAGAGGCAAAACATTTAATGAGGCAATTCACCGTACATCGCGCATCTCGCAAGATGATAAGGACCGATAAGTGCAATTATACATATATGTCGATCTAGCATCTCTGTCTCTATGTCTTCGTTTAAGCGAAGTTCACGATTAATTACCGTACGGGAATTTTGTATTTATTTCCTAAAATTAGAATCTTCTCTTATTTTAGAGAAAAGAGACTTTTTATAGTTTAGAAAGTACGCGTTAAACTCTTTTACTTTGCCTCATAAATAAAAGTTAAAATCTCAAAAAATTATGGAATGTGAGTATTATTATTTCGTGAAGAAGAATGAAAGAGTTCTAGACGTATTTTACGAATCGTACTTATAAATTACACACTTTATAAATATTAATATTTTTTATTTATTTAAAGACACACATTATATATGATATATTGTAATTATTATCGTTCCATGACGAATTATCTTTTTTCGAAGCAAAGTATCCTATCCGAGATAAACGACGTTAGCTTTCGGGGAACCCTCGATTGTACGATACACGACGTATGTGTGTATACATATATGACGTATATCGGCGTATATATGTGTACCATAGTCGTACAGATTACGCGGGCCTATATCGGTGCCTTCGGCTGTATTGTACTCCATCCAGGAAGGAAGGAGCTCCCACTCTACGTGCCTCATCTCACCTAACCGACGGTGTATTCTTCGGCACGTACAATGGCTAACTCAACGTGGATTGAGTTGCACCTTACCAGCGATACCGATGCGACGAAGAATGGTCAATTGTTGGTCGCATTGGCAAAGTCGCGCCGGACAGTTCTTTCTTTCTCTCTCTCTCTCTTTCCTCCTCGAGATTTTACACGCAGATATATACTGGTGCGAGAGACGCCCTTCTCTCCTCCGTGACTTTTTTTCCTTGCGTGGGCCGGGATAAGGGCAAAGACATCTTCTACCGTTACCGGTGATGTTATCTCCTTATTGATAGAGGTTGTGCGCGGAACGAGGAATTTTTAATTAGCCTGGAGCATTTCGATTAAATCTTGTCGCGTAATTACGTTGGCGGATCCTGTACGTCACATATTTACAATGAGTTATAAAATTGTGTTTATACTCGAGCACGCGTAGAATGAGTACACATCGCATCTAAAAGATTGATTATGTAAGATTAAGAATTGATGGCTCTTAGCTTTAGAAAGCAGTAGAAATTAAAAAAGAAAAAAAAAATTAATGGCTCCCTAAAAAAGATAATAGCACTATTATTTTGATATCCAATAATAATATTAGAATTGTATCATCTTTCTAAGATTTAATAATTTTGTGATGTCCTTTATTAAAGATGCAACATAGTAAAAAAAGCAATGCGAACGTGCTTTTACACTGTTTGGATTATGCGTTAGTAAAATGGAGAAATAGCTAATATTTAATATTCACACACAATGCGATGAACGAACACGAAATTTATTTGAATCAGAGATCCGCTTGCATGCTTTCCACATATGATTCCAGCGACTTGATTCATCCGATTTATATTAGACATTCGATGTGTTCACGCGTGTTCGCGTTGTATTCGTTCAAGCGTAAATTCTATAAGGAATTATTCCTTTTTCTTCATTACATTTAAGATTTAGAAATAAATTGTTGAAATGAAATTTTAATGTGCAAAGTCGATTAATTGGAGTATACTGCAATTTCGTCTCGCTACATTGCTTATGAAATATTTTATTCAAACAGCTGTGTAAGTTAATTTATATTATCGCGAGAAATCATTGCATGATTATATTTACCGCATTAAAATAGCCTCGCAATAAATGTTAACGAAGAAACCGTAAAAATAATTGTAATCTTAATTAATTCACACTCTCAAGCAGAGAGCGAATTAACATTTGCTCTTCGTTGAGTGTATAAAGAAGACGAAAAGCAGAGAAAAAAATCAAAGCTAATTTATACTTAAATAAATATCCACCGTTGAAAACTTTTACGAAGATACAAACTACCTCCAATTATATAAGAACGCATCGAAACTTATGAACAGGAAATATCACGATGGCACGTTATTATAGGAAGCAGAAGAGAGGGATGCAATCAACGAGTGGTGATTTGCACTTAATGGCGTGACCACTGATCCTTGATGATCTTTGACACCCGAATACTATATTCCAATAATTAATCCATCCAGTTTGATACGAAATTTATGAACTTAGTGATGTTGTTGCTTGCAAAATATATATTTATATTATTTTTTTTTTTAAATTCTACTTTAGGCGATTTCAGAAACAGAGAGCACACAGCCTTCCTAATTATATCTAAAGTGTTATATCTATCAGTTATATTTAAAAAATATGAAGAAATTTTGACATAATGCAACATATTGTTATCTACAAATTAGATTATAATAAGCACAAAAATTTCTCAGCTTGTTTTATACAAGTATTAAAGCAGATAGAACGTTAATTTCTTAAAAATGCATCTGAAATATATGTTTTTTTCACGGTTCTAAAAATTATGAGAAGCAACGTTTATACATTCTTTTTCTTATTTGAACAAAGTCTAGTTGTTTGAAATAAAACAAAAAGAAGGCGAACATAAAATAAATTAGGACTGTCGTGGGCAGCGGTGAATTAAAGCTGCCAGCGCAAGTGAGCGCTCCTTTTTTTCAACGTGTCACTTCTGTCGTCGATCACTAATCTTAAAAAGGAGCGCGTACAATCAAATATTTCACGTTGTCAACCAGTTAGAAAGTCCTGCTTGTTCACCGAGTACGGCGAGTCACTTCTCAAAAATGTCAACTCTCATGCATTAATCATATCTGCTCGCACGATTCTCTAACGACATCCGATCTCAATGGCTACCGTGTTATGAGCAAACTGAGTTTGTATCCATCGAACTCATTGAGCGTTCCAATGTAATTGCCGTGTAAACGCGAATGTAAGATCCTCGAGAACCGATACTCTCATCGCTTAAGCTGCATAAGAATATCTACAAAAGTGGTTTCGCAATCAATGAAGGGATAAGCGACGATCAGTACGCATCTGTCGACGAATGCAAACTCTATGACTAGTAGTCTTTTTCAACGAAATAGGATTTTATCACAACGCGTGCGTGAATATCGTTGACAACTGTAATCCATATTTATGACCCGCATAACGCGAACTATCTTCCGTCTTTTTGAGCTCGGGAAGTTTTATGCCGAATATTCACGACATGAATATGACACATAAAGGATACCAAAAAATCGAATACTGCAAAAGTTTTTTAAGTTATAATATTGAATACTGACGGTTTTTACAGAGATTTAAATTTACATCATATCAAAAATTTTAATTTATTTTTTAGAGAGAGAGAGAGAGAGAGGGAGAGAGAAAGAGAAATTAAGTAGTCATTTCATATATCGAGGAAGATTTTAGCTCGTAATACGAAAAATTTTTTATTCAAAAGATGATGATAAGGATTTATGATTATTAATAGAGTTACATATTTTTATGTTTAAGAAGAAGTACATACGATACGAAAATCTAAATTTGAGATCAAATAAAAAAATCTGGTCCGAAGGATAGACAAACAAAGGAGAATTATTCCCGTATCAGATAAAACTTTATTAATAATTGTCAAAGAAAAATGATCCTCGGGCTACTCGCGGCGTAATTAAATGTCACGCAAATAATTACGCCGTTTTCATAATAACTCTTTTATTCGCTTCCAGAGTTTAGATTTCAAGGGGCTTTGTATAAATGCCCATTTAATTGCAATAAAAGCATATAAAATAACAGATTATCAATTGTATCATGTTATGCTTTCACATTTATAAAAAAGAATGCAGGGAGATACATGACACGTATCTACCATGTAAGTCCGCAAAACGAGAGACTTTTTCAGGATTTTCTCAATGACATGATTGTGAAAAAATGAAAAAAATAATGTTTTAGTATGGATTCTGTAAGCTTATTAAAATAACGTTTATATACGTTTACAATTATTCTGACGCACGTAAAAATGAATATAAACGCATATCGAGAAAATACGGAGATTTTATTTAATAAAGAAATGCAATAACAATTCAATAATTTACCACTTAATCAGTAATAATAATAAAATATTGCTAGCTCAATATTAAATTAAAATTGTATATATACATATATATAGAATATTCTTTCTGCTCTTCGTCTATAATAAAAATGATTCGAGTATAAAAGTGCGTATACAATATCAGTGTTATGCAAATTCGTGCGTTCCATCAGTGCACCGAAACTTTGTGTATTTCCCGAACGTAAGCTTACACTACACGTAGTTATTCATACCACTCACTTACGCGATGCAGACACGCTCCGGCAAGCCATACCGTAATTTCCCTAACCATAACGTTCCCTTTTTTCCGCTCGCCGGATTCTGCACATGGGGTGGCCCTAATAACGCCGGGAAATAATCGGTCAGGATCCGCGATGGAGTGGGTAGGCTTTCCTTTCCTCTCCTCCTCCCTTCTCTGTTCCGATCTCAAAATCGCGGGGGAGCGGACGCGGCATACCATTGAAATTAAAAGCCTTGAGGGAGCGAGCACCAAACGGCGTAATTTCTGTCCCGCCTGTGTCATTGGCGGGGAGAGACCGTGATCTCTGGTGTAGTCGAGTAGTGCCATGGTAAATCCTACGCGATTATCCTACGTGTCCGATTGACGTGCGCGACTGATGTTAGGATGGCTGTGAAGAAGTGCTGGCCACATACGTTTTACTAGCAACTGCTTTATCAATATAATATATTGCGTTATTTATCAGTTATCAAGTATTATCAGCACGATGACAATGAATATTTAAATGTTTAAAAATATTATTAGGTTTCCATTAAAACCATGAAAATTAATCATGAGTAAAGATTAAAAAATTATAATATAGTAGAAAAATTCATTATATTTATATATATATATATATATATATATATTAATATATATAATTTCTTGGCATCGTATGTCAAGAAATATCCGACAACATGACTTGTATATCTATACTTCCAACAGCGAAGCGTTATGATTGAACAGATTTATTTGAAAGGAAACCCAGGTTACTTATAAGTTACTTATAATTGACTTTTGGAAACTAAAAAGAAGCTACGATATTACATTCTAGCATTAAAGTAAAGTGGCCATATCTAAGTTCTATTCAATAGCCAATACAAGAGACGCGTCGGCTTTTCATCGGTCATTACAAGTTGAAACATTGATTATATACATGTCTTCTTAGCCGGTTTCGAAAGGCCACATGTTTTCAGAGTCATTTATGAAGAAGCGCTAATATTCTCTCATACTTACTTATTTTGTATAATTATCAGGAATATAGAAAAAATTTGAAGCTGTTTTAAAATGCATAGTTTAATAAGCCGCATATATTATAGTTTCTAATTGGTTTATTTGTATTTTTCAATTATTAAGAAAATTAAAACAAACGATAATTTAAATAAATTTTACATAAAAATTATTTTTCTTTAATTTTAACATTAAAACGCGCGCAGAATGCGCTTCAGCTTTAAATACTTTAAATTTTTGCAGTTTATTTTGCATATCACATTTTCTTTCATTTGTCTTATTTAATATTGTTTTTGTTCAAAGTTTATTTTCGAACTGATTAACAATAGTATTTAGAATGAGTGATAATACAGAATACATAAAGAAGTTAGTTTTTTATATTCTCCTTGTCTAAAATGTAGCAAAAATAGTTATATTAATTAAAAAAAAAAAAAAAAGTATATATCTCGTAATTGCGCAATTACAAGTTTTCAGCTACTGTAACTCGGCTTACTTGGAACTAACAATACTATCCTTCAAGTTGGCTTGCCGTGCTCAGCATGCAAGATAATATTCACGTAATAACGTACTTCTCTACCACATCTCTAATCTTTCGACCCTAATCTACAATTCCTACATAATCTTGATAAAAGCAACGCAACAGGATCTTCACTCTTGTAAATGTAATTGTACGAGCAAAAACGCGATTAATAGCCAGTTAAAGCTATTAAAACGAACGTGTTGTCAGAGAAAGAGAGAGCGTTAGCTTTTTAAATCTTATTCGTTGATATATGAAGGAAGCATTAACAATAAGACTTAAAAAAAACATGTGTTACTCTCTCTTTCTTTATTATTTATGTAAATATTTTTCTTGATTGAAAAAACATTATATATATTAAATTCGTCATATATATTTAAACATCTTAATAGCTATATCATCAATTTTCTTCTATTTATAAACATATTAAAATTTTGAAAATACATGTACTAGCAAAGATACGCAAATTTAAATTATATATATATTTAAGAATATTAATATATTATATATTGATAAAGTAAAAAAAAAATTATGTATTCATTACTTATATAACTGCAAAATCAAATTTATTTAGTCAAAATCTTGATGCACAAATTAAATTAAAAATAGTAAAACATGCTTAGAAAGATCGATAATTAAACTTTGATATCTTGAAGCTAAACTCATCAGAAGAAGTCAGTCCTCAAAGTACATACGATACTGTGAACAACGATAACGCTAATAAGCGACCAATTGTTTAAGACTACGCCGACTGTCTTCGTCCCGCACGATCACGGGGGCAATTACCGATTATCCATTTTTCACCGTCGTCGAGCACAATCCTTCCTTCGGCGCGCAAATGCCTGAGATGGGGCACGACAGTCGGACTGGAACATTGGACAGCGAAATGCAGGAAGAAAATGAGGGACGAGCCTGTACGCGACGTTGTTTCGTTGCTCGTTTTGCAGCGCAACCGTCTGGCAGAAATGATTACGTTGAAAATCTACGTTACCGCTACATACAGAGAGCATACATCATTACAGAATACATCACACACATTAGAGAACATCCTTCCAATAAATCATTACAAATAACAAACTAGTTTATAATCGGGGCAGACGATGTCTAGATGTATTGGAAGAAGAATGTACCTAATATGTTGAATGCTGTGCGGTGAGTCATTTGGATGCAAACGAGAAACATTTGACGTTTGTTCATACGATGCGCATTTATTTTATATAGTATAATGCATAAAATTAACATGTATACAGTCAAAGAAACTTCAACGAGAAAACCAACACTTGACAAAAACAGACCAGAGGAATTAACTATACTAGAAAACTGTGTATGTAGGTACACATATTTGAATTACAAACGAAAATTAATTTAGTGCATTTGTACGCTTAAAAAAATGTTATGTGAGAACTCAGTTTTCAAACATTCCCGCGTATTTCTGATTAAATGTACTTTTTTAATGCTAAAGTGAACTGAGCTGCCGGAAATCGCGATCGAGGGATACTCGGGCAAGTCGGTTCCCTGAATCGATAAATCTTGAACGATCCATTTCGAATCGCGATAATACCTCTCGAGTTTTTCGATCGGGATCTGGTTCGATTCCCCGATGCCGCGAGTAGATGAGGAAAAAAGCTCGCCTGCGCTCCGGCATCTGCTCGTTTGCCCTAGATTCGGCCCGTGCGCGTGCGAGGCACAAGATCACGCACACGTGCACGCGAGGAACAATCACACGTATACGCGCGTTATGAACGGACGAACAAGGTGCGTTGGTCACTAGGGCGTTGACCTGATGCTGGACTGGACCAAACGAGCGCGAGCCGAGCGGAATCTCGAGGAAGAAGGGACGGAATGGCACGAAAGAAGCAAAAGATCGAGAGAGGATCGTTATACGCGAGGAAAAAGAGAGATCCGGGCAGATATATGGAAACTTATTCGCGCGATGTTTGCGCGAATGTGCGAATGCGAAAAAAAATGAAAGAAAAATGCATAGAAAAAAGTAATAATAATAAGAAAACTAGGAAATATTTTCGAAGGAATTATTATGCGCGCGAAAGCGCGTGGCTTGAGAAAGATAATTAATTGAAGATAACGATCGAATATATGCTGAATGTGTCATATTTGCATGTGAAATTTGATAAATGATTATAGAGCTGCGCCAGAGTTTCTTTCATTAAATTTTTATTATTATTCTCTAGTGATAGATCTTTAGTATCGATCTATTAATATTAGAGTTCACATAATTTTTTTCTTAATACGATAAATGATCGAGAAATTCTTGCGAGCGAATAGATGAAAGAAACGGCATGAGGTATTAAATATCACTTTATTGTTAAGGGAAAAAAATACAAACTTTTTAAATTGATTAAAAACGAAATTTATACTTTAGATAGATATCAAACTATTTAAAAAATTATTTTAAATTTTATTTTTAACTTTTATCTAAATAACATTATCTTAAAATTACATTACTTATATACGTTACGTTTGATAATTAATAAGCGTCTTATAGTTTATTGATTTATATTCAGGTAGAAACATTTTTTACAATATTCCCGCACCGTGCTTCTTTTAATGTGACAGGTTTTTCGCTTTACGACTGAAAAACGGAGGCAATAGCTATTGCCCTTGCCAGAACGCGTGTATTCGTAAGAAGCCGTTCACGTTGTAAAATCGCATTAACACGTAACCGGACATACCGCATTCACCATACGCGTCATTAATGTTTGTCCTGTCGTTCTCTATCATTCTCGCGAAACGCGCGTTGTCGCTCTTGACCGCCCGAGATGGCTCCGACAATAAGTTTACGCGCCGCGTGTTTCGTGCCAGCCCGCAATTTATTTTACCCCGCCTCACGCAATGAAAACGAAGTAAATGCGTGTAACGCGTTTATTGAAGAATTAACGGGGAATAAAACCGAGGGATAAAAGCCGCGTACCACGCCATTATCCATCACCTCGCCGCGCAAATACCGATTACCGTAAATATTGATGCTGGAAATAAAATGACGAGTACGCGCGCGCGATTCGAGTCGTAACGCGTATGTGTGAATTATAGCACCTTGGTTTTGTATATGCGGTAATTAAGATACTTTCATAGACACCCTGGTATCCGATACAATGGTATATGTGTAAATATGATTTCAAATACCGTTATGTAGCTTTAAATATTGAATTTTATAGGTGTGTAATTTTTAACAGGCTATTACAAAGGCTTTTGAAAATCTGTGCGTTTGTTTTATTTCGAATTATAAATTGATTGTAAAGCAGCGCTTTCATTTATCTATAGAAATCACCTTTACGGTATACGTAAATAATTTTGTTTTCACTAGTTAAACTCGTGTATACTCGCGTTGACATACGGCAGATAAAATTTCGCTTGTCAGATTCTGTTCTATCACGATGACATGTACTTTCCTGTTGTTATCAAGTTCCTGAAAAAAGGAGGCATACGTCACCCTTAGTAATTTGCAAATATGTCATACTGTACTTATTACATTCGTCATGTCGTCGTCTGATCGTCGACTTATCAACTTTTACGAAATAACATACGACGCGGTCATTGGCCACGAGGGATTTCTCGTGTAAATAGAGAAAGACGAATTGCATGACATTATGGCTCATTTTCGGATTAATTTCTATTCACAGTAGTTTCAAACACTGATCGATTTGCTAAATAATGCGTAGCCGGCTTTAAAGCTGAGGCTACTCGATTCGTGTATTCTCGTCGTGATTACAACGATACTACGGTACGGAACGCGATTGCGTTTTAAAAAGCAAAGAGAATAACTTGTAATAACGCACGTAGATGCATTACGAGCGCGATATCGCGGTTCACGTTCGCGACTATCCACCCAGATACTTGCGCAACCACTTCTCGATCGCGAAACCGCAAGCAGTCCACTCAGGACGGACGATCTCGTGGACGAGATGCTGCATCCTCTAATAGCCGAGCTGGATTCTCGTCGTCGTCATCGTCGTTTTTTACGACGCGGCTGCGCTAAGTCGACGTATACGAGATATTGAAAGCTGCCTTTTAAAAGTATCTACAAGTTTTGAGATTTTATTTCGACGATAATAATGACGTAGAATCTCGTACGAAAAATTAGTAGAGATTCTGGAGAATCGAAATTTAAGTTTATTATCTATTTTTATATTTTTATGATTAACATACCCTATGTGTTAAAATAGCGAGATGCACATTTGGAAAGTAAACAAGTGTTTTGACACGATGGTATAGAAAAATATAGGCAAAATAGTTTTATAAATGTATAATATGTATATCGTTGTAATACGAGTCTTTTGGATTTAATTACGAAACTATGCGATTTCGTGCAGAAATGATTCCACACGAATGATATTATAAACCGGTTAATGAGCGAATTCAATCCCTGGTTAAGATTTTATATTTCATTTTTGTGAAATGTCAACGCGCAAACGACAGTGAACGCATCGCCGAACAAAGTTAATGATAGGAAGAAGGATTATATGATCATGAAGATAATAATGATTAGCGTGCGCGAGCTAATTGCGAGAGATATCGCTAGCGATTTAGTGTCGTTTTGTATGGGATGTGAAATGTAAATGTATAATCCGAAAGAGAGAGAGAGAGAGAGAGAGAGAGAGAGAGATTTTATAACATGAAGTATCGATCGCGTGACTGGTCTCGTTATGTTAAGATACAGTATCGACACCGAGTGCGGCAGAAGTCATTCGCTTTTATCCTTAACTTGTTGTTACCATACGTGCTATATCTATATTTTATGCTGAGGATTCTTCATATCCTACTTTATACATTCTTCACATCTTAATATTAAATAAAAAAATTATGGCCTAATTGTATATAAATACAAGAAAAAGATATTCATATTTTGAAAGATATTTAAATGATATCGAGAATGCATAAATATTATTAGAAATAGAGTGCTTCTTGTACGCTTTTAAATCATTAATAATAAAAATATTGCATCTAATAAGATTGTGTTTCATAATAATATTTACATAGCAAATTCGTGAGGAAGATCACGTATCTTGTCATCGCTCTTAAAGCATTATCCATTTTGTTTTGACAATTAAAAATATCTGTAAAAAAATTATAAATAGCAAATATTGATCACAAAATTGTCGCGAGTTTTCATTCCGATAACAATTATTATTCGAGAATAATGTGATCCCCGCGATTTCGCAATCGTATATACAACAGTAACGGCCGGTACTCTCAACACGATTCTAAATCGCGTGATCGAAGACATGATTATAATAACAAATCTCTCAACACAAGACACGCCTATCTACCATTATCATTGGTCGAGCTTGTGGGATAAGAAATGAAATAAGAATGGACGCAGCGGAACTGTCACTGATTGCGATCGCAAAGTCGAATAGCAATGACACGCAATTGGCAGTGTAATTTCTAGTAGTCGACGCTCGCATTTATCACTGAGTTATCGATCGATTCACTGTTTAAACGCGTTCTGTCGACATGTTTAATCCACAGAATTTCATCATAACTCACGACAGATGAAGAATAGAATACTATTTTCACAAACATAACGGCTTGTTTTAATCGCGCCGATGAATTCTGACAGTTCTACATTTCTCTGTTTTGAAAAAAAAAAATATATATATATATATATCAGTTGATTTTTAACCACGTGACACGCACACGCGCAACGATATATATTGTCATATATTTCTATATATATACGATACTTTTTTATGAACTCGATGATGATATAAAGAAAGTTATACCAAAGAGGAAATTGCGACAATTTCTGTGTTTTAAAGAAAAAGAATAAATTGCTGCACCATCTACAAGAGATACACATCAATCTGTAGCGCTTCGTTTCTCTGTTCGCAATTTCGCTTCGCCAATTTCGCATTTCCATAGAGACCACCTACGACAACTCGACGTCGCTGACGGCGAGGTTGACGACACTGTCGTGAAAATCGAGCGGAGATAAGCGAATGCAGGTACGCGCGCGTGCGGGGGATGCAGGGGTTAGTGCCATTTGTACAGCAATATATTATCCCGGCGAGTATTACATCGTATCGTACAGGTTGGATGGCCTTCACCATCAGGGGGATATTGTGCGCCACCCATACGTGGCCACACATCCCGCGACACGGCCGCCGCTATCTGCATCCGGCAGAGACGCGCCCTCAGAATAGACGTGAAAATATGCTCCAAGATTTCTCTCGGGAATGCCGGCGCTCTCTGTCGCTCTCTGTCATTTGTCGTCTCTCTCGATGCCATCGACCTATACACTCGCATTATCGCTCGAAGAACGGCAGTCCGTTATAATCTGAAAAATGTATCTTCCTTTCGGCACCCTTTCTCCCTCCCCTCTCTCCTCTCCTGCTTCGGATAACTCGACGCGACGCTTTTCCTCCCGATCTATCATGCAGGTTTTTCGCACGTGGTCGACGATGGTGTTGCTGTTCCCGGTAGTGATCGCGTGAACACGTGGGTGGCAGTAAGAAAAAATTCTTAGCATGTACGCGATAAGGATTTGACTTCTCTGAGGAAAAAACTGATAAATGGAGAAGGAAGAAGAATTACAAATCATAGAACTCGTCAAACTACACCTTTTAAAATATGTCTGCAAACACTTCATAAATAACTACCTAATCATTAACATCGATAGGTTTCTTTTTAACGAGAGCATAAATTTCAATTATAATGCCAGTTTGAACTAATTTATATCACAACACATATAAATAATAACAAATATAATTTATATTTCTTCTTAAATTTTAAATATTTTTAAATATATTTTTTTCTCTTAATTAAAATATAATTCTGTTTGGTTAAAAGTACGTGTTTAAAAATAAAACGAGCTTTTTATTGCCAATAATTTCTACAATCTGTTTCACTTTTACTGGTTAGAATATACATATACATATTTATTTCTCGGGAACATTTTACATCTCGATAATTAAAGAAAGCATTATGTGATAAGGAAAAACATTATCCGTAGAAGTCTTTTTAATTTGAAAAAAAGGTGCAAGCTTTACTTGCAAGAACCAAGATCAGAATATCGTTCATCCAGTCTGGACAGGTGCACATAAAGCAAAGGGGAACAGAAGGAAGACCGAGAGGGAGGAGAGGGGAGACGAAGGAAAAGAAATGATCTGTCTTGGTATGCTGAGGGGGCCAGACTCGTGAATCGTCGGAATCAACGGGGCCCGCCGTTGGCCACTCGCTACTCACCTGACCCGAATATTTTCGTTCTTTAAAGGGTATTAATCACCGCAACAAATTCGGTTTTGTACGCGTGAAAAATTTCCGCGATATCTTTGTCGGCGCGTCAATTGCGTATATAATCGAGATGGATCACTAATTGCGCAAATCGATTGACACGGATCCACTTTTTATAGAATATTAGGTTTATTTATATATATATATATATACATACATATAATTTATCTATTTATATTATAGTTCTTAATTATGGTTTTTCATTTTTAGATGTGAAATTTATAAAAGATAGATTAGTCATAAAATCAAATTGTATAAATATTCGGATGGTTTTTAAAATCTTGATACTGTTGTGATAGCGGAGAATCAAATAAAATAATAGAATGTTAAGAATTAAGTGAGAAATTAAACATTTTATTGCAGGAATTATCTGTGCAGTACTTGTACAATAATCGAACGGTGGCGTATGTGTAAAAGTTTGAATTACACGGAAGATAATTACACATACATACGTGTAAAAATATAAAAATTAGAAGATTTAGAAAAGAAAGCTCATCTAAGCAAGCGTGTAGTTGGCCTCGCAATTTGATACAGCCAAAGACTTTTACACACGCACATAGAGTATATATGTGAATTGATCTACTAATCAAATTTCAATGAAACCGCATACATCACGTTAATATCGAATCGATCGTGTATTTTAAACGGTCGATTATCTAATCTGTAATCCAGGGCGGTGGCGAACCGTGCTTTAAAACCGTTAGCATCGCTCTCTCCTCGGTTTTTTTGCGGGTGACGCGAATTTAGCACAGGCTATGCGGAAGAACACTCGCCGCTTAGACGAGATTTTATTGCAGTTGAAATTATATATCGTCACTTATTGCCGTGCAGTACTGCATTCTTTCCTAATGAACGACTTATTTTGCCTTGGTCGCTGTTCGCATTTCGGATAATGGATGAAGGAATGTTCACAGATACATTCGTGTATAATTCCGTTGACATTTGCCACCAAATTGGTACGATTGAATGTAACGACGTAAGCAGTCGAATTTTATTTATTATACCGTATTGATATCATTATGGTCTTATGGTTCGATAATTGAAATTAATTATTTTTATTGTTGATTCTCGTGTATAAATAATTAGTTGCTACAGAAAGATTGTAAGAATGATTTTTCAAAGATGCGTTTAAATCGTGCATAAACTATATATATTCATAAAACTAATGTTGCGTATCGATTGCACTTTGACTCGGAGAATGGATGGTGTCCTAGTTTCGATACATAGTTGACATCGGAAATACATATATAACTAATTAAACATTTGTAATTTATTACTATTTTTTAATTTGTATATTCATATCTCTAAGTATTAATTGTATTAATACAATTCGATGCTTTTACACACACGTGTATCTTTTTCTTAATAATCTAATGATACGAATGTTGGGACACGGATTTATTTTTGACTTGTTACTACTTTTTACGCTACTTCTTTTATAATAAATTTTTTTTTAATTTTACGTAACAAGATATGAATTATGTTAAATTTCATTATTATTTCAAATTTTATTATGGAGAATTTTTTGTTTATATTTATATTTTTTATGCGCCGTAAACATATAAATACATTTAAAAACAATGGTATTTTTTTAAATATTTTTTTTCTCTTCAGCTTTGCTTTTATTCATCTCGTCACTTCAGAAGCTTCTCAACAATCCGTTGCAAATAAATCGATTAGTGAATTGTATTTTGCTGCGACGCCACTGGTATTAGATCCGAGTTTGGTTCTTGCTCGCGCAACATCGGGAAGCGTGCGTGCGTTATACGCGCGAAGCTAATTGGGAAAACAAGTAACGAAGATAACGAGAGAAAAAGAGAGAGAAAGAGAGAGACCGGTTCAAAGTGATCTAGTGTTAGATCGGATCTGTGTAGACTGCGCGAGAGTCGACAGATCGTACGTCGTTAGTAAAGATCTGCGATTGAGGAAAGACAAGAAGCTCCTGTTTCAGAGATACGCGCTGCCGTAAATCGATGATACGAAAATGAAAATACCTTGGCGAAAATACCTCAGTCAGAATGTGAATTAAGGAAGAAAAGGCAAAAAAAGGATAATTAGGTATTATTAATATTTAGCTGTTTGAATATAATACAAACGAGAGAAAGAAGAATAACGATCTTTACGATAATAATGAAAGAAATTAATTTAAAAAATTAAATTAACAAAGGTTTTTTATTAAATTGACATTATATATGATTATCTTTGAAAGTTATAAAATTAAAAAAGGATACATTGTAATAAATAAAATATATAAATTGCTTATATATATTTATCTTATAAAATATGTATCTTATATAAAATATAGATATATAAATATATCTCTTTTATATTATATATATATATATATATATAAAAATAATTCTATATGTATATGTTTGATCTTGGTATACTAAAACTAGCTTTATATGTATAAAGAATCACAATATAAAAAAGATTCTGATTACATCCGATATATATTGATCTGACTTGGATTTTTGCCCTGACATGACGTAGTTTGGCCGTCATTCATAAAGGTAGTGCGACAAAGCAATCCGAGATAAACATACACTCGAGCTTATCGACAAGCACGTCTCGCGGGATCGCATCAAAGATATCTGGCAACCAGGAAGAAGAAACGAAAGGAACAAACGTATAAAAGTGAACATTCTACTGAAAGGAAAACGTTAAATCCTTATTCTCAGTCTGCGGCGATCCTTGATTCAGGACATAGCGTGTATTCCTAACGAGATGAGAAAAAGAGAGACGCCGAGCGATCTAGCAAAGACTGCTGAGACGAACAGAGACGACGCTCAAGATCGAAGAGGAGGAACGCCCGTGCGGTGGAGGAAACGACATGAAAGGGGGGCAGGTAGGACAGAGAACAGGAGAGGAGAGATGAAGCGCTTGTTGGAGCGGAAGCAGCGCCGACGGAGTCATGATCGCGTAGGAACGAGACGGAGAGCGTGACAGCTGGGAATCGTTGATGGTGTTGGTGACGGCGGACGCACCACGCGGTATCAACGACACGAGAGACGATGGTAAGTGTGTGCTGGTAATGGTCGCGCGCGATGGTATGGTGGTGGTCCACCGCGCATATATCGTGCTATGGAGCGCAGTTCCAACACTTGTTCCACGCACGAAGGAGTGAGGAAAAGAGAGAGTGAGAGAGAGAGAGAGAGAGAGAGAATGGCCAAGAAAAGGAGAGAGAAAGACAAACCTGCCCCCTCCTGCCGCGGGCGGCGCCACTCGAGGAGATCCTTTCCTCTTTTCGCCTCTAGGCCATTCTCGAGAGGCGCGCGCGCCAACGCGGTGTCGCTCGATCGGGATCCTCGCCGACCTTCGACCAATACGCGGTCGTTTAAAAAGAGTGCGTACCGCGACTTTCCATCGAGCGACTTTTCCGAAAGTGACCTCGCGCCGTAGTTCCCGTGGATCGCGCCCCTCCTACAACCGCCAGCCGGGCCTACGTTAATCAACGACAACAATCTTCTCTTCGCCCCCACGTGACACAGTGCACGACCACGTGGCCTACGATTGATCGATCGCGTCCTTTTCGCGGGATGTCAACATTTCAAAACGCTACCAAGCGAGAAAGATCCTGGAAAAGCGGTGATTTTGTGTGCTTCTCGGAAGGCGATTATATAAGCGGAAATGATGAGATTCATGTGTAATGCGAAAATCAAGCGTTGATAGTGAAGATTTTTGGTATTCGAATGGTGATTGCTGGACAAGAGATAGATTTTTCTTCGAGAAAAAACGATATTAAAATCGTCATGATTTATTACGGAAGATTGAATAACATCGGCCTTGTAAACTGAGAGAGGATATCAGAGCATGTCTACACAATCATGCGCGTCGATCGATTGACGATATCTCGGTACTGTTCACCTTCTACGTCTCGATTCCGCGAGTGAAATCTGGCTGGGTCGAGGCGGCCAAGTATGCTATCGATTGTGAGAACGATAACCGACACCGGCTTGCCACCAAAGAACTAGCCTGGCCACGTGACTTTCGATGGTGGCCCGCAATTTCTACGTCGTTTGACACACGCAAACATACGTCACTGGATGTTGTAGGATACTGACCGATCTCGTGTAGATTGGCTCTCTAAGAAAATTCCAGCAGAACTCGTATCTCAGATCGCTTCATCACCGTGATTTTTCCAAAGTTTGTTGAAATTCATTAATCATCCTGTCGACAACGAGAGGAAAAGAGTTCACGGCCTGCGGAACGAATCGCGAATGACGCGCGTCGGTCCACGTCTGACTACAAGGAAAATCCGTGCGTGACGAGATATGCCGCTTAATTACGCATCGTCCCCGCCCAAGCGGTTAAAACTACTTTAGCTGCGACTAAGTGCAAGAGAGAGAGAGAGAGAGAGAGAGAGAGGAAGAGAGAAAGAGAGGGAAATAGGAAGGATTCCACCGCACGTTGCGTATCGCGCGCGGAGTCGGAGAGTTGAATGCGCGCACAAGGCGCGAGGTCGTCCCTCTCATCTCGATCGCCTCGAAACTCGAAGCGTCGAAAACTCGTTCGAAAGCTGACGCATCACATGAATACGAGACACGGTCCGCAGGCGATCGTGACGCAAGAATCGGAGAGGCATTGAACTGTTTGCCGCGAGTTTTAAAACGCGACGAAATTTGGCGATGAAAAATTTTACAACGCCCCGGGTTTTAAATTAAAATTCCACTAAATACTCTGATCGTTATTGTTCATACCATGTACGTGTGATTGTGTGTAAAGCATGATCCCATCTTGTTCGTACAATATTACTGAGATATTATTAAAACGATTATTGCGGTGCATAATTCCTCGTCACGTGATCGAGATATCGAAGCTTCATGCCAGACAGCGCGCTGACAGCTGTTCGCAAATACCACAGACGTTTTAAGCTCTCTTAATTGAGTGGGATATAACGCGCGCCGAGAACAGCACAGTTTCCTCGATGACTCTTCAGAAGTAGTGAAAGTTACATCTGACAAGTAAATTTACATACAATTATAAAAGTGCCATTGCAGTTTGTCACTTTGAATATTTCACGATGGATGTCATTTAATAGATATAATGTGTGATAGTATTTAAAAAATTTTAAAGAGAACGTCGTATGTTCTTCAAAAGCGCATTAATTGTGTCTCTTATTGACTCTAAAGATATTTGAGAAAATCGTATATTCATATACACTTGAAATTAGATTTAATTAAATGATAATGATCGCAATAAGTGCATTACCGCAATTGGTAGCAAGTTTAATGCTTGGGTTGTACGTGAAAATTAAACGGAATCAAGGCAAAACCTCTCCAAGTTACGAGACATTTCGCTAAATATATACAATTTTGTGGTTTAACCTGTGCAACCACTTGTTGATATTTCTCTTAAATAAAGTAAGTTTATCCAGTTAATGGACTATCATTATACTATCAAGGAATAATCAAAACAGATTACTGTCAACGAAGTAACTTAACAAATGTATACATAGACATTACCGGCAGTAGTAATTGGCCAAAGTTTTACAGCGAAAGCGAATCCTCGACGCATTCCTTTCTCATCAAATGATCATTAGCGGATGATATTCGCATCGGTCGTCGAGCATAACGTACAGGCATATACTCATCGAATTGAAATTTTTAAGCCTCTCGTATCTCTCATTACCAAGACACGCCATTGTCGTCGGAAATAGCAAACTGGCACAAGCTCGATTTCCGGGTTGCGTCGCGATGATGGTGCAATTTGATTAAAGAACCAAGATTAATTAATTAATATCCTTGGGGATTTTCGACAATCCAACTCGCAAACACACAAAATTTAACGGTGAAAGGAGGCTCTATGTGCGCGCTTGGTTCGCACTCTCTTGGTCTCTGCCGATGACTATCTCTTGTCGAATCTGCACGAATTCCGGCGAGCGAAATAGCGGCAATATCAGCGGACACCGATGTCAACCATGTCCGTTCTGGAAACCGGTGAGACTGACCGGACCATGTCACCACTGGACGAAGTCGTATCCCCGACAAGCGTCAAATCGGAACTGATGATCACTGACATGCTGGACGAGCACGAGGCCGCGCTCGACGCTCATCGCAAGCGGAAAAGAGACACGGATGGCGAGGAGCTGACACCAAGGAAGCTGCCGTCACTCACGAGAAACAACAATGAGGTCGGATTCGTTCTCGAGGAGAATCCTGATGACGACGATAGAGACGACGTGAGTTTATAGTATCTTCTCGTCTCGACAAAATATTATTTAATTTATACATTATACGAAATTTTTAATTACGTAATACCTGGTGTCATCGTAATCGGAAAAATAATGATATTCTCGCTAGTATTTCTTATATACATAGAAAAATTTCTAAAAATATTGAAAGCATAAAATATATAATACGAGTGATTTTTAATATAATATAATACTATATCGAATTTATCAAAAGTATACCAAGCTCAAATATGTTTCGTAAATACAATTACATAATATACTATATTTATTCAATCGTCGTACACATAATAATGTCTTACATTACAGATGTGCGTTTACTAATATTTTTAGTAATAATTCTTTTTTTATTTTTTAAATCACAATACGTACGGAAATATAAGAAAATGCTTTTCTTCTTTCAAATGTACTTTAGTGTCACATTATGACAAACATGTCTCAAACCATGTTGTGTAGAGACAAAATTCTCACGTGGTAAGAAAGAAAAAGAAAGAGAGAGAGAGAGAGAGAGAACAGCTGTCGCTGACGTGCCCGCCTACGCATGATTATACCTGTTTCACAGTCTGTGAACGTATTCTATTCTGACACTCGGCAACAAATCAGATGCTCAGATCCACGACTACAATAAAACGCAGTCATTAATGCGTATTTTTTCGCGCCTTAGCAAATCTGCATCGTCAGTTGCTCTTCTTGTATGATTAGTATTTTTATTGTAAAGTTTTGATATGATTCAAAACGTTTCTACTGTTTTTCTACGCTTTTTTTCTCAGCTCTATAAATTAAATAGTTTTATTGTCTATGTGTGTGTTTACGTTCTACAAGATATTGCTATTGAAAGAAAAGCATTACATTTCTTGAATCGAAAAATAGAGCTATTCCATTTAATTTACACTAACATTGTTAATTAATAACAGTTAATTAATAACAGTTTGATCTAAAAAAGGATGCAAAATTTTTTAGCAGAGGACTATCAATGTGTTATTTTATTTTTATATAATCCAAGAAATTATTTTAATTTTTAAATACACAAGTGGCAACATGATTTGTAACTCACTTCGAATCATTTGATAAGATTTTCATGCAGTAAATATGCTGTTATAAGTACAATTTGTCAATCTCTTTACACATTAAACGATCGTCGTGTATTGCTTGCCTTTCGTGCATCTTCATTTCTCGATCTTAAGATTTGTGCCGACAAAAATATCGACCAGAAAACGAGGCCGAGCGGATTAGCTTGTAGACAGCATCTTCGTAAGATATAAGCCGATAAGGTCGTGATAGGTGCGAAACGGGTTTCAAGAAAAATCTGGACGCAATTCTGAGATGTGACGATGCCGGCATCTCAATGTTCGATGTAACATGTAGTAGTTACGTCGATGATTCCGCCACAACCATGAAACAGCATCGGCAAGATTCCATTAACCGCGTTTGCAGTCGGTGAGCGCGAGCGCAAAAATTAACCCTTGCTACCGACTCGGCTCGTGTCGTTAATTATATCCTTGGAATCGGCGCTTTCGCAGTATCTAACGATACCATAAGTTACCTAAGGAAGCTTCACGCTCCTCGTGTATAAGATGAGGGAAGAT
Source organism: Anoplolepis gracilipes (assembly GCF_047496725.1). Classification (NCBI taxonomy): domain Eukaryota; kingdom Metazoa; phylum Arthropoda; class Insecta; order Hymenoptera; family Formicidae; genus Anoplolepis; species Anoplolepis gracilipes. The sequence goes on from NC_132972.1 coordinate 13,200,088, forward strand.
TAGCACAACATTTGTCAGTGAACGTTTCGTTTAAGAAATAGTAATTTCTTTTTTTTTTCAAAGAGAAATTTAGGATCTTCTCTTTCTGTCTCTCTAATTTTAATAATCACTGTTAATTTTTTACGGACGGAAATTGATTTATTTCATCGAAAATAAAAAAAAATTAATCATTAATTACAGAACTATAATGTCTTTAATGTTGAATCAAACGAAAGATAAATACAAGAACAATTAAAAGTAAAATATAATAAAAAATATAAAATTGATTAAATAAAAATTTTGCTATACAGATAATCCTATAAGAAAGAGAAAGGTAAAAGTCATTGCATGATGGAAATATTAATATTTTATAAGTTCTATAAGTTTTATTGCCACACGAAGAGGCAATAATATGTAAATACGTATCGACAAATTATTAACGATAAACATCTTTGTACATGTAGAAAATGTGCTAGTAAAATATGTATGTAAGTCTCTCAGTTCTTAAATATCAACTTTGCTTAACTTTGATAACCAACTTCTAGCGTAGTATTATCGCGCAATCTTAATGCCAACGTGCGCAAAGATATAACCATAATGATAAATCATAGTTAGTAATATAATTTGACAGCAAGATTAATAACTTATGGTGAGGTAAAATTTAGATTACGTACGATTAACCTCCGCCTCGCAGTGTCCCTCGATATCATCCACATTGTAGTTGCATATTGCATGTTTTACAGTTATTAAATATTTACTTCTCTCGAAACAAAAAATGTGAAGGCTCGAATCATCAATAAAAGATTTTATGCGTAAATGTATGGAGAAAGTTGTGACATGTCGAATGTCGCGAATGTGTATCGGCAAATATGTATGTCGATCTTCGTTATCGCGGCTTTAACGTGCGAATAGTCATTTCAATTTCGTATTGATTGACAGCGGAGAATCAAGGAAGTGAAAGTACCGAAAATAGTGCGCTAAAACCGGCACGTTGAACCTCGAATCCGTGGATAATGTCGTCCTGTTTAAGAGGCTAGTAAACACCGCGATTGATCGCCGAAAGATTCTTCAGTATGACAGTTTTAATAGCTTGCAAATAATCGCCTTCGCGCTAACGATTTAAAGGTGAAGCTGATGCGCCTTTCACGTGTTACCATAAGACGTACGTATATTATACATAAAGATGTCTACTCGAGGGGAAGAGTCTTTTTCTTGTATGCGATCCTCATGAGAGCATGATGGCTCGAACTTCGCAACTTCGCACGAGATGCCACTTTAATTCGTAAGAAACAAGGAACTCTTATATTACATACGTCGGTTGCGTAATAAAATTTCAATAATTAATACTTGGCGGTTCTCCGATCAAGATGGAAGTCTTACATGCAACAATAATTAATACGTTGGTAAATAATTAAACAGAGTTTACTCGATTTTCGTTGGGTAATAACGTTTATATTAAGACAATTATCGCGCGTTTACACACGTTTTTATCTACTTCGTCTTGTAATCCTACTGATGATGCAAAGAAGAGAAATGCTTCTATATCGATGCTGTCCATCGTGATGATAATAATGTTTTAAATACTGATAAATGAATGACATTTAATACAATAATTATCGACATTTATCTAAAAAAATAAAAGATTATTGGATTAATTAATCTTGTCATATTTGTTGATATTTAACATTAGGAGTTGATATTTAATAACAGCATTGATTTTTGTGATTTAATAGATATAATTGTTAAAAAGAGTTGAAATCTATTACTAAATACAATTTCAAATCAATATATTTTGATTAAGTTGAATTTAGTCTTTTGCAAAAATTTATAAATATAATTAACAAGTTAATTAATATCAAAGAGAATAAGGAATTTTAACATTAGAGTTGCATATAAATGAGAATGTTTTTTTACTTTATTTTTGGATTAAAATTTTAATACCATTACCATTAAAACTTTAATAAAATTTTAAGTTTAATTGTCGTTATATAAACCTATCAAATTAAGGTTGCTAAAATGGTCAATAATGTTCGAATTTTCGTTGAGAAAATATTGTCTCATAATTAGCAGATGATATATTCTTTTGATGGATGATTTAAATCTTTCAAAATATTACATTTGCACACATCTGCTACTTTTTTTATTCTTTGGATGTTATTACCCGTTACTGATTATACCATAGGAGTGCCGTTACCTTGTTCCATTAAACGGAGAAACTGCCATAACATCATCCATAATGCAACCTATAAAATTAAAATTAGGCATTCTCTTGTAAAATATATTATTATAATAAAAATATCGTCAATCTTCCATGTTTCATATTATCGTGCACGTCCCAATTTTCTACGATAATTATCTACTGCGTATTAACACATACAGGGTATTCCAAAAAAAATCTAATAAATTTAAAATCAAATTTTAATCTTAGGGAAAAATCGAAGAAAATATTCGTTACACTTTCCAACATTTAACTTGAAAGTTATTCGCGCTGTAATAATTAGTTTAGGAAAAATTGAGAATTATCGTAAAATTAAAATCATGACTCATGAGACATTCTGTATGTACTCAGCATGTAGTGAGTCGAGGATTGACAACCGGAATTCTCTGTTTAAAATCGGAGATCAATCTTCGTAAAATCTTAAACGCTTCGCGTGTGACGAGTGTCCCTGACTTTCGTTCGCGGATAATGACTGCCTGTGGAAAAATTTAAGTTCGAAACGCGGTAGTCTCTAAAGACCGAAGATAAATCACCCCTGGCATCGCGGATAATGATAGGTGGTGTGTGGCGACCATGTGCGGTGATATATTGTTGGCAACTCCTAAAGATAGCGCTTGAAATTCTCAGTGAGTGATAATATACTATATACCGCCGATTGCGCATGCTATTTCCAATGCGATCTATCCGAGGATAGATGATTACGGTAACGTCGCTGAAAGGACGATCGATCAGAGTGAAATTACGCGCTTCCGGTTATTGACGTCGTCCGCCTTGTTCACGAACTCGCATCAACGTCGACCAAAAAAAAAAAACGTTAATGGAAGAAAGAGAGAATCACACTTTACATTAGTACTTGTTTGCGAAAAGGAAGAAAAAAAAAAGCATTTAATTGGCCTTTGTCGTTTACATAATAAACTTTTAGAAACTTTAAAATAATGATCTGTAATTACGATCTGTATTACGATCGCAATATTTAATCTTTTGTTTTTTAAAATTATGCGTTATTTAATGCACTGTTTGTAACTTTATCTCTATTATTTATACATGCAGTATTTCTTCCAATATAATCCGTTGTCATAATTTCATGGTAAGCTAAATATTATTTATATGACTTCGTTTATACATGAAAGTATTTTTTAGTATGAATATTATTGGAATTTTTGCTTGTTTTTTTATGTTTATTTTATACTTAATATTAATGTAAATAAAAATGACATCTCTGAGATGCGAATGAATATAAGATAATATACATTGTTTATCTCATACACAATTTCTATTTAAGTAATATAACTGTATTAAAACGTCGTGGATTATCCATGATCATGATATAACGTCATGAGAATCATCAGAATCATAGCTTTAGCTACGCGTAATTAATTTTTATTTATACGCGCATCTCAAACCTGTCACAGTATAGACAAGGTCACACGAGGTTTCATTCGTTAATTCATCTTTTCATCCTCTGCTTAGATCTCCGAGAGGTAAAGCAGGTTTGTGCAGAGAAGGCGAATCTGACAAAATAAATAACCTGTATCATACTATCCTATATATATGCGGTACAATCTTTTTTTTTTTTTTTTTTTTTTTTGTAAATCAGTTAATCGAGAGATATACTATTCCTGAATCAAATATAAAATCTTCTTGTGCATCGTGAATATATTACAACGTGAGAATGTTTCCGCATTTGTTATTGCAATATTATAGTATCATTTATAATTCTCTGTATTATATAAGATTATTTGCCATCCGATCAGTATATTGTTCTCTTCGCAAATTTTAAATTACCTTTGTCATTCATATTTGACTTTTAGATTCTAACAGAATATATCAAACTTAAATTTTTTATTAAAAACATTGGTGTATCATTATATGCTAATATAAAAGTACATTTATAATAGAATATAATCTATTAATAAAAGTAATAGTGCTTTCTCTTTATACAATCATACTTTTTCCAATCATGCCTTGATCTTTGAAATAATGTAAACATAAAAGTATCGCGTACTTGTGAATTTTTCTTCCATAAGAATTGAGTCATTATAGAGGATCTTCTCTCGATACGCATTACGAAGGCAACAATGAAATTGTAGATAAATATCTACGCAGAAATGGTTGCTTAATAATAACCTTAAAATCATACGAGAATTATCGTGATTTTAGCTTTATGTATATAAGGAGAACTGGTGTGCCTTAGCGGTTATTACGGACGATTATCGAAATTGCCACGTTGCGTTCAATTTCTCACGTGGCAACCAGGAAACTTGCTAAGAGGGAATATACTAAATAACGCAGATAGGCGATAATAAAAAGTGCGTAATCATCGGTTGATTTTCGCTACTAAAATATTCTTTCTGCAAGTTAGAAATTCTAATGATGAAGACTATATTGTAGTAAACTGTTAGATATCAAATATATGTACTTTAACGTATAACTTTATTTACATAATAAAGATAATTTTTAAGTGAGAAACATAATTTTTTGTTATTATTATCAGAAATGTAGATATGTGATCTGCATTTTTCATATGAAAGACATTAGAAATTTTTATTGATAAATTATTTACACGTAATTTTCAAACGTTGAGAGGTAAATTTTATCAAGATAAATAATATTGTAAACGCGATTCGTACAAATGTCAGGCGAGATAATCCAAGCGTGCAAGCGGATATTTCGCGAGGACCTCGAAGTTGCGACTCTAAAATCCTCTCTTGCCAGAAAAAGCGTCGGAATCGAGCGGAGTCTCGTTTGGCAGGCAGGATAAGGGCGTTGATATTCAAAAAGGACACGATGCATTTTTAACGATGCCAATGTTGTGTTGTCGCGAGACGAAAATTTTTCTCCCCACAAGACAATAAAGATCTGGATTAAAATCCCGCGGCGAATGCATAAACACACTCGGCGCACGCAAAGACGCAGCTTCGGCGCAACCTCCAGCGGATCCAATAAACAACTACATAGCCGGCAAATTTATCCGCGTAACAGGCGTTTTACTAACGCGTAACGGGCGTCATATATTATTACGCCCGCCGTTTTATCTCCGCCACGCGGTCGGTAGCTAGAGTAGGTTGCTCTATTTGGTTCAGCCTTTTTGCTGCTTTGCACGAGCGCAAACATCACGCACTTAAGCCAATGTGGGATCACTGTTTATCTTCCGATAGTGCATTTCGATAATGCGAGATGAATTTTAATCCCTCACGTTTGGAATACAAGGTCGCTATCTGCAACGAAGATAATTTCAAGCTACGCATTAGAATCTGTCGCTTTAATATGCAAACCAAATTAGGTATGATTAAATTGATGTTGAGATTAAGATTTCTGTTACTGAGAGCGAGCCTGTTATTTTTCTTTTAGACATTTTGCTATAAGTATTCTAAAAATATTGTTCTTTTTGTAGAAATTTTGTAAATTTTAAAATTAATTTTATTGCATTATTTTTAAAGATTCGGTTAATTCATGAAGATTAAAAAAAAATTATTAAAAAATATTGACATTGAATAAAAATGACTGTGTAATTTGAACCGAGATTTGAATCAATCGTTTGATACAGATTTATCCTTTTGGTGGTTAATACAAGAAATACAATATACGCGAAATAACAATGTAAATACAAGTTATTTATTTCTGATTACGCAATGAATATCTGAATAGATTTCGAAACAAGCTTGAAATACGTTTTGTCATCAATTATTAAACGCTCATTAAGAGCACTAAAATATTATTATTGCGTCGCGAGTATGAAATACATTGATCTTTCGTTGATACAATAATAGTGCCTCATTCACGACGAACTCGGTTGCATTCTGCATCTCGTCGTTGCATCTGGTGGTATCACTTTCGTCGACCGCGACCACTTCGTCCGCAACCACAGCATCAATTAAATGTACATAAAATACGCGGTGATGCAGCGCGTGTCACTTATATTCTCTAGTAGGATCTCTAGTAGGATCTTTATGGATGGAATTAGGTATACACATGATTTACGTGTGGAAGAATCGGCGAAGATAAATGAAGAAGAAGCCCGCGATATGTTTCGTATATACGATGCATCTTGTTCCGCTTGGCAAACCAGAGTTGCTCCGTTTCTGAACTATGAAACGTAAAATGCATCGTGATATGGCAATCTGTCGTTTAAATTACTTCCATGCTCTTATCGCGAGCAGCGGAATGTCCGTTCTACTTAAATCTGTGTGAAGAAATATGAAGTAGTCGAGATTAAGTGAATTCTCTCGCTGTAAGGCTAATAATCCAATACTAGTCGCAAAATATTTACATCGATCGCACATCAGCTCGCTATCAATTTCTGATATTTTGTGCATTAGCTTTCGTGCAGAAATAACGGTTAAAGGCAAAATATGTACATTGAAATTGCAGTTGAATTTTTATCCGATAGTCCTCTTCAGAGAGAGGAGCCACGTTTAATGAATGGCAACGAAAAGGTTACCTGTTTAACTTCGCGTGATCTTTAGGGAATAATAATTCTTGAATCTCTCTTGATCGTCGTTATGTGTAAATAATATTCCACCGAGTGATCACGCTCTAACGGCTCGATCTGCAACGCGACACGGGGGAATATTAACTAAACGTAACTTCGGCCGCTAAAGTATGTGTGTTGCGCGCGAAAGATAATAAACGCGGGGTAAGAGTCGCCGTAAAACTTTTTGCAGTCCTCAGTTTCTTTGCTAATCCGCAACAACGGGTTATGCCGCGGGCCGCTCGTGGCCGTTTTATTGCGTGCGCTTTGCACTCCATCCTTGTTGAAAGGCGACTAGAGCCCGGATTTCGTGGCAGTTTTTCGTCATTCCGCTACGTGAAACGAGGACAAAATTAACTGACATTCTCGTTTACGACGGAGAATGACAGCTTTGCTAAAATTGGATAAGAAGATTAAGAGCGTTTAAGCGTGTTATAAAATGTGCAGCGTTTTTAACTATAAAACGATTATTTTTATGACGGACGCGATTTTTGTCTTGTGACATTAATGTACAGGTCATAAATAAATAATATTTTCTGCGTTTTCTGTTTTGTTTGTTATATTATTCTCAAGTTGCACGAGTGTTCAAAATAAATTTAAAAATATAACTATTTTTTTCCTAGCACTTGTTTTTTCAATTTAATTAAGACGTCAAATTTTATTGCTTCAGAATGTTTAAATGTCTCTTAGGAAAAGCAATTTTTATTAAATATATTTAGGAAAAAAGTAATATAAAAATTTCATGGACAATGTGAAATAAAAAAGCTATATTTATAAGTTTTTAAGCATCCGCTTCATTATGCTGCTGTATTTGTCATCTAATTGTAAGTGCGTTTTACGTGCAGTATTTGGTAACACAATCCAGTTTTCTCAATTTTTGCATCTCACGATTATATTATCATCAGATAATACAGCCACTTTTTGTGCTATAAATATTGCGAAAATATCACGGACTTTTAATAATCATTTAAAATTGAGCAAATAAAAAGATTATAAGAGTAATTTTCTTAATAATTATTATGATTCCAAATTAAGATTTCTACGTTCGATGTAATTTACAAATTTATTAAAATTTATGGCGTCATCATTGCTCAGTTATTCAATATATGCATAACCTGATTGACGCTCAGAGGCATCTGACAGCACGTTACCTTAAAATATGTAAAAGATGAAACTTAACTTTTTATCTTCCCGTACGTGTGCTAGATCAAAAGTCCATCGAAAGGAAAATGTCACAGAAATTATATTGATTTTTTTCGCATCAGAATCATTTTGTACTATAGCTTGTATAATCTTCCATCAGATTCAGTTAACACGCCTAGTTAACGCCAATGCTGACTTTTTTTAATGAACCGTCAACTTTATTCACTATATTATAATCCCGAAACGACCGCTCCCGATAACTTGCAAATTATACCCGCACGTACAGAATAATTTGGCGGACGTGTTTGTGTGCATGGTATGCGGTAACAAGCACGAAATAAGACGCATACATTATGACCTTAATAAAGCGGGGCCGATTTACATAGTAATTACTAAGTTTTCTGGATCCAAATTACCTGCGTAGCGAAACGTCAAAGAAAAGACGAGCGCCTGACAACGCGTTCAAATAATGAGCGAACGGGAAACAAACTTGCAAACATTATAAGTTAGAAATTTACAGATGCACATGTGATTATTTTATAATACAATATAATTCGCCATATAATTTGACAATTATAATAACTATTAAAATTATTAATTTTTCATTATAAATTAATATTGTCTGTCATGTATATTGTTTTCAATGTTATCAATTAAATCAATCAAATGCTATCAATAATTACGAGAATATCATATATTTGATTTTCTCTATTTACATATTGTATTACAACTCCCGTTATTACGATGAAACTCGACGCTTTAAATCGAGATTAATTTAATTAAATTAATTCCATCTGAATCATTATTTAATTGGAATCAATATCATAAATATTAGATTTGAATAATTCCACGAGGAAGCTTACTTTTATCACGAGAAGCTCATCAAGAAATTTCACATATTATCGTGCAATAATAAGCTTATTTAGAAGCTCGATTAATTATGTTTTTAATGATCGGCTAATCTTCTCCACGATTGCGAATCAGTTCTTTGAATTAATTTCATCATTACACGCTATAGCTTTCTACGCGATGATTTTTTTGTCGGTGCGATTTCACCTTTTGGCTTACTGTTAATCATTCTATGAAATTGAAGTCGTTTCACTTCGTTACAATTCGCAGTTCGATTAGCCTTGAATGGTACACATTGTTTCAGACGAATCTTCTCAATTCGACACTATCGATAGTCTTATACACACGGATGTAACCGTTAACCTTTTGGCGTCCTACTTTGGGATCCTACCACGATGATCTTACAGATGTGTGCGTATAAACATGACTCATAGAGATTCGTGTAATATGAATTATAAATCGCGAGGGTTCTCTCGTGAGAGTTCTACGAAATTACCGCTCACAGTTAAGACAATATTTTTCAAGACAGCGACGAAGGAAGAGAGAGAATGAAATAGAGATTATATAGATATGGAGAAAGTATGCGCGATACAAAGGCACTGAAAGTACAAGCTCAGAAATATTATGCGAATTTAATTATATATTATTTTTCATACAAGATGATGTTTTTAACAAATGACGTTATAAAAGACAATAATGTATATAAATCATTGGAAATTGGCATGTATACGTCACAGGTGAACAATTTTTAAAGAGTATGCGGAAAGATTGCGGAAGGGTTTGCAGAGAAAGACCAGCAGCTCCGTATCCCGATTAAAAAGTCCGCGGATGAAAGCGGATCGTCGTATAAAATGCTGCCGTGTCGTATGAACACGCGTGTCACGTTCACACGGAAGTCTCTCGGTTGTGTGTCCTGAAAAATGCTCTTTCACCTTCGGGAGTGCCTCGCAGATATATTTTATGCGTTGCTGCCTGCGTCTGAAAGCCACCTGCGCTTGTGTACGCATACGTCGGCGTATTACGCACCCGCGCGCGAATTTAAGTAGCTCTGTCCAATATATGTCGGGCCTTACATGCGCCTCGCGCACGTAAATTCAGATATCAACGAGCAAAGTGCGTATGAAAAGCCGATTTACGTTACAATTGATCCCGTGATACGTGTATCTTTTACTGTGATTCAAAATTCTTTTTAACTCGATATCAGGATCTTTAAATCGTACAGCAGAGATCCCGGATGCTGTAGTAAAGTCACAAAGCATTTTGCGTAACATCTACAAAGTGTCTACTCCCTGGGAAAACATGAAATTCTCAGGGATTTCTTTTGTATCTGGAGAAATCAGGAAATTCTCGTGGAATTTTAATGAGATTCAGGGAATTTTTTAAAAGTTTTCTTAATTTTTTATATTATAAATAATCCACCGATAACCATTTTTTTTTTTTAATTTATTGTAATGAAAATGTTATGCAAGTAAAAAAAAATATTTATTTTATGAATGCTGTTAGTTTTTTTCAGTACATTTGCAAATCTAGCACTTAGATTTTTCTTCGTAAAAAACTTATTTTAGGAAGTTGCACCAACAAATCTTGAATATATTCTCTTTGTTTGGAATTTTGTACAAAAAAACGTGGAAAATCAGGGAATTTTTTTTTAAAAGATTGAGTAGACACTCTGTATCTATTACATATGTTTATATATGTATTACATCTACTATACTATATTTGCATCATAAGCAATACACGTAGAGATGCGTGTTTTTACTTTGCTTTTTATTCATGTTTGCGGTAGCGAACGCTCGAACGATCAGTAGAGGGATCGCTCGAGTGATCGCTCGAGTTGGTTTTTGACCTCCCGGCGAATCCGCGACATAGGACGTAATCGAGAACGCGTTTATCTTCTTGTAATGCGGAAGCAGCAATGCGCCACGCCGTTCGTTCCGAAAAGTGCTCTTTCACCTTCGAGGGTTGTCTCGTTGGGCGCGGGATACTTTATGTATCGCCGCGAGCACTTGGAAAGCACCTGCACATGTCGGCCTATACCCGTCGGCATGTTACGTAGATAACCTGTGCCTATGTTTCGCCGCATGTATTTAAACATGAGGCTGGTCCTGTCCCGGGTCGTGTCCACGTGCACGCACACGCACGCTCGTACGTTGGGTTCGATTCCACGTAGTGCGTGGATGTTTAGTATTGCCCGGCTGTACGACGCAGGGCGTGGAACCTGTTACCGGTTCGAGTAGGCGGGTGTTCAGTGCGTCTCTCTCGGTCAAAACCGATCGATCGAGGCCTTCGACGAGGCGCTACAACATGTGATTCTCTACGTTGACGATCGCGCTTCCCGCGAAATACGCTCTCGCGTGCGAATTTCGCTTTAATTCAACCCAAATCCAATTCAATTTATAAGAGCGTTAATTTAATTTTTGCTAATTAATTTAATCGCGTATTTTCAAACATGAAGAATTTATATCATTTGTTTTCTTTTTAAATAAAAATATATTATAATAAAATATGGATTTAAAATCACAGATTAAAAAAGAAAAAAAACAAAGATTGCTGAAATCGCTCTGAGATTTAAAAAAATTGTTTTCATGGTTTTTTTAAGTATTTTGAAATATGTTACGTAACGTTAACACGATTATATTAATTCATAAACAACGTTTATAATTTATTGAGATAGATTCTTTTCTGATAAAGTAAAATTTATCAAAATTTTTTCTTGTTAGGAAGATATATCTCTGAATGTGTATTCTGTCATTAATTGATTATTTACGACACGAGTAAAACGAAATTAAAAACTGATCCATAAGAGATTACAACTACTTCCTCTCAAGTATATAATTTCTTATTAATGTTAAACTCTCAGTGTATTCTTGTGTTTTATTTATTAGCATAAAAATATTTTTTATCGACGAAATGTTGTTATTCAGAGATTCCATGAACGGAATCAAGCGTGACTTGGCTACGGTATAAGAAATATCGACGCATTTTCTGATTCCTTCTTTGATTTAACAATACGCGCCTCTCGCTACACTTCCGCAATATCGTGAATAAACAGCAACAACTGTTCACCATTCGAGAATATTTGCCGATATTATAGTCCTTATCAGAAAGTCCGAGACGGACATTTGATACCATTTCACTGAATATTATAAAATTTAATAAAAATTGTTACAGCCACTGAGTCGATGTGAATATCCCAATAGTCATAAATTAAAGAGAAAGATAAGAATAAAACCCACCGTTTAAAAATAATCTAACAATAAGTCAATAAAATTTATACACTAAAACAACATATTTTTGTTAATTTAGTATAGGCTATACTTTGCTTTAGGTTTTTATGGGAAAGAGTAAAATGAAAAATTTTTTAGAATTTTAAGATTTTTTGAAATTCCATTGCTTTTTCTTTTCCTCTTAAATAATTATAATTTTAGATTTTTATTATTATATCAAATATATGTATATATATATATAACACAATATATTACAAAACAATATTACATATATGTTTTCATAATAGAAATAATCGCCCGTTTGGAGGCTATCTTATTTATCGATACGATTGAACGATACGCGTGCTTGATCAATTGATTTGATTTATAATTATTCATCAAATGGTTCAACAAATATAACCGCGCTGCATATGCATTCAATTGTCAACGTGACAAACAACAATCACTCGCATTAATGCGAAATCTTTTTGCTGTCATGTCTTTTTGGTTAAAGACCTGACTTATGTGTTTTGCACTATATTATTTTATTTTATTTTGTTTCGAGAACAAATATGTATCGCGATAAAGTAATGGAGAATGTGCAAAGAAATTTCCTTAACACCATTTCAATTTGAGATACGTTAATTAGTATCTAAGATATACCGTATGTTGTTATCTACAAATTATCTCGATGCACGCTGTTATTGATGCAACACGATAAAACGCGTGAATTACGGATGCAAGATGCAAGTCAGGCACGCAATGCATATTCAAGCAAGATCACTTTTTATTAGCATACTTTGTTAATACGCAGTTCTTACGATCCGCGCGTCCTTCAAGTAATTCTTGCAACGTATTCCTGTGTTTTCCGCAATTCTCTTCGCTCTCCATATTTTTGAGTATCTTGATCTATTTTTCTAATAAGTAATGTCGCAAGAATACACATGTATATGCGCGGTGCGACTTGTCAGATTTCACTCCGGAGATCGTTATTAATGAGGTATCGATCATAGCTGTCGATGCAACAGATCTCTCAAGTCGTAGAAACGACTTAATTAATTGTTCACGCGATAATTAATAAATAGCGTAGTTGAATTATCAGCAGATGCGATTAATCTCTCATTCTGAATGTTTATGTGCAATGCTCGTTTTAATATGAGCTTGTATTGCAGATTGTACTAGACAGTTTGCAACGGTATTCGCGCACGCGAGCGAACGTTATCACGATTAAAAGAAAAAGTGCCAGCCATGAACTTTCGCTCGTCCTGTTCTTCCTACTCTTTCGATTATCTTGACACGTATCCTTTGAGTATCTTTACATCTTGACGCGAATGCTGTTCTCTCATTGTTGATATTCTGATAATCGCCGATGGCAGTGCAGTGGAGATCGACTTTGGTGAAAGTATTTCGAAAAAGTTTAATTAGAATTATAGATTTTGAATTCGGATAAACTTATCGTATGTGCAAACTTGTATATAAAATATTTATAATTAAATCAGTTATTGAATTAAGTTAATTAAATGTTGATAATCTAATGAGAATTTTATATAATATTGTAAATAATAGAGAATCGGTTGTTTTTCAACTACTAACATTATCCGTTTAATATTTTCGATGGTTATTAGATAAAACAATATCAATAGTGATATTTAATAATTATTAATATAATATGAAATAATTGCAGATAAAAAAATAGAATGTTATTTAGTCATGTTTGTTTTATATATTGTCTAATTGTAAGTTAAACATTTATAATTCACGTATAATAGGCATGAAATACAATACAATATTACATATAATTTTATGCAAATATTTAGCGGATGCTAATACTTACATATATCTACGTTAACTTTATCATAGTACATCCGGTCTTCTCCCTTCGCATAGCGATAAAGTCCGAGATTGTCCAAACTGCATCCGACAGGGATTCAGTTCGAAAGCAAATCGCTAATCCTCGTAACAATGTTCCTCGCCACATAACAGATCCACCTACCACAGTGCACACCTGTCTCTCTCGCTTCGTCTCTGTCTCCCGTTCCTAACAGCAGCCGTCCACTTGGGATTATGGTAGCCGGCCGCCTACGGGTCGTGAAATGATTGGTCGCTGGTACGTACGTATGGGCGATATTAGCATAACACGATCTAATTGATGCTGGTCGGATTATACGACTTTACGTGGCTGCTTGGCGGGCTGTTGCAACATCCTACAGATTGAAGCCAAGTCTATATGCAACGCATGTAGCGTGGTGGACGCGCGTATACTGCTCGTGTGCGTGTTTACATTTTGTACTGTGAACCTTGCAGGCACAAATAATCCGAAAAACGTGAGAGATAAACATACAGATTCATTGATTATGTTTTTTTTTTTATAGGTTTTTGGATATAAATTTTTGTCAATTAAGTTTTTGAATACGATTGAGAAAAGTTTTCTTTTTGATCATAATGATAAATTAGTAATTGTATAAAATAATCGGAGGAAATTTCTATGAGAAATATATCGGAATTTTTTAAACATATTATACTATTAAACAGAATAAAAAAATTATAAAAGCAATTGTAAATTTAATTTAATCAGAAATTATGAGAAACGTTCGAAATTATTCCATCGTCGAATATCGACAGTGATTGATTATTATCGGCTATTCAAGATAATTACGTTAATAATCACCAATGCTGACAGTGATCATCGTAAAGACTTAAATGACTACACTTTCTGTCTCTTTCTCTCTCTTTTTCTCTTCTCGCATTAGATTACATGGCCAAACAAGTGTGCGTGCCATACATTAACATAACACGATCTAATTAGCAGTTGAGAAATCGCTAAAGAATATTACCGACGAAAGCATCGGCAAAACCACCATCAAAAAAAACTTGTCTATGTTCTATTAATCAATACTAGGTTAACGATAAAATTGATTGAAGAAACTAGAACTAACTTTTGCGCGTCTGACTTAACTGTCTGTTTAATTGTAAATAATAGTGGTCTTTCGTTTTTGTTAATACTCATAGCAAGTATTATAATATCGGTATCTTTTTTGTTGTAAAATGCGAACCGACAAGTCACATATAGTGACTTTACTTGAATTACATGGGATCGGGTATATACCAATCATGACATGTCATTGGTTGAAATATTATTACGGTATGTTACATGTGGAAAGGGACAGTATCTAAAAGCTGCACTTAAACTCTACAGTCTTGGTAATTGCGAGAATTTATTTTACAAACATCATGATATTTTATTTATATCCATGATTAGATCTTTATTTTTATACAAAAATTAAAAAATTATATGTAATTCGAAATTTATACTGTGACTTATGATATTGAATAATACAAAGCCTCACTACGCAATCACTAGTATAATTTCTAGCATAATAATCATCACGATACAACGTATGTTGTTGCGTTACCATATCCTACTTGTTCGTGTTAGTTGTTAAATATCAGTACATCAGTTTACATTTTCGCGTGTAATTGCATCATGACAAACTCAAAGCTGACATGCTTGTCATAGATAACGATATTTTATATGTCATAAAATATTGCAAAAACATATAATTGTGTAAAAGATTATCAAAAAGACACTTATTAGATAAAATACTTAATGAAATGATGATTGTCTTGAATAATATCTTATTGTACTTAAATATAATTTATTTGTACGTGATTATTTTTAAGCGACCTTTTACTTACACAGAGGGTTCATGTTCAATAAATTGGGTGATTGCAATATTTTATATTTTATGAAACACATATATTAAAAATTCCTCCATACAAATATTTCTTTTCAGAATTGACGAGACGCGCGCTCACGTGTGTCTCACGTGTAACCGCACGCGCGCGAACACACATACACACATGTGTAATCACAATCGACTTTAGTCCCGTTAGCTTGAACCCTCTGGACCGGACTTCTGCCTCTACCTTCTGCCGTATATATGCGAGTTTAATGCGCGCGCGTGTTCGTGCCGCGAAAAAAAACAGACACACACACACACACACACACACACGCTCGCGCGCGCGCGCAACATCGTCCATTAACGTCGTCATCGAATTAACGGTGAATATCATTGTTGAATGCCGCGAATGATCGAAGCACGGCATGTATGGGCAAAATTTTGCGGACGGACATCCCTGTAATTACAGTTTTAGCAATCAAAATACTGATAAGCGAGTAAAAGCGGAAATTTCAGATAGCCTGAGGGAAAATGCCAGCAGCGAGAAAAGTTAAAAAATCGTAAACATGATAAATAAGAGTTGTGAATAGGAGTCTAATAAGAGTTGTGAAAATGAATTTAATTAGATATTAATTACACATTAATATTGAAAAATGTTTTACACTTGATATATGAATAATTTTATCTAAATGATTCTAATTAGTCCGGATTATTATGAAATCTTTCTAGAGGAAAATTATTATATTTGATTAAAAATTTTTGGGAAGTCTCTAGTTATTTATTAACAAGCATTTATCTGCGATATAAAATTTGTGTATAATATTTCAATGATTTTGGCTTTAATTTTTATCGATTTAAATAACTATTACAATAAGCAACACACGTATCTCTCTTTTCTCTCTCTTGCTCTCTTTGTTCCTTTTTCCTATCGCACAAATAGTAATGTTTGTGAAAAATAATTATAACGTTAATTAAATTTAATTACTTACATTTTATTTGATTCAATTCAATATGCGTAGATACAATTTTGCAAAAATTATTATTATTATTATACACCTACCTACTGTAGCACTTTTAATTTGACCGCCAAAACGAATATTTTTTTAGTGCCACATTCCTTACTATTATCAAGAGAGTCTGAGGGAATCTTTACCTTTTATTTAGCAAGAAATGTCCGGATAATTCCGGTTTAGCGCGAGAAAAAAAAGTCACACGAAAAAGATTTCATACTTTCAACAGGATATAAAATTTACAAGGTGCCACTCGTTTATATCTACCATAAAGGTAGGATGTCAAACGAGCGACAATTTGGCGGCGCGGTAGCGTGTTCACAACACCATCCTCCGTCGCTCGTAGACGATCCGTTAACTGAGGTAAAGGCGACGCAAGGAAAAGCGCGGTAACGTGTGGTAAGATAAGGGCGTCATGCGTTGGTTACCGTTGGGTGGCGTTGGATGGTCCGCTTGGAATGCCGTTTAGCGACTTCCCTCTCCTGCCATGTTCATCCATGGGCTCTTTCTCTCTCTTTCTCTCACTCTCTCTCCCTCTCTCTCTTATTCTCTTTTCACCTTCTCTCCCTGCCCCTTTTCTTTTTCTCTCTCGCGTGTCTTTCATACTTGCACGCGTGAGTGCGTATTCTCGCAATCGCCGATCGTTGTCAAAGATCCGATCTCGACCCTCTTCTCTTCGATCGACGCTTCGACGCAACGATGTACTTCATTTTCTGACAGTAATTAGTCATGGCGCGAGATAAGGAGAAGGAACATTCCTTATGAAATTTATATACTTTGTAGAGAAAATTTTATATTAGGCATTTTTAATCTTGAATTATGTAGAAAGAAATATTGTGTATATAATCTTTTTTTTTTTCTTCTTTTTCTTTTATTTAATGATGTATATTGTACATTCAGTAATTTCTTATTTGAAGAATATGTGTCTAGAGTTATCATAAAGCGCGCGACACGGAATCTCGGATTCTCAGATTAATATATGCATAGTAATTGCACTATTAATTTCCAATACGGAAGGAAAGCTGTCGAGTGAAGGTATAAAAATTATGGTGACATAAATCTGTGTAAAACGCAATTTTGTTGCTCTAAAGATGTACGATTAGAAATGCACGAACACTCCCATGTGGAAATTTTCTCGAGAAAGGCCTCAAGCACGAACGATTATCGAAAGTTCGTGAAGTATGATGAAGCGGGATAAAATCCATGATCGTTATCGACGAAAACTGGGATGAAAAATTGCGCGGTGTAACTACACCGCACGATGACCTATAAATTTATAATAAGCGATATAGTGTAGACAGATATTAATATAAAACGACAAAACGATGCATCAGCATATTCTGCTTTTCAAGTCTTTTATTTTCCAATAAGAGAACTCATAATGTGTATGCATCATATAAATTTTTCTTACGTGGATTAACGGTTAGCAAGCTAATTTGAATCATAAATCTCACATATGAGAGCCGTGCGATTATTATTATTTCAGCTGATGCTTTTGAGTGTTTGTGCTAAATGAGCGCAATAAAAAAAGTCCCGAATAATGTTTTTAGATTCAAAAAATTTCTAAAAACATCTTATTTGGATATATTAATTTATCGCTATTCGTCTTACTCGATATCCGGGGTCCATTAGTCGGAGAATGAAAAAAATTCAGAAGAAAAAAAGAGATCTTACAAACTTGCGCGGCGAATAAACTGGTTCCAAGTGCTCCAGGAAGAGATTTTTGTATCGAATGACAACATTGTAGTCGATTACGGCTTCGCACTGACAGTCTAACGATATTTACAACGTTTCGCTGTTTGGTTCGCGCTCGAGGGAAGTGTGTTTCTTTTCGTTACTGATTTATATTCATGACTTTTTAGCCGCCGAAACGAAAGACGTGATTAATCGAGAGCGGTCGTGAACGCGCGCGTATGTCAAATCGAGTACCCATCAACGGTCTCCCGGTGATTAACTACCTATGGAGGTATCGAGTTTCTATCTTTCAATTATGAAAAAAAAAAAAATGAGAATCGGGAAGATTCACGCAACCTAGCATGGCGTGGCGGTTCCGGAACGGGTATCGTAATTAATGTAAAGATATGTATCTTTACATTTTCTTCTACTAGTGTATCGATAACGTAAGAAAACTTATTATCGCAATTATGTATAACGATCTCGATCTTCCTGCTTTACAAATAATTACTACGAAGGACCATTTATCACAGTCAAAATGATCGTTTTCATTTATCCGTACAGTATTTATCGACAAATGCTGCGAGAGAAATATCTTTACTTATATTCTCTGTAAATATGCATAATCCGCGACGAAAATTACTAAACACTATTACATCCTTCAGTATGTATCGGTGTTGCGCGGGCAAGGAGCGAGAGATATCAGGACACCGCGTTCGCGCGAATATTTTTTTCTTCGAGGGAGGAGCATCCGGGTTTTATGCAGAAAGAGCGCGACTCGCTCATCGGACGTTTAACTTCGGCGTATAACATCGTGAATGGCGCTTCGCCCCGTAATTACGTTGCAAAATTTACACCGGCATAAATTACGCCCAGAAGTGTCGACGACCCGCAAGCAACGGCTTGTATCCCCACGTATGGTCTTTTTCACCTTGCAAATTAATAGTGACTCCTACCGCTGTGTGAAAGTTTCTCTCTCTCTCTCTTTCTCTTTCTCTTTTCCTTTTTCCTCCTCTCACTTCGCGACTATATCTATGAATGAGCGTCAACGGGACATTTTTCCCCGCTTCCAAGTCGACCACACCGACCGTTTCATTTATACGAATGACCAATTTAAATAATTCGTTTGCCAGCAGATATTAATCTTGAATCTAATAAATGATAATATTGGCAGCGCGCTCCAATTCTATTTCTCACTGCGCGTTAACAAATGTGACGTTTATACGATAACGAGTTGCAACGATTGCGTGTGGATAAGGTTTACGTTTCTTATCTCTCGCACGGCATGCCAGTATAATACTGTTGGCACAAGATGATTTAATAACTGAAAGAAATGTTAGCATGAATTAATGAGACTATGCTCTCCAACAAGAAAAAGAAAAAGAGAGAGAGAGAAAATAACACATTTTTGTATATATAAGTAGATAGAGAAACAATCTTAAGTAATGCAATTGCACGATATAAAATTTTTGTTTGTTTGCACACGCACTGTCTTTCAAATATTTTTAGTTAATAAATTCTTAATAATAAAAAAAATAAATAAAAATATTCCTTGTGATGTGAATGCATGAGATATTTGATTCATTATTTTCTCGTTATTATAATATATTATAAAATGCTGAGTGTAATTAATGATTGCCACTAAACGAGAAATTAACATATTATGGAATCATTCTGTGAAATAATGAGGCAACGTATTTGCATACGAAAATCAAACAAATGTTATTAAATTTGAAGACTTGGAATCTTTAATTTCTACTGGCTGTGATAAATTAGTAAATGTTAACCGGAATCGTTATTTCTTCACTATTATATATTGACATAGTCATAATCACAATTAATTAGATATATATATATATATATATATATATATTACTCTATATTTCTTAAAAATATTCTATGAAAATATTAATATAACTATGTTGATATTTAATAATGAAAAGTAAAATATAAATAAATAACGCGTTCTTTTACTTCCTTTCTTCCAAATTCTTTTAGTTTAGTGATTTAGATTTTTATCATCAGCAATTTTAATATTTAATATCCAATATTTAATATTAAAATATAAATATACTTAAATATGTAATAGTTTCCAATTAAATATATTTTAAGATATTGTGAGATATTTCATTTCTCAAACAATCTGCGATTACAGTCATAATATTAATTCAGTAAATTAACTCTACTATGAACAACATTGAAATCTTATTCCAAGATGCGCTCAGGATAGTATACAGGAGACAGTACAGCACCCCTATTTAAACATCCCTACGTAATGTGGATAAACGAGGAGCACGAGGAGCGGATGCGAGGAGCGCGCGTTCGCCGACTCGGCGAATGTCGTACAGCATCGCGCCGACTATATCAACTCCTATTCGCTCGATCGTGGGACGTCCCATCGTCCATCGGATGGTGGGGACGTCGGTGCTAGGTCTAGTGCCACGTGGTGACGCGTACCCTGGGGCGAAATTTTGGTCGTCGGTGTACGCGTGCACAGACGGGAGACTCTCTCGCTCTCGCTCTCTCTTTCTCTCCACATCACCATCTTCTCTCCTCCCCGTATGTTTCTCCTTCTATTTCTCTCTGTCGCTCCTTTGTCGACGCTGGGACACCAGGCCGGATGGTAGGGCAAGATACTAAGGTGGTGTTCGCAGTAGGTGGTGGTAGTAGTAGTAGTAACTCTCGGTAAGAGCGCGCCGTAGCACACCTCCCGTTTCGTCCGCGGCCAGTAAACGGCTCTCTTAGGTGTACACTTTCGTACGCTTCGCCGACGTCCCCGTCGTTCAGTCGGTCGGCCGCAACACGACGCTCGATCAGCTGTTCCGTTCCGGCCGCGAAGAAACCGCGCGAACGCTCCTCTTCTGTCACGCGCGCGAGACCTTCCATCTCCCATCGTTCATCGTTTTCCCGATTTCCGCGGATTATGTGCCGAATGAATCACCACTCTGTTTTCAGAAAAAACTGATTATGTGAAGAGATAATATTTGAAGGAATATATACTAAGTCGACGAATCGCTTCGTCAGAATCTCAATTTTTTGTTTTATTTTATTTGTAAGGAAAATCGAAGGCAAATTGATTAGTACGATAACGATCGATTTGAAGATTTCAGTGGAAATGTACTTAGTGTGCGTAAAAATTTCAAGAGAAGAATATTAGTTTAAAAAGTATTGTGACCACGAAATTATCATCAAGCTTGTACAATCTTGTACGTATCGAAACAATAGTGATCGATGAATAAAAAAAATTACATATCCTGATTCGGCTATTAGCCTCATGTTTTTATCATTTTTCTTTTTTTAACGCATAAATAATCACATTTTTTAATTTTTATATATATAACATTCTAACTGACAGAAATCATGCTTGAAATATCTCGCGTGTAGAATCACGCATTCCATAACAATTGATCTGTCTTTATTATAACGCTTGACTTTTTGTTCTCCATTCCTCCTTCCTACAATCTTTTTTTCGATCCTACAACTATAACGGCGCTCGAAGCCGTCGTGGTTTCGCGAAACGCAGTGCGAAGTGTCTCTCGTCACAATTTCGTGATTCAATGTGCCCGTCTCGATGTAGTGTACAGCGTATTTGGTACGCGGATGCGACGGAAACGGATGTAGCGCGGGATGCGTTAAGACGTTCGGACGAGAATCGACTTGCGATTGTGCCATGTGTACCAAGTGGAGGGATTCGAGTGTTTGAAGTGGTTCTCAAGTGACGCGAATTCTTTTCGGAGTATAGTGCCGTTCGCACGCGTTCCACCTGTCAAGTTTCGGAACCGGCAAACTGGAGATCCTAGGGATGTTTCCGCCGCGCACGGAGGCGCCGACAGCCGACAAGTTGACGCTTTGCTACGCGCCCCACGTTGACATGACCACGGTCATCGAAGTCGAGGTGCGATACATTCCGCGTTTATCGTGTCCCTTGCGCGTGAAAAATTCTCCCCTATCTTTGAAATATACTCGCCGATTAGACCAAGAGTGTATTTTTCTTTCCACAGCTTTCTAATTAACTTTGAAATCTCCACGTGAAATTAAATACGCGAAGAAATAAGATTTTATCATTCACTTCCTCTTTGTTATTACTTATATTATATCCGCGAGGGATATTCCTCGTGCGTTATCGTACGCGTAATAATCATACCTTTAGTTGTTATATGAATATATGGGTCAAAGTGCGTAAATATATGCGGCAATTACCTCTTCACTATGGCGACTGTGTAGACACCGAAGTTACATATTTTTAATTGCACGTGCATTCGCAACGTTATAATGAATACCCTGTCAAACTTTAACTGATATTAATGCAAAAATAACGGTAATTATTGTGTATTTCTTTCTCGAGGGCATTAATTTTGCTATTAATTTTTTATTTTATAAATGCTTGTCTCCGGCGTATAAAATGATTTACATTTATTTCATAATTACTTCGTCTTGGATTCATTTTTCTAGAAGAACAGTTTATTTTCTTAAAATACAACATGCATTTTTTATCTTTTGAACAGAATTCATATTTACTCTATCGCTTCGGTATAAGTGATTACAGTTATTCGCAAGAACGGTTTTAAACTGACTATAATTCAACGATCAATAATTTAACGAAAATAGAAAGACCTTTCAGGTTTAACTGCTGTTATTTATTTCTAATATTTGAGATACAATTTGAAGAGATACATCGAGATTCTCGAATAAATTTTATTTCGCTAATGAATACAAATTATTTTTATTTCAATTTTAAAAGTAATAAACTTAAATTTAACGAACGCTGAATATGATACAATCGTCAACAACATGAGACTTTTGCGTTAGAAAATATGGTATTAATTTTATTACATTTTCGGTACCGTTACATTTGACACACAATTTACGCTATAAAGTGTCGTTCCTTCTATGTTATATTCAAGATATTCATGCCGACGGAATCATTAACATTACCAATGAAAATATGTTCATGACTCATACTCTTAGTTTATTTTTATAATTAAAATTTCAAAATTATTTATGCCTAATCGAATTATTACACCACACTATGTATATATATTTTGGGCTATTAATTGTATGCGTGTGTTATAGTAATGGAGAACATACTTTCTCCCACCTTATCAACGGTGATCTCAGCAGGAAAGTTCGGCAGTGCTCTTTACGAAAGAGGTTGCTGCTTTTGCGAATTGTTCGGCGCGCCCGCGTTTACCGATATTGTCATATAGAATTTCCATGTCATTTGCTCATACATCAACGATTTCTCCTTCTCGTTCTCGCGCAACAGTAATACGATTGATATCAGTTTATTTGGCAATGAGCGCAAGTTACAACGTGCTAGTTTGTAGGCGTCAGAAAACGTCATTCAGCAGCGATTCAATATGCTTGATTGCTTAAAGCGAAGAATGAGTACAAGACAAATACGCGTATATTTAAAATACGCCTTTTCGACTTTCGACTTTCCTTTCCTGACTTTAATCACATGTGTATTCATGCTATGTACTTGTGGTGTTCAAATAATCTTTTCTCGATGATTCTCTATGATTCGTTATAATTTGCCTCTTCTTTTTAATATATATAAAAGTGTAAAATATCTTTTTTTTTAAAGATCAAATGTGAATTATATATTTGCAATTTTTGTTTTGTTTAAAACATGTGCGATTGAGAGATTTGCAATAAATTATTTTTTATGTAAAACTCATACAAACAAACATTTCGCGATGCATTACAGTAACATAGATTTTTAAAGAAATGCATTTTTCGATCGTTATAATTTATGTAAAAAAAATACACTCAAAATTACAATTTTTTGCATTTTTCAGCAAGTCTATATAACAACGTTTTGTAATTTGATGCAAATGTTCGTGTTAGTAAAATTTCAATTTGTATTAGTTTTCGAAAGTATAATTTCAAGAACTGAGGAATATCATTAATAAATTTTACCTCATACACATTCTAGTCTATATCAAATATATCGCTTCTAATAATAGTACTTTGAGCTTTAATTCGTGTGGTGAGAATTAATTTCGACTGAGAAATATTTTAAAGTAAAATTAATAGTAAAAGCATTTTATCTCTCACGAAAAAAAATATTTAAATTTTAAAAATATTTAAATATCTTTAAATTTTATAAAGAGAGGATTGTGTGTGAAATTATATTTTACAAAGTAACACGGAGATTTTTCTCGAAATATATTTTGTTCACGTTTCTTTTTTCATGTTTATACATATATGCATAAATAATTTTGTTTTGGAATATCTTATATATTTATAGAGTGAGAAAAGTATATAAAATTTACGCAATATTTTTTACAAAATTATTTATACAAATAAACGAATAAATAAAATATATTAAAACAAAATTCAAGTCACTTCGTTTCTTAACTTTTATTGATATAACCGCGAGGAATAAAATTTGCAAAAAATTTGCTTTTTCAAGCATTAGTCGTACTTATATCACAGTAGGCCCTACGGCGAGCGTTCGCTGTGCGGAGCAATATTTAAAGGTCAATTACGGGAAAGATAGATGCGCGTATCTTCGTGTTCCATCATCCTTAACAAATCCCGAAGAATTCAATTCTCTACGGAAGGGTGAGTGGCACGCTCGTGCTCCCTGATCGTTCCTAACAAATTTGAAAGAATTCGATGCGCTTCAATGCCGCACACGCCTTCTCAGATATGCAGATGCAAGGGCATAACATCGTGAAGGTTGAAACTAACGGTTGGCCCTTTCGCGGCGGATAGAGATGTATCGAGATCGTATCGCGATGAACGAGACCTCTAATGCGAAGCGCCAGACTCAATGCGATGCGGCAAGAAACCTCTCTTTCCAATACCCCCAAGACACACAATATCTCCGAGTGATATTATCATCTACGTGGGTAGGTATGTAATACCGTGCAATCGAGAACTTGCATCGCGAGATTACGCGAACTAAACTAAACGTGCAAAAAAGTGTCGATGGACCTGGTAAGTCGAGATTTATGGATCTTAGACTATATGGAACTTATAATTATGGAAAGATATCATCGAGTTCTCGGTATTCGAGTGTTCGGTATATGATTTTCCACCGATAAATCTGTAAATAAATTTTTCTATCAACGCTCGTCTATTCATATTCAAGTATCGAAAATGTTTTTTTTTTTTTATTTTTTTGTAAATATTTTGTATATATTCAATTTATTCAACAGAAAAATGAAATGTTATATAGCCCAACAAAGGTTTTCAAACATACAGGTACAACTTGTAACTGTATGTAAATATTATTTTAATGAAATTTATTGTAAAAATGATGTGAAAAAATGTTATTCATAAAGTAAGATGTATTGTTTATAAACTAGATGTGATTTGTGACATCTTTCGAATTGCTGTATCGACTATTATTGTTACGCTAGCTATAGAAATATAATTAGAAAATGATAAAGAGAAAAATATGCCTTACTTAAAGAATAGATAATTAATTGTTAAGTTATTTGTATAATTATTTTTCTCTATTTTGTAGAGACCTTAAATATTAACAAACATAATTACAAGATAGATAGAAAAACATCAATGAATTGTCTAGATAA
This sequence comes from Anoplolepis gracilipes, assembly GCF_047496725.1. Lineage (NCBI taxonomy): Eukaryota > Metazoa > Arthropoda > Insecta > Hymenoptera > Formicidae > Anoplolepis > Anoplolepis gracilipes. The sequence continues at coordinate 13,225,865 of NC_132972.1, forward strand.
ATAGACAAATATATAAAATGTCGCAAGAGCCTTTCAGCTGTGATTCAAATTATTTTTATATTTTATTAAGTTAACCTTTATATTTTATAAAATTATCAGTTGCATGTTTGTGTGCACTATCGTGAAACTTTATGCACGCACTAAGATACGCATTTGTATTCACCTCTTTCTATTAATCTATTATAATAATCGGTGCTCTTATTATATAGTAAATTTTGGAACCGGTTTATTCCTCTACTCACATTATTAAAGTGATTAAGACAATTTATAAATACAGTAGATATAGAAATGATTATAAAATTTTTAAAATCACAATTTTTATTACAATTATTATTATTAGTTCCATGATGTTATTAATAGTAATAATAGTATTTACATTATATGTATATATTATTAACAAATGAATATGACATTAATAATTAATCAAGTAGGAAAGCTCTCTTTAATTAAATAAAATGAAATAGTTTAAAAAGGCATAAAGAGCTGTATAACTATAAGAAAGTGAAAATGAAAAGTAAAACTAAAAGGTTATTTAAAAAGTATAATAATTTAATAATCGTAAATAAAGTAACGTGTTACATCGAGAATTTGACAGTTTAACTGTGAGTGTGGGCGGACGTTTCGACTTATTTTTAAGTCGTCCTCAGCGCCTACTATTGTATATTCCAATTAAAATTACGAAATAAAGTACTCAAAAAAACGCAAAAAGATTTTTTAGTAGAAAATTGTGCATCTACATGTTACGGTTAAGTAGGAGTGATATAAACGCAATAAGGTAATTAAAATCTATATATGATGGTCGCAACAGTTATATCTAAAGCTATTTTAGTCATCCTTGAATTGTCGTTGACAAAGTTCAAATTGTGGACAAGCTTGATTGTTGTCTGTAAACATATAATAGTTATGCGCAGATGTAGGGGTGGTTGAATTAACAAATTAACGCAGTAATGAAATAATTTAGACAAGAATTATAAGTTAAATGAATTAGTATGAAATAAGCAGTCAAGCAAACGATTAAAACAAAGTTATTGAAACGTTAATGTGAGTCAATAGTATAAAATTTGAATAAAGAAGTCATCGAAAAATACGTCAAAATATAAAAGGAATTTTAAATCAAATATAAAAATTGAATAAAAATATATAAATAAGTAAATACACAAATTTATATATGATTTCAAAAAATAATTTTGGACAAAGAATAATTTTATAATAAAAGACTGATTTCCGAAATATTATATGTAAAAAGACAACATAACGGCTTAAATTTGCAAAATGATACATATTGTTTACCTGAAATGTATAACGTAAAAATAAACAAGCTTGCTAAGATTTAGTGGTCATACATGGAAATTTAGCCAAGTATTATCGTCACTCACAGTTATACCTATGACGCGAACAGTCATCGTAAGAACTCTATGCAAATTGAGCGACATATATGGATTTCGAGTTACCTTATGACGATGTGAGTTATCATTTTACATTAACGTTTCAATAACTTCGTTTTAATCGTTCAATACTTTGCTTGACTGCTTATTCCATGCTAATTCATTTAACTTAAAATTCTTGTCTAAATTATTTCATTGTGACATAACTGCGTTAATTTGTTAATTCAACCACCCCTATATCTGCGCATAACTATTATACGTTTACAGATAACAATCAAGCTTGTCCACAATTTGAACTTTGTCAACGACAATTCAAGGATGGCTAAAAATACCTTTAGATATAACTGTTGCGACCATCATATATAGATTTTAATTACCTTATTGCGTTTATATCACTCCTACTTAACCGTAACATGTAGATGCACAATTTTCTATTAAAAAATCTTTTTGCGTTCTTTTGCGTACTTTATTTCGTAATTTTAATTGGAATATACAATAGTAGACGCTGAGGACGACTTAAAAATAAGTCGAAACGTCCGCCCACACTCACAGTTAAACTGTCAAATTCTCGATGTAACACGTTACTTTATTTACGATTATTAAATTATTATACTTTTTAAATAACCTTTTAGTTTTACTTTTCATTTTCACTTTCTTATAGTTGTACAGCTCTTTATGCCTTTTTAAACAATTTCATTTTATGACATTAATAATAATAGTTTTGATAATTATTATATTAAATGCATATTTATTATTTGGATTTTAGATTATTTGATATTTCTTTATTTTAAATGCCACGATATGGCAAAGAAGCAAATGAATTAATCGTAGATGTTAAATTTGTAAATTTTATAATTACATGGGCAGCAAGATTTTTATATAGTTTATGTTGTAAAAAGAGTCAGGATATTAATTATCTGAAAAAACACCTGTCCAAAATTATTAAAACAGTCTAAGACTTACGTAATTAGATTTAATCGATAGAGGAAATTTCCGTGTGTTACTATGTTCGTTACCATGTAATTTCGGTCCGGTCTAACTAATGCGCGATGCTTAAGCCTTTCGCATCGGATGCAATGTGCGTGACGTACCTCTTATCTGAGATCGATCAGATGTGCGATGTAAATAGTCTGTAATTACCACCATGAGAAGTGAATCCTTTACGGGCGACTGTGTGTAAGGCTTGTAAATGCAAGAAGATTCATTTTCTTCTGTTTCAGCGAAACTAATTGATTAACCTTTCGGGTCTTTCTAGTAGCAAAACTTAACACGATATTACAATCTATTTTATTAATAAACAGGGACAACTTAAACTTTTCTCTGGCTTTTTCGCAATAAACGATAAATTTTTATTAATAGTTTTTCACTCTTTAAAAACTATTCTATGTCAATTGAGGGAAAACGCATTTATATATTTAGGTTTGGAATTGTTAATAAAAAATTTCTCTTTTTCTGAGATTTAACAAATTACACGAAAAGTTATAAACTTTAAAGAAATTTAACAAAGAATAGCATTCACTTCCAAAAGAATTTCGATTAATGCATGTATATATAAACTTTTGACAATTAATTAAGATTTTTTAATTTTTTTATACATATAAATGTTATATTTTCTTAATTTGCAGAATACTTTAACACACATTTAATGGATTTATGTGTGTAATATTTTTGAAATATTGTTTACTTTCTAATATTATATAATAATTATATGTACCGTTTTACGTGTTTGCAGGACCGTCTGACTGGTCATGGGGGCATCTCCTCACTAAGCGGCGGGAATTCGTCGCCCTATTCCGGTGCTCATCATCATGGACATCGGGGAAACGGAAACGGGGGCGGCATGCCCCACCACGGAGGTGCCTCTCTGCCGACCGCCTCCGACTTCCAACCCCCTTATTTTCCACCCCCGTTTCCCTCGCACCATCACGCGCCCGCTAGCCCCCAGCATCCCGGTCTTGGCCAACCGCAACACCTGGATTACCTCGTCAGCGATCCTTATACGCAAACGCTCAACACGCTGCACCAGCACCACTACAATCACCTGAGCGCTGCTGTCACCGCGGGCCAAAGGAGCGGCGATCTCAGGAGAGACGCCGAGCTTCACGTGGTAAGTGCTTTAAATATTTTTCTTGGCAGTTTCTCTCTCTCTCTCTCTCTCTCTCTCTCTAGAATACACTAATATGATAAAAGATCACAGAGAACTTGGATTCGTACAATTATCATGTTTTTATCTCATCATTGAGATGAAAATAAACAGACAACTATATTTGATACAGTTTAGAAGGTTCGAAGATAACTTCAAAAACTTTTTAATATTTTTATATATAAAAAAAATTAAAACTATAAAGAGAAAATGTTGCATGACATACAATTATAAAGAATATATTATAAAAATCTCAAAAGCAATTATTAAGACAGAATACAGATTAGTTTATAAAAAATGTCATTCGCGTAAGATTAAAAAGTACGATGACGGTATTTCGCGGTTATATTCAAATTAAACACTCTCGGTAATACATTTAATGATACACGCTTTGCAAGGTTAAAGACAGTCGTATATAATGTCTATCGTAAAATATAGTCAACCGCAAAAAAAATTGTATAGTCGAGTAATATACTTGACCGATTCGCATATGAATCTTACATTCCTTAACCCTTTGACTCTGAAACTGTTTGTTCAGCAGCTCACGCGCAGCAACATGTATAATCAATCTTTTACACTCTTCGGACAAATGTCAATGTCATGCACTTACATTGAACATTCGAGTTTTTTTTTCACATACTTGATGTACCTTTTTTATTCCATAGTGCAAAAATTACGATTGTTAATTTGATCATAGTTTCTATTCGTTTTATTATCCATCTCACGATTATATAACTATGAACAAATTTTACATGTTTTTGCATGTATGATAAAAATGTTAAATATCTAAATCTATATCAAATTGAGAAAACTTGACTAAAACTTGATTTGGTAAAAGTGCATAAAAGGTAACACCTCTCCGATTTTCTTGCTACTTACATTTATTGTTCGGGGAGTTGTTCTGAATAATTCCCCGCAAGAATTAAGTAAGGGACGGCATTGGTTTAGGAGATATAACAAAATGAAATTTCATATTTTTCATGCTGTTCCCTCGGTTTTATAAACTGATAATATCAACAATGAAGTTTGTTTACGTCCTACTAATTTGTGCGACACGGAAAAAGTTTTTGTTTGCATTTTTTGAGGGATATATGTACTGTTGAATGAACCACTTGGTATTAATTTTTATTAATGATATATATTTTTAATATTTTCATAATACACACACACACACACACACACACACACACTTTATTCAACAGAGAATCGCATGTTAAATAAATAAATTTGCAGTAATACGTTGAACTTTGACAACATGTGTCGTATACATTACTAGGACGTAAGCAAACCTCATTGTTGGTATTATCAGTTTATAAAACCAAAGAAACAGCATGAAAAATTTGAAATTTCATTTTGTTATATCTCCTAAACCAATACCGTCCCCCACTTGATTCTTGCGGGGAATTACTCAGAACAACTCCCCGAACAATATATATAAGTAGCAAGAAAATCGGAGAGGTGTTACCTTTTATGCACTTTTACCTTTGATTTTTTATTCAAAAAAAAATTTCCGAAAGAATTTGCGTGAAATCGAAAAAGTATTATATTGTTAGATATTAATTAGATACTCCAGATTTGTCTGAAAATAAAAAGACAAAGAAATAGAGAAAGAAAACTTTACCATGAATTTATAATTGTTTTGTATAATAATTATTCGAGATTAATTCAACGTACGTTAAATGCATACTGTAAAAAGCTCATTGTCAAATTTTTTGTGCACCTCATTGAAACGTGACGAGATCTCAGTATATTTTCGTATGATATCTAATGTCGTTAATTAAAATAACGATCGTTGCACTAAATTTAGTAGTGCTTGGCTTACGGTTCTGGACAAATTTATCTAATGTTATTAAATCAGCAATGTCGATCGGTATATTATATTTAATTCAAATAAGAAGAATTACATGAAGTGAGAAAAGCAGAACTCAATTTATCATACATGCAAGTAAATGCAAGTTAAAATTATTTTTCTTTTACATCATATACAAATTATTTAATTTATTATCATTATAATTTCTTTATGTTTATTTTTTTTGCATAATTGTAAATCTTAATCCTCTCAGTTTTACCCAAGATTAATCATGGTCTATCATTAGTCGAAATAAAGGTTTGTATCTTTAACGAACGCGGTATAAATCGCGGCGTTGCAATCTTGGGTGGCTTGGGATCCTTTCTTGTGAATATCTCTGGCGAGGTATCGTACTCGGAAGCATATGGAAATTGTGGCAATGTCAGTCGGTATTCGTCGCGGGGAAATGGAAACTGGCAGAGATCCGGTCACGTGCGTCGCTCGGATACCTCATTAGCGTACCGTCCGTCCGGCGTGTTATTTGTAGGACGCCGCCGCGTGCAGTGTCTCGAGTTGGACGTAATAACGGGTGGTATCGATCTATTAGACGGGTCGCGGCCAATAAGTCGTCCCGTGACATCGGTGATTGCGATCATTGATCCTCTCGCGAGCACGGCCGGCGTGGACGACCTCGTAGCTCTGTTGCCGCGCGACATTTGCATTTGCCACGGTACGGAATGGCCTGCTGCGTGTAATGTGTCCTACGTGGACGAGCAACGTGTCGGGCAAACGTCCCGTCCTTGAGAGATGTCTGTCTTTGATACAAGAAACTTTTATGTTCCCCGTTAATTTTACAAAGCATTTTTATTATTTTTAGCAAGTATCGTACATTATAAACATTAATTTTGTTACTATGGTTTATAATACTTTTTTATTTGTAATATTACATATTTTTTCAATAATTTTACGCCTTTAGACTTCAATATTTGTCGTCTTTTTTTTAAAGATAGATGCTATTTTTTTTTAATTTAGATACTAAATGATTCTTATATAGATGAAATAATTCTATATCTATTATAACTGCAAAAATATATATTTCTATGGTTAAATACATTTAAAAGTTATATAATTCCTTCTCTAAATTTTTTCATAAATACACTTAAGATAATGAAATTTATAGCACTTGTTTAATGACAGTAAAAATTCTTAAACAATTACATGTTCGATTTAATACATAATTTGCTTACATTATATTGTATCCAGTAATAATATCCAGATGTTGTATAGTTGACCTCTCTCTCTCTCTCTCTCTCTCTTTCTCTCTTGAAACCTTAATAATTATTATAAGAATAGTATTTTGTGATCCACCTTGCGCACGTTCTGTATTCACGCAAATACCACCCTAATTACCACGTCAACACACGCTACTGCCGTCATTTCTATGCGGATTACATTCGGACGATTTCCAAAGGTGTCATGTAACGCGAAGAAAATACGTTCGACGAAATTCGACACGTGTGCGACGAATGCATGCGTTTTTACACAAGTCCGTTCGTTTCGCACACCTCGAATTTTAGAACGGTGCAGAAGAGCACGGCGGTTTGTTGCAGAGAGCATCTGTCCATGCCATATGCAGGCTCGAGTTGCCATGTCGTTTTATCGAACACCATGATTATTTTTCTGTCCGTATGATTAAAGGACATACATATGATACCGTGTATACTGCTACTATAATTTGCACATCGACTGAAATACTGTCGAATAAGTTGTCGCATGAGAACTAACGAGAACTTTATACATGGATGTTTGAATTTTTTCATGATGTCAATTTTCTTCTAAGAATATAGTTTCTAAAGTTTAAATGATTAAAAATAAATTATGTTTTGTGTAAAATAACTTTTAGATATGTAAATAGGTGAGAAATTTAATAATAAATGACAATATTTTAATTCATTATTATAACAGATCTTTTTATTCATAAATTATATATTACTGAGATCAATGTTTAATGTTAAAAATTACAAAGATAAAACATTGTTCTATCAAAATTGATAAAAGAACTAAGTATATACTTAACTTTCCAGTAATGTAAAGTGATTTAACCATATCACTGATTGTAATGTATGAAAATTATCTGAAAACACTTTATCCATCTACGATCAAAAATATGTTATTGATTATCTTAAATAGCGTATCCTTTTGATGCTATTTCTTTTAAATCAACAGATATTCTTCTGACAATGAGAAGAGTTTAACATCTTTGATTTTAATAAAATCTCATAATGTACTACGCATTTTCAGTTTTTTACAATATTGAATCAAAGTGCGGAATTACAATTTTATAATGATTAATGACATTTCTTGTATTATTTTCTGTATAAAAAAAATTAATACAAGATTATTAGATCACTGTATAAGTTTTGACTCTGAAAAATGCATTAATTGTGAGATGATATCGAGAAGTGTACTTAATATATGCAGATTTTAAACATGTTATGAAATAAACCGTGAGTTCTTGATAACCGTTATTATCTATCATAATTCTTTAATGCATGAAGTCAATAATAATTAATCGGTATGAATAAAGGTCACCACCCAAGTTACAAAAAAAGATTTTAAAAATCTATAACCATTAATAATGGAGGCGGCAATCGCGATAAAAGGAAATAATAATTAACAATTTTAAAAAACATGCAAAAGATTATGAAAAAATGTCATAAGCATTACAAATTACTCGTACTTACGTACTGCACGCATGCATATATTATAGATATAGATGACTATATAAATTTACATCTAAAATGTCTCAATACTTATTTGTAAGAGTTTATTATGTATAATTAATCAGTTATTTAATTGCGACTAAAGCCTCAAAATACTCATATCCTGAATAATTTATAATATATTAAATGTTAGTTAAATTTAGGATGAATTTCGTATTTAAAAATATTTTTTATATTATAACATAGCCTTCTTTTAGATTATTGAAGATACGTTTTTTCTCTTAATATAAAAAAGTTATATAAATTTCACACAATGGGCAAAAAACTTGTAAATTATTTTTCATTATTTAAATAATATTGAACAAATACTTATACAAAATGTTGTATTTGTTAACACTATATATGATAATATTTTCAATCAAACTATTTATTTACATATTAATGAACAGCACTGGAGAATTTTCTTTTGTGCAATTATTACAAGCAATTTTAAAAAAGATATCACTTAATCTAATCAATGATCATCTTTCGATAATATTTCGATAAACGTCTTTCAGAGCTTCGCCGTCAAGACTGGCGAAATGGAGTGAAGTCGTAGAAACCGATGAAATCGTGCTGATAAACGCGACACTTGCGATAGATAGACGACAATAAATAGCACGCGCGGTTTATCGCGGGAAATCCAGCAGGTTTAACGACGGGGAATGCGAAGATCCACGGTTACTTCATGCCCGTCATAAGACGTGACTTTCGGATCCGCTCGAAGGCAAGAGCGGATCCGAGGCGGGGGGAGAGGGGGGAAGGGTTATTCATGGGACACGAAGTCTTAAGCTTCAGCCAGTTCTCCGGAAACTACATACCCGGTGTCTTTGCATAGTTCGCCATAGTTAGGAAACTTGAGCGTTTTGGATATTAAACGCATCCCGTCCCGCGTCTGCGCGTCTCCCCGCAGGTTGCTCGAAGTGTCCCCATCGTTAATACTGATAACTAGATCGACATGAGAAACCGTGCGACAATTTGGCGGGCGAAATTTCCGCCTTGTATATAATCGTCGTCGCACTGGCTATAATATATCACCGCACGTAGTTGGAGCACTATTCGATCAGACCTGTACTATATACATATAATAGCGTTCCATTAGGATCATTGATTAGATCCCGTCATACAATTATCCGATTAATGAGCAATCTGTAATTATATGTAAATAGCAATGTAACCACTGCGATGCAAATCCGCACGTTTGTTCATAATTAGCATACAATCCTCTAGCTCTTTTTTCTTTTTCTTCTATCTCGTGAAGTTTAGTTTTATATCTTTTACAAAGTTTGTTAGTTATAACAAAATTAATTAATATTTTTGTGACTTTGAATATATATTACTAGTCATACACTTGTTAAATAATATTATATATAATGTAATCAAAATGCGGTAATATCAATTTCAAAAATTTATAAACTTGTTTGGTAGCAATAATGGTTTGCAATTATTACGACTATTTAATATAACAATAGCTATGAACCAGTTTTATTAGCTTTCAGTATTAATATCGAAATTTTAATTGGCCTATTCTATTCGAAATTTTAATTGGCCTATATTATTTTATGTCTGATGATATTATTCTATATCTTATAATAGAAACATTTTTGAGCAAATTTGACAATTTCGCAAAATTCCATAATATCTGCGAAATAAACTTTCCCATCCCCCTTCCCTCGTGCGATCCTTCGTTTTCTCGCTGCATCCCGTTAAGTAATTTACTTATTAAATTTTGGGCTGACCTTTGGCATTCCCTCGGGGAGGATGCCATGGACGTTTGCTTTGAGGCAAATATGCTAAGCAGTGCGATGCCTAAGATGATGTTAAAGGTATCCCCAAAGGGTGAACAAACCCGCATCTTGCGTTATTAGTAAATCGCGTTTTATACATAACATTATGGCTTACTCAAAAAATGGCAACGTTAAGAAATCCAATTTATATTTCAAATACTTTTGGTATATCATTAGTTATATATTATTAATAGCAGAGAAAGATATAAAATTTTCATTAAAAAATTCGGATAAAACACTTAATATAAATATAATAAATATAACAAACTCTTTAACGTTTTCCCTCTCCCTCCTCGATTTATTTTTTGAAAAGAACGAGTGCGCTTCTGAAAAAGATCACAATGCCAATAATCAACCAAGTGAATCGACCGCTTCCAATAGCTTTATCCTTGAAAACATGAAGGCGATGTTCCGTCATATCCTCCCCTTGCGTTTCATTGTGCGCGACGGTACCTCGACTAGGCCTCTTTAGCGTCCTTATGCTCGAGAGAGTAGCATTTGTGACAGAGCCTTTCGACTAAAAGGGGTTTGGATATTCGAGAAATAGGCACCATTGTTGCGCCTTCGCTGCTAGAAAAAGTTGAGAGCTTGTTTAATCGTCTGTGCGAACAAAACGGGTCGGATTAGTATTGGTGGAATTTATGTGTTATTCTAGATATAAAGAATAGATATGAATCGAGTGAATTTTCCTCTCCAAAATAACTGTAAGCATTACATTTAATGTGCAAGATGTTTAAAATATTTTCATATTTTTAGACATTTTAAGATTTTTGGCTCTCTCTACCTCCTTTTTTAATTCAGTATTTCTATCAAACCATATTAAAGCTGATGACATATTATAAAATATATTCAGTATTTTAATGTTTCATGTAATAACATACTTTTATATATATATATATATATATATATATATAGTTTTACATTTTTACAATACTACTTAAAGCAGATATATACATGAATATCCGTAAATATTTGTGACGCGTTTCTCGGTATATATTCGCGTAAATAACATACTCATTGTACTTATTCGATATTGCAACACGATGGAATTACATAATAGGAGATAAATCGCCACACAAGAATGCAGGCGGACATATTAGGGACGTTGGTGTCTATCTCGTTGTGTGGCTCGTGAGATCTGATCATGCCATCATTTATCAATATCGGTATTATCGTGGCGATGTACGTGATTTTATTTTACCAGAACGTTTAACGAGAGAAAGGCGATCACATTTCATCTCATTAGTCGGCATGGCACGGTTACATCAACGTATAACTATCGCGGACTCGTCAATAAGTCCAGAAAGCAGTTCCGAGCACGTTAATTAACCGTACGTTGTAACTTTTTTCGTTCCCGTGAAAGTCCAAGTTCCCGGATGAAGTCGACATTACGCGACACATAAAACGTATAATTTTCAATTTCCTAATCATAGGACTCGGATTCGGACAGTCATGACCTTAATGCTCTCCCGCATCTGCCAAACAATTTTCCATTGCGAATGCAAAATAGCTATCGATCATATTGGGCTCATTAGACATATTTGCTAATCCAACCACGCAATACGTTTCTTGAACATTAGAATGATGAATCGATAGAACAACCTCGATCTCACGGAAACGACAAATCTAAAATCTGGACGTACGGGTATCTCTTCTCAAACGGTTGAAGTTGACATTTGACCGGCGTATTTAAAATGTCGGCACACGATCGCGTGATATCTCACAATTTTTTTCAAATTAATCGGACGGAATCGAGAAACACGCATGCAAACAAACACGTGATTCGTTAAATTAATCTTGCAAGAAACATGTTTTGTAGAATTGCTGTTTAAACTATTTAAATTAAAATTACTACGAGATAATAAAATTGTCATACTAATACCCGAGTTATCCAGCAATTTTATTAAATTTATTTTTTTAAACAATACGTAATTATAAGATTTTTATGCATGCCGGGAACCTTTAAATTGATTACAGCATTATTGGAGCAAACAGAATGCAAATAGTGCAGAATAGTTGAGGTGAGAGATGCTGATTACATCTCTCAATCGAGGACACTCCGTCTCGTTCGATAGTTTTTTTCTTCTTTACATATACTATATATTGTACGTCCATCTAAATGATGATGACAGAACGGAAGATTACAGCAAAGGGAGAACAATTTGGCAATGAAACCGAAGAGATTTACTTGTAATAATTTCTTTCGTGATGTGATGCTCGCGTAATAAAAATCTAAAATAATAATAGCAAGCACTCGTAATATAACCGTGACACGAGCGACTCAGTCTGGATAAAATCACCGTTTTTTCCCTCTCTGGTAATCGTAAATTAAAATTCTGAGCATATATCCGTCTTATTTAGTTTCTTAGAAGACACTCGCTTTTGGTCCTACCGTATCCGTTTATCGTTTCTCGTATCGTGGCTGGATACACACTTTTTTATTATACATAAATTTTATTTGTATTGTGTATGATAAAAAAGCGCATTTATTATACATATATCGAAATGGATTTCACAATCACAATTACATGAATGATAAATAAACAACTTATTGCGATTTTTAACAAATAAATATAAAAGTCGAAAGTATTATGAGTATCCTTATACTTTAACAAAGATTTTTTTTAAATCTGAATGCTCTGAAATTTTTAGTAATAATTTTAATAATAATTTAAAAAAAAAACAAGAGATATAACAACAGCTTAAATTATTCAATAGCAAATATATTCAGTGCTAAAAATTAAAAGAATTGTTGATTCCATCTAATTGAATTATTGTTATTATTGTATTAGGAAGCATCTTAAAATTCGTCGAAAAGTACAGCTCGCGACTTCTGAAACATCTCGTATATATCGACAAGTATTTACGAATGATTTTAAACAGCCGCGCGCCCATATTCATCGTAGAGAATCACGCGAGCATAATTACGATCGGCGGGATTTATTAAAGCCTGGCAGCTCGTTCGTCTTTATCGATGACATAAGAGAATTTTTATAGCAAGAGGATTCCTGCCGGTGTCCTTACGTGCGCATTCGCAACTTCAACTTTATCTTCTTCATTTTCTATTAAAACCCTATTATACGTTGATTGATACAAGCCGTTGCGCGAAGTAAATTGAGATTGCAGAATATTTGCGGGACGAAAAGCTACACACATGAGTTCCGATGAAGAATTCGCGATAAATTAGAGAAGAAGGAAATAAGATCTCTTGAATTAATGCTACCATTCATTAAATTTATAGTAAATTTATCGGTTGACAAAAAAAGAGAGAGAGAGAGAAAGGTCCCATATCTTTGATCATTTTAATTTTTTTAAGAGTTTTGTTTAAGCATGAATTGTGCTTTTGTCGTGAGCTTAAATCCAACAATACGACGTGTATAAGTCTTTTAACGAGTCATCGTCCATTTCTCAATGTGGTGAGAGTAATACGAATGTTGAAATATGTACGCAAGATAGTAAAATTCCGCTACCTGAAAAGATAGATTTATATCTTCTTGTTTTCCTAACATTGTACATACATTCTATTTTGTAATCTAAAAATATAATTTTATTCTCTATACACTTTTATATATTTTTAAATAAGACTTTCAGAAGCATTAAAATAAATAACATAATCTTTAATTTATTGATATTCATGTTAACGATTTAATGATTTGTCTAACGTTTTTTGAAACTGATTTATTTTACAATATAATCTTTGTAACATTTGTATATGTATTAAATTATTATATATTGAAATAAAAAATTTACAATTAAAATTTCTAAATTCGATTCTTGCATAAAAAATATACAGTCCATTGTGGAATATTATATTTACTATATATTGGCCACATTATATATTTTGCAATATAAGACCATCGTTTTCCAAAACTTATCTGCATTTCTATTCTTTGCATCAATGGGCATTTTTTATAATTTTGTATTTAAAAAAAACGGAAGATATGATTAAAAACTAAATACTTGCGGATCTGTATGACATCAACAAAAATTAAATAATAAACGGAACATCATGCGATTTATTATCACCAGATGTTACGCAGTCATTGCGCAGAAATATGATTGCACGCATCACATTCAATAATAAATATGAATAAGAATGTAAATATATTCAATAGACGTGTAATTTATACGCCGTGTCTGAGAACTAATTGCGGATGATGTTTCGCTAATGACAGCGCGCGGTTATGGCTCACTGTTTTCCTCTCTCATTATCATCCTAAATACAGTACAAAATCATCACGCGGGATAGCAAAGATTCCTAACCGTCACGGATCCGTTATACCGGTGATCGAGGCAATTTTTCTCCCGTAGACATGGCAACCTTTTACTTCGTTACCGACCTTCGGCCTTTACCTATTTACCACCTATCGCCGCGCCGTGTAGTTCCCCGCAATACTAAATTAACGTTTACCAAGGATATCGAATTAGATCCCGTCCACGTGGACGTCCATGTTCACGTTAGTTTCAGCTGTAAAACTTGTCTTCGGTTTTAATCCTCGCATGTTGTCATATATCATATATGTATATGTATATTCATGATTGCTTTTAACTTTTCAGCTTTAATTTTAGTTTTAATAAGGACTGAATATTCTATCTTATTCTCGACGAAGTCAATTGGTTTGTATCTCTTTAAACAAACTGTTCCATATGTAAAATCAACCGCTACCGTTTGAAATTTAATCGTCAAAAGTAAAAAAGTTCAAAAATTATATGAATTATACAGGTTCGAAAACTTCCGAATATTTAAAGGCGGATTCTCTGATCTATTTGGTGACGATTTTTCATTAGCGAAAATGTTGAGGCTTCAATAATTTTCGAATTATAAGTGATTGAAAAAGTTTCGCAAACTAAACTTTGTGGAGTTTGAAAGATTACAATCTTCAGTTAATCTCATTGTCAGATGAAGTTTACTTTAATAAAATTTTAATTTAAACCTTAGTTACCAAGATATATAATGATAAAAAAATTGAAAATTTGGAATTGATACTCTCACTCGACATTTTCCGACTCCGCTTGTAAAAGAATATTGGGAGATCTTAGGACACTATATATATTTATATTTGCATATCTTCAATTGGAGTTTAAAAACCTAATATAATAGATACCTTTTGATATTATTTTCAAAATACACGTGCATTTTTCGTAACTTGTACAAAATGTCTAACGAGATTGAAAATGTGCGTTGAAACTAAAGTCCCATCACGCTGATTGAAACGTTATTTTTGATTTCAGAACATGCACGCTTCGTCGTTCCCGTATGACGGCGGACGTAGTAGCGGAGGTGGTGGCGGAGGTGGCGGCGGCGGTGGCGGAGGTGGTGGCGGTGGCGGTGGCGGAAGAGGCGTCGAGTACGGTGCCGTACGTCGTCCTGACGCCCTCCTACCGCCTCCGGGCCTCGACCAAACCGACCTCGTTCTGCACAGCAGCCTCGTTGACGACCCCCAGGTGAGCGACGATGTACGTAATCGCAACATATTTTCTCTATTATCACATCCCTCGATGTCGTCTCTTTCGACGACATTTTCACCCCGAAGAATAGCCGCGAGACACGCAAGTATTATAATTGTTGAAAAACTATTCGTACATCGAGATGCACGTAACGACGGGTTTGATCACAATACGATATTGAGGGAGATGTATTATTAGTTTTTAAAGTATTAGTATAATAATATAAAAAATAGAAAACATTTTTATTCTAATTTGACGTGGAATTTATGATATCAAGATCTAAGTTTAGTAGTAGTATTCAAAAAAGTGAAGAAAGTGGGAGAGAAAAAAAGTTGTAATTTAGAAATTTATATAAATATTATCTTCCAGGTTAATTTTGATTATTAATCTCTCACAGAATAAATTTTTACCGATTCTTTTGGATTAGTCTGTTTTTGCAAAATGCACAAAGTTATGTTAACAATAAAAGTTGTAGTATCCATTAAATAGAATGTACGCTTGCGGGACGGAATGTTGCGAAATATGCCTTACTTTGCTGTGGTTAAAATATTTTTCTTTGTCTTGCACAAGCATGTATCGTACAGTCGATCCGTTGTACGTAAAAAGTATGTTTTATGAAAAGAGTATTGTAATAAAGGGGACATCTATATTAGTATTATACTAGCTCAATATTAACAATTCTTGCATCTGTTCTGTGATTTTATCTAAAAATTTTATTTAAAAATATGCACATATTAAAAATATAATATTTTTTAAATATGTATCAAAGACTACTTTCTTTGAATATTAAACAATATTAAGATATATTCATACTTTTCTTGGAAAATATCTTGCGATTAATCCGACATTAGATTATTCAATGTTGGAATATCATAGTATTATGATGTAAAGGGTATTTAAAGAATTCTGACAAATTAAGTTACTGCGATCAAACTATATATGTTATACAAATTCAGTAAGAAAGATCTTAAAAAACATTCTTGTATTATTGTATGATTATCAAAATATTTATATAATATAATATAAAAATTAAAAAGAGGTTAAATTTTTTATTTTTTAGAACACAAACGTGGACGATGGAGGGTTCATGAACGACCTACCACTACTAAAAAGTAAGTACTTATTTATCTTTTTTTTTTTTATACTGTAGATCTTAATAAAAACAGAGAAAAGAATTTAATCATAAAATACTATCAATAATCGGTTTTTTGTCATCTATCGTCTTTTAAGAAATAGAGTCAATGTTATTTTTTAAATATGTATACCTAACGTACTCAGTAAAGATACTTTTGAATTGCGACCTACAATCTCGTTGTGCGTAACGCAAAGTTAATTTTCTCTCGATCGCAGGATCGTTCGATTCGAAATTTATTCCTCAAGTAAATTTACACGTCGCAAGAACGTAAAACGCAACGCACATTGCCGATAAATACGCGCAGCAACTCGAAATAGCGAGCAGTAGCATAATCCCGATATAAAACGATCACTGCACAACCGGAAATATAAAGTAAGCGACTTGTCATCCTTAATTAGAATTTATCTCTTGCTTACTCTCCGATGTGTCAAGGGTATGCAGACCAGATTTTTAGCCGTTTGTGAAAATAAGTTTAAGGCCACGCGAATAAAAGTGACGCACCGATACATTTTTATGCGAACAGTCGTTCTTCTTGCAATACCGATCTACTGCGATAGAGATCGCAAAAAGCTGCACAAGTGGATTTTCTGTCGAAGAGCATCGTGAATTGTAGTACGATAAATTATCTACCACGGTCCGCACACGTCAAGTTCAATTCGCAGCTTCTTTCCTGTGGAAAGTTTCTATATGTGAAATTATACTCGATGTATATATAAACTCTTGGAAAAGATTAATAATCGAGATTTAAAAAAATGATATTTAAATATTGAAACACTCGTAATTAAATTTTACGATAAAATAAATTTCTTACTCATTATATATTAGAAAAAAAACGTAGTTTTCTTAATTGTCATAGAATTTGCATTCATGAAATGTAGAGAGAAAAGAAAAATAATACAATGATTTCATTGTATTATTTTTCTTCAAGTACAATTTTTAATCAGATTTGCGCGTAAAATTCTACGTCGCGTAATTTTGAGCGAGTTACCGGTCCACTGAGAAGGAGGATGTGTTACGAATCACGAGAGAGGCAGATTATAAGGAAACTTGCACCACGTCCAATTTCGCGAGCGATACACCTCTCGTTGGCGTGTCAATCCGAGATCGAATCGCGGCCAGCGTCTCTTGCGAAAGTATCACGCTAGAACGATCGTATCCGATCGGTGATCCGAGAAGACTAGTGGAGAAGTTTGTCATTACATCTACGGTCGAGATATGTAACTTTTGATTTGTGAATTAATTACGAAATCGTACCGCGTTACCGCTATCCAAATATGGTAGCGGTAATTTTCGTTATCTTGGCCGACAGAAGATATCAAAGTTACTACGCACTTTCTCTCGATTGCGTGCGTTATGGTGCAAAACACGTGTGATTTAATTTTGCATTAAAACTTTAATTTTTAAATAATTAAATTAACTAATCTCAGTAGCAAAAAAAAAAAAAAAAAATAAATGAATCTCAATACTTTATATTGATCGATGTAAAAGATATTTATAAGAGAGCTTGTAATCATTGCATTATCAAATCGATATAGCGATTTAGCGACGTTATTTGGGAAAACGTTGACGGAAACATGTACTTTCAGAAGCTTCATATAACTCTTGTACGGCCCACAAACGTATTACGCGACCCTCGTGTTTCACGATGTAATTCTTTTCGCCTCTTCGGATCGTCGCGTCGCACAATGGCCGAGAGCCTGCCAGGTCGCATAGAATCGCAGAAAGGACGTAACGTAACATGCGTAGAGAGGAGGTGTGAAGGAAAAAGAGAAAAAAAAAATACAGTGCGTGCCCGCGGGCGGATCGGATTTCGCTCATTGTCATTGTAATTTCTTGGCGGGGTGTAGTTTTCGGGGCGTTCCTCACCACAGGGGTATTACCCCACAGATGGCTGTTTGTTCGAATGTCACCGAGGGTTATTATATGCCTCGTTACTCGTCCTGCCGACAGCTTATTTGACCAGTCTTTTTCTATTCTCGCTTCTTTTTCTTCTCGCTCTCTCACACCTTCCTCTTTGTCTTCCCGTTCCATGCTCCTTTTTATTTTCCGGAACTGGTATGAAATATGCGCAATGTCAGTTTTAATACGCGTACAATATTATTTAGACGTTTGTACATTGAATTTCTCGCACGAGACGGTTTAATCCCGACTTATGGGCGTGGAGAGAAATAAGAAATAGCATTATATAATTTATGATGTTGCTCCTTGCCCTGTCATGATTTTTGATCTTAATATCTTCGAGATTTCTCCATTAAATCAGATTTGTCTAAAAATTTATCCGCGCGATAACTTTTTATGGGCGAAAAGAAATTAGATATATAAGACTCGCTACACTTGCTTCTGTCACATATTCCAATCGGCGACAGTAACAGCGGTGATATATATCCAGATGTACAGCTAAGCGCGTTCCGCTTCTCGGAAGCCGGTTATACAATTATCGCGGCTTACCTTGGCTCCATCACTCTACGACGACGACGGACGCGATCCAGTTTAACTTTACTACGATGTATCGAGGACGAACGGATTCTTTCTACTAGCGTCGAAACACACACTACGGGAGTTTTGATCATTAATTATAATACATTTAAATTAGCAGTCGTCAAAAGATCTTTAATCATTCGCAAACTATAATTTTGGTAACATATAAAAAAAAAAACTGTACATTATTTTTTTCTTTTTCAATCAAATAACATCTGTGTCAATGTACTACAAATTTATAATTTTCAGTGGTATTGTAAGGATAATTATATTATATTTATAATATATATCTATTGTATATTGTACATTCTAAATTTCTCAGATCTTTTTATGTGTGTATTAATTATATTTTTATTTGATTCATCATCAACTTTTATAATTTTCCTAAAAATACTTTCGTTGTGTTTCATGTTTAATAATTTATCATCTTTTTGTACTATGATGTAATCGAAAGAATTTTGTAATAAATTGATTGGTAATGATCTTTTTCTAAAATTGTTATCTTTTCTAATTATTTGCGGTAGAACTTTATAAAAAATATATAGTGAGTATAATATTATAGTACGTATAAAAAATTTTTTTTATTTAAAATTTACAACATTAAACAACTTATCGAAAGCATTTAATGTTATGTCAGTCATAGTATCTCTATTTTTTATTTTAGTTTTGTATCGATCAATACATTTTTATTTTTATTGCTTTCGAAAACACCTATGATATATATAACAAACTCAGAAAGAAAAATCAATCCAAAAACTGATATTTGTTAAGAAAAAAATTTTACACATAATGTATAGTTCTAAAGAGAAAGTCAAAAGTAACAATCTTAAACCATTTCATGAAAATATTTATGTATTTTATTTTATTTTAGCGATATATGAATATATATTTAAACAGAGATATGAATCTGTATCTCTCTGATATAAAACTGTAGTAAGTATCAGAAGTAATTAGTCATTCAAAGAACCAACCAACGGCTTAATGATTTTTTTCAACCTACATTTTCTATATTTGCTTTACTGTTCCTCGAAAGCCAGTGAATACATTAATTACCGATTCTTCATTTCCATTACTAAGTCCACGCATTTTATCTACGATATATGTGGAAGAATAACATTGATAATAGTCTTCACTCCCTTTTTATTTATCAGAAATATGTTTTTTATTAAATATAAATTCGTGAAAATGGGGGTTCAATTCTCTTCAATCAAGCATAAAAAATGCGCTGATCGATTCCAGGCTTTGATTATTGAAAAGGGTTTTCGAGGTGTACTTCTTATATTGTTCGCGGACGGGACCATCCTGCGCAACGAATGGAGGGCGGACACCATCTTTGTACAAGGCAGCTAAACTCCTAAAATCAACCCCTAATGAAATTAACGATCACCACGTTGCTCCTAGTTGCCCCCGGGGCCCAGGTGAATTCTCCCGCCTAACGGAAGCCCTCTTCGGCGAAGAGTCCTTTTAGGGTCGAAAAGTCACACCCCAGTCACACATCAGCTAACCAATCAAGATCGAGAAGTAAGCGAAGTCGTTGCTACGCGTCGATTGGTTAAGTTTCCGGCCCGGTTGATTGCCCAGGAAATTGTGCGTGTCCAGGACGCACGTGTTGTAAGCCCCGGCTTCGCGCTCAAGGCTATTCACAGATGGAGATATTTTGTATAGTAGCAGTCACGTATAGTACGGTAGTAATTGTTTCGCATGTTGACGCGCGTGCTGTCTTTGAGCTTTGTTCGTAAAAAGCCCTTTGAGCTTTCGCTTTATCGTACAAATGATGTGCGTAAACATGCGAAAAAATGTCGAGTAATTAAAAAAAATTCTGTTTAATTCTGCTGCAACGTAAACTTTGTATATACGCGCATATGTTACAAAAAAATGACATAAACACGTGGTTCGTACCTGTATCTTTATAATTTTCTATGGAATATGTCAATTAATAGTTATCGAATTAAAAAGTTACAAAAATATGAATTGTGAAGGACTCAAAAAACAATATATTTATTTATTACTGCTTTTTTTATTATAAATCTTTATATATTGTTTAAAATTTTTATTATTAGTCGTTAATTGTGTTGCTGATTAACTTTTCTAAGAAAACATTGAGTATGATAAAAAGAGAGATAAAGATAGACAGATGAAATAATTCTCGTTAGACAAAAATTTGTCATTTCTATGCGTAGTGCCTATATGATATCAGCCCTCTGATACTGATGTGTAAATATTATTATAATTGAGTAGAGAAAAATTTTTTTAAATTAATTTAACACTCAATTAGCTTTGTACAGTTTATTAGCCCGAAATGGAACAAAACTCATGCAAAACTATGCATATCGGTTAAAAAAGCTTATTTAAGAAAGTTTTCATAGAAGTTACGCAAGATTGATCTAGCCTTGACGCGGATCCTAGATCTGCAAGATCGATGAGCACATCGATTTGCAAAATTCACGTGCATTATGATCCATTTGCATCATAAATGTATGTAATAATCGTCTGTTGGTACTTCGTAAGTACTACGGTTATATTAATTTTGTACCGACATATTAATATATACATACCCTTCGTAATAATCGCATTATATAATCGTGCTATAAATTATACGTAGGTGAGCGCGAGAGAGTATGGCTCTCATTAAAATTACGGACACGACGCGTTGCATCGCACACAAAATGATTTCTCTAAACAGCCCGCGGCTATGGATAATAGCGAATCGTCAAACATCAGCATCGGGACGAGAGTTTCTTTTTAATAACTTATGATGTGTGGGTAGCATCAACGACCGGCATCGCGACATGCTTATTTATTTATCGTCGACAGCATATTCGCTTGCTTTCTTTCGTTTCTGTCTCTTACAATTAGTTTGATATCAGATCTATTTTAAATCTGACATTTTTCTCTATTTTTATTCTAGTATCTTTCTCTTTTTGTTTAATTCTTTATCATTTTGCTTTTAATAATTCCACATTTAATAAAAATATTATAATCATAGTAATCTTGATAGAATTTAATCGTAGGATCCGAAGAAACGATAGAATATATGTTCGAATATAAAAAAACAACGTACATATATAAAACAAAATACGTATGCTAGAATTTGTAATTATTATTTAGATGTAAGTTAATTATTATTTAAACTATTATTTTTAATGGAATATATATAAATTTTTACATTAAACCTCTAATTATTTTCAAACAAGGAATTTACTATATATAATGCAGAATTTATATATGAATATTGAGTTAAATGGAAAATCGAAAATGGAAAATAGCAATTAATATAGATAATCACTTTTTATATATAATATTATTAACAAACTCTCTGGCGTTGCACGTGTAACATGCGCTAATTTTAATGCGTACAATCTGCAAGTCATGAATATATATCAATTTGTGATATCTTTACATCTAAATGAACATTTCAAGCTGCGTCATTACTCAATCATTGAACGGATATATTGATTGCACAGAGATATATGATTTCGTCCGTTTAACTTTCCGGTTGACATATTTCTCATATTTGTCATATTCTTTCTAATTTAAAGGAAAGATCATATTAAGCACATAGTTTCTTCATCATAAATATTTTTTCTACCGATTCTCTATCTAAATCACAAAATTTTTGTATAGAATGTTTCATATTTTTTACATATATATATATTTCCTCAATTATTTATTTAATTAATTTATTATAACCATACAACTACATTATTATATTTTAGAAGAAGAAATGATACGCATACATATGACTATGTATAAGATTATTATGCTCTATCTATCTCTCTCTCTTTTTCTTTCTCTCTACATATTAATTTGATTTAAATAGCTTTCTAATGTAGTGCCAATCATCAGAAATTATATATCGGCTCACATTCGATCAAGGCCATTGAAGGCACATCTTATCTATGTCGTGTTCATAAAAATATTTAATATGCTGTTGTAAGACTTTCTTTCTCTCTCTTTTCTGATGTTGATATAATTCGCTTTTGACTTATGATTATGCAGAGATTAAAATTTATTTCCGCAGTTTATTTCAAACATGATGAGAATTGGACAAAAAAATCTTGTATTACTCAACATAAATCAACATCAAATTATTTCGTAACAGTAGCATTATTATTACCTTTTTAAATTCTGAATATTTATCTTTTAAACATTATTCACTACTATTTTTTGTGACAATAAAAAACCATTATTTAACAATTGATATAAAAGCTAAATGAAATATATGTACTTTAAAAAACAGCAACAGGAGAAGAAGCTTAGGCAACACGAGAAAGTGACAGGATTGAAAGAGATGTGTTTTGCTTTTTCTTTTCTTTCTCTTTTTTTTTTTTTTTTAAATCTACGATTTTATAATAAGAACTTCGATCGTGCATTTCCATTTATTTTTCGATGATTACTAATCAAATTGGAGCATTACTATTTTGCTTTAACTGCGACGTATAATTACATTATTATCTTGTTGTGTTAGCGGATTCAATTAAAGTGTTATATTACGCATCTGATATTTATCGACATCTTAGATGTATCAATTGGATCAATTAGTCGGGAGTTTTTCAAACATCTTACTGCGTATGCAACCATAATTTTATCGTACTATTATCCTTTAATGCAAATACTTAATAGCAATGTTGATGAGAATTAAAATTTAAGAAACAATATTTTTCGACTTAAAATAAGAATAATAAATAAAAAATTATATATATATTCGTTATATTATATTCATTAATAATTCAGTTAAATAATTTTGTAACTTATAAACTTATCGTTATCTATTTTTATGACGTAGTCAATAATAGCAATAATACATCTATTTAAATCATATTGTAATCGCGGCTTTCAGATACAGTATTTTAATGACATATCATGCTCATCTCTGCGATTTAGCTCTCTAATGCGCGACTGCAATATCGATAAATATTTTGCATATTATTGCATGTCCGCATTTGATTCCGATTGCTGATTTCCGAGATAACCACATGTGCGTGTCTATGCGTGATATTATCGCAGCTGCTTCATTGACGACGTGTTCAAGCCGCGGTAGCCTCCGCTCAATCGTTTCCGTTGGAATGAAAATTACACCGGCTTGATCTGCAATCACTATTAGCTAAGGATAGAACACTGTCACCGTAAATGACCGCCATACATACGTGTTTCTCTCATCAAATTTTTCTTAAGAATAACAACTCATTAGATCAGAGCGATCAAATCATCAGGAAGCATAATACGATTAAATGAATATACCTAGACCACGATAAAGTTCGTCGTAACCGCGAAGAGGGGGTACCGAGAACGTTTCCTTGTTACTCTTCCACGAAGCTGACGAACTCTCGTACGAAGTACAAAGAGAAAAAAAAAAAGCGACAGCGATTTATAAGAGAGACGGAGTTTATAATGAACGCGCGGCATACACATCGCTGGACACGAATCGCTTTTAGCCTCGCATTTGCAACACCGTTGCTACATTTCCTCGTGTACCACGCCATGTATTTTTCTGCGTGCGCGAATGTCTACAAGAACGATTAATTTCTTCCTCAGTCGTCGCGGACGCAGTTGTTACGACTCCTTGTAATGCAAAAGAAATCCCGAGGCGAGATAAGAGAGAGAAAGAAAAGGCAATCGATGGCGGTCGCTCGGTCAGCTGAATGGTAAGATGGTGAACGGAGAACAGTCGGCCTCTGAGCGAGCGAATCTCCGCCTCAGACCATTGTTGTTTATGATCTATCTCGTTAAACATTCTATGAAACGCGGCTCTATGACAGAGAATACCGGCGATCAAAACCGGCCAGCGCGTTGTGCAACGCGGTGCGGACTGTATGTAAGCTCGCGTTACTTAATCGCCGACTCTGAGATCTTTCTTTGATCGCACCGAGCTTTGCGAGCAAGCAGCGAATCTAATCTTGAGAATAGCATCTTTGAACTATCGACTATGTACAAGCATCTTTTCTATGCTTTTTCTTTTTTCCTTTCTCTCCTCCTTTTCTCCTTTCACAGATGATTCTTTTCCTTATTATCGCATTTAATTGTGTCGGTTTTAGCGAATATTTGTGATAGCGAGAATTTTTAATTTTATCGAAACTTATTTTCATGGATTGTTAGTTGGAACAAATATTGAGATTTTAGCGAAAAGATTTTCAACAAGCGGAGAATTTTTTAATTGAATTTTTCAATTACCAAGAGCCCACGTGTATTACTGTTGCAATATGTAGTATCTCGACATCTGTCATTCATTCTTATTTCAACGAACCATTGATTAGTCAATCTCGACAAGTTAAATCATACAAATAGACGCATTTATCGCGCTGACACGAGCGATGAAACCTTTCTGCACTAATTTCATCTGCGCGATTTCATCGTATTTATCTTGTTCAACAAGATCTCTATCGCTTGTACGCCAGCTATAATATAGAAACAGCAAGCAAACTCCTGTTAATAGCTAAGCAACCGCTTATTGTCATCACCTTTGACTCTCGACAATGTTATTGCGCTTTAGCGACGGTTGTAATTGCCATGCTATTCCCAACATCAGTCTAGTACACAGCTTTGCCTTTTATAGCAACTACTTGACGGTCTTGTTACTCAGCAGCCGATAGCGAAGAGATGAGCCAGCCGCTGATTTATGCGGCTGCATCGATTTATCACTTTTTCGTGCTATTAACTTCAAAGTAGAATTTAATTAACCGCCTACGACTCATGGATGATGATTTTAGCAAATCGCAATCATCAATAAACGTTATAGCAGACACATTTCTCAATACGTGATCGCAAATTGTTTCAAACAATATTTCTATAAATAAATAAATTATAAATAAAAACATCGATTATACAAATTGATCGCAATCTTCTAAAAAAAATATGAGTGAAATCGATACATCTGACGTTATAATTTTTACTTATATTATTTTACTAATATTTTGTACATACAACAGAAGTAAGATAAAAATATTTTTATACTCTCTCTTCTGAGAAAGCAAGTCTTCTAGCGGATTTCTATGGAGACATTTCTTGGAACAGATAATAAGAATTCGAAGACGTACAAAGGTAAAGTGCTTCCTGTGTCATGGTCACGCATGATTCAGACTGCTACGTAATCGAAAGAATTCGCAGACAGTAATTGGCTACGAACAAAGTTTGCAAATTACTCATGGATGGCATGTGCAAACATGTAGAATATTATTAAATCTTATTGCATTAGTGTCGGCCTGCAACTTAATTTGGAGACAATAGTCTAACATTTTGTTTCACAACATATTTCATTTTCAGATTAACTTTTCAATTTGCATATACATACTAGTTATTTATTGATAAATTATCTAGTGTTAAAACTTCCTGGACGTTATCTAAATTTTGATTATAGCAACGGTAATTTCACGAGAAAGATATTCAGGTGTGTATCATACATCTCTGGTTATTTCGCTCTAGAAGAGAAACATGTCTCGAGCAACATACGATGCTCGTGATTATTACTGCGATGACTCAGATAATCTTTGAAGATGCAATTCACTGTCAAATAAAATAATAATTCTAGATTCTCATTTGTCTGTAATCATTAATTTTTTAGTTCTCCTGAAACCTTTGGAAAATAAAAGGCATATTTCTGTCGTTCTACGTATATTCATTTTTTTAATGTTACTGTAAAAGATGGAATTTATCAATATGCATAATGCAAGAAGAGTAGATTTAAAATGTAAGCGTATACATTTTATATAAAATTCAAACTAATCATGATTTATTTTAATAATTAAAATCTGAAATAAAATCTTGTGAACCAAGTAGACTTATTTTTGCCATAATCATCGAATTATCGAATAGAGTGACAAGTGAATAATTAACTGATGGTAGAGAGACCAATGATGATAATCCGTCGATTAGATATGGCTTCACAATTCACACAGCGAAAGGTGATAATTATATGATAATTATATGCTTTGCACTATTCGTGTAGACCTTACGGATAAAATAAAAGAAGTTTCAGAACTATTCCCATTAAATAAATTAATATATGTTCGTAAACCGTTATTAGAATCGAGATAAGTGTTTGAGATAATACGTCAGAAACGGTTAGAAATGCTCGCAGTACTTATGCGTCTCTAAACGTAACGACGAATACGTGCTGTCGTACACAATCAAGTAAAGCACGCGTTGTTATCTTTCAAAAAAATACTCTATGTAGCAAACTTAGATTTCGATCAAAATAAAATTTTCATTCTGGTTTAACGCTAATGAGAACATTCTCGGTGGATTATTTTGTATGTCCATAAATTTCATATAATTTTATTATTCGAGAAAATTTAAAATATTAATAAACGGAGATGAAAAATTGATAAACAGTAAAAAAAATTTATAAGGAATATGTAACATATTTTTATACACAAAAAATAATTCAATAAAGTTTATGATGAATTCTGTTGAGAACGCTAAAATTAAACAAAATACTGCAATAAAATGCAGTATCAGCTACTATTTAAATGATAGAAAAAGTATCATATGTATCATTTTATGATATAATATTTTTTATAGTATATATTATATATAAGAGAATAAGTAATTTTTTTTAAAGAGAAAATTAAAGTCTTGTATTAATCCTCAAAGTAAGATAATAGCCAACAAAAAGTCAACCGATCAAATCAAAGAAACAAGGAGAGAGTGAGAGAGAGAGAGAGAGAGAGAGAGAGAGAGAGAGAGAGATCGATTAGCGTACGAGAAACATTAAAGTCCCGTCAATCTTTAAGTACGAAAATATATGTTACGAAAAAAAGAGATGATATATAAAATATACTTAACATCCACTAATGTCAGACTTGGAGAAAAACGAAGAGATGTCGTACGCGAGTCACAGAAATTGTATACTCACGACACCCGTCGTTTCTCTCTCTCTCTCTCTCTCTCTCTTTTTCTTTCTTATCTGACATCATTTCGATGTTACCAAATTGTCCGCCTAACGTTGCTGCCAGCGGACAGGACCGTTATGCAGGACCGTCTCTCTCTCTCTCTCTCTCTCTCTCTCTCTCTCTCTCTCTCTCTCTCTCTCTTTCTATCGCAACTTCCTCTCGAACATTATAATTTACAAACGTGCTGAACACGACAAGAGTCGACCCTATTTGGTGGGTACGGAAATTTATTATCCGTTTGACTCGCTGTATTGATCTAGACATCAACTGGGATCGGATCGATACCGGCAGTCATAGATAATACGGACAACTTGTTCACTTTCTTTCTTTCCTCGCTTACGATGACGACAATGACGACGTTCCATTTTTTCCATACTCGAATGTCAACCGAGATCTCTGTCTGTATCCGAACTATGCGTACCTCGGCTTACAACGGCACCGTCGTGCAATCGTCGTCGCTCAACCAACGAGTATAAAACGAAGGCGACCACGTCGCGCGAGAGCGGTAACGCAAGAATGTTGCGTCGGCGCAAAAGTGCCATAAGATACCTATCGGTTAGATTTATAGAGCCATCCCGTGTATCTGTCATAACACGCTGACATTAACGGGATGATGATGGTGCATCTAATCAGTGTCCCGAACGATGAATCAAGCGAAACAGCAACAGTTAGCTGATGTTAAGACAATAAAATCTGCGATGAATTCCTTCGCTTATAGCGGGATTTACCATCTTTTTCTTCATTATGCCATTCAAATATGCCACATTACATCCTTTATACATGACATATATTATGAGATTTTCTCTAAGGAGATTCTTAGAATATTACGGAGAATTTTATTTCTATCTTCTCTCTTTTGATTCGGACGAATTTTGTCTCTCATCTAGCGGTTCTTTTGTATTGAAACATAAAATTTCGAAGCAAGATACACCCTTCGTGCACTGGCGAAGATGAAGAGTTCCGAGTTATAAGTTGACCAATCTCTTTGCCATGTAATAACGCGCTTTGTCCGGGCCCCAAGGCACGATATTAAGCATTCCAGGGCAACGATGCAATAATGCGGGGCTATCCGATGCATAGGAACTAAAACAAGAACGGTACGGACGAATTTAAAATATTCGCTGAAGATATTGCTGATCACGGTTACGCACGCAAACACACGTATACGTAGAAGGAGGGAGGGAGGAAGGCTGTATAATATAATTTCGGATCGGAAGCTTCGGTTCCGATATTCCTTGCTCCGAGACGTGAATCTCACTTTGACCTATGGAAGAATGGACTAACAGTAGTCTTAACTCGATTATTGCATTCCTTCGTCCGATACTGATTATTATGATTTTAACGTGGAGACGAGAATGAAAACTGATTGAAATCAGTAATCTTGTGACATTGATCGGTTCGTCGGAATTCACTTCACACATTTCCCGAAATATAATGAATTAGCCATTAATAAAGCTCGTTTAGACGATCGTTCGATAAGGATATGTTGAACCATCTGATAACTTTCGAAAATCTTTCCATTCGATCCATTAGAGTTATTGTATTAAGTCGTGCCGTTATATGATGCTTATCGATAATTTGACGGGAGAAGTTCATTACCAGGTGCGAACTAAAAATATATCTCGACCAATGTTATGATATTCATTTGCGATATTCGGCAACTTTGTGATTCACGATTACACCCATCGTGTGCATGCAATACATATGTTGAATAAAACTTTTCACTGTGATTAACATATAGATCAAATAGATGACACATACGATAAGAACTTTATCTCGAAGTAATTTATTTTTATCTGTTTTACGGGCAATTTATATTTTTTTCTTTTTTAGTTCTACTAAATACATTTTATTTACTAATTTATCAAAATTAAAATGTTATTAACGCATTGCTTCTGACGATAATTGTTTCTCTTATTATAAATGTTATTTTTTATAATATTTGTAAAATATAGTTTATACGTTTAGTCGACTTTTTGGACATTCTTAGATTCTCGCAGTCGTTTTGCTACTTCTAAGAGCTACATATTAATTTTGCAGATATGAAACCTTCGGACAGGAGCGAGAAGACTATGTTGTCCGGAAACGCGCAACCGTCGGATGTGTTCTGTTCGGTCCCAGGACGATTATCGTTACTAAGCAGCACCAGCAAGTACAAAGTTACGGTAGCAGAGGTACAAAGACGGCTCTCGCCACCGGAATGTTTGAACGCGAGTCTCCTCGGCGGCGTGTTACGAAGGTAAGGCGTCAATTTATAAACGCTATAATTAACACACAAATCAATTTCGTGAGTCGATATAAAATATGTAATTATATCGATTTTTCGATAAGCTCTCTTTTCTCTTTCCCGCCTTTCTTCTTCGCAGTACTCTCCGAGAACAGTTTTCTTGCAGAGAGAGAGAGAGAGAGAAAGAGAGAGAAAGAAAGCGATTCATTCATCCGTCTTTAATCGCGCACACACTTAAAGCCCCTCGGGCTCTCTCTCTCTCTCTCTCAGCAGCCCATAAACAAACCGTTAGAATAATTTGGCGAAAGATTAAATATCGTTCCCGTGAGAATCGGCACGGTTATTGGTTATTGGTTAAGAAAGCGCCCGATATACGAGTATACCGTTGTCTTAAGATTAATCCAAGTCATGTGTTAAAAAAATATGTCGTAAAAAAAAATCTTGATGAAGAAAAATCTATTCGCTAAGAGATTTAGAAGAGTATATATAGATATCTCCCATATATTCTCGTGTATATAAATGGACGAAAATGATCTCGATCGCGATTTCTTATGAATATTCACGAGGCAACATATGATGATTACACTTTTATATTACAAGCATTACATTTCCTACAAAGTGCGATAATCCGTGGTTACCGGATACCACGCCGTGTCCGTGGCTGGCAGTTGTATCGTAGCCATTGATTCCGTGGAAGAAACAAAATACGAAATACATGGCACTGCATTACACCGACATTTCCGGCCGCGTATCGAAATAATCGGTGTAATTGATATGGGACGCGATCGGGACAATACACGAGCTTAAAAGATACAGCGGAATGAAGATCGCGATACGCACCGTTACACGACTTTATCTATGAGACTAATTAATAAACCCGCGTGTTCAGCTCGTCCAGCTTGTTTCTTACACTGAGCACAGACAGCCACCTGATTTATAGAAGCTTCTCATGGGAGAGAAACACCCTTCTTTATCTGATTCGCGGTTTTATGCTAAGCTAGAGAACACTGCTCATTGCGCAATCCTTTATCATCAAAGGCGTAGATGAATTATCGTGCAAGTGGCCAGATATTCCTCCCGCGTATTTGTACGTACACGTGACTTTTCACGTTGAATCCTTCTTTCGCAATAGACGTTGCGATGTTATCGTTAAAGCATCGAAAAATCGTGCTCAGCTAATTTTTATTCGCAATTCCTTTAGGTGAATATTTATAAGAAAATTAATTTCAGATTACATAAAGTCGCGTGGATAAGAAAGAAAATCAAATCCGTTTCGTTATATAATATCTTGGATTCGTTAAAGAGCACATTTATAAAGAGAGTAGAATAATAATAATAATAATAATAATAATAATAATAATAATAATATTGATAATCTATACAAAAACCAATCGTAAGAAAATATAAATAATAAAAGATATATCGCTAAAAATTGAAAAGTTTTCAACACATAATACATCTTCCTATCCCTTTCTCCGCGT
Source organism: Anoplolepis gracilipes (assembly GCF_047496725.1). Lineage (NCBI taxonomy): Eukaryota > Metazoa > Arthropoda > Insecta > Hymenoptera > Formicidae > Anoplolepis > Anoplolepis gracilipes. Next base: position 13,257,388 of record NC_132972.1, read on the forward strand.
TGAATAAAATCTTTCTCAAACAAATGTCAAGTCTACGTCAGTGCTGTGATACAACTGGATTTATTGTGAAAGAAAACGTGCGTTTTCTGCAGTAAAAGAAATATTACGAACGTACGGTGCTTTCATGTATCACACATCGCCCACGAATTGTTTCGCTGTCAAGTGACGGAGCGCGGCGAATCTTTCGTATATACGCCGCGGAATAAACTGCTAATAAAGCGGACCGATCTATCCCCGATGCAAATGAGACATTAATAACCCGCGTAGCTCCGAGTGTCAATTCTCCTCTCGGTGCGCGAGCGAGTAAGCGCGCCTCGGGCGAGTGCGGCATCTCGCACCGACGGTTATAATTCATCCGTTCGCATAGCGATCTGACCGATAATTACACGCGCTGGGCTGAGACTTGCCACCATAGATTCTCCCTCTCTTCTCTGCACACAGTACCCTCCTTTTGTCTCTCCCACCATCTTAGCCTCATTCCCCGCTTCTCGTCCATGTGTGAGGGGATCCTCCACGATCGTAATACGCCTCGAGAGATTCTTAAAGATCGATTGCGCCGTATCGCTGCCCTTGCAAGTACATATATATATATATATATATGCTGTGTGTGTGTGTGTGTGTGTGTGTTTGTGTGCGAGCGCTTTTGTCACAGAGATGCACCGGTTCGCGCCTACCGTTTTGTTTTCTCACCATCGATTTTTATCGCTTTTAGCGCATTTCGTAATGCGCGTTTCTCTCACTGCGCTCTATTGATTTTTATTTTGTGGTGTATGTATATATATATATATATATATATATATATATATATATATATATATACATATATTAGATTTATCGTATCAATCATAACAATAAATGAGTATCAGAATTTGATATCGAGATGTGTAGAAAATTATGAAAAAAGTTTTCGCGAAAGGTTTCGTTCAATTTATAAATGCATCATCATTTGAAAACTTTTGTTTCATTACATTTAAAAAGATATAATTATATGTATGTGTGTTTCCTGAGAGCTTTGAACTTTAATTACTAAGTAAATTTATAATATTATATAATATATTCTTTTAATCTGAAATTTATTAGGAATTTAACAAAATCCTCACCTGCTTTATAAATTAGTGTCCCGAATACTGGTTGGTCAACATCTGCTTAAAAGTCTAAAAAATATAACGCGAAGGTTGTCGGCCAAATTAAAACGCAACTGATGTCTACCTTTTTGTTAGAACAGAAACTCTTTTTTAATCTGACATTTATTATTTCTATTTTTCTTGTCGCGATGTATTTAAGAGAGTTAGAAGAAAATTATGTGCGTAACAATTCTTATATAAGCAACAGATATGCTAATACTGTATAATTGTACTATAGTTTCATTTTGCGGTAAAAAATTGTGACAGTGGCATTGTATTATTCTCGACACGATTCTCATTAAATCTGATAACCGCAAAAATATAGCTTCTTCTGACACACAATCGTTCAATCCGTCGATTTAATTTATTGCCGTTTATTCCGAGTCGATATGTTTTAGATCGAGTTAAATGTTCAAAAAAAATCTTGCCATTTATTAAGTCAAGCATATTTAAACAAAACTGTAGGAATAATACAAAAATAATAATTTTTCTTTATTATCAAAATTTAATTCTATTCAATTTTTTATCGTTAAAACCTGAGATTAATTGCTTATCATAGAATCAATTTTGATAGCTTATAAGTTTTTTTATGCAAAAATTGAAAAATATATGATTTATAAATCTTGTTTATTATTACAATAAAAATTTTGAAGGAGTAATATAAATATATTATAAAATTATGTAATATATATAATACTATGTTAAATAGAGAATTTTAAATAATAAATTTTAATAAAATAAATTTTAAATAATTAATATTAATACAAATAATAATATACAAATAACATTGAAAGTTACATATGTATTTTATAAAAGATTTGATTAAAAATGTATGATACTTAATACAAAATTAGCAAAAACATTACGAGGGCGATCAATGTCTCAAGAAATCGCAACATCTGTTCTCGCTAATCATTGCTAATCGTAATTTCGCCTCATACTTCCGTAAAACGAACAACACAGAGGATATTTGAATGAGCCTTGATCGCGTCAGGAAATCCTTCGGTTTACTAATGTCGCGCGGCATCCGTAGACGATTAACGATGCCAGTCATCTCGAGTAATCAGGGGGAACAAGGAATCTCGACGCCAAGATTCCTCCCTATCGGCAGGATTGAGGGGGTGCGAACTCTCGCGGAAACCCCAACGTAGAGAGGACGATGCGTCTGATTGTGAGTGGAATAAGGATCCTTCTCGGGACAAGATTCCGTAATCAGTGCAGCGTCGCTCTCGTCACGTAGGAAGACGAACGACGACAATGATCGTTAAATACAAAAATTCGATTTGTATTGGTCGTGCGTTTATTTCACGCGATCAATTGAGGCTCAATCAAAATTCGTCGTTTTCATTAACCATACATCTCGATACCACTAATGATTATCGGTGATAATCACGTTGATTTAAGAAAAATGGCACAAGTACGATCGTGAGTTGAAATAAGAATGCATATTACTTAGAAATATAATTTCAACAATTCTGTCCTTTTAATATCTCATCTTAAATTTTAATTGCAATGTAATATGTAAAAAAGCATGTAAATTAAAAGATAAAATTTAATTGATTGTTAATAGCACGATTTAAATTTATAAATTCTATTATTAAGAGAAAAATTTAACGCGCATTATGTTTTGCAAATAAACACAAGTACAATACGATAATTTATGATATAATATTGTATTATAAAATGAAGATTACATCATAGAAAGATAGAAAGAACCGAAATAGTCTACATAATTTATGTTTACATGTCGAAATAAAAATTTTTTATACAAACTTAAACGAAAAGAGTGACTTTTTAATTATAGAGATTAAATTAACTAAAATAATTAATTATTTCCTTTTATATTATATTTAAAAATGTCTCATTGTTATCAAATTTGGAAGAATATAATTTTGAGAAAACAAAATACCCGGAACGTAAATTCGGAGAAGTCGATATTAAAAACTTATAGCGGTAAAACGTATTAATTGCCAAAAGCGAAACGAAAGATTGTCCGGGCGGACCGGACAGTCGAATCGAACAAAGGTAGGCGATACGCGTTACCGTTATAACAGGCCAGGATGATGGATGGACAGGGTGTGTTGAAGAAAGAAGTTGCTACTACTATCGCATGCTCGTTGATGTTGTACAAAAAAAATTTACTCCGCGGCTTTGGTCGTCAGATTAACAACCCGAAATCGCCATGTGACGATCTCCACGCGAGCGTGAGACGATTAAAACGTGATTTTTGATGGTGTCTTGATGAACTTTGGCCGAAAAAAACACATGGGTATCTAATACACCATTCGGCATCATATAAAAGATTAAAATTTTTTTTCTCTAAAATATGTTTCGCTTTCAGCGAGAATTGCTCGTACTTCGTAGAATCCTCTATGTATTTATTTGTTACGATATTAGTTACATTGAAAGAATGACTGTAATATATCATATATATGGTAGTTCTTGTATTCTTTAACAAAGAGCCATTTATTTAGTTAATGAAGTTATCTCTGAAGTCATTTAATACATAAATTTAATATATATATATATATATATTTTTTTATCACCACAAAGTACGAGATTAAATATTAGTATTTAGATTATGATTTCAATTTTAATATACCATTTTATCATCATTCTTTGAAGTAACAAAAAAATGTATTTAATGATAATTCTTAACTTTAATCAATGATCAAATGCTTTATTTACATGATCACACACATACTCGTATATAGAGTGTTACATTTCTTAATAATTAACCTACATGTACTGAAGGAGACCATAAAAAATCCCGGTAAAAATCCCACTAATACTCGCGTTACAAGCTTGAATAGATTGCTGTGTGAACATAGTGCTCTTTTCAAGCATGATCCTATTCCGCAAAACATGAACAGTACGCATCCTCAAACGTGCGTTGCTCCGCACGTCGAGTTGCTCAATCGCCAATGACACATGCGTATTATACGGATTATGCTAATTCACGTATTTTTTCCCTCTCGTTCCCCCTCCGCTCTACGATTTCATCTTTTTAGAGATCATGGCAAAATGATTAATGGCGGAGTTTCGTTTCGAAATTCTCACGCATCGAGATCGCGCGAACTCACATGTACATACGTGGGCGGTTGCGTATAATCGAATAAAAATATAAGAAAACGATTAAAAAAAAATAATGGACCTATCGTAAATATGAGGATAATTATTTGAATATTATTTATTTTATGCAACACATATAAAATCTATCGAGGATGAATTAAGTTGAGTTGTTCCGCTAACGTGACTGTGTTAGGAAAGTTATCAAAGCTTTAACTCGACTAAGTTTGACGATATTAAATAATGCAATACTCAAAATATAAAATACAGTGCTGAAAATGTAATACGTATAGCATCATGTAAAAATATAAAAAAATAATAATATTTGAGTGAATTATGCATAGATAATATAATAAATAATATAATAAATATAATTAAAATATTTATACAATGTAGTAGCTATTCAAATGTTTCTATCAATATCTTTGCGATTACAAACAATAGTAAATTTTTGGTCGATTATTATATATCGTGGACATTATTTAATTGATGTTGTTAGGGAAGATATGAAGAAGTTTTATGTGCAAGAGTTTTACTTTGCATTTTTCAGGGCGAAATCCAAAAATGGTGGGCGTCTGCTTAGGGAAAAATTGGAAAAAATTGGTTTGAATCTGCCAGCCGGCAGAAGGAAGGCGGCCAATGTCACGCTTTTGACATCCTTAGTGGAAGGTGAGTGTTTTTTCTTTTATTTCGAAAGCTCAGTTACTCATTAAGAAATTAAAAAAAAAAGAAACATTAACACAAATATATTAGATAGAGACCGATAAGTTTCATGTCGCACGTTACAAACTTAATAGACCTGACATTAATTAAATATTAATATGTCGCAATGATTTACGATATTACTAAGTAGATATGATCAGGCATTGCTACATACATTATATATGCTTATTTCTATTCCTGATTTACAAGTTTTCAACGTCGCATTATATGTGAATTGAATATACAAGTTGCCGCATTTTTTAAGTGTAATTATAAACGAACGTATTACTGCTTGAAGTCCTTGAATTAGAATTCTTATACCTTAAAAAGCTAATATTTGAATTTCGAATTTCAACTTGAATTTATCTCAATAGTACATTAAAACTTAAAGTTGTATATTACAAGAATTACTCAAAATGAGATTCTAAAGAAATCAGATCCAATCAGACTTTAAAAAGATAGATTCTTAAACAAATCTGTTAAAAAAGACAATGCTTTTGTATTTTCAAAATACAATTTGTATATATTTAAAATATTGACCTGTCAATTATTTTATATTAGGCATTCCAATTTGAAAGATTTGTCAGACAAAGCAGTACATATTAAGTTTGTTTGTAAATTCAATAATATTCTCGTAAACTCTATTATATCTTGAAGGTATGCCAATCTTATAAAATGCGCTGATAAAATAATTTCTTTCAAATGTAAAAAAAAATTTTTTTTTTGCATCATAATAACGGTAACATTTTTTTTTCTTCACTCTCAATCGTTTTCCTCATTAGCAATAATGATCACGTATCCAGTACGAGAAGTAAAAACATGTAATTAAACGGAAAACTTCCTGCAGGATATCCTAGTTCTATAATGAGCTTGCAATTTTTACACTCTCTTTTATACTCTACCATATCAGTATCCGATTATACGATACGTTGACAATATCGGTCATATTTTTAAAAATAATGTTGAATGCATTTATGAAGCACACCTTAATCAATCTTGTCAATTAACCTTGCAAATCTTGAAGTATCGATGAAAATATATAAAATTATACTGTGTGTTTCTTTTCGAATCTAGTAATTATTTTTTCTTAGTAAAACTTTACTAAAAAAATCTATATGTTAAATAGATCAGCAAAAAGCGCTGCATTAAATACAATAATATCTTTTCATAATGAATTATAATACATGACAAAAATAATATTTTTCATTTTATATTATTTTCTTGCATTTACGTTATTCCATCGCCTTGTAAAAAAGTTTTTACATTTTTTTTTTTTGTCTCATATTTGTTTATGACATTATCTCTTAGTAATATATTATTAAATTTTATAATTCTATGCATTTCTGAATGTAATTCTGTTCCATTTAATGTAGAAAACAACGCGCTGTTAATCGCATTTATCTATAAAAGGCCACTGCAGTAATAGCATGGTCTGATTGCGATTTATGTGATTTACTCTGTAATTAATAGCTGTTAATAGACTGTTATTGAAACTCGTGATACTTATCGAAAAATATAACGTTATAATACAATGTGTAACATTCAAGTACAATCGATTTATACTCATCTCTTAAGAGTCTCACAAATATATGCATTGCATAACAATTAATTGTTATCAACATCGATAATTTGGAATTAAAATGACATATGTCATTTTGTGAATTAAATTGAAATTAAACTCAGAGAGAATTATATGGCATTTGATTCATAATATAAATATTTATTATGACGAGAGATTTATGTCATAAAGAGTATTGGCCAACTTATATTTAATTTATTGATATACATTCATGTAAAATTATTGTTCGTTACGGGGATTCTAGCGGGATTCTTTAGTCTGTCGAAATCAATAATAGCGCATTAGTGATAATTCAGCTATAATCACGTGTTTTTCCTGGCAATTTATCGCGGGATAAATATAACGCTTTCCGATTTACTGCCGTTGTAATTTATGCGAGGTTACCTCTCCACTCGTCTGTATACCCTTCTCCCGTGACTACACCGAAGAATTACATTCCTTGTGACGCCCACTTGTCTCGTAGGGCACAGTGATGAAATCATCTCTTTGGAATAGCACGCGCGTTAAGGCGAATTTACACGGTTTATGCTCGATGGTGGTTTCAGATGAGTCATTCAAGTGGATGAATAAATTTTTGTTTAGACACGCAGTACCGGACTAAAGTCTCATAAGAGAAAACATCTTGCCTGACACAAAGTATTATGGGAAAATAAATATTAAGAAATCTACATTTATAATATATATTTCTCTCTTCCACATTTAATGTTACACACACACACATATAATATATATACGTTTGATTAGATTTTACTCTTTTATCTGGTACAATCTAGCATAAATTTATTATGTAAATAATATCATTTTATAAAAATGATCTTGTTTGTAATTATTCACATTGCTTTTAATTAAATCCCGATTAAATTTGTTTCGGCAAAGAGAATAAAATCAGAGAAACTAGTTGGATTTTTATGAAAACTTTTTTCAACGATATAATATCTGTCATAAAGTACTGTATTTTCATTTTGAATGATTCTTACTTAACTGGATGATTATCGAAAGTGAACCGTGTAAATTCGCTTTTAGAAAGGTCTTCTTTGTTCTTCCGCGCGCGTTATGACAGTAACAACCTCAGAGTGCAATCTTGTTGCGCCGGATACAGGATACGAACGGTTAATCAAAGTGAGAGAAAGAGAGAGAAAGAACGAAAGAGACTCCTACGGGATATCCCAAGTGCGCAAGAGCGCTTAATAACGAGCGCGCAACAAATGCGTATGTGCGCACAATCGCCGCGCCACGCACCTCGGTCAGCACTGCTCTAATGACGCGCTTGGAAGTTCGCTGGCACGGACGTTGATTATAATTTATGGTCGGTGAGGCTTTTATAAAACACCGGGGTTCTTGCTTTTCTTTCCTCTGCGTGGCGGGGCGGTGGCGGCACGCGTACCTAATAATCCTTTCTCAGTTGCAGAACCCAAAATCCAAGTGTATTATGTTCTTAATAAATTGCATAAATATATTTTCTAGGAAGTGTTAGATTTTTGAAAAAAAAATACTGAGAATTGTAAACAATTTCCAGTTCAATCTTCAAACCTCTATATATAAATAGTATGAATACATTATGAGCAATGATCCGATTTGAAATAATAAATATCTTAATATTCATAAATTGCTATTCTTTTGTCTTAAAATAATTCGTGCATTTATTCTCGAGAACAACGATGGTTAATGGTTTTAATTCCTTAAACAATCACGATTTTTTGATTATCTTAACATTCACTGAACGATATATGACTAGAAATATAACATTTAATATACTGTTTAAATCGTGAAGTCAACACTCGAATGATTCCATTCTGAATAAAGACGGAGCGTGTAAATTTTCAAATATTTAAATATAAAATCATTCCGATTGACATTTCATGATGTAAGAGTTGAAGCTAATTAATCTCTTTATCTCATTGTACTGACACCATCGTACAAAACCATTCTCTTATCACAGTATAATGAAGTGTGCATACATGAACTTGTCGACTTAATTAGTCGTTCAATCGATGTATGTTTTAAATGACGTTCAGAATGCGTTTTCTCGGGTCACGAATTAATGTTATTTAACGAGATTACATTTATTCTCAAAATCTCTATTTTTCAATAAATATTTATATTTGAATAAACAAAGCATATATGATTAACGTAGAAAACAAAGTTTATTAATCGCATTCATTCACACGCCGCTCATTAATCCAATCTTTCCGGTCGAATGCACAAGGAGAGAAAAGAACTTATCAAATATGTATATTTTCAATTCCAATATGTGAATTATTTCATATGCAAGCCTGTAGGTAAGGACTACCATTAAATAAATCGAAATTCACATAATATGTATTTATAAACACATGAATTTATGAGAGTTTTATGATGCGATTTCTTAATTAAGTATCCGAGACTCTATCGTGCTTTAATAATGTAGAAGATGCTTCAGTAATAATGATAAATTAATGGCAGTGTTTGTGATATATTACTTTTAGATTTTTACGCTAACATGTAGTACCTACTCGTGTCTCGTGTTTGCTATTTATATATAAAAACAAGTATTGTGCTATGTATTCTGTTCTACGTTTTACAAGTTATGTAACAGCAGTCTAGATTATTCAGGAACTCTATAAACCTTTAATATAAACCTTGAATCTTAAGATATATTATCATAGTCATTCTAAATGTGTTTAAAAAGTATATGGCAAAAAAATATATGCAGTGTAAAAAGAGAATGTGTTTAGCAAAAAAGGAAATAGCTCTGTCAATTGTACAGTCAAATCAGTTTAAAAATCATCTTGGCAACGATTTACATATTGCAGATTTCTGATATATGTATATATAGTCAACAGACGCTTTTTTTATTACATCTTTTTTTTACAATTAACGTTATAGATTTGTAATTTAAGAAAAATAAATTTGATATTTAAATTAGTTAAACAGTTTTACTAGTTATTATTAAACTTTAAAATAAAGACTAATAAACTATGAAGATGATTATTTGTTTATGTTTAATATTATGATATCACACAAAATGATAATTACCTGAGATAAAAATATAAAAAGTGAAATCCGATAAATAATAAAACAATAAATTAGGTTAATAGATTCAAGAATACGTTTATTTTTCTATTTTTTGTATTCTATTTACGTCATTTCTCTTATTTGTAAATCACTGTCGCAATGTCGATTCCTGTCATAAAATCTGTTGACAATTTACGATACGCAGGTCATCATTAGATATACACGTGCCATGTTTTTAGTATATTCTAATTATACAATTCCATAAAATGAGAAAATTGCAGATACACACGCGTTCGTACAAAAAAAATAACACATTTTATAATAATAAAAATTATTAGCATAATGATTTTGTTATATAATAGCTTTTAACACTTTATTTAATTAGAAAAACTGGAAAATCTTACGTATAGAGAGAGAGAGAGATGCGTATAAAGAAAACCGATGTGTATAGAAAGAATGTTGTCAAAGGCGACGAAGTACAGGCGAAAGTGTGGGAACCTCTACCTCACGCACGAAACACGTAGTTGTGAATATATTCATTATGCAGACAGATATATCTATACATATCGCGTATCCTACATAATTCATACGTAAATTCGTGTCCGATCGTCGTACATCGTCAATGACATAATGTGCTTACGTTTAGAAACATATGCGTAAGATTTTTAAAGGCTATAGAGTATTAGAATGACAAGATTATTTACTTCGATTTCGTATCGGATATCTGCAAAAAATTACAGTATACAGTATAAGATTACAGAATGATTTTTTTTTTTTACTATCTCTCCATTTAATATGTATAAGAAACAAGACAAGTTGAAATATTTCCATAGATTTAGCCGATAATATTTATCAAAAATAAAATTAAGTAATAAAAAAAAAAATCATTTAATCATAAAATAATCATAAATAAATTCATCGATCTAAAATACCTAAATACTTATTATTATTTAATTCGATGAAATTGTTCACTTAATTTCACATACAACGATTAGTGTAATTCTATAGGTTTTTATATTATTCCAAAATTTGATTTCGTTTCATATAATATAATGCATCGTAAAATGTTAGATTAGAACGATCAGGATGCAATTCGGAATTACATCAGAACAACGTGCACACGGTGATCGAAGAATGCGTATTTTAGACACGTTATATACGCCTGTACGCCTGTCGACCGCAGCCAACTCGTTGTAAAGTTTTAAACTGGTATGAAACCGCAAGAGAGGTATATCCGAACACGACGACCTCGGGGGTACGCGGAAGAGAATTCCCGAAATCTTTCTCGCAGGTTCGATTATCAGGACGTATAATGGAACGTGATTTGCGGTCGAAGGCCGAGATGGAGCGCATCATATTGATTATCGTTGTGAAGCAGCCTTCCCTGACGAATAAGGTTACTCTATCGTCGACTCCCTCCCGTCTTGAAATGGCAAGCAAATATCTATGAACATTCTTCCGACTTCGATTCAAATAATCACATTCGCGATGAGATTCGATTATAAAAGGATATGTTTGCAGAAAATAGAGAATTTGACAAGTTTGACGTATCATGAATATAATTTAATAGATACAGCAAAATTTCTACAACTTAAATTAACTTTTGCGGTTTTTTAGAAAATATTATTTTATGCTTACAATAGACACATGCAAATTGCTTAAAGTGTAAGAAAACAAATTTGGAAAAAAATATCGTAGTTTTTAATAGTGGTTGTTTTTTATACTATACAGATATGTTGCATGAGACTTTGCTTTAAAAAAAATTGAACAAATTCGAACACTCTGTATCGCATACAATTGATATTAGGACGTATGCTGTTGAAAAAATGAAATTTTAGCTGTATAATTAAGCTTATTTTCCCGACCGACCTTCTTGCTGCGTCAATCGCTTAGTTTTTGATCGACGATTTCATTGTGTATGATTCACGAACAATATAATGAAGTCATAAGATGCACGACTGTTTATCAACTTGCGAATCACATTACCTATTTCATTTACTCGCGCATTCGCTAATCTGAATTTGCCATCTGTGAGCTTTCTTAGCGACGTGCATCTGTGAATCTCTGCGTTTCATTGAGTTATATTTCAGTATTCGATACATGTAAACTAGACATTGTTCATATAGTTAATCAAAACAAAATTAACAAAAGTGTTAAGATGATGCGCGATTTTTCTTCGAAAATAAAATTGTTGGTTCATGTTACACTAATTTTTGAGCTGAAAAGAAAGTATGACGACAATACTTTATTCTATTTCTATTATTTTATTATTTATTATTTTATTATTTTATTTTATTTCTACTACTTTATTATTTTTATATTTAAAAAGTATCATATATAAATATTGTTTTTAAATAGAATAAAGATTAATAAAAATGTTTTATATATCATATGCCAATTATATAGAGTTTATAATTAAATCTAAAAATGAAATTGACAGACACTGTCATTTTGATGTAAAATAAAATTTACGAAAATTTAATTTAAAAAAATACATTAATATTTAGTTTTCAATTAAATAAATCCGAATAAACGCAGCAAGAAAATTTTCTCAAAGGAGGAGAATTCTATAATAAAGCGCAAGTTCTATTCGCATCTGCGATTATAATCGCAAACATTTTGTACTGTACGCATATTGGTAAGATATGCTAACCAATGCTAATTTACTTAAAAGAGATTAGAGGAAGAAATGGAAAGATACGACATAACGGAAATATGCAAATCCGCACAGAAGAGTCGACTACGAAAGACTAAAGTGCAGCCGATACGACCTGTTGCACCAGGAAGGGTGGGAGGGAAAGAGTGAGGGAGGTTGGAAATTTGCACCACGTCCAACGGTATCACGATAAGATCGCCGATAGTTAACTTACTGTCGATTGTACGCACCTAATACAAGAATTTCATGGAGAATAAGCACCATTAATATCCATATGTCAATAAATATCATATAAAACTACTTATTCGACATTTCCTTCGTGGAGTACACATTATGTAAAGGATCTATCTAGAAAATGTACATTAGCTGCATCTGGTTTTTATCAAGTTTATATCGATAGAGGAAAACAGTCAAAATCGAGTTCCTTTAGTTATTTCGAATATGAAAGAGCTATTCTATTGCATTATATATAAAATATCCACATTTAATATTCATTTGTAAATTTATATTAAAAAAGAAAGAAATAAAACCAAGCTATTTCCATTCTTAACTTTTTACATAAATTTGATATCTTTTTGATAATAATCAGTAATATGTACAGGGTTTTGTAAAAATCACATTTCTTTCTTCTTCGAATATATATACAATAGATGTTCTTGTAATGAATTTATTAATTAATTAACTACGATAATAATTTTTTTTAGCATATAATTATTAAGATCTTGTTTTATGCTTTATACTATATGTATCTCTCATTAAGTATTTTGATATATTAGACACGAATAATCTGCATACAAACATGTTTTTACTATAGAAAAAACAAATTATCATTAGTGTTCTGTCTTGTTTATATCCGTTCTTATTGAATACATTAAACGCGAGTGCATAATAGGATTACGTAAAATCAGTGCAAGCAGCACAGCGGTGCAACATTGTGTAACGTTAAATAGCATAAAACATCGGCAGTTTACTTACACATGCTTTCCATAGCTGTGTTAGAAATATCTCTAGATGTTTCGCATGCTCGCATTTGCTATTTTTCCTTTCATCGCGCGACCGCAGTAAAAACTTTACTACAAAGTATTACGACAAGTCCGCGGCATATACATAAACACGTGGAATCAATGGCGCGTCTATTAAAATAACGACGGTTGCGACTACAAAAATCGTAATTTATGTCACATAAAATAGAACAATGATATGCAAAATGCAGTTCAAATTATTATATTAATTCGCGCACAATATTTGAAATTTAAAAGAATGGTTTTATTTTGCAATTCTGTTCATATTTATTCTTTCTAATGTAGAAAGTTACATATATATATATATATATATATATTTAATGAGATATTTCGAAACAAATACTTTCTTTGGCGTATCTGACAAAATACTTCCAAAACTATTATATCGTAAAGTCTGAACCAAATATGTGTATTATGTGTATAAAATACAAAATAATAATGAAAAAATAGAAAAAGATATAATTAATGGGAACAATAAAATAAATTAATCACAAATTAATATAATTGAGTTTTGTGTAGCCACCAAGATTATGATAAAATAAGAATAAAACATAAAAAATATCTTTTATTTTAGGGACAAATTACGTTCAAAAAATTTATTTATGTAGAAACATAATTGTAAAGTCACGATAAGAAACAAATATCCCACTTTGGACGTAAAACTAATGTTTTCCGTTAAATTATTTTAAGAATTTACTTTTCGGTAGTTATTAACTGTAGTCTATTAATTAAATATATAAGCATGTGAATGGCAAAAATATAGAGTTAAAAATTTTTTTTTTTACAAATTAGTTTTCGTAAATTGTTCTCCACAAGACAACAGTAATAATAAAATAAGTAATAAACATTACGTATTTTCACGTATACTGATATAGCCGATTAAATTTTACGAGGCCGGTGGTATTTTCTCACATATAATTGTGTCACACAACTTAAGTATAACGTTATTAGGCACAAAAAATATATTCCGAATATAACTTCTGAAGCGATCTAGGTGATTGCCTCAAGGCTATGTACGTGCGAGATCCTTGGGCGAGCAACAATCTTTTGCCGTCCATTAAGTTGAAATTAGAAGAGTTGTCAGTCATATACGACGGTTTTGCTAGGATCTCATTATTTCTCACATCCAAATTGGACCAGCACTTAGGAAGCTGCTTGTGTGGATTAGACGGTTGTTAATATGTAAAACTTTTCACGGAACTATTACAGCCTTTTACAAATGTAGCAATCTCGTATGCAACCAAGAATTCTACGAAAATCTTTTGTGTATAGAATCTTTGCTTTGTTCAAGCTCAAATTAAATGACAACTTAGAATGTCGAATGTTCATAAATATTTCTGCAAACTAATATATATCACACTTTTTTAATATAAAGTCATTTTCTATTAAATTTAAATTTTTAATTGATTTTTATTTTCATGAAAAAGAAGAGTATATATATTGTATAAAATTATTATATTTTTGTAAAGCCTTCGGTTTATATTTTAAACTGTGAAGAATGAGAGCAACATTATTCGATTTTTTATTAATAAACAGAAGTAACATAGTTTAAGAATTTTCTAATTTTTTATAATTGTATAATTGTCGCAAAATTTCCTCACACGTGTACGATTGTAAACAATTAATTTTTGTATAAAGAGAAAAAAAATATATATATATATATGTAACTTTTTTACATTAGAAAGAATAAATATGAACAGAATTGCAAAATATTCGTTAACTGCAGGTGACTTTGATTGTATGTAGCCCATATTCCCGATCTTTTGTAGATGATAAATAAACGCGGCGGTACCTGCGGGTAGCTTTGCTTGGTTGTCAATAATAGCGCCCAGCAGGTCTACTTTCATCTTGCACGAGAGACCTTACTTGTAAATACTTAATTACCTCTTCCATCACCGAGAGAAGTCGCGAAGAATGCGCTGCCGAAGAGCGGAGAGAGAGAGAGAGAAAGAGAGAGGCTCAGAAAAAAAGCATATGTTTCATTATCTCTAATTAGTTAATTTTGCTCTATCCAAAAATTCATGTCAATTTATCTATTTATAATCTTTCAGTAGAGACCATATTTCATTTAACGTTATTTTATCTTTCTCTAACACTCAAAAAAATGACCTTGCTACTTCAACAAAAATTTTCTAGGTGTAAAAAATTAACTGCAACAGATAAATTATTAGTAAATACTGTGATACTGCATATATTTTTTTGCACTTAATCAATTTAAATGACAGAGACAGAATTTATATCTGTACTATTAGTGTAATTTAGACAGAAAATTTTTCTGTGATGTCTATCTTTAAGATCTATTATCAAGGACAATTATATTTGTGATTAATATTTGGCAATAGGATCTAAATTTTCTAGAATATTATGTGCTAGAATATTAGGTGCTGCTAGAAATTCTATACGTGACAAACAATATTCTAACAGATACAAAAAGTAGCGATAAATTTTAATTGAGACATCTAGAAATCTATCTACATTAGCAAAATATTTTTTTGAGTGAAAGATAATTTAATCTCTTTAAATAAGAACTTAATATCTATTAAAATCGCGACAAAATTAATTGAAGAATAAAATTCGTTTATCAACGTTAAAAAAACTATCGATCATTACAGATCTGTAAAGCTAAGAAAGCTTTTTTTAACAGTAGTCACATTATATTATCTAACAAAATTCACGCGAATCGTATTGCATATGGATTTGCAAGGTATCCGTCATATTCAAATTGAAATATTCAGGACATAATGGATTGCGTTTCGCGAGTCAAATAAAATTCCGCGATTGTTTTCATTGACCGTTATGTATACTCGTATGTAAGTTTACATAATGGCATCACGCAATTATATGTGAATATTTTATTCCTTTCAGGAGAAGCCATTCACCTTGCCAGAGACTTCGGCTACGTTTGCGAAACTGAATTCCCCGCGAAACAAGTCGCCGAGTATCTCAGTCGGCAGCATTGCGAACCGCAGGATTCCTATAGGAGAAAAGAACTTCTTCATGCCACCAAGTAAGAATAATACAACATTATTGCGCCTCTGATTGCGACATTATAAATACAAATGGCTTTGATAAAAATGTACGGAGCGATAAATCATATCGTAATCGATTTTTGAAATTTCACTCATTTTCAGACAAATCACCAAAGAGTTGATGGATCTTCTGAATCAGGACAGATCGCCACTTTGCAATACGCGGCCACAACATATTCTCGATCCCAGTATACAGAGACATCTCACTCATTTCTCTCTTATATCACATGGATTCGGAAGTCCTGCGATTGTGGCTGCTTTAACGGCTATACAGGTAATGGAATGACAAGTTATTTTCTATTATATATACCATCCTTCTCTCTTTCATCTTTTTATATCATTTATATTTCGAAAAGCTAAATATAATAACAAAAAATAAAATTTCTTTTTTTGGGAAAGGAAGAAGGGCAATTTTTATTCTTATAGTTACAAGATATAACGTGTGTTTTATTTTGTAGCTAAAACCCGCACATGCGAAAGTTAAAAACTACGATTTGTGTTATAGAAGTTCCTAAGCGAGTCTTTGAGTCATCTAGAGAAGATGTATCCCGGGAACGGAAGCGGTGTGACAAGCAGTCAACAGTCGAATCTCGACACGAACAAGAGCAAGGATGGCACACTGATGAACGACATGAAGAAGTGACGCACAGAAGACCCGCCTACCTCAAACGTGGTCACGTCTATCAGGCACTCTTGGCCATACAACTGAGCTTCCGTACGTTCACCATTCTTGCGGAAAGCTCGCAGTGGACCACTGCGTACTAGGCACTCGCGTATGTGACGTACCGCGTAGCCATCGTACGCCGAGGTTGGCTGGTCGGTAAGCTTCTATAGGCAATTCGACATGCAGGCTACATATGTGCGAAATGTGCAATCAGGGATATCAGTAATAAGAGAAGACAAGAAAATTCTTATTCATAACAAAGAAAAGATAAAAAAAATTCAAATTAGAAAAACTTCCACTCCTCGTGTCGCTGATCACCTTTGATACAATTCCTATTCATTTTATATTCTGTATTGAAAATGTTTAAAAATGTCAAAACTCTATTTTAAAATCGTTAACAACTTCTTTCATCGACTTTATAATTGCGATTTAAAATGTCATTATTGATATGATATTATAGAAAGACAGAGAAGAAATTTTTGTAAGCAGATGAAAATACATATCTGTGCTAAACATGTGCCACTATGCTAAAACAAGAAGAATTAGATCTATACATCATTCAATGGATATTCTCTACCGAATATATTTTCAAAAAAAAATAAATAAATAAATCTTAAAATGCATCTATTATAACAAATCTTATAATATTTAACGATTCTCAATCTTCTCTCTTAAATCATAAGAATATCGGAATTATATAATTTAATTACATATTAATAAATATTCTCAGAAACAGTATATATTGCGGAAAATAAATACAATTAAAAAATAAGTAAACAGGGCAAGTAAGATTCACACTACAATGATAAGCGCAAATAACGATCGAATCGATTCTTACTAAGGATACCTGCATTTCGCGGCGAAACTCAGGCTGATGATGCGTTGTATCGAGTATGCATTAGACATTATGTATCTTCCTCACGTTTAGAATCGATAGAATTCGCTACTCTTTGTTCAGTCATTTATTGAAGCTTTGAGTGTTAATGTATGTATGTGTATATGAGCAGGATTTAATTACTATTTATAAATTGTCTTTTTAATTTTGTACTAAGAATGGCCCGAAGAAGACTGAAATGTTTACGCATACGTACCATATTAAATTTATTGAATTTTATTCTTAGTAATACGTTATTTGCTCCTATTAAACCTATTGCATTGGTACGCATGGTTCTTACTTGTCCTGTTTACTTATTTTAATTATATTTATACAGAAGACTCTTTGTTTCATTGGAAAAATTAATGTTTGAGAATATCAATTGGATATTGCCATTATTGGAAAATATATATCAAACTCGTAAACCTATATACTTTATCTAGATTTTTTCGGTTTTGCTCCAAAAATTTATTTAAGTAAATTATTTTATTGTCGTACATATATGATGATATGTGATTAATGCTAAAAAAATATCTTCTCCAAATTAAAAAAAATATTCCGTGATATAAAAATAATCACAGGTGTACAGCTACGATTTTTGTAATCTATTCATATGACCCGCTCTCTCTTTATATCCCACCGATGATAAATCTTAAATACGATAGATCAAATGAAAGATTTGCAATTTGATAACATGTAAATCGCATTCAAATTTCTCGCGCATCCGAATGTTTAACCGATAGAAGTGCTCGAGGAAAGAAAGGCTAATTAAAATTATTAAACGAATCACAAATGTCAAAATAACAATCACTTAGTTTTTTGGCTGATTATTTTTATTGTATATATTTCTATATAATTGCTCTATTTTTATTAATTTTATCTACTAGGAAAATGATTCTTTTTTAAATTTACTTTCCTATTAGCAGTGTTCGATTAATCAAAAAGAAATTTACTCAGCACAGATAAATTGTACGTATGTCAAATAATGAGTGTAATAAAAAATATACACTCCCTGTAACAGATATAAGAATATAATATTCCCTCGCATTGTAAATTCTATCAAAGAATACATATTAATAGAAAATTAACTTGCAACAAGAACAAAATAATCAAATAAAGATAATTTTGCGAAGTAAATATTATAGTCGAAAAATGCAAGAAGTTTAGTGCAATTGTATTAATATTAATTCGCTAATTATTATTAATTAAAATTATTTCTTACTATCCTTTGCAATGCAATTATCTACAATTTGTAATTATTAGTAAACCATCTGCAATAAAAATAAAAAAAAATCGTGTAAAATTATAAAGAACATTCATTAATTTGCAAAAATAAAAACAGAATCGAGAACTATTTCTTCGATTCTCTTTTAATGTGCATTCCGGATTATTTTGCAATTTACTTCTTTTCTCATTAGAGAAGCTGTGCTTCCATGTATAAGAGTTTCCTGGACCAGCAATTTTTTATGTATAAACAGAAGCGGTCACATATATTGAGTATCAAAGTGCAACTTAATCCTCAGTAACCTTGACGGTTTCGTCATCTTTACTGAGATTAATCATAATGGGAACGTTGTGCGATCATCTATAGCAAGAATATTCTACCTTTCAAAGGTGCACTCTCGCGTGATAGTCAGAAACGACATTAAATCCAAGGAACTGTCAAGAATGAAGTCCTTTTAATGAAAATTTATAAACGATTTACCGAAAGATAAGCGATATAATTAAATCGCATATAATATATAAATTCCACTTTACAATCTTTTAATACTATTTCTTGATCTAGAAGAGTTTATCATTAAGCTATAATATACTTTAGTCAATTAAAAATAAAAATTATCTACATTATTAAATTCTTCTTTATGGGACTTTATTCATGGTTGTTCCTAGGGTCATTATCGTGCCAATGCGAAACTTGCCATTAAAAAGATGTGCCAATTATCGATATCGAGCTATTAATGTAAGCAACAGGCGGTAACGGAAAAAAAAAAGATACAGAAAGGAAGATAGCATACACACACATACACAGCGCAACGAAAGTAGTATTTCGTTGAATACGCACGTGACGCACACGCGTGACGAAACGGAAGTCTCTTCGACAACGACGCGCACGTGCTCGTCGGCCGCATCTCGGACTCGCCAGTCACGAGAGATTGTATGAAGTACAATACCAGGTGAACCTGAGACATATCTAACTTTGTAATTAAATCTTAGGCGTATATAAATGTAAGATTAAAAGTAAAACGGGAAGAAGAAAAAGAAAAGAGAACGCCGGACCGGGCGTCTCGTGTCGCGTATTATGTACAGAATATTTGAATCTTTCTTGTGATATAATCGTACATTATTAAGATGTAAACCGATTAAAAAAAATACACTATACATTCCATGTTTTTTCATAGAGGTGAAAAGTGTTAGAAGTGGTCGTGGACAGAGTGTGAGAGAAACCGGCTCGTTACTGTAGAATCGGATGTACCAGTCACACGACTAAGGCTCACATTTCATGGTGTTAGAGGCGGCTCTAGGATTAGCCAAAGTCTTAGCCAACACTCGTGAAATTTAACGTAACATTCTTACACATAGGGTCTCGCCCTCCCTTATATTCGCACGAGCTCGTGGATACGACTTGATCCTTACAGATATGAAGATGTTTCGTATATGTAAATCTCTCGAGTACATACGACACTATGTAGCTCGTTGCATTATAATATAGAGAGTCGCCTCTGCACTACAAGCGTAAAACAGTTTTGTAAATGTTAAAACGCATTCCGACCAAATCTTTAAGTCTGGCGTCTCCGATATTCTATACTTGTTGTATTACATAATTTTACGTTTATACGCACATATTTCGCAAAGTATAACTTGATAATATAGTATATAAATTCAGAAAATATCACCGTAGCGTAATCAATAGTGTGATCTTTATTATACGCGTCCTTTTATCTTAATCTGTTTGCCATGACACCGCATAAACTGTGTCGAGAATCGGAGAAAATTTATTAGCAAGTATAAATAAAGATCACTCTAATGGTTGGCCGACATACTGAGTCATCTCAATAAATGTTAGAAAAAATTAACTAATTTGATATTGTGAAATCGTTATGAATAAAACGACGCATATATGTAATAAGCAACATAATAATTGTTTAATTATTATGCAGAGTGCAGCTAAAATTAGCATGCGTTTCAACAGATACAAGATGTGGACGCTCTAGCGCGATATGCGATTACATTTTAAATGAACGAAGCATTTTCCGGCTCGTGGTTCATACGCAAAGGATTAGTTAGGAAAAAGAAAACTCGGCACCTTATTTTCACTCACGACTACATACTTAGATGCGACTTATTAGAAGCTAAGGTCTCCCGTAAATTAATACTTATTTATAACCCTTATAGGACGGCCGTAGAAATACGTTTTTCTATCAGAATTTCTGTGCCAATTGCAAAGAATGTTGTAGATGATTTTTTGTTTCAAGTTGAACCATTATTCTAATCTTGTAAGATACTCAGATATATCTTTATTAAATATATATATTTGAATTTCGTAGTATATTATATTCTGATATTGATTATACAGTTCATTTTTGTATATTGGTGTGTGATAAATAAATAAGAATATTGTTTCTAAGCAAAATTTCTCGTGCTAAAATAACTACCTGTCATATAAAGAGAATCATTATTGGTTTTAGATTAATCCTTCTTTGTGATATATAATTAATATTGCTTAGTTTTCTGATTAATAAAAGGATAAGCTAATGGATAATGATGGATATAATGATATTTTAAGAAACGTTGTCCTTTCTAATTTTATTTATTTCTCATGTTTGTACGAACGTCAATATTATGGTACGCTATAAAGTAAAAAGTCACTAACATTATATTTTAGAGAAATAATAATAGTAATAATAAAGATTCACAAACATTTTTTTTCTATCGGATTTCCAAAAAAAATGCAGAATCATTTATGTTATATTAAGAGAAAAATTATCAAATTTTACAATAATTTTAACTATTTTAATTTAAAAATATTAATAAATAAAATAACAATTATAGTGACTTTTTCCTTGTTCAATCTCATCCTATATATATATATATATATATATCTCAAGTATACCTGAATATATAAAATGATATCTGTAGAGTTATATAAAAGTTATAATACAAATATACAACTATATTTACTATTTTAATTTTATTTTAATTTTACTTACGTTTTTAATTTTACTTACGTTTCTCCATGAAAATATCTTCATGTCTTTATTACTTAGTTGATGTTTTTGTGCAAATGCATATACACATTTACCAAAAAACTCGTATAAAAATACTTTTTTCGTATTTTATAAAAATATTTATTAAAAACAAATGCATCCTTATGATATTTTTTCAATAATTATTTTCAAATAATTTTAAATAATTACAGTTTATCTTTAATTAAATTTATATTCTATAATTATTATTCTCGAATTATTATTCTTGAACTATTTATTATATATATACACATTATTTATTATTTATTTTTAATAAATAAGAAAAAATATAATTCATCAAATAGTGAGAAAAAAGATCGTTACTTCAGATAAACTTTGCATTTGCTTTTAACATTTATAACAAATAATTATATGCGTACTCACGTCATATTTAAGTGTATTCAAAATCCGTCGATTGAGAAGGGCTAAAAATTGTTTGATCCATAAAAGACGTGATTCTCACACATGGCACTTCATGACTTTTTCTCCACCTATATGAAATATATCAACATCAGTATTAGAATATAGTGAAATGGTTTATATGATATTTCTAATTTTACAATATTCTCTCTAAATTTTCAATAAAATATATAATTAGATAATTTGTATAATTTGACAATTTTTTTGTCGAATATTTCATATATATTTGCTTCGTTCTACGTTTGTATTTATAAAAAAATATTTAGAGAAAATTATCTAATGTAATTGATTTGTTATACTTTTTATTAATTTAATCTGTATTTTCAATCCGCAAACTATTGTATATTTTGTCAATTTTTCTCAATATATATATATTATTATATTAATAGATTAAAAACGCAGTAAATACTCATGAAACTATTTTGATGTGCTTGTGGTTTTACTTTAATATACATCAGTATATATATGTGTGTGTGTATATATATATATAAATATATATTTTAATAAGTAATCTTATTTCATCATTCTTACATTTTGATTATATTTGATTTCTATTCGCGATCTAGTAATTTATACACTGCAATAATAGAACATTTTGTGCGTCAAGTTTTCATGCATAATACATGATAAAAATTCTGCAATATTTAATTGGAGCTATGTACAGATATTTTTATCCAAAATAATTAGAATCTTAGCACTTTCATTGGTTGGGGAAGTTCATTTTGGCATTTTTAAAAACAAAATATGTTTCATGTTATCTCATTTTTATTTCAATTTATAGGAGTTACATGTTACATGTTATTATTTTAATGACATATTTTAGAATTACATTCAATATATTTTTTGGATATATGTTTATATATTTAAAATTATACTGATTATATATGACATTATATATGACATTTGTCGTAACCTTCCATTGTTCTACACAAAAAATAATATAGAGTATTACATAACTTTTTTATGCAAATCTATCATTATGCATTTTACTTTATAGATGCTATATTAAGCAAGTAATATAAGATTATAATATAATAGTAACTGGCTTATACAAATTATTATTAATTTATAGTTTTTAATGTCTATTGGTATATCATTTAAATCATTTAATTTGTTCCATTTACAATGCGATACTATTTCATTATAGTATTTTATCAAATAAAAATATTCAATTTTTTATTTAAATAAAATACAGTTTCAATAGTTTATTTAAATAAAAAATTAATATTAATATAAACTTACATTTAATATATAATTTGACTGGAGATTAACCAATTATTAAATGTTAATATTTTCATTTTGTTATTATTAAAATTTCAAATTGAATTAGAAGATATTAAGTACAAACAATAAATAGAAAAGATAATTTCTAAATATGATTAAATTTTCATATTAAGATTTTATTTATGTATATGTATTTTTTGATACTCAATTTATATATATAATATTGAATACATGATTATGAATTTCATTGTCATTTTGTAGTATTAAACACTTGTTCGAGTACTTTACTTATTTAATTCCATCAATCCTCTTGATCCTTTACTCCTTGTCAATAGTTAAATTCCTTTGTGATAAAAAATTTTAGATAAAGGACTAAGGAGCGGAGTTAATATTTTATAGAATGATAGATATATTGAATTAATATTATGGTGAAGATTAAGGAAAATTGTCAACAGAATAAACGTTTATGCATATGATCAATCGCGTTAATATATTATAAGTTGGCTTATACTTTGATTATGGTTTAGTTTCTATTTATATGTTCTTGTTTATCCAGCGGCCGCGAAAACTGAGAGATCTGAAAATTATCGAATTTATCATAAAAAAAATAGTAAAAATAAATTTAATATATAGTGTTTATAACTAAAGAGAGAAGTACGAATAGAGAGAGAGAGAGAGTATATATTTAGTTTGTTAGAAGAAATTGAAAAAGAAATAAATCTTTTGATAATCTCCTGATTATTAGAATACAACATTTTTATAGACGTTATTTATTCTAATATCGTTAAAGTGAAACATTAACGTTTCATCATTACCATCTTAGCCTCCGTCTCTCTGACCGGTCAAGGACGATTTCTTTCATTTATCGGTTTCTGCATCATAGGCCGCCGTGCAGCATTAGGAAGATTAGCCGCCAATGGATTCGCAACGCTATGAAATAATAATGTCAGAAAAAAAAACATTTAGAGGAATACGGACGATTAAGATTAAAAAATTTAACGCATGATTTTTTGTAGATGTTTACTTGGAAGGTCGTGTATACGGGGTGGTGCGGTAGCGCGAGGCTGTGCCTGATGTCGTTGTAGTCTTGTACGATTTCCAAGCGCGGCTCGACGACTCCTCTGCGAATTTCATGGATTGATATATTTTAATTATTTTTATTTATTTAGACAGAACACGATGGTGATTATTAATAGTATCTACATATGCTAGCATCTAAAATGGCTCATTTTAATGTTTTTAGTATAAGATTGAAAGTTTAATTATTAACGTGTGTAGGTCATGCATTTTGTTATACGATTTATGACAGGGTTTAAATTTCATTGTTATAGCAAACTTATATTATGGCTTCAATTGGAATTGCACGATTCAAATACATTTAAAAAGTATAATTATTTAATATTATCTGTTTTTATTATCTGTAAATGATATAATTTCATCTTGTACGCGTATGAATTAAAGGAATTTAATGAAAAGACTATTTATGTTAAGATACTTTAAAATTAAGTTTTATAATAATTAAAGTTAATTTTTAAAATACATTATATTATAACAAAATTTCTATTAGATATTATTAATACAACAAAGTCATTATTTTATGTTTTAATTTATTCATTTTGTATACAAATATATTATTAAGAGTTAAAACTAAATTACCAATTTCTTCAATATATAATTAAAAATTATTATTATATATAATTAATATATATATAATTAAAAATTAAATAGTTTTAGTATTCAATGCATTTCCATGGAAGCTATTATTAATTCTTTTACTTTAAGCATGTTAAAATTATGCATTTTACTAATATTGTTGCAATTTTGTAATTTTGCAATGACTGCAATTATTACAGTTTATAGCAGTAATTATAACTATTCTCTGAAATTTCTTGATAAAAAGGATTGAAAGAAAATGTTTTTTTAGTTTATTTTAAAATGTTTGAAGAAAATATTAAAATATGGAATCATCCATTTAAATTGTACTATACATATTTATGTATTATTATAAAAATTATATAGTAAAATTAAAATGTTACAATAAACCCCGCATAAATATAATAAAGAATTTACATATAATCAATACAATGAATCAAACACATTCATTCCAAAATATATTATCAAAATAAAATTTTCGAAAATCTATAATAGTACAAAAAATCTTAATTTTAAATATTGTAACCAAACAACATAAAAAAGGAATATTTTACCTGGATAATCTGAAGATTCATAATAATCATGCGAAGAATGCGGTGCAGAGTCATCTTCGTACTCATAAGTTGTATATCTTGAACAAAAATCAGTCATCTCTATTAAATAGATGTATAAAACCTAGCATATAAAAAATTAAACAATATAAAAAGAAATTAATGCACTATAAAAAGCGTTTATATAAAAAGTTTTTTTATAAGTCTACATTAAATTTCTCTTTGTTTTATATATTACAATATCAGTTTGCAAAAAAGCGTTATAATAATACATACCCAGAACTCGGAGTATAATGTCTATCACCATATCGAGCACTGCTAGTTGACGATCCATGATACTCATAATCATGATGTGATCCAGCACGGTTTGTTGGTGGAGGGGTTGGAGTCTCATAGCTATAAAAAGAAAAAGATTTAAATATATTTAATATGACAATATTAGGTAATATACAATGTATTTGATTTATATCAAAATGGAGATTACGTTATATAAACAATTAAGCTCACCCAAAATTTTGATCAATAGCAGCTCTTGCACGATCCAAGATGGAGAATACTTTTGATTTTGGCGGTACAGGTCGAGAAAGTGGACCACGATTTGCAGGTGGCGGAGGAAGTATAGCTAAATAATATACATATATGCATTTTTATATATGAATATTCACAATCTTTCATATTATTGTATATTGCATTGTATATCTCCTGTATATCGTAACAAATATATTTGTTAAAAAATATTCTATACAAGTCTCTCTCATTTTATGCAATATAAACTTGTATTGATTAATGACATCAAAGAAATTACTATTATAATATTACTTAATCTCCTGTATATATTTTTACATTTTGTATGATTTTCATAGATATGAGATTAACCTCTAGACGTTCTAGGTAATGTCGGTCTTGAAGTAGGTCTTAATATACCACCAGTACCAGGACCACTCGAAGGTCCTCTCATTGAAGGTCTTCGATCTTCCGAGACTGGATCGTTAGATATGTTCATTTCCATTTCACGCATTTGTTCTTGGCGTATATTATCATTGTTGTCAGGAATCAAATATTTTCGCACTTCAGCGAGCGCAAACGCAATGCGAGCATAGGCTTCAGCTGGTGGTGCAATAGCTGTAATCTCTACATGTAGATCGTCGGAAAGATGCGCATATTTCGGATCCAAAGAAACACGACATTCTTCTTCCTGAGATAAAAAACAAAAATCAAGATGCAGATAAGTCATTTTCTTCAGATGGAAAAAAAAAAAGAGACTTTTTGTTACTTACTTTTTGTCTATCTTTCATCGAGCCTCTACCTAATACTGCCATTTTGCACATTGTTTCTTCTTGCAGACGTTTCATAGAATTACCTTTCGGACCAAGCAATTTTCCAACAAAATTAAACTAAAACAAGATAAGTTATAAAATTAAGGTTTAAGATAATAACTTATATTTGTTTATGATTCTTTAAAAAAATTTTATATTAAATAAGTATAATTTTATTAATAAATTAAATAAATATATAACATATTTACCTTAGGATGCTCACGAATGGGCACCAAAACTTTAACAGAAATACGAACTGGTTTTTCACGATAAATATCCACATATTTTGGATCTCTTAATGGTTTTCCAATAGCTTGCGTTTTTTGAATCTCTATAAAGCAATATTTTTTTGATGCAATAAAGCATTCAGAGCTTATCGCTTTCAAATTTAATAATGAAAAATATGTTCTTATCGTGCATTAACCCTTATTCTATATTGGTGGGTCATTTTTGTTCGTGATTTTTCTAACGTCAATTTCTCGAAAACAAATAATCATAAAATAATATATTTAAGTAAATTATTTTTCAAATTTATTATTTTAGTCTTTATTTAGAATGTTCAAAGAAAGTATATACATTTTTTCAGATTTTTTAAAACACTTTTACATATTAATAAATTTATCGAAAATACACTGACCCACCCACCTGTACAGTTAGAAGGTGCCAAAAATAACAATACAGAGTAAAATTACATCATTTTTAATCTTAAATCAAAATCTCAAATAAAAAATAAAAAATTAAAAAAATATTTGAGATTTTTTTTACATAAAATAATTTATATAAGAGTAGTATATATTATCTACTCTTTCAAAGATAGACTTTTATTTAAAAATATGCTTATTCCTTTTTCATATTTCTTACAAGTGGATACATAGAATCCTATATCAAAAGCTAAATTAGAATATATCAATATTCAATAGCAAAAACTCTGAAGCATCGTCAATATAATCCAAATTATCTTCTAATAAAGAGAATGTTTCACTGCTAAAAAAAGAGTGAACTTTGTTATACTAAAGTATCAAAGCATTGATTTTATATATACATATACATATATATATATATATACACACACACATATATACATACATGTATATATATATATATATATATATATAGTGTGTGTATAAATATATGTATATATATATATATATATAAAATAATTCAATCGAACCTCATTGAGAATAAGTCTTGTTCTACCCGGCATGATATCCGGCACAACGATAATTCATCACGCGGCTTGATGGGATTTCCCATCGAGTGGGCTAATTTCATGAGAAGCATGAAAAAAGAAATATGTTTGTTTATTTACCATGATCGAGCAATCGGATCGCATTGGGTGATTTTTGATTGTCCAGCTCAATCTTTTCCTTAAGAAGCTCACGTACGTATTCGCCCGCCTTGTCAATTTGATGATCCTTCTCGTCGGAGTCTTTGTCCAACATTCTGGATTTCATATCGACATCATCGATATCTCTCTGATACTTGTATTCGCCGTTGCTTGATCTATCCATATCCATGTTCGCCATAATTCAGATCGTCAAACGAGTAACTCTGACAGTTTTCTGACTGCCTTCACCAATGATAGATTGGGAAAATTCTTTATACGTTTGTACAAAAACGACGCGTCCCGAAAACAAATCTGTAATGGCTGCCTCTTCACCGCATGCACATAAACTTGCACACACACTTGAGACTCGAGAACCCCGAGAGGCGGCCATCCCGGTTCCCGGTTCGTCAGACGCTCACCAAGCCTTGTTTAGTGCTGTCATCTATATTGATTTTAGGAAGTTAAATAACCCGACTCTCTTACCGGCACTGTCGGTAAAATCATTTTTTGGTGCGTTTCCATACTATACATACACGATTGTGTGGATGAGCGCATTATTTTCTAATTTGCAGTTGCATAACAGTTATTTCTAAAAAATATTTTTATTTTAATTAAAAATTTTTTATTTTAAGATTTTGGAATTATATATAAATATAGAAATTATATTAATATAAAAAAATAATTATATATTTTTTTATGTAGCCCGTACAATCCATTATTCAGCGATGAAAAACATAATAAAATATTTTTCAAGATAACATTTTATTTTGTAACTCGCGCATTTCAAATACTAAAATATATATTATTAATAGGTTTTATTTTCATAACTATATATTGTATGATATGTACTCTGTGTTAAACGTCACTTGTGATTATCAAGTCTACTAATCACCGAGCTTAACTTCGACGAATGAAATAATATTATTGACGTCAGCATGTTATCGGTTTCCCTCCTTATCTTCTCCTTTTTTTCTCTTTCTAGATTTATCTTCCTTTTTTAGGTTTTTTTTATCGCTGTTTCGAAGTATACGCGTATCGAAAGGACCAGTTCCTGTTCGTCTGTTTACATGTCGGCAGCACTTTTGCCCGTTCGATCAAAGAGCGTACGTCTCCATTATTTTGTGGCTGTTTACGAAATTTGCATGCGATGTCTCTATCGCATTATATGCAAATAGAGATAAGACCTGTAACCTCGTTTACGCGAGCAATAGAGCTTCGAATGAGAAATGATGTTCAGTAAGTTGTACACGCGGCTACGAAGTGCTGGAAGAAAACTACTCTTGAACCGAAATTCCACCGAGCGCAAACATGTCAGATCAGCGCATTTTACGTATTTCCCAAGCAAGACGTCAAATATCACCGGTAAGCGTAACTACTTTTTTGTTTTGCACATATTTATCATCGTGGATCATCATTCAAAGTCGTAAAAACAGTGATACGCAAAATCGACATAAATATATTTAATATATACATATATAAGCAATTATTTAATTATTATATAATAAGTAAATTATTTGAAAAAAAGACGTTTTGCCAAATTTATAATTTATTGGTCATTTAATTAATTGAAAAATTTATATGTAGTTTTTATTTACATATAGTTGTATTAAGTTATATGTGTATGATGTCTCCTTTAACATGCAGAGATATAAAATACCTAGTATTTAAGAGAGACAATATTATTGAGAAAACAATTATTTATTTGTGTTAGCTGTGAAAAGTGTTTTTTTTTAACTGTCACAAATAAAAATAGAGATTATTTTCATCTAACATCGAAATCTAGACTGATTAAAATCAAAATATATTACCTATTTTTTCACTCTATAAATATAAACATATATCGACTTTTTTCAAAATTTCTAAATATTCAAGCATTCGAATATTTAAATATTTAAAAAATCGAATTTTTAATAATCTTTAGATTTTGATAGTCATCTCTTTCTTTCACGCGTAAAAAACGCAAAAATGTGCATAGTATGTGTGTCAAGGATGAATCGAGAATTAACAAATGTAATATGACGATGTAGTGTGACAATAAATTATCGAGAAATTTTTTTTGTCATACCTATTATATGATATACAGAATTTATAAGTATATTTATAATATGGAGAAAAAGAAAAAATATTATTTATTATCATTAAGTCGCAATAGAATGTTCTAGAATTTGGCCATTTCATAGGACGGAATCACTTAATACTCAATAATGCACTCAATTATTCACGTATGATTATGTAAAAGATGTGTTTTCAGGTGAGACTCAAAAGCTGAATATGTATCAAGCTATAAATCACGCTCTTTCTCTTGTATTGGAAAACAATCCACGTTCAGGTAAAAATTTTATCAAAAGCCTTTTAAATAAAGTACATAATTTACATAAATATAAAACTATTTTTTCTGATACATGTATATTTTTTTATTTTCTTTGACATTCATTAATATTTTACAGTTATTCAAACTATTTAAGAAAAAGAAAAAAAAAGAAAATTTTATTAAAAAATTTAGAAAAAAAAAATATTTTTGTATATTTTTCAGAACAAATACTTCATTAATATTTTTTTTACTTTTAGTGACATTTGGCGAAGACGTAGCATTCGGAGGTGTCTTTCGTTGCACAATGGATTTGAAGAATCGTTTCGGCGCTGATCGTGTCTTTAATACGCCCCTCTGCGAGCAAGGAATTGTCGGCTTTGGAATTGGCTTAGCCAATGCCGGAATATCGGCAATTGCCGAAATACAATTTGCGGATTACATATTTCCCGCTTTCGACCAGGTACTTCATCATTAACATGCAATACGTAAATAATAAATAGATTGATAATTATAATTTTAGTAAAATATTTTCATATACGGAATGTGAAAAGAATGCACAGTTTTAAAAAGATTAAAAACTTAAAAAATGAAAAAAAATCCTTTAGAGAGCAGAAACGTTGTTATATATCTCCAAAAACATCGATAATAAAATTATACGGAAATTACATGAAATAATGCGGAATATATATTTGTATCGTCACGCAAAGAATGTATTATTAATTAATAATAATAATAATATTAATAATAATATAAATATAATATAATAAAATATAAATATAAATATAATATAATATTAATTAATATAATATTAATATTATATTATAAATATAATATAATATTAATATTCATATTTATATTAATAATAATTTTGTATTATTATTATTAATGTATTATTAACGGAATTATATATTAATTTTATTTGCAGTTGGTAAACGAAGCGGCTAAAATGAGATACCGAAGTGGCAGTATGTTTGATTGTGGTAAACTTACAGTTCGCGCACCTTGCGGAGCAGTTGGCCATGGTGGCCTTTATCATTCTCAAAGTCCAGAAGCTTATTTCGCACATACTCCTGGTTTGAAGGTCAGTAATAAAAGTATGTGTGCGCTATATTTTTATTATTTATCGAATGTAATACAAAACCGCTTTCTCTCTGTCTCTCTCCCTTTCTTTCTTTCTCTCTCTCTCTATCTATCTATCTATCTCTCTCTCTTGTCTTTTCGACCGCAATTTAATCGTGCACCGTGTCTTTATCCTTGAGAATAGTCGATGAAAAAAATTAATTCTTTATTGAGATAAACGATTTTCGTAATGGAGTAATGGATAAATGATTGCGCGTCAATATTCATGTATGAAATATTTGAGCTATCACATATGCATTGTATTATTGCAATATTAAATAACAAGATTAATATTATGAGTTGACATGACTGCTATTTTCCAAATAATTTTAATACGTGTTCAACATAAGTCATATGTTAAAAAATTCGGATAAGTAAAAAAAATTAAATAGTCATTAATATTTAATATACCTCGATCGCGCGAGTCAAGCAAACAAGTTTCGCTATCAAATTTTCATCATCGGGAACATTCTTCGTGCCTTCGCTATATTACGCACCAGCCATAGCCATGAGTTCTCAACTTTCTTCAACAAATTCCATGAATATTGTAGGACGTATACACTCTACGTATGCATGAAGAAAGTTTTCCTCGCACACTAATGCGCAATCGCCGCTATCGTACATCGCGATTACGAGAGAAGCATGTCGCGTAATATCGTACCGACGTTTCCTGGAGCCAATAAATTTCACGTTTGTTTCTTAAAACCGTTTTTTAACCGAAAAGAATCGCCAATTATTGACGGAGAGATCATGAACTGGAAAAAATTGCGAAAGACAGTTTTACGTTCCTGAAAGCAGCTGATTTTTTTTTTTTTTTTAGATTGTCGTGCCTCGTGGAGCAATGCATGCGAAAGGTTTGCTATTGAGCTGCATAGATGAACCAGATCCTTGTATTATATTTGAACCTAAAATTCTATATCGCACAGCGATCGACGAAGTGCCCATAGCACATTACAAAATCGAAATCGGCAAGGCCGAAGTTGTAAGAGAAGGTAAATTTTATTAATATAATATTTATATTAGATATTTGCATCTTAGCATATCTGGCAATTTGAATTTATTAAGCGCTGCTATACTTGTATATCGTTTACGTTGTTGGTTATATATTTCAAATGCATAATACAGAATAAATTTTATACGTTAGTTTATAGAATTTTATAAATAATAAACGTCTTGATGTCGAAGCACATGATATAGTATTTTCAGTAATTATTTGATGTTAGTATTTTACCAATCTAATTTTAATAATATTGGTTCAAAAACAATATTTTGCTTCTGAGTTATTGTTTAATGCAAATATTTATAACTTGTATTATTGGAAATTCAAATCAGAGACAAAGATGCAAAAATGGTAATTATGCAATATGAATAAATACTTGCGAGTGTAAAATTATTTTTTCAACAGAATGTTTAAATATAAAATACACAAGTTTTTTCTCTCTTTTCTCGCTCTTTCTCTCTCTCTCTCTCTCTTTATTTTTTAAATTCATAGCAAAATATACGTTATCCAATCAAAATAATGCATAAGAGACATTTAAAATCATATATAGAAATCATATATAGAAAGTGACTGTTCTCCATACATGCTTTGAGTCTCTGTGACTATAATTTGCCGAGTATAATCCTTCTTCCATTATCCAATCGTCGGAGCGAAACAGCGCTCTCGCTGATGACCGGTCCTGAAACAGGATATAACAGAAGGAACTTATATACACGCACTTGTCTGTTACGCGAGTATACAGGTGTTTGTCTATATAAGTGTTTCTTGTTGCGTAGGTAACGCCGTGACACTCGTAGGCTGGGGCACTCAAGTGCACGTGCTGTTGGAAGTGGCCGATCTAGTCCAGGAGAAGCTCGACGTATCCTGCGAGGTGATAGACCTCATTTCCATTCTACCTTGGGACGCGGAACTCGTAAGCAAGGTGGGTATAATTCAATCTCTTTCTCTCTTTCTTTACTTTATTACTTTAGTCGTTTCCTTGAGAATAAGAAAGCGGTTTAAGAAAACGATCGCCTCAAGCATCATATATCCTTCTTTATTTTTTCCATTCTCATTGTTTTGATAACGTATACGATTGTGGAATCATTGTTTATCTCTTATTCCAAGAATTTCAAGGGCCGAATAATTGTGCGCGGTCTCTTTCCTTTGCCATTCTCTCGAGTTAATTCGAGGTTTCAATTATCAATGACAAATCATGCATACCGTGATCATGACGTTGAAACTCACGAATTTTGATGTAGAAAATCACCGGATATATCTACGTAAAATACGAAATACCCAATTGAAGCACATCTTTCGTATCATTTGTATGCGTATCCCGTTGGCGAAATGTCGGCAGACTCGAATAGCGAAAGAATAATCGAAAGATCTCGGATGATCGTCGCGCCAGAGGATTTGATATTATTGCGTCGTCCCGTCGACGATGGAAGCGGTTATCGTTGCCGCATATAAAGTGAAATGAGAAGTGATCGTGAGCGAAATCCTCCGGTCTGGACTCTTGCGTGTCCCTTCGGGTTACGGATCTCCATATAGACACTAATATCGCGCTGATTTATGCTAATCGATCTCTGGTCGTCTAATGATATGCCAATCGTACAGTATGCACTTCTCGCAGCTTACAAACCGCCGTAATATTACATACACCG
Organism: Anoplolepis gracilipes; assembly: GCF_047496725.1. Taxonomy (NCBI): domain Eukaryota; kingdom Metazoa; phylum Arthropoda; class Insecta; order Hymenoptera; family Formicidae; genus Anoplolepis; species Anoplolepis gracilipes. The sequence goes on from NC_132972.1 coordinate 13,291,912, forward strand.
CGAGAATGGTGCGCATACAAGACGTGGTACGAGCGTAATTGGAAACCCGTTTTGCCGCAATTTCGATACAGTCGTGGAGATTCGCTGTCTTGTCTACCCGCACCGATGTCTGTCTGCGAAACATTGCGCGGTTTCGTAACGAGAGACGATTCTGCTCGCGAAACGAAATTCTAATATATTCGTCACGTTGATGAAAAACTTTGATGAAAAAAATCAATCACTTGGGTGCGATAAAAAATCGTGGCCGGAAAAATTGCCGATTGTGTTATTAAACTGAAGCAGAGTGACTGATAAATACAGAAAGACATTATAATGGATTATATTCAGATTATAATTTAATTTAGGCATTTTTAAAAAATTAAAATCGTATCTTGAAGGAAAGTTAATATCCACGATATACAGGTATATTTTATTACAAGATTTTCAGTTCAGTTCTTCTAAAAAAATTTGACAAATTTATATATTATTGCATAATTAAATTAAATAAGAAGAATCTTTCTCTCTTTTAATATTTTAAAATAAACAATATATATTTAAGAAAATATATAAAAAATTAATAACTTTTTTATTGAGTACTGTTTTGAAAGCAATCGAATACTATAAAAAAAAAAATAAAAGATTCATAACTTATAAATATTATTGCGTTGTGACAGTAAGTTGCCTATTAATAAGGATTAAAATTTTCTTGTAGAAATGTAGAGTCTCATAAATATTAATGTGCGATAAATATAGAAACATATATTTTCTATGGGGTTGTTTTTGAAAGTACAGGAAATGTCAACGCAAATTGAAAATGTCAAACCTGTATTTGATGTTCAGTCTTGCTTACTTATCTAGTTATCATTGTTAATGATTTACAACAAGTGTACCTATCTATCTCGATCGCCAACCATTTTATCGCCAGCGTGTATTTCCATCGTCGATCATGTTGTAGACCTGTATTTGATAGCCGTTACAAAATGATGGCTCGTGCCGTCGTCGCGGCGTTAATGTGCCCGTTTAACATCGCGGTCGTATCTATAAGTTATTATTATACCGCAACAATATGGGACGAGACGTAAATCACGTGCAAATTAAACCCAGCGACCGACCGATAATAAATTGCCATGTGATATGTGCGTAAATGTTGCAGTCAGCGAGGAAAACTGGACGTGTAATTATTGCCCACGAAGCGCCGATGACAAACGGATTTGGGGCAGAAATAGCTGCAACTGTACAGGTAAGGTACCTATTTTTTCATGTCAGTCAGATTCGCGACAACGATAAAATCTTGCGCAAACAATGTGACATAAAATGATTTAAAAACACTTAATAACGCAATAATCGCGGATATGTGCATAAAAATATATTGCACCCTAATATGAACTAACACTAATAATAAGTTGTAAGCCTTTGATAGCCTAAGATACACCGAGATATATAATGTCACGTGAGATGGTGATATTATCCATAGAAGGTTGTAAACCGGTTTGTAAGGTGACCGAGGTTAATTGATTTATTTTTCTCAAATTTGCTCGTATTTATATCTCTAATTAATTAATTAGTATTTGCTCTTTTGATGTTTACTTTAGAAAGTCAGTTTTACATCAATAACAGTATTAAATTTTAACCACACATGTAGCTTATCAAATTTATAATATCAAATTTCTCTAATGACTGT